>NC_140580.1:164638650-165238650 GCF_964204655.1 Triturus cristatus | reverse complement strand
ATGTCTTCCGGCACACTATGCATGCTGATGGCAGGCATACTGTGGATCATGTAGAAGGCGTCGGTATTTACATTACGATAAACTATTCTGCAAGTAAAATGTCTCGCTGTGCTGAATGAATATGAATTATGTTTACTCACCCTAAAATTGAATTAAATCCTTGGTCTACTTTCACAATACTATAAATTAGCTATTTACTGTAAGAAGGATTCCGAAAGAGTACAGTATCAGGAATCAAGCCAGCCAACGAGCCTTGAATGTGGAGGAAGTGACGCAGTCTGTTGAACTTTCTGTATTCCATAGCTGCTTATGTATAGCTAGTGAAACTGCCTCGGTGTAGATTTTGGTATGTGTGATGCTTTCAACGTGCCTGGACCATCTATATTTTAAAGCCACAATGGTAACTTACGTTGAACAGGTAGGTTGTAGCCATGTCATTACTAGCACTGGCCACTTAGCTCTGAATCATTTTACATTCAACCAGTGTGGTGTTTACCCTATTAATGACTATGAGTAGCGTAAACACTCGGGGGCAGATTTACAAGCCCCTTGCGCCACTTTTGCGTCACTTTTAACGTGGGAATCGTGACGCAAAACTGTCGCAAGGGGCTTGTAAATCTGCCCCTCGATTTTCTACATGTCAGTTGAGACCCCTATGAGTCTTTTGTAGGTTATGTTACATATAATGATTTAAATCATTACCCAAACATGGGGCTAGAGGATTAGCTTGATTATAGTTCCCCAGAAAAAAAGAGCGGTTTTGTATTTCAAGTTTGTTGAATAAATTCCCAGACAATCTAAAAGGCTAATTCAAACTCTTGTACTTACCTCTGGTGCGTTCTTATTGCTACACAATCACATTGGAAGACATTACGTCCCACTGTGGAGTTTGCATATAATAATGCTTTACATTATTCCTCTAGTTTCAGCCCTGATTTGCCACTTATGGTTTTCCTCCAAAGATGTACCTTTCAATATCTGATTCTGAAGACTCTGTTAAAGCTGTTCAAGAAGTTTTCCACAACTATTACAGATATACTAAAGAATAACTGGTTAAGGCTTAACAAATGCAGAACAGACAGAACAACAAACATCAAAGACCAGTGCCAGCATATAAAGTTAGAGGCAGAGTTGTGTTTTCTTCTTCTACCCTATCTCCCAAATATTTCCTGTTTTAAACTAAGCCCAAAGTTTGATGAACCATTTGTTACTTGCTGAATCATAATTCCTGTGACAGATAATTCTAGACTTCTTATTCTTGGAAGCTAGATCCATCTGTTCATGTTTTATAGCTTAAGCTCGTTATTTTCCATAAAAAAAGGCCGAATACCCTCCTTATCCCATGATAAGGTCCAAGAAGAACACGTCAATGAGATTTGTGTTTCCAGTTTCCATAAACAGACTGTATAGCTTTGGATGGATGTCCTTCATCTAAAAGATCTAAGGGGCAGCTTCCAATGATACATGCATCACGCCTGGTAAAAAAGCTTTTACTAAAGAGTCAGGGTAAACCTGATCAACCATGGGGAAGACAGGGTGTCTCGTTAATAAGACAGCATTGAGGCTGAATTCTCCTTCAGGGTTGGCTCAGTGTTGCTGGAGGTGAAACTAGGGTTCTGCTCTGCAACTGGCGCTGAGTCTCGCTCATGCGACTGAATACAGGTCACTTCAGACACTGATATCCCAGCTTGAATATTCACAAGCTGATCCTGCAGGGGGCTAGCGACTGTGAAGAACCCACTTTATTCAGTAAAGTACCTGTTCCTTCCACTGGTCTCCTTCTGGCTCTACAGCTTTCCCCTTGTATTGGCATTTCTTGATGGCATGCCCCTGGAATCAGGTTTCTGCCGGAGTTTTTTCTGACTCTAGATCCTCACCTTTTAAAGAACTTTTATCCATTTCACATTTTACCTTGAGAAAGGGATTGTTTTTGTTATTTGTCTCTCCTAACCAATCCAAAATGGTTTGAATGTGCATCCCTATGTTTTTGGTTTCCTTCCAGTTGTACACATATGTAAGGAGTCTGGTTGTCATTTTGAAGAATCACAACTTTTCTTGTCCCAGCTTGCTGCTCACTGCAGGCGACTTTGTCCTGCTCCTATTTTCTGCAGCTAGTCATTCCCTGGGCTAGACCCACTTGCTCGGGCTGAATCCTAGAAGATTTTTCTGTCCTTCATTTTTTTGCTTCTCGGACACAAACGCTTGCTTCAGTTTGCTTTCCTTGTTTACTTTTAAACCAGTTTCCATTCTAAATTCAGAGCTAGAGAAAGGAAATGGCAGGCCAAACCTGCACACAAGAAAAAATCACTTTACATTGACAGGAAGACCAGCTCTTAACAGGAGCGTCCACTATAAAGCCACCGGGTCTGTAGTTTACAAACAGTTTGACTCCAAATATAAGAAAGATATAAAGATCAGAAGGGACAAAACATGTATGAAGATATTTAAAATTATACTATTAAGTCATAGAAACGGCAAACATAACTTACTTGGACAATAAGATCAATTTACTAATTAAAACCGCCAGTACTCTCTTATTATCAATCCCATTGCAAGCACAGCCAAATTCCTATGACCCCAGTTAAGTATAAGATAAAAAAGCCAGGATTTTAAAGGCAATGTGTTGTTGAGAAGATGCACCAAGGGGACTGCTGCAAAACTACATTCTGTGAAAAAACGTCTAAATGATCCTATATTACACCATCCGCCGACATTTATCTTTAAGCCTTCCATCACTAAGGACGTTATTGTATGCTCTTATGATTCATTTCTGAGGTGACTCTTTCTTCTCCTTTATTAAACCACTTGCACTTTCTGTCAAGAATATTATTAATATTAATAAAGTTATAAAACAATTAATGTTACTAATATTTCACTGCAACAGTAACCAATCTCCTTTAAGAATTCAGTTACAGCTCTCCACTTAAAATGAACTATTTGGACAGAACCCAATCCAGCAGCTAGTGCATTGATATGGTTTTTGCTTTAGAACTGCAAGCTCACTTTTTTCAGCATAACTCGCTTGTTTCGCGTCAATATGGTTTCTGCATCCATGCATATTACAGAATCACTTTGTTAAATGTCACAAACAGCATCAAGCATATTTGATAAAGGAGATATTGCCTTGCTTTTGCCTAAAGGATTATCCTCTGCTTTCCATATTGTTGACTACCCTTTCCTTTTGGACAAGCTGGGCTTAGTAGTAGCCGTCAGCAGATATGCCACAAATTGGTTTAAGCATTCTAGAAAACTGTCGCATAATAGTAAAACAACAGTAAAAAAGGGACCTTTTTAGATCAGGCCTGTTGGAACTGGTACTTTCTGGTTGGCTAAGGTGATGCCCCAGCCAGGCAGAACCTACCACTCCCGTCAGTGGCGGGTGATTATACACACTGTACAACCTGCGCTCATCCTTGAGTAGCTTGGCACTGAGCAGTCGGGGTTGCCACAGAGGCAATGTGTAAAGCATTGGCACAGCACTCAGTCAATATAAATACCTTGAGTGTCACAAAAGAGACTTTGCACGTGATGTATGGGAATACGTATTGTATTCAACACATAATAATCAACACAACATGAACATCATGTATTTCTGGGCATAAATTACATTTGGAATTATTACTAGCAGTTCTAGGCCCAGTCGTGTTCAAATGGGGGAACAACCTTTACAACCCAACTTTTACAACGCACTACACTTACAACGCATTTTTTACAACGCACAATCCATTACAACGCATGACATTACAACGCATGACACTACAACGCATTTTTAGAAACTACCTTTACAACGCATTCCATTACAACGCATACTACCATTACAACGCATACCATTACAACGCATAATATAGTAATTTTTACCCCTATACTATCCAACACTTACCCTACTGTTGCACCCCCTGGAGTTAGAATAGTAATTTTTACCCCTACACTATCCAACACTTACCCTACTGTTGCACCCCCTGGAGTTAGAATAGTAATTGTTACCCCTATAGTATCCAACACTTACCCTACTGTTGCACCCCCTGGAGTTAGAATAGTAATTTTTACCCCTATACTATCCAACACTTACCCTATTGTTGCACCCCCTGGAGTTAGAATAGTAATTTTTACCCCTATACTATCCAACACTTACCCTACTGTTGCACCCCCTGGAGTTAGAATAGTAATTTTTACCCCTATACTATCCAACACTTACCCTACTGTTGCACCCCCTGGAGTTAGAATAGTAATTTTTACCCCTATACTATCCAACACTTACTCTACTGTTGCACCCCCTGGAGTTAGAATAGTAATTTTTACCCCTATACTATCCAACACTTACCCTACTGTTGCACCCCCTGGAGTTAGAATAGTAATTTTTACCCCTATACTATCCAACACTTACCCTACTGTTGCACCCCCTGGAGTTAGAATAGTAATTTTTACCCCTATACTATCCAACACTTACCCTACTGTTGCACCCCCTGGAGTTAGAATAGTAATTTTTACCCCTATACTATCCAACATTTACCCTACTGTTGCACCCCCTGGAGTTAGAATAGTAATTTTTAACCCTATACTATCCAACACTTACCCTACTGTTGCACCCCCTGGAGTTAGAATAGTAATTTTTACCCCTATACTATCTAATACTTACCTTAAATGCAATTTAATATTATGCGTTGTAATGGTATGCGTTGTAAAGGTAGTATGCGTTGTAATGGAAATGCGTTGTAAAGGTAGTTTTTAAAAATGCGTTGTAGTGTCCTGCGTTGTAATGTCATGCGTTGTAATGGATTGTGCGTTGTAAAAAATGCGTTGTAAGTGCATGCGTTGTAAAAGTGTGCGTTGTAACGACATACATCCGTTCAAATGACATCAGTAATATGCGCACTTGTGAAAAATTCATATCTACACCACCCCAGCACCTTTATTCGGTGCAACACCTTTTCCATTTCACGACCACCTTAGCAATTAATATAAATCAGTACCACACAGTTACAGGGTGCACTCTGGGTAACAACAATATCAGAAATATACACATACAACAAGTTATAACACTGTTTAGCAACACCGGGTGTCAAGGCTGGCCTGGTAATAACAATGTCAAATGGAATACTTTTCTGGTAAGAAATCAACATAGGCAAACCCCCATGCAGTGTCATGAATCACAGGCGGTTCTCCACTGTTATTCCAACACACACACTTACTCCTCACCACTATGTGGTGCAACGGTGAATAGAAAAGTCTGTACAGAAGCATTCACATACACATGCACTCAACACGCTAACGCGGTGCAAATGATACACAGTTGGTCAATTGATTGCACTGTGCAGACCCCATGGCCCCAAGCCTCCCTTCACCCACCAACTCACCCCTACTACCCTACACCCACAGATTTAAGACGCCTCGGTCCTTCCCCAGGCACTAAGCCACACAGGGTCGAATTCACTCTTAGTCAGGGTCCCAGGAAGCAAGTGGCGGCAGGTGTGTGAAGTTGGCCTGGTATATGCTGTCCACTAATTAAAGTGGGCACCTTGCACCAGTCTAAACGGCTCTTATTGATGATTAGGTTAAAGACAACTTTTATTGAAAGCTATCCTAGTGGTAGCTATGGAGAGCAGCCTTCAGGCTAAGTCTCGAAGGAATGTAAAAATATGTGTGAGTACATTCGGGCGGTGACTTAGGAACTTTATATTTAACTTCCCACACAGGCTATCATTATTCTTGCCGCTATTTGTTTATGGCTGACGTTGCCTTCCTAAGATGACGACCACTTATGCTGTCTCTTTTCTTACTGGCCCCTCGCCCATGTTAGTTCTATGGTACCGAGACGAGTAGTTATATGTATCTGGCTTTTTGTTGAGGATTTTACCTTTCCAATATGGCGACTATTCGTGACGTTGTATTTGTAGGTTTATGATTGATATTACCCTTTTAAGATGGCGACCATTTATGTCGTCCCCCCTCTTATTGGCCTCTGGCCTATGATAGTTCTATTACATCGGGACGAGTAAGTTATATGTACTTGACCATTGATTGATGACATTACCCTCTTATGATGGCGACAATTCATTTTGTTTCACCCGCACTGACCCGTTGTCAATGGCGTTTAGGTGTATCTATTCAATATGCCGGGCTATATGACTTTCCTCTATATATATTTGCGGTGTTAATTGACTTGTAATTTGAAAACTTATATGTACCACACGTAACTAATAAGTTTGGTTACATTCATTTGTTGGAAGGTGATATTACCCTTCAAAGATGGCGACCACTTTCCCGTCCAATCCGCATCGACTTCTCTCTGACGTCATTTCCACGGTTTCGGGATGAGAAACCCAGATATTTCTAGTTTTAATCCACGGCTTACACTATTTAAACATGCAAGGAAAACCGCCTTTTCTTGCTGATATCCGACAGCGGTGGCTCTTTTTTGAACACGGAAGATGCGGAATCGGGTAGGTTACGTACCGAACTCTCTCCCTTCATGACTGGGTGTATCGTAGTTAGGATTACCCTAGAAATCAGAATTCCCTGTCCTTGGGTGACGCTAAGGGAACTGTGTGAATGGAGTTTCACATTATGATGAAAATCTTCATTTTGCTTTCACTGTAACTTCGCAGACCACACGGCCGGTTAGGTATATTGTTATTTAACTGAATTGACAGGGGTGACACTCTATGTTATTTATTTTTATAAAGTGATGGAGCGTTCATTTATGCTCAGTGTCATGTTTTCTTTCTTTCGTTTGTCGTTTTTTCGTCATTAATGTTATATTTTTTCTTGCGCCTCAAAGAGTGTTTGATTAGACTTTTTATGACTTAATTATAGGCATTCTAAAGACTGTTATTCCTGTCCGTATTATTGGACGAAGTCTAAACATGAATTACACTGGAAGGATGTGATTCCATTGGCGCTATCTAGCAGATACTTTTACTTTTCTAAATCGGCATACTTACGTCGTGAATGTAAGTATACACACTCGTCTGAGGAAATCCTTTTTGTGTTCTGTCACTGGAGCCCTCTATATGATATACTGATCCCTAATAATTAATAACTGGGAGAATGATAATAGCAAATTTTTCTTTGGTTAATGATTGATATGTTCAATGGCTTTTATTATAGATGACTCATTCATATAGTTTTTTCACAAAAGTTTCTTATATCTTTCTTTCTCTTTTCTTTTGGATCTCTCTAGTGTCATTGAATGGTGTTCTTTGAATCGCTACTATTGAAAATATATATTGGTGTATCACTGTCCACGGTGGGTACATATCCAGTCTCTATTTCTTTTGATTTGGATAGGGAAATATGACGGGTCTTGTAGCCAAATTATGGATATTGTTTGCCCCTCTGAGTTTTACACGTATAGTATGATATGATATATTACCTAAAAACATGTCTCTTAGCAAAACTCGAGACTGTTTCATTAAGTCTTAACACTGTGATCATACATCCCAATAGTGCTCTCTTTTCCCTGCGGAGGTCTATTGACAATGCTTTAATGAATAATATGGCCCTATAATATAAGTTGGAGCCTTTTATCAAAACCTTACATTGAGATCACATATTCTAAATTGTTAAGCGATTGAGCCACCTTTGTATGTCCAAATTATTCGCAATTCTAATGTGCAGATAACATGTATAAATCTTCTTGAAACTAGCTTTGAATAATTGCTGGTATGGTGGTTACTGCAGTTACTTTATGTTTTTCTAGAATTGGTAAGTGGTGTCTTTTGTAATCGGTATAGGAATTGAACTGATGTTGTAGCTTCTATTTTTATGTGCATTTTGGTCATGCTTACTCTGTTTTTAGAAATTGTTTGCCAAATGTCTTTATATGTGTTATTTATATATGTTTTCTCATATAAACTTTTGCAGCCCTGAAGAAGTCCCAAGTTGGACGAAACGCGTTGGCTGCTTTGGCTGTTTTTAATGTTTATATAACAAATGAAAAATAAAGAAGAATATTTGAAAAGAAAAGACATCAGGGATATGGACTGATTTAAAACACACTGTATTCTTTGAAGTGGTGCACCTTTTGCTGTTTATTTATATATGCTCCAGAGGCTGGAACAGCATTGTGCTGGCGGGTGCTAATCAAGAGTGCACACTTGGGGTGAACTTAAAATATCACCAACTAATATGATGGGTTAACAAAAAATCCAGTGCTGTCTTAGAGGGATACCGCTAGCTTCGTTCTTTAGACCCTAACGCGGTGCAAATGATACACAGTTGGTCAATTGATTGCACTGTGCAGACCCCATGGCCCCAAGCCTCCCTTCACCCACCAACTCACCCCTACTACCCTACACCCACAGATTTAAGACGCCTCAGACCTTCCCCCAGGCACTAAGCCACACACGGTCAAATTCACTCTTAGTCCGGGTCCCAGGAAGCAAGTGGCGGCAGGTGTGTGAAGTTGGCCTGGTATATGCTGTCCACTAATTAAAGTGGGCACCTTGCACCAGTCTAAACGACTCTTATTGATGATTAGGTTAAAGACAACTTTTATTGAAAGCTATCCTAGTGGTAGCTATGGAGAGCAGCCTTCAGGCTAAGTCTCGAAGGAATGTAAAGCAGTTTGGTTTACCAGATTATAACCTCCTCAATGACCAAATGAAAGGAGAACCACACAAGGAATATATAAAATATATGTTTATATTACTAAACACTCTGTACTAACCTCTTTATGAGATTAGAGAACAAGGTACACAATATTAAAGCACTAGAACAACAGTAAATAGCACAGTACACAGCGGGCTCCAGGGGGACACCGAACCATATACTAAGAAAGTGGTATAACAACCCCGACTTGACTAGATACAGTGCCTAGAGCACGTAGAATCGCTGGGACCCCAAGGAACCACCCAAGGTAGTGACACAGGGGACCCATGTAGGACGTATGCAGTGTGAGAACACAGACGCAAGCTCTGTACAACTCTATGGGAAAGTCGTGGTTGCAATTTTAAAGATTAAGGACACTTAGGAGAGGACTTCAAGCAAACCCTTTGGAACATAGAAGGTTCTAAAGCCAGCACCATTGAGAGTACCGAGGTACCCGTGTTACCTATCCCAGAGGAGCCAGGTGCATAGGGGTCAAATGGTGTCGGAAATGCTTGTTCATTTCAATGGCGTGATGCGAAGAAGTGCTGCTGCCGGGAAGATGAAAAGAGTCCGGTGTGATACAAGCCTGGATTAGAGCTGAGAAGAACCTGAAAGCAGAGGGGACAGAGTCTGGGTCACAGTGACCAGTGCACGATAGACGAATGCCCACCGTTGTTGGGTGTTTCAAGTGAGAAGAGGTGAAGCTTGACTCTGCAGCCACGGGGATCAGGAGACGTCAACAATGACCAAAGTCTGGAGGTGAGCTGTCCCACAAAGGATGTCGAGTGCTGGGGGTTCAGTGTCCTGATTGAATACCAACAAGCCTTGACAAGGGCAACCCACGCGGTCAGAGAAAAGATGCTTTGGTGAGGACCAGCAAGATCCTGGGCACTCCCCAAGTGATGGAGTGTCAGGCCACCTCTAGAGCAACCAGGAAAGCCCACTGAAAGTTAAAGTTGCCTTCACAGGGACACAAAGGCCAACGGACCAGGGATCGCGAAGGGACCTCGAAATGAATCACAAAATACAAGCCCACGGAACACTCGTGGAGTGTAGGCCAGAAATCTTTGGTGGAATTACTGCTCGGGGTCAGGAATACAAGTAGACCAAAGCACAGCCTCAGGGATCGCCGAAAAGCATATGCTGCTGCAAATGGACACAGTGCACAGGGGTACGGGTTGCACGGTCCCCACGAGGGCTGCGGGTCTCAGGTTTACTGAGAGCACTAGTCGACCTCGGGGACACTTGGGAACCCACCTCCTCTGTTGCAGAAATCTTCGGAGTCCTCAGGAGCTTCAGAGATGCAAACTGGTCAGATGCGTTTAAGGTGCCTGCCTTGCAGGGGAGTAACTCCTTTACTCCAAGGGAGATTATTCAGTCATCCAACATAGTGTAGCTAGTCGAAGTACTTGGTTTCTGTAGCAGATTTTCATCCAGGTAAGTCCAACATCCTGTAGTCAAGGGTTCCTACTTTATACCCAAGGAAGGGGTGGGACAAACTCAGGGGACCCACCTATGGGAGGGTCAGGACAGAGTGGTGGCTACACCCATGTCCTTTGTCCAGTTTCACACCAGAGCAAGAGCAAATGGCTCCAGCAACCGGTTTGAGCTGGACTATGCACAGGGACACCAAATGTGCCTCCAGTGTAGACATCAAAGCACTCTCACAGTGCACCCACCCAGCCCCAATACACTAAAGCCTGTCTGGGAGGTAGTCACACCTCCTGTGACAGGAAACCTCTAGTCCAGCCTTCTCCTGCTGGAGTTTCGTCAAGCAGCAGGAGGGCAGACTCGTGTCTGTGGCTGGTAGCATCCATTTTGTGATGCCAGGGTCTGTGAAGCTGGTACAGAGTGTACCTGTGCTGTAATATTTATTAAAGTTAGCATTTACCGCAAGGTTATATTGCACTTAAGTATATATGGTTGGCTGCATCACAACCAACCCCGGAATATAGGTTCCGAAGGCTGCAGAGGGCCTCTCCTCATGCATGGACACCCTCTCACATAAAACCCAGCACCCTGCCTTCAGGATTGTTAAGGCCTGCCCTAGGGGTGACTGATAGGTTTATATGTGCAGTGATAAGGATAAATATAGTGAACCTATATCTAAGTAAGGGGTGTATGCACCACCTTACACAGGCTGCTGTAGCAGACCTGTTGTGTCATTTTGAATGGTCTCCCAGGGGTGGCATAATATATGCTGCAGCCTCTGAGAGGCCTCTGGGGTACCTATGCCCTGGGTACATAGTATACCATATACTAGGGACTGATAAGGGCACCCCAGAATCCAATCTGGAGTGTACCTAAAGTACATGAAGAACCAATTTAGGGAGAAAGCAGATAGAGTGGGGTCCTGATTAGAAGGATCCCAGTCAGACTAAGTCAAAAACCAGCAAAACACCAGGAAAAAAGTGGGGCTAACCATGCAGTCAGATTCCACTCTCTACAGTAGGCAACAAGGTCAGTTAAGAGGCAGTCAGCAAAAGGGGTTTGGCAGCCACTCGGGAAGTTCACCCACAGGTTGCGTAACAGACACGTGCCAAGGGCAATAGATGGTCACACCCACAGGGGTTCCCAAGGCCATCTGGCACCAGCCCAGCACTGAGAAGCACAGTGGGGGGTCATACAGTGTCTTGACCCACTTCCAATCGATCTCAGAAGCTTTATTCCAGCCCAGTCAGTCACTCTCATCACCCAGGCCCTTGGGGTAATACTACCTGGCAACACAGTATCGTCAGGGCAGGCCGGCTGAGTAGAGGACAATTGGTCTGGGCACTGAGGCCAATTAAGGGAACAGTAGAGAATGGAGAATGAAGCAAGGGGGGTCTCTCAGAAGGAGGAGGCATCCCATCAGGTACATGTTGATCAGAGTTGTACCCAAGCAATCCGGACACAACGTCGCAATCCGGACACAACGTCGAGTGTGATATGATGCAGGCCACACCAGACCATTCTGGTCACACACAATGAAGAGTTGTACAATCCGTACCTCCCTGGAAATGAGGTACAATGTCTGGATCATGTCGATTTTGGCTGCACCGGACAACTCTGGTCACTCACATGATGGAAGAGCTGCAAATTCTGTACCTCCCTAGAAATGAGGCACTATGTTCAGTGTACGTCGGTATTGGTCACACCAGACAGTTCCGGTCCCAGACACAGGCACAAGTTCAACAGGGCCACATGAGGTAGAATGAGGCTCTACTACAGTTATAGCCCCCATCTCCTAGGGTCGCAAACTATGAATCATACACTGCGTGCAATGAGCATGCAGTTGGCGTGTCGCACGAGAGAGATGCAGCACGTTTGATGAAGTAGGCCACTCTGTGTCCTGCAACCAGTGAATCCGCTCATCACCAAATTGACACTTATGCATGTTGAGGTCCCCACGATGCGGAGGCCACAATATTTTGATGCAAACCAGACTTTGGGCTCCGCACAAGGTGATCGGTCTCTAGGCACAATTCTTGGTTCCACGCTCTTCCGCGCTACCAGCTGGAATTCAGCATACAATGTGGGTGCTTGAGAGGGCACAGCACTTCAGGTGTCACAGATAGACACTGTGGGCCCCTAGTTGAAGATCTTTGATGTCCCTGAGACCTCCGAAAGAACAGGGGGCAAGACCGACAAGCCCTTGTAAGGAACACTTCAGGGTGCATCACAGCAGCAGGTATTCGGCCCAGCCAAGCCACTGTCCAGGAAGGGTATGTGGTCCCTTTCAATGGCAGTAATCCTCTTTGTGCACAACAGAGTCCTCTGGCAATGTGCACCACTCAGTTCCAGGTTCTCTGCTCCCACGTCCCCACAAGAGTATCTCACCCTTTTGCTGCATGACGTACCCTTGGGTACATGGGTGAAAGGTAAATGTCCTCTCAGGACGGCTAGTGACTTAACATGTCAGTCTAAGTGAATGCGCAATTGCGGGCATCAGCCTGCAATGGTAGGCTGGACACGTATTTAGGAACATCATCAGTGCAAAGCACACGCTAGCCTACAATGGCAGACCAGACACAAATTTAAGGCACGAGGTAAGCAGAAATTCCCAACGTGTGTAGGAAGGCAGGCACCCTTTCCCACTGTGTTTACAGTGGGAAAGTGCCCTAGACCCTAAGGCCACCATAGTAGAATCAGCAAAACCTGGGAGAAAAAAACAAAACGTTTGGGTAAAAACTACCTAAAGCTTTCAGGTCTAACAGGCACGGTGAAGATTTTTGGGGGGATATTCTCAAGAATGGGCAATAACTATCACCAACATAGGTTATCACAATTTTACATAACGCCATCTATTGCTGGAAACTAACGCCGTGTCAACGGCGTATTCTCAACATGCCAGCAACAGGCGATAGTTTCTCGAAAACGCGTCAAATGTCCGCGGTAAAATTACTGGGATGCTGATAAAAAAGGAAACCCGAACGTGAAAAAAGTGGCGATGGGTCAAACATCGATAAAAATATTAGCGATAAGCAGCGCAAGGCTCACTATTCCCACGTCAGGCAGGAAAAATCACCATAAAAGCTGCAAAAAAAAAGAAAACTAAAAACAAAACCCAAACAACTCAGAAGCACCATGGAGGAAGCTGGAGCAACTACAGAGGCAAACCACAACCCCACAAACCCCCCGGAGGACCAGCCAGGGACCTCGGGGAAGGAGAAGGACAAGGAGAAGGAGAGGAACCCGCGATTTAGTCCACAGGAAAACAAGAGCCTGATTACGGAGGTGATAGAATACCACCAACAACTGTTCATCACCTCCACTGTGTCATTGGCAACTAAAAATGCAATATGGCAGTCCATCTTGGCGAAGGTGAATGCAGTCAGAGTGAAGTGCCAAGAAGCACTGGAATGATGTGAAGTGCAAAACCAAGCTGAAACTTGCTAACAACCGAAAAGCAGCAATGCAGAATGGAGGTAGGAGTCCAGCGTCACAGCAGGAGCTGGATGAGATGGAGGAAATGGTGTCCACAGTCATCAGTGGGGAGACGGTGGCAGGAGTCAGGGGACCGGACACTGCTCAACATGACCTGACCCAACAGCAACAGGGTGAGTAGCGACCAGGGACTTGGGGGACGGGAGGAGATGGGCACAATGGCACACATGCACAATTAAGTATAGCACAGTACACACCCACAATAACTCTGGATCATGCCGCTGATCTCCTTGGCATACAGCAGCATACATAGAAACAGCAAGTAGGCCCCCGTCGACAATGTGCCCAGAGGGGGCCCTCCCCGCACATCACTAATCTCACAACATACCCATGCACATGTGCTGTACCCAGCAAAGCTGCGGGTCCATGAGCCACACTGACAATACAAGTGACACTGCAGAACGATTAGCATGGCTGCAGTCCAATTATCATGACATGGTGCACGCCACGACACTGAGGTGACTGAGTGTGGACCATATCCGTAAAGGAGCAAGTCACACTCTGACACATCCACGTGCACAAACAACCCCTGACGTCATCCCCCTTACGTCCATGTTGCTCATGAAGTGGGACTTGAGTCACAGGGTGCATCTCTGCATCAGGGTGGTTCATATTTGAACCCAAATGACACCCGAAATTTCATATTTGACCCCAAATGACACCCGAAATGTCATATTTGACCCCAAATGACACCCTGTTGTCTTTTTTGAACGCCAATGACAGCCTTAATGTCATGTTTTTGTACACATGTGATACGCTGATGAGTGGGATTACGTCCTACATTTGACACCCTGAAATTGTATTTCAGATACGTGGCACCTTAAACAGCCTCTCTGTACAGAGGTGACATACCCACCATCTATTTGCTATTCGTGAGATTGTTAGCACTTAATGTTGCACTTACACTTGTCAGAGTGATGTGTTAATGCAGAGGACAGGGAAAGTGTGTTGCAATTAATTTACTTGCACATGCTGTTCATGTGGTCATTTTGTACTGTTCCATGATTGCTAAGAACAGTCACAATGTGACGTGCTGATGCGCAGAAATTGTTAATGATTGTGTTCCTTTGGGCTATTCTTGCTGCAGCTGCAGTGGGGTGTGGTCCACCTGCCTCATCTTCCTCATCATCGTATGGTGCATCTGGCACTTGGATCCATGGGGCATTGGTTCGTACACATATGTTGTGCAATACACAACATGCAATGATCATCTTGCACACTATTTCTGGGCTGTACAGGAGTCTTCCACCTGTGATGTCCAGGCACCTGAAACATGACTTTAACAAGCCAAATGTGCGCTCAACAATGCCCCTGGTGCGTTTGTGGGCCACATTGTACTGCCTCTGGGCCAGGGTGTTTAGGGCTCAGAGGGGTGTCATCATCCACGGGCAGAGTGCATATCCTTGATCACCTGTGAGAGGTAAGTGAGATTAGTGTAAATTGGTGGTTCTGCATGCTGTGTTGGAAGATTTACAAGTTTTGTGGCGTGTGATTTGTGCGACTTTGGGATTCATGTTTGCCATGTATTTCTTCCGGCAAATGTGCGGGATCAATGTGTATTACATAGCCTTTACAGCAGCTCCTCCCTCCCCCGAGCCTATTTACTTGAGTGCGCTGCGCGGTTGCATCACTTGCACTCCTACGGCACACCAGTGTCATGCCTGTCTGCGCATGTCCGCAAGCCTGGAAAACAACACTGTAACGTTGGCCGTTGAAGGTGGGTGGCCACGTGTGTGTAGGCCTATTGTAAGGATAGGCCGGACACAGATATAGAGTTCAGGCCTGGCTGATCTCGTGCTGCGATTGAGGCTAAGCCTTTGGCTTATGCTGCAGCAATGTAGATACACACACAACAGTTGGCATGTATGAGCCAAGACCCAGAGCGGTCTTGCGCTCCTTTATTTATCCATTCGGGCGAGCCCGCCCACCGGGTGCATGCTACATTGCACCATTGTCGATTAAGGGCTGGGTGGTGCCAACACTACAACAGAGGCACACGTCATAGTTCCTTTTTTGGCCACGGCCTGAGCCCAGAACTGAACCATGCCCAGAGCCCAGAACTGAATCACGCCCAGAGCCCTGGGCCATTTTTTCACACTCTTCACATGCCTACATGTGGGCCGCCGCTGGGATGTCGTGCGCTTTGGAGTGCGTCTCCAGACGTTCCACCCAGTCTTTCCAGTGGCCTGCCTGGGACGGGGGTGGCCCCATGACTGTGAAGGACTCCAGTGGCCTTACAGATGACATGCTGTTGGCTGCTGGAGGCGGACTGAGTTAGGCCCACCTGAAGAGCTGAGCGGGTGTGCAGCCTGCGATGATGCAGTAGACCTGGAGGCTGGACGGTGACTTGTGGTGCACAGAGGGAGTGGCACCTGAGGCACTGCGTCCGGCACGGGCCTACCGCCATGGGACGATGACTTGCGGTGCACTGAGCTAGGCCCACCTGAAGAGCTGAGCGGGTGTGCAGCCTGCGATGATGCAGTAGGCCTTGTGGGCCGTACTGAAATGGATTTGTCTGAGACCTGCTGGACCGCAGTGTAGGCCGAAGGGAGCAGTCAGCACACACAGAACTCCATGGTGTGGTGCCACTGGGGGCCTGTTGCGCGGAAGCCAGGAGGCTTGAAGATTGCACCAGCACGTGGTGGGCCCTCTTGGAGACACGCCGGTGGCGTCAGGTGAGCAGTGAAGCCTAGTTGTGCAGGGGAGGGCAATCACCGCTGGGCGCCACTCCCCTGCAGGTGATGACGCGATGTGCACCGGCGTAGGAGTCTTGCTTGGTCTCCGGCTGTTCCTGCGCAGTGTGGGGGAAGTGAAGGTGCTGGGGTATCAAGCTGATGATGGCATCCAAGACAGGTGTGAGGAATTTTGATAGGGCTGACTGTGAGACTCCTCCGACTCTGGCAGTTGTGCAGCACAGCCAGCAGCTTTGTCTGCGGAGGGATGTTGGCTGTCCGCTGTGTTGGTACTGTCAGCCTGTGGGCAATGAGGGTCAGGATGCGGAGGATGGTTGTCCTTTTGAGTCTTTAGTGGGCAATGACATCCTCTGGCATTAAGTCTCTGAGGCTGGTGCGTTTTCGGAAGGTCCGCTGTCTTGTTCTGCACTGCCTCTGTGGTAGTCCGGGGGGGGTGGTCCTGGGGAAGGGGGTGGTCCTGGGGGTGGTGGCAGTGGATGTTGTGGCCCTCTTCGGTCTCCAAGCTGCATGATTAGTAGCTCCATGGCATCTGTTGGTCTTCAGATGTGGCTCTGGGCTGGGCTCCCTTTATGCTGCAGGATTTCGTCCTAGCAGGTCTTAAGTCCCTGCTGCTAACGTGCCTTATCGCCTGTTTTTGGACCGCATCGCTGATCTGGCTGGTCATTGAGAATGTCGCAAAGTGGTGTTTTTGGACGGGAACGCCTACTCTGCATATGATTAGCGTTAGTTGTTGCTGTCAGCCGTGGCAATGTTTGTAGCAGTAGCTGTCGCAGGTAAACTGACTATGTCGGCTGTTAGCACAGGCTTGTGAATAAGGCGATAAATCTATCGCCACTTTCGTGGCGGAAAAGTGCCGCTAAATCAGCGATGAGTCCTTGAGAATATGCCCCTTTGTTTTTAAAAACACAGAGTGGGCTTAGGGTCAGTACTTTTCAGGGATTTTATGTTTTGGGTCCTCTTCTATCAGATGCTGCTTGAGACAGCGCTAATCACATCTTGGATCAACCCAAAGGAGTATTTCTCGTTCACCGTCATGCTCTCGGCTCCTAGGTTACTGAATCCTCTAAATGGGAAGGGGATAGATTTGCAAAATGTCTGCACTGGTTTAGACACCATTAGAAATAATCTGAGCCACATTTAGCAAAGGAGTTTGCAACCAGGTGCAAAAAGCAAATCAACAGTAAACGATAAATTGGCTATCTCCTGTTTGAAGCAAATAGCTATATTGTCTTGCATTGGCGCATTTACACTGGACACTTCGGCCAGATGTGCGCTCTTGGGCTCAAGTAAGTTGTTGTTTTGCACAGTGTTTGATTTGCGGGACGGAAAATATTTTTGCACTGCGTGGGATGCATTCGTCCGTCACACTTCATAAATGACCATTCAGTAGGATCTGCGGAATATTATTAGTGCCTAATCTGTTTGTGAATCCTACTGAAATGTGTGTGAATACAGGGTTAGGGGTCTGCGAGAACCCACACACCTCCATCCCGGCCTTCACATTGGCAAAATAATGACTTTTGGTACCCCATGTCTGTGAATGGGACAGATGCTGCAATCAAAAAATAAAATTTTCATGATGGGAAGAGCAGAGAGAGCCTGCAGCGATGCCCTTGACACTTGTGTGCATCCTCCAATGCCCCCAGCCCACGATCACAGAGTCCAAGCTCTTGCTCTTGGACAGTTTCCTCCTCAAAGTTTATATTGAAGCTCACAAAGACATTTGCAACTCCTAATGTACCTTTCATGCATTGTGACTTTGAGGTTTGGTGTTGATAACCTGTGTTTTTGTGTCATAGCTTTCGCTACTGCAAAATCTTTATATGCACCATGCCGCGAGACACTACCTCTGAACTTGGTGATTTGTTGATGGCATGTCCAGAACTTGGATGGAATGTGCCATGTGCTTTGTATGTAGGAGGTCCGTTTCCACCTGAAATACAGTCACCTTTGAGTAACAGGATCTGATTTTGTGCTATTCTAACTGAACAGAAGCTAAAAATGCCACAACATCATTAAATATGACTAGAGCTCAGTACACATCCCTAAGAGGAAGGGTCTGAAGTCGCATGGCTAATGACAACAGAGGTTGCAGGATACACAGAAACAATTATGGACTTCTGAGCAGTCTGCAGAAAATCCACCAGCCACCCACGCAACAGATTGCACATGTTTAGCGTTCTAGTACTATTCCAGATTTGATGTCATGAGCAATTGCTTTTCACAGACTGCCAAAATCATAATAATCCGAAAACACAAACTATGATTGTGATTGCTGGCTTCTTTTCGCACTCGACATGCGAGGTAGGCGGGAAGACCCCAGGGGTGTTGTGATGGATGGCTGAGCCTTTAGGACAACATTCGATGAGAACTTGACTTGAAACAAGCGTGGTTGCTGCCAAGACCTTGGCATTTCAATGCAGTGGATAGATACAACTGGAGAAATTGGGTAATTATGACTTGCCTCATGTGCTGTTATGATAATGAATCATTGTTGCTGGCCTGGACCTGCAGAGCAGCCCTCAGCTTATAAGGTAGTAACAGTATTATTCCTGCTTTCTAGCTTAGCGCAAATGTCATAGTACAAATAAATAAATTACAATTTGAATTTAACAGGAGGATGATCTCTGCTGGTTTCAGTATCATGAAACCTGCAGACGCTGGGATTGCACATTTGAAAACAAAGCTATTGCAGAAGGAAGTAAATTGGGCAAACATTTTGAGGAAGACGCAGGAATTGAAAGAGTCTGTACATAATGTGAGGGATTGATGCAGGCTTACAGGGAACCTAGTGGAATATGTGACCTGGTGCTGAAAATTTGAGGGCATTTTCTCGACTTTTGTTCTTGGTTTGCGTTAGGGAATTAGCGCTCATATAGAAAAAATAATAATTTAACAATTAACATAATAAATTATCAATTAATTAAGTAAAATTAATCAACAACTAATTACTAAAAAAACATTACTGCCCACCCTTTACCCCTATAACCCCACAACCCACACCTAAAAACAAATTACATAATTAACTTAATTATTTAGCAATGAATTAATGAATATTAATTAACAACTAATTATTAATTAAATACAAATTACTTCCCACCCTTTACCCCTTTAAACCTACAACCCAAACATAAAATGTACTCCCCAAAAAAGTAAAAGCACAGTGAACTCAATTAAAATTCAATTAAATAAATAATATTAAACAAAAATGTATAATTCATTTATTATAATTTAATTACTTCCCGCCCTTTACCCCTAGAAACCCACGACCCGCTACGGAACTAAAAAACGCAAAATGTAATTAAATTAAATGTAATAAGTAATAACATTTTAACACTTATATTAAAAAACATAAACAATAATTTTACAAACACATTTCATCATATACATTTAAAATATATACTAAAATACATAACAATAATTAAAAAACAATATTTTAAACAACTATATTTTTGCATACGATATTAATGACTTCAACATTTTAAAAGTTGCTATTACTTACCTTAAAGTCGATATTCTTCACATCCATATTCTTGCGGACGATATTTTCATATCTCAATAATTAAGACTCAATATTTTGGTATGGGGCTATTTTTTATTCTTTTATATTTTGTCTGAATAGCAGGCAGCTATTCTGCGAAGCCTCAGCATGCAGGGACCCGCGGTGTCAGCTGAAGTTACTCCTCTGCTTACCCCTGGAAATGCTTCTTTATTTATAATAAAAAAGCATTGTCACAATTTATATGCATATTAGCATTGTTGTGGATATGTAGATAGCCCTGTTGCCCCATGGATGAAGACAGAACGACATTTGTACATTGTGCGTAAAGGCTTTGTACTCGAGGCATAGTGATAATGTTGCGCGAAGCCTAATGTGTAAACAAAGTAGTTTCAGAGAAAATAATTGCATATTGTCACACACACAATTATGTGCAAAAGGTCACAGCAATAATGGGTACTATGCAGGAAAAAGGACAATGTCAGAAAATGTGCAGCGTTGCTACATGGGCCTAATTTGGGCATAAAAAAATACCTTCACTCCAAAGGAGCTTCTCAGTGATTTCTTGAAGGCTGGAGTTACTCCGGGGTTCTTGGAGTCCTTCCACGTTCAGGACGACACAAAAGGCAGCAATTGTCGTGTCCTTGAGGCAGCAGGCAGGGTTTGGCTATTTCTGCAGCAGGGCTCCAGTTCTTGTGCGATCGGTCTTCTTTTTCCAGGTCTTCTTTTGTCCATCGAATCTGAGGTTCAGGTCTCAGGGATCCACCTAAATTCTGAATTTAGGGGCATTACAAAGGGAGACAGGTAGTAGCCAATTGGCTACATACCTTTAGGGTGTCTGCACCCTGTAGTGACCATTTCCTGTGGGAGAGGTGGCACTACCCTAGCCCTGAAAGGTTGTTTCTCCACCATCCCAAGATGGTGGAATTTCAGGAGCGGGATGCACCTCGCCTGTCCCACCCCAGCGGTGGTGTAGGCTAAGTGGGTAACCTCCACCTAATCTAACTAATTTTCCTGCTTTTCCTCCCACCAAAAGTGGAGCAGGAATGGGGGCTTGGACACCCCCACTATCTGAAGGTTCCTGGGTTGAATTTTAAAGGCATCGCCTTTGAAACTTAATGTCCAAAAAGGCCATCCTGTCCTGGAGGAGGTGTGACAAACCTCTGCCCAAAGCAGACGTTGTCTCTGTTCTCTGAGAGAGCTTTTTCTCACTCCTTGAGGTCAGAAACATGTCTGGTGGTGGCAGACCTGCAAAAACAAGTCAGAGACCACACCAGCGATTGGTAGGTTTTCAGGGGACCCTCTAAAAGGGTCTCCTGTGTGAATTTATAAATAGATCCATCACTGGCATCAGTGAGGTTTTATTAGTACAAGACATTTGGTACCAAGCTTCTTAGAATCAGAGAAGCCATTCTGGAAATAGGAAACACGTTCTGACAAGTATCCAACCCATGTACTCTTTGTGGCTTCTCTGTGCACTTACAACATCTCAGAATGGACTGAACATTGTAGGGGCATATCTGCTCTTGCCGATATGCCCACACATAGGATATAGTGCACCCTGTCTTAGGGCTAGAGGCTTGAAGTAGGGATGACTTACCTATATCTTATGCAGTGTATGGGGGGCATGGCACACAGGGCTGTGTGCCATATCAACTCTTTCTCCGCATCAAGACACGCAGCATGCAATGGCAGTATGCATAGTTTTGGTGAGGGGTCCCTGGGGTAGTACAACCAGTGCTGCAGCCCCGGAGGACCCTCTTCAGTACCCATGCCCTGGGTACCATTTACCAGGGACTTACAGGGGTAACTGAAGATGTTCCTATTGTGATACAGTGTTTGGGAAAGAGATCTGGCACTGGGAACCTGATTAGCAGGGACCCAGTGCACTTGCAGTTCAAAATCACATCAGGCATCAGGCAAAAAGTGTGGGTTAACCATTTCAAAAGAAGAATTTGCCTACACAGTGGCACAGATCCCCTTCCCTTTCCAATATTAATGTTAGGCTTCACAGTGCAATTGTGTGTTTGAGAGCAGTATTAGATGTCCAGGGATTCACTAAGCCAGTTTTAGGTTTGTGCTACCAGCACAGATGATGGTGATCTTATGTTATCAACAAAAAGAGCTTTCAGAGTACTACTGGAAGAAAGGCTTGAGCTCTACGCACATGTTGCTTTTCCTGAATAGAGGATCTGAATGGACTATAGTTGTGTGCTTCAACTAAAGGGCAATCATATTGCATTTTTTGACTTGTGGCAAAGATTATACTCAAAATAGCAGGACTAAGTTCATTATGGTGGCAAGCCAATGATCATGGCTAGAAGCCTGATCTGTTTATAATGATATGTACAAAATGGAAGTAGACCTAATGTATTCATCGTAGCATTTAAAGATGGATTTGTTATTACTCTGTATTGAAGCCGACAGATAGGTATTTTATCACATGGAATCTCACATATTACTAGAAGGCAAGGGATTTAGTGTTCTTTACCCCCTCTTTTAAACTGCCAGATAGAGGATTTGCAATGTGAGAATGCTTGGTAAGTCCTCTTAGGAGAGATAGTATTTTGCCATCTGTTTGATGTGGGCATTTGTAATTTTATGACCTGATGGTTGACTTGTGAAAAAGCTTATACTCTGTAGAGTTGGCCTGAGTTGGTTATGGTGACTAGCCCATGATAACATCTATAAGCCTGATTGGTGCGTAGGGAAGCCATAGGTCTGGCCTATCTATTAGGAAACGTTATGACAAGGGCAGTAGGTCTGGTCTATTTATCGTGAACAACATTTGTTAAATCCCATAGGCCTCTAACAGTGGATTGCTATCACACTACACTAAAAAATGTGGACTTGTATTTGCTTACATGTAATCTCACAAATTTCCATGGTAGGCAGGTGTTTTGGTATCCATCACCCACTCTGACAAGCCCTTGGGGTAGAATATTTTCAGTGTGATGACTTTTGTTAGGCCCTTTTGAGAGCGGTTGTATGTTGTTTTGCCAACTGTAACTCTATACATATTTGTAGCTTATAAATGTATGAATGCTGGTTGCCGGTTTATGAACACTACAAAAGGACTACGTAGGTTACAGTGTCAAGCCAATGTAAAAGCTACAAGCCCTATTTATACACTGGGAAAAGTTTCTTTGGAGTGATCAGTGTATAATAAAATACTATGACAAAGCAAATAGATCAGCTTTACTTATTGTGAAAAGCATTGAATGGGGATAGACTTTAAGATTGTATTGTTATTACACTGTATGAAAGCCTATAACCATGTATTTTATAGGGATGTGTGAAATTTGCATGTTTTGCTTTCCACCAATTAACACAATCTTTTTGTGCAAAGTATGTCCTCACATTTCTCTCAAATAAAAAGTTCGAAAAACAAAAATGTACAAAACAAAATGCTTCTGTTCTGATTGTTCGCTTTGTTCCTGGAGTCTCACACTATAATTATACCATTAGCTGTGTGTAAATCTGGAACATGGCGTAATGGTAAAATTTCAGGAATTCACATTTTGCCAGGGTCTAGTATTTTGTTACATGGAATCTCAGAGATTACTATAGGAGGCAACGGTTTTGGTGACCCACCCAAATGAATTATGGGTATAGAAGATTTTCACTGTGGTAATCCTTATTAGACTTTGTTAGTTGGGATTTTCACTGTAATAATTCCAGCTAGAATCTTTTCAGAAGGTGTGCCAGGCTTAGCTGTCAGCCAAGATCTTGTAATGAAACAATAGTTATATAATACATATATCAATATATATATATATATATATACATATATATATATATATATACATATATATATAAAAAAAGTTTAAATACATACATCTATATATATATATATTCACTGAAAAAAACATAGGTTTCAGGGACGCTATAGTTAGTTGGGCATTTGACTCATATAAAACCAGAGAAATTCGCCCGTTATAGTTAGTTGAGCTAACTATAACTCACGCGCCCGCAATGCACTGGTGATAACGTCACGTATTGCATCACTCATGACATGGTCAGTGACATCACTGATGACATCTCAAATGACATCACTGATGACATCATCAAGTGAATGTGTGTTTCTGTAAAGTTTACATATTTTTCATATATATCTATACCAAGGTGTATTGAAGAAAGAGTGAATTTATAAGTCCCTGAATGGATTATTTAGTAGGTGCGTGCCTGACTGTATAACTGAGTGATTGAACATGTTTTACTGAATGTATGGGTTAGTGACTAAACTGTGTGAAAGTCTGTATTAGTGTCTAAGTTGGTGTATAAGGGGCTGCATGGGTTGGTGAGTAACTACATGAGTGTCTATGTGGGTTATTGATTTGTTGTCTGAGTATCTGTATGAGTGCCTGAGTGTCTGTGTGGGTGGGGGGGTGACTCTGTTCATACATGTCTGAGTGGATGATTCATGGTTGTATGGATTCAAAAGTACGTCTGGGAAGGGCTGTATGGGTGGGTTAGTGTGTGTATGGGTGTGTTGGTGAGTGAATGAATGTCTCACTGGTATATGTGTGAGTAACTACATATGTTTTAAGGCAGTATATGTGAGTGTTGGAGTATATAAATGACTACACATGAGAGTAAGTTATTTGAAGGAGTGGGTGTATAAAGGGTGTGCTTGTATCAGTGATTGTATGAGACGGTAAGTATGTGTTAGTATCTGCATAAATAAGTGATGTGGTGTGTGTATAAATAACACAGTTGGTGTGTATAACTGTATACATGAGTAAATGGGTATGTGATTGATTCTTTGCATGACTGACTAGGTGTGTGAGTAACTCTATGGATGAGTGGCAGACTGTGACTGTATGTATAGGTGTATGAGTGAATATTATAGTACTGTATTGATGAGTAACTGCATGTATAAGTGAGTGGATGTGAGTGTAGACCTAGGTAATAGTGGGTGGTATGTAGTATCTGGCATTGTTGTGTGCATGGTTTCAAAAATAGTAGTCAGCATTTTAGAATGGGTGTATCAAAGTTTATATTAGAGCATCAGTATGTGCATCAGATTGTCACGTGGATGATGTCATCAGTGATGTCATCAGTGATGTCACTGACCATGTCATGAGTGATGTAATATTTGACATCATCAGCAGTGCATTGCGGGCGCGCGAGCTATAGTTAGCTCAACTAACTATAACAGGCGAATTTCTCTGGTTTTATATGAGTCAAATGTTCAACTAACTATAACGTCCCTGAAACCTATGTTTTTTTTAGTGAATTTCAAAGGTTTTTTAAATGCTAATTCCTAACTATAACGTCTGTAAAACCTATGTTTTTTTCAGTGAATTTCAAAGGTTTTTTAAATATTAATTTCATATTTTAATATTTATAAAAGCTATATTTTTTCTATTATATTTTTAAATATTTTGGAACTCAATTATACTTCTTGTTTTTAACTTTAAAAATCATGTAATGTTTTATATCTTCCCCAAAAAATATGCATATATTTTTTGGGGGGGGAGAAAACTGCACTCCCATACTGGTTGCGTACCAAGCTCCATCACCACACAAATCCTATCAGCCATGTTGCTAAACTCGCAAATGATGCGCATTTCGTATCCGACGTGTTCGTGGCACCGCTTCCCGCGAAACATCATATACGCATGAAGTCACCCCAGGAACTACTTTGGTGTCCGATGGGTAATCAGTACCAAGCCACGCGTTACGTCATGTACGCATGGGGCCGCTCCTGCTGCGTGTTGCGTATTCAACGAGTACATGCTGCCAGGCCCTGTGTTTCGTCACAGACGTATAGTATCGCGCCGGGTACGCCATTCCCTTTTTGTTTGTCTCAAAAGTATCTCTAAATAACTTTAAACAGTATATGAGAGCACGCGAAAATCAAAATTATTTTAAACATTTATATATTTCTAACTGTAATAAACTTATATTATAATAAATATATTTTGTCAACGCTCTACGCGCGATTGCCATGTGACCTTAAAAAAAAAGCATTTGATTGGTTCATAACATTTCCCATTGTAACAGTTGAGTGACCCCACCCATTTTACTCATTCTCTCCACAGCGTTTGATGAGAGACACCTCTTCTGCTCAGAAAGCTTTTTTGAAAAGTGTTTTCCTGTATACACATATCTTATACTACACACAACATGCAACGATCATCTTGATCAATATTCATGCTCTGTACATTAGCCTTCCACTTGTGATTGCCATGCATCTCAAACATTCCATCAAAAAACAAATATGTGTTACACGATGCCCCTGTGTGTGTCTGCACATTATTGAGCTGCCTTTCGGCCTGGGTATTGCTGACTCTAAGGAGCATCATCAGCCATGGGCAGACTGCACATCCTAGATCACATACCATCTCATTAACAATAGATTCCGCCCTCCCGACACATGCTACACTAATCTAAATTGCACACTCTGCGAGGTCAAAACTACAAAAGAAACACACATAAGTACACTTCCTGGCAAGGCAGGAACTGAACAACACCCAAGTCCCCGGAATAATTATTCACACCCCTACGCTGGCCTGGCGTACGCAAGCCCAGCCCCCTGCGTACGTATAAATAGGATAACCACGACGCCACACGTCCCTGTTCTTCCACACTACCTCAAATGATTTGCCACATCCACATCGCATATCACAATGCACAATAAAACAAATAAATGGATCCATGAGGTGTACTCCATCCAGCCAATCAACACAGGCTCTAAATTGTGAGCCCTACTGCCCGTCGTCTACGAAAGGCATCCATGAGGTGTACACTCTCCTGCAATCAACACTCCATCTGAATTGTGAGCACCGCTGCCTATAGTGTTTGCTCACACAACAATGACAGCGGGTAAGCAGAGCGGCCTGGGTGCACAGGGCCACCAATTGAGCTCGCTGCGGCGAGAGGGGGGGGTGCTTCAGCCTAGCTGTGCAGGTCCGAAAAAAACGATTTTGCCATGTGTTATGATGTGATCTTTGACCTCATTCTCTGTCTCATTTTAAAGACCTGCTGGACTGTACTGTTGGCCTGAGCCAGCGGGCAGCGCTGCCCTACAGACACCTCTTCAGTGCGGTGCTGCGGGAGGGATGGGATGCATCAGCCAGACTGCGCACGTGTGAATAAGCGATATTGCCATGTGTTATGATGTGATCTTTGACCTCATTTAGTCACATCTCTGTCTCATTTGAAAGACCAGCTATACCATAAGGTAGGCCTGAACCTACTGGCAGCGCTGCCCTACAGACACCTGTTGAGGGCGGTTCTGCGGGAGGGGTGGGGTGCATCACCCTGAGTGCGCACGTGCAAAAAAGCGATGTTGCCGTGCATAATGATGTGATCTCTGACCTCATTCAGTCACATCGGTCTAATTTTAAGGACCTGCTGGACCGTACTGTAGGCCTGAGCCACCGGGCAGCGCTGCCCTACAGACACGTGGTGTTGGCTTTTAGGACACTGTAGTGAGCTCCTTACTAAGTTTACATGCACACAGGCTCCCGCCACTGCATTACACGTGCACATTATGCTTCTAGCATACGCTCTGTTCCTTTGTATGTGAACGTTGGCATAACATATTATTATTTAACCTTGTGTATTCTCGTGCACTCCAACTCCTCTTTGAACCACGATTACCACTAACAGTTGGTAGATCGTACTTCAAAAACGAAGGATGCTCTCAACTCCTATTTTCTATCCAGCTTGAAATAAACCTTCATTTACCTCCAGACGTTTCCACCATTAAAATTATTTCTCCCTTTTCAGACATTCCATTCATTGCCACAAGAAGGGCGGAGCGGGACCTGACCCCGCAATGATGCCCTGGCATTCTGACACCTTCCATCGTGGTATCAAGACACTGTCCCCGACCGGAGACCTGGTCTATCGGACAAACATACCCTGGACTAGGAGCTTGCACCAACACGTCGTGGGACACACCAGTGGTGGCAGGTGAGCAGTGAAGCCTAGGTGTTCAAGACCTACAATTGAGCACAGTGCGGGGGAAGGGGTTGGGGTGCAGCACCCTGGGTGCACAGGTGCATGCAAACGATTTTCCCGCAGCTAATAATGTAGGACTATATCATCAAACAACGGCGATAGCATTATCACCACTTTAGCGACAGGAAACTGCCGCTAAAGCGACAATAAGGGGTTGATAATATGCCCTTGTAAATTCCCATAGAAGCCCAGGTTCACACCAGAACCTGGGCTTCTAAGGGAATTCACAAGGGCATATTATCAACCCCTTATCGCCGCTTTAGTGGCAGTTTCCTGCCGCTAAAGCAACGACAATGTTATCGCCCTTCCTTCATAATATGGCCCATAATCTCTGGCCTCATGTATTTAATATGTATTTAATTTTAAGGACTTGCTGAACCACACTCTTTCTCGCAGACCCCAGCGTCCTAGACAAACGGGTGACGGAGGGTAAACACTAAGGGCTGGGTGCAATAGGCCAACGCTCTGTCTCCTCCTCCCTCTCTTCTTTTGACTCTCCCTCCCCTTCTCCCTTCCACCCACTCCCCCTCCCTTCCATTCTCACTATGGTCCTTTCATTCAGACTACCTTTCTTTACCTCTTCCACATAGCACACATACTTATGTTTCATTTTTGTCTTGCAAGATTCCTACGCTGCTTCCACTGGAGTCCAACCCACGTTTTTGTTTATTATACTGTTCTATTAAAGTTACATTTCTATTTATTTCTGTTTTAATAAAGGTTGCTTATTTTTTCAAATAAATAACTGAGTGTATAGGTCTTCTTTTTCTGACGACACTTGTCTATTGTTTATTGTGAAAATCATTGGTTTATAAGAGATTTTAAGGACAACATTATTTAATATTAGAGTGCACCTACCAAACATATTCTAACTGACTATTAGACAAATGAAGCCTGGGTAATTGTTCAACCGCAAGAGTTCTATGAGTGTATCACTTTATAACACCATAAGTACTGCCCCTGTGATTACAGAACAAATAAGGCACTGCCTAGGACCACCGAGGCTTCAGGGACTGCAGGGGCCCACCCTGCATATTTAAATAAAGACCCGGAGTGTGGCGATCCCTGGACTTCAGTTGGCCTCTAACCCCCCGAACAATTAGTAAACAATACCCGGGAAGGTGCTGCTCCCCTAGGCTGCAAAACGTCTCTGTGCCCTTCCGCGCCTAATTTCCATGTGACATTAAGATCCCCAGTCCTATAGAGACCACGCAATATAATAATTGGATTGGCCACGGAACATTACCCACCCACCAGGGGCCTCGTTTAAAAGAACGGGTGAGAACCCGCTTTTTTGTTGTTGTTCTTTTCTCTCCATTTTTACCATCCACATCCCCTCTATTACAGCGATACAAGGTTTTCCTGTAGCCGAACAAGTATCTGCTATCACAGGGTGGAAGCCATGCACCACCCTCTAATAGCAAACACAAATGTCCAGCGAATGCTCACCCCGGGACATTGTATGAGCTGCGCCTGAGAGGTCGTCCTCCCTACTACCATGATGCATTTGTTAGTATAAACGCATACTAACACTACTTACACACGTGTAGTACAGCGACCAGAATGTAGTGAAGAAGCAGAGGAAGCGCAAAATCTAAAAATATAAATCCTACCAGAAGTCGGATGACATGGTTCAATGAGCCGACGACCCAGGCATTAGTAGAAACAGCTACACAAACAAAACGGGTCTTCAGCACAATGCAAGCAATTTTGAAATATTGCTGAGTGGTGCCTTCTTTTGGCCTTCTCCCACTCGTCGCCAAATTTATGTAGTGAAGAGGCAGACAGCAGTGAATCCAATAAGTAGATTTATTACAAGAAAACAAGACACCTGAAACACCCACCAACAGGAGCAGACAGCAAAGCAACCGTCTAATCCAGCACTGTGTACAAACTCCGCAAGGTTCCCCTCATGACAGCCCTACATTCTAACATTACATACTGAGGGCCATATTATCAAGGAACGGCGTTAAAATTATCGCTGCTTTAGCGGCAGGAAACTGAAGCTAAAACGGCGATAATGGGCTTGATAATATGCCGTAGAGAATTCCAATAGAAGCCCATGTTCTCGTGTTAACTCCGGCCGCAGCTCAGCTTAGCAACATGAGACTCTAGACAATACCTCAAATATATTCCGTACCCCAGGACTTTCATACCAGTACTGGTCAGTATTTCGTCCTAGTAGTTATAAACACATTCGGACACTACTTCCACAACTGTAGTGCAGCGGCCACGGCACATGACTTCACAGCATAAGACACACAATTTGGGCTCACGCTTTAATCCCCGAGTACCGCACCAGCTCACCTTACCCGCATCAGACTCTACCCAATACCTCACTTAATTTCCGTAGCCCACCACTAACACATCGGTAGGTGTAAATACTATAGCACACCCTAAACACCCCACAGAGGTTACAGTGTTCCTACCCTCCTATTTCCCACTCCTTTCCCCCTTTTGTCCCCCTTTTTTCACCTTACTCGCTTCAACGGAATCACAAAATGGCGGCCAACACTTCCTAGTTGCAACCGCTCGCACTGCTCGCAGCCGATCAGCAACAAGCTCGTGCTTGTAACGCCTCAGCCAATCAGATGGCAGAATTCCCAAATATCGATATCTGTAAATTTTGATATTTCTCAAAAACTACTGAACAAATTTACACAAAAGCGTGCTTTCTAGACCAAGACCCTTCTCCCTGCCAAATGTGGGGTAATTCCGTTCACCCGTTTGACCTGTAGCCTTGTCTAAAGTTTCCTAAGGAAATTAACATGGAGAAAACACGTTTCGGGACCCCCCTTTTTTTTCGGCCCCCCTTGACGAATCACCCACAAACTTTAAACATAGGAGCTGATCTCAACAAAGAATTAGTTTTGAAAATTTCACGAAGATTCGTCAATCGGCGCCAAAGTTATTGGGAATAGAATGTTGCCATTTCCCTATAGTAACTAGGTCCTAACCATACCTACCTACTGGCAACCGTCAGTAGGTAATATATCTATATATATCTATATATATATATATATATATATATATATATATATATATATTCACTTAAAAAACCCATAGGTTTCACACATGTTATAGTTAGGTGGACATTTCACTCGTAAAAAAACAATGAAATTCCCCCGTTATGGTTAGTTCAGATAACTATAACTCGCATGCCCGCAATCCACTGCTCATGACGTCACATATTACATCACTCATGACTTGGTCAGTGGCATCACTCATGACATCACTGATGACATCATCCTTGTGATAGAGTGGCGGTCGCGCGAGTTATAGTTATCTGAACTAACTATAACGGGGGAATTTCATTGGTTTTTTACGAGTGAAATGTCCACCTAACTATAACATGTGTGAAACCTATGGGTTTTTAAGTGAATTTGCAATGTTTTTTAAATGCTAATTCCTAACTATAACGTGTGTGAAACCTATAGTTTTTTCAGTGAATTTGTACGTTTTTTTAAATGCTAAGTTATGTATGAATTATTATATTTTTTATATATTTATTTTACAATAAACTACGTATTAAAAAGTTTTTTTTTTTTTAGGGTTTTGCACCATGCGCGCACCCCGCGATTTTTTGAAAAAATTTTTAATGTTTTTTTCTGCCTTCGGGGTCCTTCAGGGACCCCCTGACAAAGGCTAGGGGGTCAGGAACTCTCTACCCTGCCCCTTTTCACGTTCGCCACCTTCCTTTTTCACTCTCGCACTCAAAACAAACAAAATGGCGGCCGACACTTCCTGATTTCGACCGATTCGAACGTTGGCTGACATTTAACCACCAATCAGAATTACGCTCGCGCACGTTAGGGTGCGCGCACGGTGCGCACACGGTGCGCGGCTATAGATATTTATGTGCTTTTAACTCAATTTTCTCAGGAACTACTGAACAGATTGACTCCATATATGCAAAAGGCACTTCCCTGACCTGAGGACTACCTCTTTGCCAAATTTCAAGTAATTCTGTTCAGCCGTTCGGGCTGTACCTTCGACTATAGGTCCCCGCTTGACGAATCCCCCCGAGACTTTCAGGGTAGGAGCTGAGCGGAGCGCCCCATTAGTTTTGAAAATTTCGCGAAGATTCGTCGACCGGCGCCAAAGTTATTCAAAATAGAATTTTGAGATTTCCTATGGAAAAACGGTCCTAACTATAACTATCTACTGGCAACCGCCAGTAGATAATAATATATATAAATATTACCTACTGGCGGTCGCCAGTAGGTAGTTATAGTTAGGACCCCTTTTCCATAGGAAATCCGCAACATTCTATTTTGAATAACTTTGGCGCCGGTCGATGAATCCTCGCGAATTTCTCAAAATAGGTGGGGCGCTACGCTCCGCTCCTACCCTGAAAGTCTCGGGGGGATTCGTCAAGCGGGGGCTGAGATAAAAGGGGGGTCCCAAAACGCGTTTTTCCCATGCATTTTTCCATAGGACCTTTAGAACGAGCTACAGCCCGAACGGCTGAACGGAATTACTAGAAATTTGGCAGAGAGGTAGTCCCTATGTCAAGGAAGTGCCTTTTGGAGGTTTGGTGTAAATCTGTTCAGTAGATTCTGAGAAAATAGCCTTTAAATCAATATATATATCTGAGCCCGCTTACGGTACGCTTACCGTACGCTTACCGTACGCGTACGGTGGCGTGCGCGAGCGCGATTCTGATTGGCTCTTAGATCTTAGTAAACATTCGAATCGGCCGAAACCAGGAAGCGGCGTCCGCCATTTTGTCTCTCGCACTGAGTGTTATTTATCAAACATGATGCCCAAAAACATGTTACGGGGCTGTTTTGACAACTCCCTCCCACATAGTCATGTTGAGGGAGTCCCCAAACATCCCCCAAGAGCAAAAACGGTTTTATTTTTTTTTCGGCAATTTCGCCGAGTACGCTTACCGTACGCTTACCGTAAGCGTACGGTAAAAAATAGAAATAAAAAAAACACTATCCACACTTACCCCACCCCCTGTGCTTTTGGTGGCCGTAGGTCACCAAATGTACAGGGTTTATTACATCAGTAAAAAAACTATATTTTGGCAACATGAAATTATAAAATCGAAATAAAAAAAACACTATCCACATTGACCCCACCCCCTGTGCTTTTGGTGGCCGAAGGCCACCAAATGTACAGGGCTTATTAAAGTTGATAAAAACCGTGCACGGAACGCACTGCGTTAAGTGGGCGCGCACGCCTCGAATGGCGTAGAATATATATATATATAATCTACTGATTATCGAACAGATTATGCCAAAACCCTTAACAACAAAGCGTATCATGTGTCCTCCTTGTGCGGACGGTGCGCGAAGCGCATAGTGCGTACATGGCCCATTAAGCGTAACGTGGGCGTAACGTATATATGTATATATATATATATATATACATATATATATACATATATATATTACCTACTGGCGGTCGCCAGTAGGTAGTTATAGTTAGGACCCTGTTTCCATAGGAAAACCGCAACATTCTATTTGGAATAACTTTGGCGCCGGTCGACGAATCCTCGCGAAATTTTCAAAATAGGTGGGGCGCTACGCTCCGCTCCTACCCTGAAAGTCTCGGGGGGATTCGTCAAGCGGGGGCTGAGATAAAAGGGGGGTCCAAAACGCGTTTTTCCCATGCATTTTTCCATAGGACCTTTAGACACAGCTACAGCCCGAACGGCAGAGAGGTAGTCCTCAGGTCAAGGAAGTGCCTTTTGTAGGTCTGGTGTAAATCTGTTCAGTAGTTCCTGAGAAAATAGCCTTTAAATCAATATATATATCTGAGCCAGCTTACGGGGCGCTTACCGTGCGCTTACGGTAAGCTTACCGTACGCGTACGGTGACGTGCGCGAGCGCAAATCTGATTGGCTGTTAGATCTTAGTAAACATTCGAATCGGTCGAAACCAGGAAGTGGCGGCCGCCATTTTCTCTCTCGCACTCTGAGAGGGGGTAAAAAAACAAAGGGCAAAAACATGTTTAGACAGCTCCTAAGCACCTAGCCATGTTGAGGGAGTCCCCAAAGATCCCCGAAGGCCAAAAACGGAATTTTAATTTTTTCGATAATTTCGGCGATTACGCTTACCGTCCACACTCTCCCCACCCCATGTGCAAACGGTGCCCACAGGTCACCATTTGTGCGTGGCTTATAGCATATGTGAAAAATTAAAATATTACCTTTCACAACGAAGCGCATCATATGTCCTCCATGTGCGCACGGTGCGCGAAGCGCATCGTGCGTACATGGCCCATCTAGCGTAACGTGGGCACGGCACTAACTGCGTAAAGTGGGAGCGCGGTGCGCGAAGCGCACCGTGCGCGCACGGAACGAACTGCGTTAAGTGGGCGCGCACGCCACGAATGGCGTAAAGTAACTTAGCATTTAAAAAACCGTACAAATTCACTGAAAAAACCATAGGTTTCACACACGTTATAGTTAGGAATTAGCATTTAAAAAACCTTGCAAATTCACTGAAAAAACCATAGGTTTCACACATGTTATAGTTAGCTGGACATTTTACTGATAAAAAAACCAATGAAATTCCCCCGTTATAGTTAGTGCAGGCAACTATAACTCACGCGACCGCAATCCTCTGCTGATGACATATGTGTCTTTATGAAAAAAAAATATTTGTAATATATGTATAGCTAAAAATTTATGGAAGAAGACATGGGTAAATAAGTGTCTAAATACAGCATTAGCATCAGCAGAGGATTGCGGTCGCGTGAGTTATAGTTGCCTGCACTAACTATAAAGGGGGAATTTCATTGGTTTTTTATCAGTAAAATGTCCAGCTAACTACAACATGTGTGAAACCTATGGTTTTTTCAGTGAATATATATATATATATATATATATATATATATATATATACATACATGCATGCATATACAGACCCCCCGTGGTCTGTACTGTCTCTCTCTCACCCAATAGGGGATTGGGGGATAGCCGACTGAGGGTAGGTGTGTCCCTCTGGATTATTGGCGGAATGGTACAATTTAAAGACTGTGCACCAGCTGGTAGAGGTTGTGGTCCAAGGGTATTTAAACAACAATTTTGGGCGGCCACCCATCATTTTAGGTATAGGTGACACAGTGGCAGCCCATTAGTAGAAGGATTTGCCAATTTTTGTCTCCTCCTCCTATCTCAATTTTCTTTTAAGTCAATGCTGTAAGAAGCTGGCTCTTCATATGATATACCACTAAGTGGTTATATCATGCAAAGAGTCCCGAGATTTCCCCAGAAGAGTACAGGCCTCAATGTAAACCCAAAGTGCTCCATTTGTGGTAGTGTGCTCGAGCAGCCTTACGTCTAACACAGAGGAGTGTAAGACATTTGTTGCGCACATAGTGATTAATAAATGACGCAACTCAAAAAGGAAATCCACCCCAATTTTATTAAAAAAATACGCTTCTTTCAAGATTTATTTTAAGGCCAAGAAATATGTAAAAAAGTAAGTAAGTTTTTCATAAGAAATACTTTTCACTTTAAAAAGTGGACCCTGCAATTTTCCAGTTCAGCAATGTTAACCTATGGGAGGAAAACAAGAATGCGGTTTTGCAGATAAATATATGACTTACAGTTTTTGTTTTCAGAAAGAAGAATCAGCACCAGGAAAAGTTCAGATAAGTAGCAAATCTGCACTTCCAGCGGCACAAGGGCGGCTGGGTGCATGGTTCAACTTCAGAATCTGGTGCCAATGTTATCCAATGGCGAAAGGGGGTAATCAAAGAGATGCCGCTCACAGGTGAGTAACAAGGTTTGGTAACCCAGTGTCCAGGGGTTAAGGTAAGCACAAGGGGCCACAAGGCAGCACCAAACTTGCACCCTCAGTGGCACAGGGGCGGCCGGGTGCAGAGTGCCAACACAGCCTCACATGACCAATGCAAACTAATAGGGGAGATCAGATTTGAATAAAGGCTGCAGGCCAGGAGGCAGACAAAGAAAACCCACAGCTGCCCAAGCAAGTAGAGATGCTACGGGAAAGGGAGACACCACTGTTCGCGCTCTCCAAGGCCCATGGGCTTCGGGTGCAGGGGTGTTCTTAGGCATCAGAAAAGTCTTACAGGCAGGTTGCGGTCAGGAGGAGTCTTCGAGTTGAGGATGCAGACGTTGAGGCGGAGTCCGCCAGGGGTCATCCCATGGTGAACTCTTGCTCAGAAGCGCTGGGGAACCTTCACAGGACCAGTGGGCCACTTGGATTTGGGGTGTGGGCATCAGATGCAGAGGTGAGTCCAGTAGTGGTTTCGCTGTTTCTCAGGGCAAAGGTCTTTGTTTTTTTAAGTTGGTTCCTTCTAGACAGGTCCGCCGTCCATGGGAGATCTTGGTCTTTGTCAAAGGCAAGCTGTCCCCCCAAGGCTTTGGAGGCTGCTGGGCTGTAGGACGGGTCGTCATTTGGCACAGGATCGTCGAGGGCTGTTAAGGCTGGGGCCAAGTTAGTTGGTGTCTGTAGTCTTCACTGCTGTTGACGCTGTAGTGTCCTGCTCTTCTTAGGTCATCAGGAATCCGATTTCAGGGTCTAGGGTGCGACCTAAATACTAGATTTAGGGGTATTACAGGGGAGTGACAGGTAAGGACCAATGGGTCTCTCACTTGGGGTGTCTACACCTACTATTATAACACCCTCCTGTTGGGGGGGCATAGCCCTAGTCCTGACTGAATAAGTCCCACCATCTTCAAGATGGTAGGCACTGGAAAATGTGCTTCAGTTCGCCTCCAGCACCTAAGGGGTGGAGCCAGAGCAGGGGAGCACACCTCCTGTTCACACTTAGGTTTTTCCTACCGTTCTCGGCAGCAAGGCCTTTGAAGCTTACCTCTCAAGCACTGTGCTCATCCTGGGGGAAGAGGTGTGACACCTCTGCCCAGGATGGGCTTTGTTTCTGGCCTCAGATAGCAGGGGCTCTTGACCAAGGGGTCCAGAAACATGTCTGGTGGTGGCAGGCTATCTAAAGCCAGTCAGAGACCACACCAGGGTTCGTAGGTTTTCAGGGGGCACCTCTGAGATTACCTCTGGGTACATGTTTCAATAAATCCCACACTGGCAGGAGTGTGGGTTTATTGAGAGGAGTTGTTTGGTACCAAACACTCCTGGGTTTAGTAAAGCCATCATGGTGCTGGGAAACTCAAGTTGTCAAGTTTCCAGCCCATGTACTCTCTATGGCTTCACTGGCACTCACGATATTAAGAATAGACTTAAATATTGTAGGGGCATATCTACTAACCCAGATATGCCCACACCTGAGGTATGGTGCACCCTGCCTTATTGCTTGTAAGGCCTGCTGGAGGGGTGACTTACCTATACCTTAGCAGTGCTGCTTGACATGGCAAACAGGCAGTGTGCCATGTACGACTGACGCTTTTCTCTGCACCAAGGCATGCAGGCTGCAGTGGCAGTTCGCATTGCCATGGTGAGGGATCCCTAGGGGACCCTCTTAAGTCCCAATGCCCTAGGTACCATGGTACCATTTCCTAGCTATTTACTGGGGTGCTGAAGTTGTCAATCGTGGTATAGTTTTCAGGGAAAGCGCTCTTGCACAGGTGGCCTGCATGGCAGGGACCCTGTGCACTTTCAATCAAAACCACTTGATTTTCCAGCCAAAAAAGTGGGGGTCTAACCAGGTCAAAAAAGGCACTTTTTCACAGAGGCTTTGTGAGCAAGGCATTTTTGCAGTAGGGGCAGGTGGCTTTGTTGGAGATGTGTGCAAGGGAAAAGAAATGGTTATATTGTTGTCCCTTTGAGACAGGTGCAGCGCAGTTGGCGGCTGTCTGAGAACTTATGCAAGGAATTTAGATGATGTCACTGTTGTTGTCATCGCAAACCAGGATAAAAGGGAAGGTGTGACCAAGCTCACACTGGAGCAAGGCAGGAAGTTAAAGGTTACATCATAGGAAGTTACCTTTAGTAGATACACTGATAAGCGGCAGGGGAAGTTTTAAAGAGGACAATTGCAAGAAGGGAAGTATTTTATGAGTAAAATGCTTGTTGGTTTAGGTTACCTGGGGGCAGGACATTTAGAGGTGGTAGGAAGTTAGGTGATGAAGTCTGTATAATGAGGTTTTAGTTTTGTAAGGCGGAAAGCCCAGGAACGTTTGTGATGCACACCTGTGTCACTAAAGGGCTCTCTCCCCCTCTCTTTCTCTCTCGCTCTTCCCTTCCCTCCTTTTCCCTCCCACACTACCCCCAGCCCCCCTCCTCCCCACTGGTCTGTGCTGTGTCTCTCTCACCCAATTATGCATGTGTATATACACACCCGGAGGAAGTGGTTGTACAATGCTCAAACACCCTCTTTGAAACAGGAGCAGACAGCACTAGACCGGGCACTGCTACCTAACAGTCCGCGCGGGAAGGAAAGCTGCATAATTTTGCGTGGAATCATGACCGAGTGCAAACCACACAGATTAAACAGGCTGCGCCCCTTTCTTTAGACGCGGCTCACCTAAAGAAATGGGTGTAGTGTCTATTACCGTGCAAGCGCGGCATGGGGTGTTTGGAAACAACCCAAACAAGCATTTGCAATGCAATATTTCTCGCATTTGCGAGAATTTAATGTCAATAGCTCAAAGCCTCGTAAATGCGACACCTATTGCATTGCAAATGCTTGTTTAAAGAACATCCATAAAAAACAGCCATGCACCTCAGGGTTGTACCTTGGCATCACACGCAGATCCTGGTTTCCTCACACGTGTTTTGGTGCCTACATATAACTTATGAAGTGCGTGCTCTTGCCTACTTAAATCATTTTCTCTCGCTCACCAATTTCCTAAACTAATGTCTCGTGCGGGGCAAAAGGGCCACCTCTGACTGTTAAGCACACCTCCAGCACTACCTACTATAGTGGGCAGTGTTGAATTTGTAAAAATAAACAAGTGTCAGGGCCTAAACATTTTAAGAGAATGCTGCTGGCTGCCAGTGCTGAGGCCTCACACCACTGGTACTGGCCACTGTATTCGTTTCAAAGACTGCGGTACACCTCAAAGTTGTCGGAAAAATGACATACACCCTTACAAACATGAGCATCATTTACACATATACTCTTATCAAAAGCCACCACAGAAATTGGAGTAAAGGTTCTTAACTCTGAATGTGCATTAAAAGTATAAGACAGAGAATTATCATGAAGCTTACGAACAGAAATGTGCTTCCACTGGAAAAGAGTTAGACAGACAGAAAAACTTCAATCAAACAACACATATTACAATGAATTGGAACCCAGGGGTCATGGCAAAGACATCACACATACATAAAAGTGTCAGCATTTTACAAGACGCAGAAACATGCCCAACAAAGCATACACGCCACCACAGATTTATAGCCAATCAAAGCAGGAGTTGAGTGATTAAGGAAAGGTAAACAAGACTTTATTAAATGCTTTATGGCAAGATAAGAATTTTAAAAAGCACACATTTACCCACCTAACGCAAACCGACACAAGACTGTAAAATAAATATAGTAATGCACTAAAAATGAACAAAAAGATCCTTATAACAATATGCCTCGTTAAACAAATGTTCCTCCAAGTGTTGGAATGTACAAAATGCATAAATATTAAAATCTTTCCAATGAACAGCTGAGATTCTTGAATTTTCACCAAATAGCGGGAAACGTCTCTTATGCTTGCCCCAGGAATCTCTCGTATAGTATATCATGTTCCTGGGTATTGCACTGTGTAAGTTCTTCATAATAGGCTGCACCACATTATGTAGTAAACATATTCAACCAACTTAGTTCTGGAAATGAGGCCTCCATCGAGCAAAGTCCCACTTCCTTCCTCACTAGAAGAAGCCACCAGGTCCGCTTCTCATCTTCAAGTTGAGCCACAGTTCCTTTCTAGGTAACCCAGTTCCTATCTTACTACATACAGTTTATTATGCTCGTAACCTGCTTCCTTCTTTACCCAAAGTAGCGACAAAGAGGCAATCTTTGCAGATCTCCAATACGTGTACCACACTTTAAGTTACCCAAAGTTAAATTCAATGTTTGGCAACACAGGACGCACATAGACTTAAGATATAGCTTGCACGAGCCTATAAAAGCAGTGGCCTCTTCCACATCAAAGACCATGAGATTATATATATATATATTCACTTAAAAAAACCATAGGTTTCACACATGTTATAGTTAGCTGGGCATTTTCCTCGTGAAAAACCAATGAAATTCCCCCGTTATAGTTAGTGCAGGCAACTATAACTCACGCGACCGTAATCCGCTGCTGATGACGTCAGATATTACATCACTGTATTTACACATTTATATACCCATGTCTTCTTCCTTTTTTTTTTTAGCTATACATATATTTATTTATTTATTTTCAGAAAGACACATATGTCATCAGTGATGTAATATCTGACGTCATCAGCAGCGGATTACGGTCGCGTGAGTTATAGTTGCCTGCACTAACTATAAAGGGGGAATTTCATTGGTTTTTCACGAGGAAAATGCCCAGCTAACTATAACATGTGTGAAACCTATGGTTTTTTAAGTGAATATATATATATATATATATATATATATATATATAATGACATTGTACTGACTGGGATAATGGTTCAGTGCACTTCAGTTATTGGCTCTGTTGCCCTGTGAATGATGGTAATGCACATCCACCTGAAAATGAATGTGCTTCAGACTTAGCCACTCCTTTAGTTTTCAATTTTCATCTTTAAAAGCTTTCCCTTCATTTTCTTTGCTTCCCGTCTTTTTATTTTAACTTTTCTTAAAAGGATACTACAGCTCTCTAGCAGCACTAATGGGTTGCTTGCTTGCACTTTATTTCATCTGCAGTGCGCAACATGCTACATGGCGATCTCTATAAACAAGATGATCATTATGGAATGTTTTTGTCCATAGTGTATCATTGTTTTACCATTCGAAGATGACTAACACAGTAAATCAAAGCATGGTGGTTGTGCTGGAACTTTAAATAAATTATGTAAACTATGGACACCCAGTGATATATTTAGTTTCATTATTACAAGCGTATCCCCGTTTAGATAACAACATCTTTTCTGGTTTCTACTTGTTTTCTTTTAAACCATCTTGCATACAATTTTAAGAATGTATTTTTTATTGTGGTTGTGTGAGAGTTAATACAAGAATGCATCAGTAAATGATAAATGGATGCATGAGTGCAAGATGAGTGATGACTTATTGAGTTTCTCAACCCATAAATGACATAAAGGTACTTTTGTTTGTAAGACAGGCCTATTGGTATTACCAGTGCTTGCTGATTGGTGCCTGGATCTGTGATGCTAACCAGTTGTTCTTAGGAAAAAGATATTCCTTAAATATATAGGGGCTTATTCCGATGTCCCGCTGTGAATTGAGAACCGCCCGACCATAGGACGGCGGTTCAGACTGCCTGATTTGGATGCGACCACCCATAGGGTGGTAGGAAACATCCATTCCCCAAAAGAAGCTTGTGTGGCAGGCAGAATAGGCCCGCAGCACAAACTGCCATTGTAGAATGGGGTTTTGCAAACATTCCTGCACCGTGTGGCAGGCACCATGCGGTCTGTAGGCAAAACCTAAAAAGGAAAAAGCATTTTTCTCTTATATAACACCTGCACATATTTGACCACAACATGCTGGCTCACATGCACAATAAGAACGTGCACCCATGCACAAAGACAAACATGCCTACAGACACCTAATTTCTGTCATCCATGAATCCATACAAACACACATCTATCAATGTAGACAGTGTAATAATTATATATAACCCTGTACATTGAAGGCAATGGAACGTGTGCACGTTTCAGGCTGAAAAGCCAAAGCGCTTGCTAAAGGTCTTTTTGCCTCAGCAGCTCATGCGCGCTGCGTAGGCGAGACCTAAAAAGGGGGATCGATCAAAACCTGGCAATTACAGGCCAATAAGTCTCATTGACTGTATTCAAAAAGTTATTGCCAGGTTGGTATTACGTAGAATCCAGACGTGGATGGATGAAACAGATATTATGTCACCATTGCAGGCTGGGTTTCGGCCACACACTGGCACTATAGACCAGGGTTTTAGGTTTGTGATTATTTACTGGTGGGTGGTCATCATAGGAGGGGGCACACTATAAGCAGCCTTTATGGATATGGGGATGCCACCTGAAATACTGGCCATTTTCAAATCAAATCAAATGTATCTTTATTCGGTTTTCATAAAAGATAAAACCATAAAAGTACAGTATAAAAACAGTAGTTAAGAACAATTATTCCGAAATCTCATTATATAATAAAAATACAAATCAGTTAACAAATTCAGTAATTTCATTTTTTAGCACCATAAGCCAGCCATGAAAAAACAAATGTGTATAATGGGTGAATGTGCTTTTATCTTTTATCTGTTTATTGATATCCTCCAGGATATCAATAAACAGATAAAAGATAAAAGCACATTCACCCATTATACACATTTGTTTTTTCATTTGTGAAAGCATTTCTTTTTTCGTTTTTTAAAGATATTTTCTATGCCTAATGCTTGTTTAAAAAAAATATGCAATATTTCTCGCAAAACCTTCTGCATCTAAACATTGCAAAGCAAGGTAGGCTGGATGACATTGCCTCAAGCCACAGATCAGTAAGATAGGTTTGATCCATTTTTCTCTTAGTTTTTTATAATATTTACAGAACAGAACCACATGCATCGACGTTTGGGGTGATATCTGGTCGCAGGGGCAATTAGGTAAGTCTTTAGGCCAGTCATTCATTTTTGGGAAGCTAACCAAACGGTGGAAAACATTTAGCCTAAAACGTGTTACCACAAATCTATCGTGCCCACTTAAGGTGAAAATTAGATAAGGTTGAATATTAAGGCTAGTTCGCATCATTAAATTGTTTTGGACTGTTCGCCTGGATGCCTCTACCGCAAATCTGAGTTCCTCCATGTGGCTCATACATTGTTTTTTGAACGTTTTCCTGGAGATTTGAGCTAACATAACAGGATTTTTATAGTAATTTAATAGCCCCATCTCAGACAGTAAGTTTTTAACATACCTGAGCCACCCGATCTTAAGAGCATTCTCTAGGCCTAAGAGATCTTTCAGCACCTCCCGGTTAAATGATGTTTTGGGGCAACACCAAATTCGGTGCCATAATAGAACCGGTTGAACCTTTATGGTATCTGTAATGTAAGGTACTCCCAGTTCCATGTGGCACAAGAACATAGAGGTGCCTTGTGGGACTGCCAATGAATACCTAAAAAAGGCATTCTCAACTTTCTGAAGTTCGTCCACTACTCCATATCCCCAGACTCCTGCCCCGTATATCGCTGTGCTAACGCATTTGGCTTGGTATATTTGGAGCATCTCCATCGGCGGTCTCTTACCAAGCCTCTGCGTGAAATTGACCAGAGCTGTTGTTGTTCTCATAAATAATAATTTCCTGGCTTTTATGGTTTGGCGCCATGAGCCTTTATTTTCAATTAGGATGCCTAAATACGGATACGTTTTAGTGAACTCCACGGTTTTGTTTTCAATAAAGATGTCCTCCTGTTTGGTACTACCTGTCCCACAGCTCATTATAAAAGTTTTCCTGATATTTATTTTCAATTCTAAATTTGCCATATATTTATGGTAAATATTCAGGGCGCGTTGTAACCCTCTTGGGGTCCGTGCCATAATCACGGCATCGTCCGCGTACAATAGGGCAGGTATTGGTCGTTTTTGTAAAAGTGGTACGTCCTGACACCCTTCCAACATAGCTAATTCCAGACCATTTGTATAAAGAGTAAAAAGGAAGGGTGCCAGGACGTACCACTTTTAACGACTCCGTGCACCCCCCATTTTTACCAAACCGCACCCTGGCAGTCGCATTTCCATAGAGTTCTCTTAGGAAGTTGATTATGGGGGTCTCCACTCCCATTGCTTCCAGGGTCCTCCATAGTTTAACGTGGCTTACGCAGTCGAAATCTGCTGTTAAATCGACAAAAGCCATGTACAATTTTCCCCCTTTTGCATTTACGTATTTTCCCATTAGGAGGATTAGATTGAGGCTTTGTTCAATAGTACCCAATCCTTCCCTAAATCCAAATTGGAGATCCGACAATACGTTATTGTCCTCTTCCCACTGTTGGAGGCGGTTTAGGACTATCCGGCCTGCCACTTTACCCAAGCAGTCTAACAGTGAAATGGGACGGTAGCAGGTCGGATTTTGTCGGTCTCTCTTCTTGAATATCGGGACCAAAATAGACTCCGACCATGATTCAATAAGTCCAACTGCACAGGAAGCTTCCAACACCCTCGTTAGTATCGGGGTCCATAGATCTGTGTTAAATTTAAAAAGATCGACTGGGACCCCATCGGGTCCCGGTGCCTTTCCCCCTTTGCTGGCCTTAAGGGCAAGCTCGACTTCTGTTAAATTGACATCTAGGGCTATATGAGAATCTATCATATTCGCACTGGGACTGATGCTAGCCTTGGCTTCTGTCATGTCAATCTACTCGGTATCTCGACCAAAGATCTCGGAAAAATGTCCCACCCATTGCTTTTCGTCTATCGCGATTTCTATTGACTGTATTTTTTCAGCTGTTAATAAGAATGGGGATTTAACCACCCGCCAGAATGTGGTGCTATCTTTATTAGTGCAACTTTTATGTAACTCCTCCCAAATTTCTTTTTTTAATTCACTTTTTCTTAATTTCACAGCCTGATTGTATGCCTTTCTAAGTTGTCTGACTTCCAATCTATCTCTATCCTTTTTGTGTAGTGCTAATTTTAGGACAGCATATGCTTTTGTACAGTTATTATTAAACCAACCCTTGCGCTTGTCATTCCTATGTTTTAGTTGGACTCTCAAAGTATCCTTGATTTCATTTGTTATCTCCTCATCGCTTCTTAAAACTTCGTGATGTGGAGTTAAGGGATCTAAACATTTCATGATTGAGGTTAAGGATTTTTTAACCACTATTGTAGTGAACTCCTGTGGTTCAACTTTGTTCCATTTTAAGGAATACCCGTTTGTTTTGTCAATTTCCAAATTTTCAAACCCATACATAGTCTTGCTCTTATTTCTACTAGTCTTGAACGGACAGAACAATGACACACTGATTGGAAAATGATCGCTAATAGCATTCTTATGTGTACGAAAATTCAGTAAACGGGAGGCATACCTATTAGATATTAAAATAAAATCTATTGTTGTACTTGCTCCTCTACCGTTAAAGGTCTGGGTAAATGGGATTGGCAGAGAGGAGAATTCATTTGCAAAACCCATTTCCAGTACAAATAGCATCTCATTTAGACAATCACCATTGGTTGTATGGGGAAAATGTGGAAAATTAATGTTGTTCTCGTCAATTAAAACACATATTTGAGTATCATTTTTTTTCACATGGGGATAAATTAAAATCTCCCCCCACACAAATAGTACATTTTGAGTACAGTTATTTTGAATATCTAGCAGAACATTTCTAAGCTGTTTTAAAATATCCACCAAACGGCCCTTCTGTACGCTGTTTTAAAAGTTGACCAGTACATACATATTTTGCTTGTTTATAGTTAGAGTTATTATTTGAAAATTAGGCTCTGACTTTACAAAATGTATTTCCTTTATCTTCAACAAATTGGAGATATATACTATGAGACCTCCCTTTGCCCTCCCAAAAGTGGACGGGATAGCAGGGGTATAGTATGTCTTGTACCCCTCAATATGGATTTCGGTGGTAGCCCATGTCTCTTGCAAACAGAGGACGTTAAACTTTCCCACAAAGTCATGCCATATATGATTGGTCAGTTTCGACCGCAGACCAGCTATGTTCCAAAATAAGATTTCCACGATTAATTCTTCAATGATAACGTTCTGTTTGGAATCACTTGTGATGGACCCGAATTGGGATATTGCTTGGCTCTCGGCCGTACTCGTTCTTTGTTCTAGAACTGGAGTAGAATCTACTGTGGACCCGCCACTGACCAAGTTATTTTCAATGCTCTTAGTCTGGAGTTCAGATTGATAGGAATTTTCTAGGTGTGATTCATGTGAATTAGGTTTCAGAACAGGATCTATAAAGGGTATTCCTGTGGGGGTACATACTGCTACGTACTTTATTTGGGTTACCTGTAGCTGGGACAGTCAGTCTGTCTCATCCAAACCAGGAGCACGGCAAACCTGTTCTCAACCAAAACATTATAGGAACATTCTTGCCCTGCCGCCAGATTTCCGATAATGCCACCCCTCTGTGTACTGAATGGTGGAGGATAGAAAAAACCCAATGGAACTATACTAATCCCTCATGTTAAGACTGAATTTTTTCGAGCCCGCCGATGTATATTCTCCACCAACAAAGGTGTTTTAAATGTCAGAACCACGCAGTCCCCTGGTAAAGTTTTTCTACATTTGCCAACCCACTGAACCCTCCTGGCCATCTTAAACTCAATAAAGAGTTGCTCAGTGAGCCCGACCTTCAAACTTAACCAGTGTAATGATTTATTTCTAAGTGTCTTCCAAGTTTTGTTTTCTGAGATCCCCAACTTTGGCACGTTTGCTAGAATAACTATGTATGGTGTTGCCGCCGGTGGAAGATCTAGATGTTGGTAACTGCTAGAATAGTCATTATATAATTTAGGATGTGATATTTCTGAAAATGACGCGGTCTCTTGAATATTGGTGGGGTGATTCAGCCTTTTCTCTAATGCTTTATCAGTGATACTGCCCTTTATATCTCTTTTCTCTGGAATATTGGCAGATTGGTTGATCATATTCAATTTTTGTGAGACTGACTTAGCTGTTTGAGTTTTCTTCGGCAAATTGCCCGTACTAGAAGTTACGGCTTCTTTTCCATATGAAACATGGGGATGGACTTCTGCCGACTCCATATTCTCACTTCTTTCCCAGTTATCGTTACTCCGCTTTCTGGGATCAGTGGGTATATGTTCACTGCTTTCTTTCAATAGATGATTAGTCAAGGTGGCTTCTATTGAGGATATTCTTTCTCCCATTTTATCTAATGAAGCTCGTATATACAGATCTAATTTTTCCACCAAGGCTGTTAAGTTATTCAGTTCATTTGTGGTTGGTTCGATTTTTTTGGGGGTATCTTCTTTGGATTTCTAAGAGCCCTTTCTTGTTGACATTCTTTTTTCCCCCTGCTTTGCTTGCTTTAAGCTGGCAGCACCCTGACTCTTGGGTATTTTTATATTATCTGTCCCACCTTCGGTCTCATTATTCCTATTTTCTGATCTAATCTGATTCTTTTTCTTTTTCTGTGGAGGTTGTGAGAGGGAATCAGAGTCGCTAGGCGTTATTTCATCTGATATGTTTAAAACGCATCCATTCTGAAAGGAGCAATCCTTAAATATCTGCCCTGTGACCTCTGTTACCACTGTGACCCGTCCTGGTTCCTTGTTCGAGGAAGTCGTGCCTACTTCTATCGACTCTTCTACTGAGGATATTTGTTTATCTAACACCCCCATTGCTCCTTTAAGGTAGCTCAACAAGGTTTGCTGTACATCACCAACGGGATTTTTAGCGTCCTGAGCGCTTAACAGTTTTCTTTTCCCCATAGTTACTTCCTTTTTGAATCTAGACAATCAGTACAGGTACGAAGAGGTAATATCACCCAACCCCCAACCCCGACTGGTCTCTTTTTCCCCCCCGCTAACCGAGGAGGGGTAGTGATCGTGTTCTTAAAAAATAGAAGGACACATTGAGCACATACAATAAAATGCAATTGATGGTCTAAGCTCCCCCATGCGTTCAAAGTATATGAAGACCAATGGTAATATTTAGAATACTGTTGAGTAGCTTGTACTGATAATGGTCTCTCTCCCAAAATACCTTGTGTTCTCAAGTTTCAGCGTGACCAACAGCCCTGGCCCAGCCGGGTCTCCTTTGGGCGATGGCGGGCTAGGACGTGCCCGCCCTAGGCCCAGGCTTTGCCCGGGCGAGCCCACGTGTGTCCTGCGCCGTGGGAGGCCGGCAAAGGCTTTATACGCCGGCTGGCACCCTGGTGTTACGTGGCTACCGGCACAAGACTCACTATGCCCCCCTGGGAGTTGCAGTCCGGGGCAGTCCGCGAGTCTATTGCGGATGGAATACTCCGGCGGTGGCGAATTAACAACAGGGACTAAGTGGGGTAAGTTTTAAAAAAATAGGAAGCGCACCAAAGTCAATAAAAAAGAATTTGGAGTTCCGCGTATCATTGGCAATTTAGCAGCAATGGTGAATAACAGATATGCTGAAAGGTGTCCGCACCGCGGGAGGCCGGCAAAGGCTTTATGCGCCGGCTGGCGCCCTGGTGTTACGTGGCTGCCGGCGCAAGACTTGCTATGCCCCCCTGGCCATTTTAATTACCTCACATGATTCCAATTTTGCTCAGGTTCGCTGGGGTATACATTGGGACTTTACGGACAAGTTCCCCATTTCCAAGGGAGTTCACCAGGGGTGTGTTGTCGCACCTACCTTGTTTTCTCTTTTCATTAACAAGGTCGTGCACTATTACTCTAACTACCCCACAGATGCCCCCTCCCTAGCAGGCATGGAGATACCCCTGTTAATATTTGCGGACGACACCCTGATAATCTCCAAGACCCAGAAGGAGATGCAGTTAGCCCTTAATAGGTTTGAGGTGTTCTGCCACGATCATGACCTTGTGGTAAACGTGGAGAAGACCAAGTTTATGGTCCTCCACAATCGTAAAGTCATCAAAGGGAGTGTCTTTATGAACAAAGTCCAACTAGAGCAGACTGACGTTTTTACGTACTTGGGAATTACATTAGGAAAGAAATTAAATTGGAAACCGCAGATTGACATGCTGTCACTTAAACATGTCCAATTGACAGGAGTCCTTATGAAGGAACAGAGACTTTCCCATACCAAGCCAGTGGCCCCTGTTATAAAGATATATAAAACTAAAATCAGCACCTCGGTATTGTATGGGGCGGAGCTGTGGGGCTTTGAGGACCTAGCACCCCTGATTGCAGCCCAAAATAAATTTGTGAGAGCCTTATTAGGACTCCCACACTCAACACCACTATTGCCTCTTTATCTAGATTTGGGCTGCAACAAAATCGAGGATATACCTCATTTTAGACCTATGGCATATTGTTGAAGTCTTTGGGGTACTCCTGATCAGTCCCTGTACGCCCAAGCACTTCTGGAAAGCAGGGGGGCTGATAGCTCTTGCAAGAACTCCTGGTTAAGAAGGATAAAAGACACCCTGAGTGACATGAGGATGAGTAGCATATGGGAGAATCACGCAGGAAACCGTTTTCCCTCAAAGAAAGAGTTCAAGGTAGCTTATTGGAATATGATCATGATGAAGCGATTCTCATCTATAACGAGGCATACCCTGATGAGGGAATTTCTGGAGCATAAACAAGAGTACAAGTATGAATGTTACTGGGATTTTATTACGGTACCTAACAATAGGAAATTGTACCACCAGTTTAGAGTGGGCTCCCTCCCAATCAAAAACTTCACATATAAATGGCACCCTCTGAATGAAGACAAATGTATCGCATGTCCATCACAGAAGGAAACAATTGCACATGTTCTGTTTGTTTGCCCTGCTTACAAGCCCCCCAGGAACAGATGGCTTAAACCAATCTGTTCAATTTTTGGCGCGAGTTCGGGCGTAGAGGCACTAAGGATCTTAAAGTCAGATACATGTGAGTCCATAGCGATTACCGTTGCTAAATATCTGGGATGGATGTGGGTCATTCGAGCAAAAATGACGAGGGCACCATAGCTGTGATAATTGTTATTAGTAGCTCTAGCACCCCCGAGTTCATAATCATTTAATTTTATTTTTGTTCATGTATATGAATTTCCTCCCTATCTATAGAGCTAGTGTTGTTCTCTAAATTGTGAAAGCTCCCTTACTTGGTATAATAGTGGTTTTATGTAAACTGATATTATCTTGTCTTAATTATTTTTAATGTTAAGTAAGCCCGGGCGTAGTGCTCCGCTCCGCCCACGGAGTGTACGTAGCGCTGCCTGCTTCGCGGTTTACGAAGTAGGCGTAGCAGGCAGCGCTACGCACACGCCGTGGCGAAGCAGAGCTGCCCGCCATTCGACGCCCGCCCGCCCTCATTTTAAAATAATTTAAAGAATTTAAAAGTAAATAAAATGCCTTTCCTGTGGTGCGGCGTCCCGGGGCTCCCTCTTCCTGCTTGACGGCAACCTCTTCTCACAAATGCCCATGCGCGGACTCCCGTGCATAGGCATTTCTCGCGAGAAATGCGCATGCGCGGGCATCCGCGCATGCGCATTTGTGAGAAGAAGTTGCCGTCAAGCAGGAAGAGGGAGCCCCGGGATGCCGCACCGCAGGTAAGGCATTTTATTTACTTTTAAAATACTTTAACTTATTTTAAAATGAGGCGGGCGGGAGGAGGGCGGCGCGTATTGGGGCTACGCGGAGCACGCAAGTGTGCGTAGATTCGGCCACACTACGCGATGCTCCATGTAGCCCCACGTAGCCCACTACGCCCAGGGTTAATGTTAAGTTCTTTTACCCCTGCGATTTATCTTGCTACATGTTTTATTATATGGTTGTAACAAATGGTTTTATGTTATGAATTGTTAGACTTATTCATTGATGTATGATGACTTTAATGATTTTAAAACCGAAATAAAGACCAATTGACTGACTGACTGATCTTAAGAAGTGCACTCAATGATGTGTGTCATGGAAACAGTGGATTGTATGCCCTATACAGGCGCTGGTTGATGTACTTCAGGGTAGCACAGCACATTATGTATGATGTGAGTGCTGTGCCATGGGGGGGGGGGGGTGGTTGTTATTGTTGAATTCATGGACGCAGAGCTGTGCAATTTATGAGGCACAGGGTGATGTAGAGTAGGGCCACTGGTGAAGTGTAATTGGAACTCATCACTGGTACACAGACCTCGCCTAATGTCATTAGCCAGGCGTGACTTTGTGAACATGAGCATTTTGCATTCTGGATTTTTAAGCTTATACCTTTAATAGCTAAGGCAAAATCACTAATTCCGGAATGCAAGTTCTGTCGGTCATTGTTAGCTGGCTGGAGGTATCCCAGGTGGCATCTAGGAAGTTTTCACGTTGCCAGGTGCAAACATATCTATTATCTTTGTGGTGCAGTTAATTTTATTCTACTGCTTCTTAAATTCTTCTCTGATGTTTGTCTTCGCACCCTCTGAAAAAGCGTATCGTAAAAAAAGTATTATGTACTTTATTTACTATGTTTCTTGCATTCAGTGTCATTAGCCATTACAAAATATAAGCAATGTTATACTTTTGATCTGCCCTGTTCATGAAAAATTTTACAAATTCTTATGCAGTGCTACATTTGAACTACATTTCTGACTGTGGATTTCACAAACAATTTCAGGATTCTCCTTTTACAGCTTCAAGGATGTATCAGATGCATAAACATTTATGCATACAGAAATGAAAGAGGTAAGCATTTTCACTTGCTACTTTTTCATCTTTATTTCCCATGACAAAAACATTTTGCATCCACAGACGAATTCGCTTCCCTCGAACTATAATAATTGTGGGTGTGCTCTGCCCTTTCCTGACCTGAGAAAGGATTTACTCCTGCCCTTATCGTTAAGAATACATCTTTGAATATTAACAAGAATGCAAATTCAGGGCTGGACTGGCCGTAGCGGGCACCAGGCAATCCCCCGGTGCGCCGCACGGGTGGGGGCCAATTTTGAGCCCCTCGGGGCCGTTTTTGTTAAAGGGCCGCAACATCGGCCCTGTAACAAAATCGGCCGAAAACCGGCCCTGGCAAAGAGCTCAGCGACACCCCCAACCCCCCGGGGGGCCCGCCGAGCACTTTGCCAGGGCCGGTTTTGGTTCCCAGTCCGGCCCTGTGCAAATTACATAGGGAAACAAATGTCTACATTCCGAATTTTTACTGTGAAGACCTAACATATTGTCTACAAACACTAAAGCAAATAAAATCGATCGCATTTCTCGATGAAAAACGCTGGGAATATGGATCAATCCACTCCTAAAACATGGTGGGGACAGCTCAACCAATCTCAAAACCGAAACAACACTTCTCTCATAAAACCCATATGATTATTACCTTCGCTAGGCTTTGACATTACATTGGGGTGGCATTCGTAAAGTCAAATGTAAGAATAACTAAAGCTATAAAATGCTCTGTTATTCTGTTATGGACCCACACAATAGAAATGTATTTATTTTATACTGAAAGGGGAACAAATGTTCAGACACCCCAAATACTAAAGGAACTGCTGCGAATGTATGGCCGATGGGTATAGTCCAAATCAAACCAATCTAAGGTGTGTCCTTCTCTGCATCTCAGTGTAGTGTGGGGTGACAAAGGAAAACACTGTAGTCTCCGTAGGTATGTTCCAAGCAGAGGATTTATTTCTAAGTCATACAGCAAGGGAGCCCACGGCAGAGATGCTGGCAAGAGAGAGACACCAACAGCAACTGTCGTGGAGGGACAGAACACATAGGAATATGGAATGCAATGGGGATTCTTTGGGAGGAATGCATGTGTTTAAAGAGACAGGAGAAATCATATAAACAACAAGAAGGATATACTACACTCAGGCTGTGGGGTTGTCAGTTTTGTGTGTCGGTGTTTTGAACTCTTCAGATGCATTCCAGTACTTGTTTTCCTTGTCTCTTAATATCACCTTGTTCATTTAAACATCAGGAGACCACATTTGAGCTCTGCTTTGTCAAGTTAATTACTGCGCAACCTCAGTACCGAGGAGCTGGTACCAGTCAATAAATCATAAGATGTGTGAAACGTTATGCTGTCAGTCAGAATCCCCAGCCTTAACTGAGACCAATTAGGAAGGTGAAAGCCTGCTCCTCCGCGTTATTAATGACTAGAAGCAATTTCTGTTGACTTCGTGGTTTTTCTTATGAGTTCTTAGGCACAGTTAAGCCTGCTGATTGCTCTATGTTCCGCGTGAAAATGATTAAATATCTGGGAGACAGGAAATTGCAAATTTTACTATTTGTAATTTGTTTCTCTTAGTTCAATAATGAGTTTTTAAAGTATGTTTTCTGCATGCAACAATAACAAGAGCGTGGATGAGACTAAAATTGTTTAATGTGGCACAATAATTATAACTTCAGTTTCACACAGCAAAACATGACAGCACAAGTATATGAAATATAAACCACAAAAGTTAATTAAAAAAGTTTCTCTATAACTATACTAACCTATAGTGATATCGAAATTACCCAAATCCATGTCAGATATACAAGAAGAGTGGGCAGAGCCCGTACAGATGTTAACCATTAACTGACCTGGTCTGTAAGTGCAGTCGATAGCTTGTGGCTGTCATTCCCTGCATGTCCTGGACCAAAGTCTGATGAAGGTGAGATCATGTGAATAATCATCAGCTGTGTGCATTCTCTCATCACAGGCTTTCAGATCACACACACACATAGAGCTTAAACACGCGACCAGGCAAACGTACATACACACAGAGATGCAGACACTCACGAAAAGAAGGTAACACAGACATACACATGCATTCCCCAGCAAACAGACAAACACACACTCAGGCTGCTAAACACAAAGAAGCATTGGCATAGCCAATAGGTCTCGCTTTTGGGACCTTATAAGTATTTAGTTATCCAGCACAATATCCTTGGAGCAACAACATTAACTGTTGCATGGCTGAACACTTATAAGGTCCAAAAGGTGAGACCTATTGGCTATGCCAATGCTTGTTTAAAAATGCAACAAGCATGAGCCACTATCCTGCTAACCGATCTCTTTGCTAGCCTAGGTGGTCAAACTAGTCACCTGGGTTATCTAACACAGGCTCCAGCATTGGGCTGAGGATAATAACGTTCTACCAAAGGTCCAATACAGATTCAGATCCAGCTTGGAAACAGAAGAGGAATAATAATAATTGATAATTCCTAACGTGCATTACTGTAAGTTGTAACATTGTTTTGCTAATTTTTTGGGAGGTGCAGGTCTCTAAGATGTAAGTTACATTTCTGTGAAATATATTTCAGTATGGAACAGAAAATCGTGCTCTACCACATGAAACAAACATTTTCATAACCTTATTAAGTGAGAGTCGAGTTCTTTTAACAGATGTGGCTTGGGTTGCTTTTAAGTATGGAAGCAGCTATCTCAATGACGGTGCTCTTAATAAAAGCACATTGTGTGGCGTAGATACTTTGGGGCAGATTTACAAGAAAGTGACGCATCTGTGCAGATGCGTCACTTTCCCTGCGCCACCCTTAGAAACCCTTGCGCCAACATAGATGTGCCATATTTACAATACGGCGCACTATGGCGCAAGGATTGACAGATGCGTCAGAAATTCATCTGTTGGCGGAAAAGTCACGCATTGCTGGAGTCGTGTCGCAAGCACAGAGCAACTCCAGCAATGCGTGTTGAGGCCTATTCCCACTACAGTAAGTCACTACTTACGCCTTCCTGTGTGGGAACACCCACCCTGCGTACATTATACCTGACGCAGGTATAATGTGACGCAGGGCTTTACAACGTGACGCATCTCCCTAGATGCATCACGTTGTAAATAGGCCGCATTGTTTGCGCCGCTGCTGCGTCAAAAAAGTGACTCAACTGCAGCGCAAATGTCACGCACGGGGCTTGTAAATCTGCCCCTTTATTTTTATTGTTTAAGGCAAAAGGTTGAGGTGAGATTTTCCAGCACCGCATTCCACGGATCGAAATAATGTCGACACTCATTTACTTATTTCTGTCTGCTCTTCTGAAAGGATCCTTGGTGTAGGTAATTTTTCGAAAAGCAGTTAATATGCGGCCCATTTTGCTGTGTTCCTACATGTTGATTTTTCTTTCCTAAAATGAATAAATGAGTGAGCTCTAAAACCGGACGGGCACCTGGCGTGTAGAAAGCTGTACCCGTCCCCGGCGGTTGTCTACCGCCGGGGCGGTTCAGCGGGAGGGACGTCAAACGCAAAGGAGGCAAAGAAGGTCAGAGGTGGGATAAGGTGAGATACTAGCACCAGGGAAGGGCAGGTGGGGTGGCCCACGAGGTCTGTAGTAAAAGGGGTCATTTAACCCGTTGCAGGCAGGGAAAGGCTAGTACTCACCTGCAACCAATGCCTTGCATTCTTGCTTTGAAGTCAATGTTTACTAGGTTATTCCCCATTTAAGTGATATTCCTCTGTTGGAGTGATAGAATAATACATCTGGCGATGGTAAGTTTTTTCACTGGCTCTGTAGCCTGCCCGGATAGAATTGCCTTCTATGGAGGAGATTAAGCATTTCATTTAAAGTTTTGTTCCTACTGGCCCGCTGTGGCAGGGGGCAGGCCGCCTTTCCTCTTGGAATCTGGGAAGGACACAGAGATTACTAGGAATGTAAAAACGCCAAATTGGAAGTACAAAGAAAACAAGCATTAGCTGCGGGGCCAAAGCGAAAGTGATCGCGGGGGCAGTAATCACGCCATAGGGCGCCTCTGCTCAAGCGCGCACCCGCGCACATGCACTGCAAGCTGTAGCCAGCGGTAGCATTTTTTGAAGCCCTTACTTAAAGTCTCGCCAGACCAGCGCAAGCGCTGGGTCAGGCGAGACCTAAAAAGTACCTGGGGCAGGCCCATGATTTAGGTTCCCGTGTCCGTCTACAGCAGATCCAGAAGCTTCCTCCCATCAGTAATCAGAATATTGTCAAACTTATAGAAGTAGACCTTTTTTCTCTATTCCAGTTTCTGATAGGACATGACTGTGTGATTGGCAAGCCTTGAAGCTCCATTAGCTGACATGCACTACCCGAGGCTAGTGCAGCATGTCACATATGTATTGTGTCTGCGTTAGTCCGGGCTGTAACACCCCTGCCTGACACATGCTCAATACAGCTAGCGGAGGCCTTGTCTGCTGGCAAGCTAGTATTACAGCTTTTACATTTAAACAAATGATCCATGAGATTGTTTGTATTGACTTAAAATCTTTAACATGCCAAGCAATAGTGGCAGAGCGAGACAGTGGATTGACACCCTTGTGTCACCTATGGGCATCTCCGACTGCATACATGACTGGGACTTTTAGGGAGCATCTTTTTATTCAATCCTAATGAAGGCACAGCTTTGCAAAAATGTTTGCTTAAGGTGGAAATATAGACTAATATGCATTGAGGACAAATTATGAAATATACTATTATCTTACTTTAAATGCCTAAAACATTTAAATGTTTCATAGTTTCGATTTGTCATTTTACTGTTCAATAACACCTTTGTCATAACTCATGTGCACTGCACAGTATTAGTTCTTCTTTCCATCTTAGAAATGGGATTTCTGGTTGGCTAGGGCTTGCACCTAAGCCAGGCAAAAACCACCACTCTAGTCAGGGCAATGGAGTTACACGCCGAAGATAACCTCTGCTCACCCCCTTGGTAGCTTGGCACGAGCAGTCAGGCTTATCCCGTGGTCAATGAGTAAAGCATTTGCACAACACACACACACAGCAGCAACACACTAGGCACACCAGAAAGGAAACTCCACACAAGGTTATGTAAAAATAACCTTTGTATTATCATAAACACATTAGAACATAATCACAAATGTACACTGTGCCACCTGGCACTAGGCAATACTTTACAGGGGACTTATATACATGACAGGGCCAATCGGGCCACTGTCAGAACCATTGGAAAGCACAAGTAGTAAACATAAAACAACCAGCAACTACTGGTAAAATACTGTACTCACTATCATCACATTAGGCATAAACACATTATGCATAAAAACTGGGCATAAACACATTATGCATCACATTAGGGCCTTGCGCCCTACCAGCACCTCAGGTGCTCACAGGCTTACTGGCCTTCCTCGGGGGCCCATCTGGGACTTCCCCGCCATGCACTGTGGCCAAAATAGTCAGGGCGCTAAGCTGCCACTGCAGCAGGGTGCAGGCCCAACAAAACAATGCCCCCTCATCATTGCAGCTGCCGCAGTCTGGCGGTGCAGCTGTGAAACAAGTAGGCACCAACAGAGTGCCTTGGGAGCCCCTCTCACCGGGGCTCTGCTCGTAGGGAAAATCGGCACCACAGTGCCTTCTCAGCCCCCTTACTGGGGCTTCTCTTAGGAGCCAAAAATGAATGCCCCCACCGTTGCAGCTGCCCGCACTCCGGTGGTGCAGCTGTAAATAATAAGCACCAGCACCACCGTACCTTGTGAGCCCCCCTCACCGGGGTTCTTCTGGTGCCACTACCAGGCACCAACAATGCTCTCCTCCAGGCCCCACTCACTGGGGCTTCTCTTTTGGGAATCCTGAGTTGTGGGAGGCAGTCAGCGGTTTTGCGGCGAGGAGCCCGTGAGGCTCCAGTCCTCCTTCTGTGAGCCTGCGAGGCTCCAACTTCAATCTTGCTGCCGTGATCACGTTCCCTACAGGCAGAGCTCCCTTCTCTGCCGCGGGAGCCCCCGCCTCCACCCAGGCCCAGATCTGGCCTGACTTCCGGCCATCAGCTTCCTCTTCCTGTCCCCGCCTACAACCAGGCAAGCTCTTCCTGGCTTCTGTTCCACATTGCTGCAGTATGGCACTACGAGCCCCGCCAGAGGCTCACATACTGGGATGCACTAAAAAGGAATCCTGAAGCGTCCCACGCACTCCACTGCAGCGAGGGCTAGCTCCTTTGACCAGGAGGCATTCCAGCGCTCTCAAAGTAAAAAGTGAAAAAGCCAAAAGAATGCTCACGAGGGGTTATGTCCTAAGTTTAGAGGGGCAGAGCCGGGCACAGGCAGGCCAGCACATAGGGACCCTCAGGAGCCAGCAGCTGGGTCCCACAGTAGTTCCTCCTTGCCCAGCAGCCATGAAGCAACGTAGCTCCAAGTAGGTCACAGAGATGGGGTCACAGCCCCAATATTTATATCATGCTTTGTCTTTGTTCTGCCCTGGCACAGTGCTTGGGCATCCAGTCCCAAGTGGTTGGGGGGGTTCGGAAGCACTTTCTATACAGTGCACACACCCTCCTTTGTCAGGTTAAGCTCAGGCCTAGACACACCACAGGGGGGCAGAGCTGGAATTTAACAAGGCAGGCACAGACCTATTCAGAGTCAGGGACTACTCCTCCCACTACTCCAAATGCAGATCTGCCTATTCAGCCTAGTGCCGACTCACCCTGCCCCTCTGGTGCCACACAACTCATCAGCCACCCTCATTCCAGAGCCAGGCATGCAATACACATCAGGCAGGCACAAAGACACATGGCACACAGAAATGCCAACTTCTAGAAGTGGTATTTCTAAAATAGTGATAATAAATCTGCGCACACCATCACGCAGCATTTATTATTACTACTCCAAACATACCAAATTTGACCACGCTGCTCCTCTCATATCAGACATTACCACTGAAACACTTATCAGGAAATCCCCAATGCATTCCTATGAGAGGGCAGCCTCACAGTAGTGAGAAACCAAAATGGCTGTGTGTCACTACCAGGACATGTCACACAATTAAGGTACATGTCCTACCTTTTACCTACAGTACACCCTGCCCATAGGGCTAGCTAGGGCCTACCTTAGGGGTGACTGATATGTAGAAAAAGGGGAGTCACAAACGTGGCACACACTTTATGTGCCACGTCACAGCGGCAGTAACTGCGCGCACAGGCCCTGCAATGGCAGAAGCCTGAGACAGGTTTGAAAGGCTACTTTGGTGGGTGGCGCAAATAGCGCTGCAAGCCCACCAGTAGCATTTAATTTACTGGCCCTGGGTATCTGAGAGACCACTTTACAAGGGATTGATAGGTAAATTAAATAGGCCAAACAGGTGTAGACCAATCTTACCATGTTTATCACAGAGAGCACACACACTTTACACTGGACAGCAGTGCTAAAGTGCCCAGAGTCCTAAAACCACCAACACCAGGTCAGAAAAAAGACTAGGAGGAAGACAAAAAGTTCAGGGATGACCCTGCAAAAAGGGCCAAGTCCAACAAGCACCTTTTGTGTATACTATTTGCTTGTATAAATAAATGAGGTTTTGATTGATTAAGATCCCTCTTTGGGCCGAAAGCTGGTTGTTTGTAATTATTTATCATCATGTGAGGTCTGATTCAGCCTCTCAACTACGTTTTGTGATGGGTAGGGCCATAAGATCCTTGTTGTATGCAGATGATAATGGATGAGTAAGTAACATCAATGATCCCATGGTCTTCGATGTGGGCTTTACCAAAACCTGAAAGCTCATGTTTTTAATCATTAACTTTAGTGCCTTGACCATTTCAGTGAGGTCATCAGTTTCACACTTTTCAGTCATGGGTTTCAAGCAACAACAGTAATTCAGAATGAGACATCTCGGATTCAGGAATGAATCTGAAGAATAATGCTGTACTTTTAAAACTGGCACCTCCTTTGACTTTTGGCAGATGTTTGTGCTTGATTTACATGTAGATGTTGACATAGACCTTGGCAGCCTCACGCTCTTTTCCTGAGATGCTTGCAATCCTCCCATGCTCTAATGTTTGGAGAACTATTCACTGCCAAGGTCCCTTACTTGCCAATCAAGAGCAGTTCATCTTATTCCCATCTACCAGCAAACACATTCAATATAGGAAGGCTGTAGCCCTTGTATAAGCATGTGATTTAATTGAGTGGGTTAATAGGTGTTGTCACAATCATATTAGTTTCTTTGGTCTATGCACTGGGAAATCTGAAGTCCTACTTTTTCATTAGGGGTTTTGAAGTGGACTTGTCACTCCCCCCTTGTTTGCATTCCCCACCCATATTCTTGATATGAAGTTCGCCATAAGTTGGCAGGGTATGCTCAGACGTGAGTCCCTTGCTCACTTTGCCACTGGATTCAAGCAAGCCTGGCTGAAGACGGCTGAAATGCCAGAAACCGGTCCTAGGAAGCTTGTTTCCGGTCCAGGGAAGACATGGCTTGGCAGTTCGGGCTGGACTGTTCCCATGAGGCACAGGGTCAGACTGATTTGCATATGGCCATGTCTGAACTAGGGTGGCAGAGTGGGCTAAAGAACGGTGATGGATTAAACCCAGATCAGTTGACTGGGGGTGAGTGCTTGCAATGTTCAACACTCCGTCCATCATTTCCTTTGGTTTTTGCTTTGTTCTTGGGGGCAGTAAGAGAGTTAGGTTAAAAGTTAGAATGTGGTACACGTGTAATGTAAGCAATCTCCTTCCAGCTACCACAACTCAAAATTGACAAGCAAACTTTTTTTTCCATCTCAGAGTGATGTTAGAGCTGGTTTATACTTGATGGAACTGACCAAGTTGGAGTAAAATGTATTACCTTATGGATATCTCTACTTGGTACAGAGCTGAGCTATTCTTTAAAATTATTTGGCCTGCTGAATTATATTAGTTATTTCTTGGGGGCCTTCAGATTTAGCTTTCCTAATGGGTTTTCAGGACTTGATAACAAAATATCCACCAAAACTAATGTTTTCATTTCTAGGTTCCAGGCTTTCTCTAGATACAAGGCCCAGTATTTGTCCCAGGATATTGGTTGTACTTTTACCCAGGAAACCACGTTCACTGATACCAGGTGCCCAAAAAAATTAATTGGGAGGCCTAGAAAGGGATCTTTAGTCCGAAGATCGTTGCCCCTTTGTTCAATAACTTTATTTCACAGATCAGCTAGTTCTCTTGAAAAACCAATAAAAATCAATAAAGGCAGCATGTGGTCCTGGAGGGAGATAGATATTCTCTAGCAATAATTTGCTCATCTCAATCTTTGCGTTTAGGTGTGTAGTCCTTTTAAATGATAAAAAAATCAGGTTAGATGACCTCGGATGGCCTACTCAATTATTCTATCAACTTGGTCTCCGAGAGATGTAGAGTACCCAGGGCATTGTTACTTAATAGAGTGGTAATCCTTCCATGTTTTTGGCACAGTCTCCAAGTATGTCAGACTCATTCAAATCCCAGGGCCCTGCTTTTTGCCTATCTTAGATTGACCTTCAGTTCTGCCCCTAGACCTGTCACTCACCACCAGCCCACTTACTTTTCCATTCAGAAGCCGTTCCCTGAGGCAACTGTTCAGGGAGCTACTCAAGGGTGCCTGCTTCTGTCCCCTGACGCTGGCACTCTGCGCTGCAGGCCTTGCAGGAACTGACACTATTCTCACAGGAGGTTCTGTCCTGATGAGAATGGTAGCCATCTTGGGTGTGACTAGATGTTTAAGCCAGACCTAAGACTAAGCCTCTGTTTGTATTCCAGTTCCTATATTTGTTGCAAGTTCACAAGGGTGCCTACCATCTCTTCCTGAGCATCAATTCAGGTTTCCTGTCTTTCAACTGAGACTGGACAAACATACAATAAAGAAAAATCAGGAACGTCTTTGTAAAAGGGACTGTGCAGACTCATTTTGTACTTATTGTTATTTATGATTTTGATCTAAAACACCTCAGGCCTCCAATCAATGTGATTTTAGACCATTACTTTGGGCCAGCTCATCTTTGATTCAACACTGCTCCGATTAAGGATGTTTCTGATCAAGAGTAACATATTGACATCTGTAAAGATGTATTGATGTTTGTTTAATCAAACCTTATTAAGTAATGCAATAACTCAATGTTTGAGCTTTGTTACTTTGATCTAGTTATATATTCCAGTTTGGTTTAGACATTGGAATGGGATAGGACTTGTAAAGTGTATTCACATTTGTGCTTGGTGGCTTAGCAATCTGCAGGTAAGTCAGTACATTGAATGTGATTTGAACAGTCAAGCAAACAATGATCGGAGGCCACAGCTCATTCTTCAAGTTCTTCCATCCAGAAGGCTGGTGTTGGGTTAGAATATTGTTATCTCTATGCTACCGTTACATAACATATGTAGTGACCAAACATCTACTTACAAGCAATTGTGTCTACATTTATATTGTTGTCATCTAACCATAGACATTATTTGCCATTTTAGAGATCATCTACATCTGAGTCATACACACAAGGAGATGAAGACTCACAACAACAGTGATGAATGTCTCTCTCTCTCTCTCTTTTTACCTCTCTCTCTCTTGCTCTCTTTTTTTTCTGTCTCTTTTCTCAGTTCTATTACCCTTTCTGCAACATGCATATTCAGACCCCATCGCAGAACCACATACAGGTAGAGGATGGCATCCAGATCACTACAGCATCATCCCTGGAGCACAAAGGCAGGGTAATCATATCCATATGGGAAAGTTAGAGTAGTATAAACAGAATCCTATCTGGGTATTATATGCTATTTCTCACACTGACCTCTCTAGCCTTTCTGATACTTGGTCACCGCTGCTTCCCTAAGATGGAGCTTGCCTCTGGATTAGGGAATTGGAAAGGACATTGAAGGGAGAGTACGGATCCTGTGGATCTTCCGTGAGGTTACTCCAATATCCCCCCACTCTGTGAACCCATATATAATAGAGAAGTAAAGATCCCAACATCTGTCCATTCTTATAGTCTAGTGACTATTGTGGCTAGTGGCAAATATGTTGTCAATGTATCTAGGGGCACGGGGAGATCGGGTTCCTCAGAGGAAAAATCACAGTGGGCTAAGGTTGAGCTTGTTGCCAACCATGTGACTCCTGTTTTCACTTCATCTTATCCCATCCTGAGAGCACCCATATCAAACAAGGATTTCCCAATGTGTGTATTTCCTGAGGGGGCAGAACACCAGCCTCCCACATGTCTTCCTCCTCCTCGGCACCCCCTCAAGTCCTTTTCTGTTAAATATTAGGATTCAGGCAGATTTCAAGCATGTAATGATCTTGAGCGCACAACCTGTTTTAGTCAAGGTTAAAAGTGTTAGCGTTTGCAGTGTGCTCCTGGGGTAACGAGCTCTGAACTAGCACGTTTTAAGATTCATCACAACTGCGTATCCATTCCTAGGATGCGTCCCCCTGGGCACTATCTTTAAGTATAATGGTTTATTTAATTAAACCAGGCTCTTGGTAGTTCGATTTTGTGCAAGACAAATGGTAATCACAATTGTTTGAAGATTTCAAAATTTTCCAATGTTCTTTTATTCCATAATGCATATATTCAATTTCATATATGTCCGTTAAGCATATTACATGACTGTCCCATATGGTGTTTCAATGCATTTCGGATTATGAACCCTTCACCAGGAAACGGGCGGCAGGATTAATCAAAGTAAACAGCATTGAGGGGACTACACCCATAAATAATGTACAGAATATATTTTCATTCAAAAGTCTACAAAAATGAATGGTAAGCGATTTCATGCTATCATATTAACACGGGCGTACATGTGAGACTTTGATTTTCTGGTTTGCTAGCGGTGATGTTAAAGGGGTTATGTACCGAGTGAATAGCCCGAGTGTCCGTGAAAGACTACAAGGTCTTCTAGCGGCGATAAGTTCGTGAAAGACTGCCGAGATTAGATATTCAAGCGGCGATGTTAAAACATAGTAAAAGATAACGTGTTCATTAAAGTGGGTTTGATTAGTATCCATGATTGACAGTGCTCGAGTGCAACTCATGTTCTACCGGTAATGATGAACATAGCGCATCCGTTTAAAAAGCTGGTACGCGATCAAAAGTGCTCGTGTATTTTGAGGTGTGTGTAAACACACACATGCAAGGCTAAGTTGCCCGATAAACTTACGAGGTCAGTCAACGTAGCGCGGATTAGCAGACTTCGTTGACGTGTCGAAAAGTGTAAAATGCCAAATTCGTGAGGGTTGGTTAAGAGGCGGTGTGTTTGGTGGTAGACACAAGCGTAGGACTCTATCTATAACGACATGTGGAGGCCATCTTGGTGTAGGGTGAAGTTACATGTTAGACATAGGAGTGAGACTAGCTCTTCATAATGTGTGGCGGCCTTTGGGAAGTAAATATTGTGTAAAGGAACTGGGTAATAAAGAAAGTTAATATGGGATATAACCGATAGCCAAATGGGTGCAGTACATCTTTTTGTGGTGAAACTAAACATGGAGTAAGAAAACGAATAATGACACTGACATCTAGAATGATTATACAAGCAACAAACAAGAGTTCAATCAGTTATCGGTAACATGAGAATTCCATCTGTTGGTTCATACCGAACGGTTTCAAAGTTTCAAGTTGTCTTATCCATTTATTTTCTCTTTGGAGAATATATTTATTGTTATCTTGACCTTTTTCTTTGTGGATAATTTCTAAGATTTGATTTGTGAACCCTTTTTGATAATAGTTCTTTATGACTCGTTTGAGGACACCTTTCTTTAGCATGAGTAGGTGTGGGGTAACCTCATGCCTTAAATCTGAGTGCCATCTCTTCAATGCGGTTTTTTGCTGTTTCTGGGTTGAATACAATTCTTTTAACTCAAAGCATTTGTGAAAATGGTAGTTGCCTTTTTAGTGTGTCTTGGTGAAAGCTCTGGTAATGTAGCATATTATTACGATCTGTAGGCTTTCTGTATATGTCTGTCTCAAATTTGTTTGCAGTTTTTGTAATCTTTACATCCAAAAATGTGATGCTGTGTTCTTGTACCATGGATATCAAATCTCTATATACTTTCATACCGCACCATTTGGGTATTGAAGCTATAGAACACACCCTATTACAAACCAACCTGGAACCAGACATGCAAATACTTTTGATGGAATTATTACACTTCACTCTCTTCAACAGCTCTTTTAAATGGAAAGACCATTGGTTTTCATCAACTGTCCGGTGCCTCTATGGGCAATTGCGCCGCACCGGCGTACGCTAACCTTTTCATGGAAAGATTTGAGGAAGAAAACATACTCACGAAACCTCCATGGAATACATTTAACAAACTTTTCTTGAGATATATAGATGACATCTTTGTAGTGTGGAATGGTCCAAAACCTGTTCTGTTGGAAGCTATAGAGCAGCTCAACACCATCAATGAGAGAAATCAATTTACATCTGACATACAAGAACACAACATTACATTTTTGGATGTAAAGATTACAAAAAACGCAAACAAATTTGAGACAGACATATACAGAAAGCCTACAGATCATAATAATATGCTACATTCCCAGAGATTTCACCAAGACACACTAAAAAGGCACCTACCATATTCACAAATGCTTCAAGTTAAAAGAATTATATCCAACCCAGAAACAGCAAAAAACCACATTGAAGAGATGGCACTCAGATTTCAGGCAAGAGGTTACCCCACACCTACTCTTGAACATGCTAAAGAAAGGTGTCATCAAACGAGTCATAAAGAACTATTATCAAAAAGGGTTCACAAACAAAGCGACAGAATGGTGATTGTCTTGAAATTCTCTGCCTTGAGCAAAGCTTACCGACGCACCATAATACAACACTGGCCCATCCCAACACAAGAACATGATTTTAACAATCTGTTCAAGGAACTTCCACTATTTGCCTACAGTAGAAATAAAAACCTACGAGAGAGACTGAAACCGCTACAGAAACTTAATCATATCACTCACAAAGGTACAGTTCCGTGTTACAATTGAAATAACTGCAATAACATCATTCCAGGTCCAACCGTTATACATCCACGCAAAGGACAGCCAATCAAATTGCAAGTCACAGCTACATGTGACATAATGAATGTCATTTACCTCCTTAAATGTCCATGTGGACAAGCATATGTTGGTAAAACTGAACGCAAAATTAAAACAAGAATAAATGAACATCTATCCAACATATGAACGAAGAATCTGAAATCCGTAGTGGCCAACCACTTCATTGAAAACAACCATAACATCAGTCAACTGAAATTTAAAATCTTAGAAATTATCCAAAAAGAAGAAGGTCGAGATAACAATAAGTATCTTCTCCAAAGAGAAAATAAATGGATAAGACAACTTGAAACTTCGAAACCGTTCGGTATGAACGAATGGATGGAATTCTCATGTTACCTATAACTGATTGAACTCTTGTTTGTTGCTTGTAAAACCATTCTAGATTTCAGTGTCATTATTCGTTTTCTTACTCCATGTTTAGTTTCACCACAAAAAGATGTACTGCACCCATTTGGCTATCGGTTATATCCCATATTAACTTTCTTTATTACCCAGCTCCTTTACACAATATTTACTTCCCAAAGGCCGCCACACATTATGAAGATCTAGTCTCACTCCTATGTCTAACATGTAACTTCACCCTACACCTCGATGGCCGCCACATGTCATTATAGATCGAGTCCTACGCTTATGTCTACCACCAAACACAGCGCCTCTTAACCAACCCTCACAAACTTGGTGTTTTACACTTTGACACGCCAACGGAGTCTGGTAATCCGCACTACATTGACTGACCTCGTAAGTTTATCGGGCAACTTAGCCTTGCATGCGTGTGTTTACACACACCTCGAAATACACGAGCACTTTTGATCGTGTACCGGCTTTTTAAACAGATGCGCTATGTTCATCATTACCGGTAGAACATGAGTTGCACTTGAGCACTGTCAATCATGGATACTAATCAGACCAACTTTAATGAACACGTTATCTTTTACTTTGTTTTAAAATCGCCGCTAGAATATCTAATCTCGGCAGTATTTCACGAACTTATCGCCGCTAGAAGACCTTGTAGTCTTTCACGGACACTCGGGCTATTCGCTCGGTACATCACCCCTTTAACATCACCGCTAGCAAACCAGAAAATCACAGTCTACCACATTCGCCCGTGTTAACTGTCAACTATAACTCATTTGCACACGTTATTTATTCACTGTTTTTCATAGTTTTTTTTATAGTTTACTCACATTTAATGATAGCATGAAATTGCTTACCATTCATTTTTGTAGACTTCTGAATGAAAATATAATCTGTACATTATTTATGACTGTAGTCCCCTCAGTGCTATTTACTTTGATTAATCCTGCAGCCCGTTTCCTGATTGTAGTGAATGAGCCACTTTTGTGGTCCGACACCCTATGATGACCCTCAACCACCACCATTTTAACTGATTTTAAGTCTGTTATGTTACCCTAGCCTTAATGTAGGATGGGTTTGCATATGCCTGCTTCTCTTCTGTCCTGTAATCTTGCTGTCTTTTAGTAGAATAGTCTTTCCAAGAATAGAAGGTACGGGATGTTGAAGTGCAGTCTTGTGGGTGGTGGTGCACACATGTGCTCAATGTTGTATACTGAGGAATAAAGTCTATAGTGTTATTTGGTTCATGTGAATTATGTGTTGAACTATTGCCTTTGACATGGCTTCATGTCATTCTGATTTCTGACTTTACCTTGCTTTATGGCAGTGTGCCTTTGACATGGTTTCATGTCATCCTTGCTTTTCTGATTCCATCTTGCTTTGGGCCTTTGTGTGCATGGCTTAACTAACTCCATTTTCATGACTGAAGCTATTTTCTGTGCCTGCACGAAGCTGCAAAGGTGGGGAGGGCATGTTTTGCTCTTCTCCTGTTTTTCACTCTTTACTGACTAGAGAGAACTGGTTCTTATCAGAGGAATGTACATGGTCTGTCTCGGAGCCATAGCAAAGGTCTGATCAACCGATGCAGTCGCCTTGGAGCAGGCTGGTACGGGCTCTCATGAGAACGAGGGGGCGAGGCTTGCTAGAAGCTTCGTTGGGTTTGAATTTGTATTAAAAAGGGGAGCCTACACTGGCCTGGTGGAAGTTCACGCCGTGGAGCAGTCGTGTTGTCATGGAAGAGTGGTGTCACCTCTGAGCTTTCATCCGGTTCAAGCAATGGACTCCCCTTGAGCAAAGTGGGGTGAAATGATGAAGCAGTAGGTGAGGTGTCTCTGATACTAACTGTCTCTTGATTCTTTACTGATTCTTTCCTTTCCTTCTTATTTTCTGATTCTTATATCCATACATATATATTTCTACATATATGTTTGCCTTGATTGTGTTTCAATCATACTATTGATATGGTAGAGTCTGCTATGATAGGTGCATTTGGCTTACCGTGTGGTGCTATTTACTAATAAATACATCCCAGATATACCAATTCGTCTTTACCTTGTAGCAGGAGGTGTGGACTCTTCTTGGCCAAGTATTCTGTTGTAGAAGGATGGGTGAATTCCCTTCTAGCAGGTAATTGTGTTATAGGAAGTTGTTCTTCTCCTGGCAAGTGATGTGCAAAGTATATTTCGCTCTAGAGAAGTGATATTGTTTACTTGCCTTGCCTTTGGGGGAGTGTTGAAAGTTTGCCCACCTTAGGAAGTGCTGTGTATATGTTATATTCCATAAGTTTGGAACTGATATTCTCTCCCTGGGAAAGTGACGGTACATACCTTGGTCCAGGGGAGATCTGAGACCTTTCATTACACTGATAAAGGGTTCATAACCCGAAATGCATTGAAACACCATATGGGACAGTCATGTAATATGCTTAACTGACATATATGAAATTGAATATATGCATTATGGAATAAAAGAACATTGGAACATTTTGAAATCTTCAAACAATTGTGATCACCATTTGTTTTGCACAAAATTGAACCACCAAGAACCTGGTTTAATGAAATAAACCATCATACTTAAAGGTAGTGCCCAGGGGGACGCAGCCTAAGTTTTCAAGCATGCCCATCCAGTACTCCAGAAAGGAAAACTTAAGGTCCGCCCTTCTCTAAATGATCCTGTCCGTCAAACTCTAAATTGGGCCCTTACTTTCGCACAGGGCTTTTGTTTCTATTTAAGAAAACAAAATCCAACATTTTGCCATATTTTGGCAATATTCTTAGTCCCTTCCAGGGTAAATCACAAACTTTGCGTACATATTCAGCCCCTAGCATGTGAGAAACAAATGAAAACAATTAGCAGGATATATTTTGTGTAAAACAATTTATAAAGAGCAGACTCCTTCAAATTTTGAAAACGGTTTAGCTCCAGTGAAAAATCGACTAGTGGACCCTCGGAACAAATTTTAATTCCACAATTCTAACTATGATTTAGCTACCTGTAGGTTTTTGGAGTACTGTTGCAGTGTTTAATTATGGAGCCTGGTCATGCTGTTATATGGTAAACCAAATGCGTCTTAGGGAGATTCTGATTAATGTCTAATAGCTTAATCAATATGAAGCAGAAGCTTAAAAAAAGGACCATATGAGGTCAACTGCTCCCAAGTGCTAGTGGTAAAATTGTGAGACGAAGTTTCACATTTAGCACTAGTGCAGAGGAGGAATGACCTACAATTGTGATCACTTCTCACTTACCTGGGCACATAACACCAACCTCCAGCTGGTTTTTATTTGCCAGTGTAAGACATTGTTCTGGGATGTTCATTGGTGCCAACTGGGCAAAAAAACAATATTGCACTCTTGGGGACCTGGGTGCCAAAACAGAAGACTGGCTCAAAAGTTATTTGTGCTAAGATATTTTGTGCCCTGTATTTAATTGGCACTGCATACCAGCAGGATTAATTGTGTAGTACAGTAACCTAATCATGCGTCTGTGACAATTCTTATGTAAACGATTTACTATTAAACCTTGATTTTGATTAAATACCTGACTCAGTAAAACATGGACTCACATTTATGCTATGGATAAAAAGAGGATGTTGGATTTCAATTTTATAGCCATTTTCCCCCAATGCTTTTTAATCATTTCTGTTTCTTTGAACTTGATTTTGAAACACTGCCTGCAGTTCACCCAGACATGTCAAGCGCTTACCATAAGCTCAATCCCACCCAGATAGAATTCCTCTTTTTTATCAGGTACCAAGGGCAAGAAATAGTGCAAACTTGGGTCAATGAAACAGACCTTAATAGCCTCGAATCCCAACTTTCACCAGTTGCCAGGTTACTTGGATTCACCCTGGACATCAACTTCACCCTCAAGAAACAAATTGCCAAATACAAAGGTGTCCTGATACAAGCTCACTCTTCTAATAAACCATTTCTTACACAAATTGACTCCATGTGAATGGCAGTAATGTCCTGTTTCATGGTCCCCCAGAATCCATATTGACCACCGTGAAGGCCACAGCACATCTCATCCGGAGCCTGAAGAACTATGATCACATCACTCCAATCTTGATGGAATTCCATGGGCTCCCCTTACCAGCCCATCATTTACAAAGTTAGCATGTCCAGCACCCGCTTATCTTGCAGACAAGCTTACCATCTTTGGTTCTGCTTTGGGCAGACCCACATCCAGGATATCATTAGAAGTGTGGAAAAGATAAAACAAGGTAACAAGCCTTTTATATCTATTCACTCAGGATCTTGGAGCAACATCCCCAGATCCATCAAACTACATCAATGCTGCTCCAATTTAGAAAAGTGTTGAAGACACACCTTTTGAAAGAACACTACATAACAATGCAATAACAGTACCCTTCTGCTCCCAGAATCCAGCTACCTTTCTTATTTCTTGTTGACTGTATGTTTGCCTTTGACTCTGCAAAGGCATTGCTGCCTCTTGGCTCAGTTTGTGCTATGCCACATGTTGGGACTGAAAAGTCACTCACATGGTAATGGAAGTGTACCGCTGTCATGAGTGGCTATAGCTGCAGAGATATCTGGATCCTTGGTAGTATTTTTGGTCATGGGAGAGCATTACCTAGGCCTGTTTCATGGACTGTGGTCTTGCTTAGACCTGGGGGAGTACCTAAAGTGCTATACCCATGTGGCGGGATGCTACTGTCTTCACCAGGAGTTAAATAGCATTAGCAATGTGGTGGCAGAAGAGTGAATAGGCTTTTTACCTGTGCCACAGTAGTAGGGCCTACTGGCCGAACTCATGCTGTGCTGTTGTGTGCTTAACTTACCCATGGCTTATATTAGGAAGAATGTAGCGCTGCACACTGTGCCAGTGTCTGCGTGTGTGTGCTTGGATGTATGGGGACCTGCGGGTGGTGATACATGGAAGACAGAGCATGTCTTCCTATGTGTGCTGGGATGTATGGGTTCTTAAGAGTGGTGCCATACATGGAAGAGATCGCTTGCCTGGGTAAGTGCACTGGGATGGATGAGTGCATGCGAGTGCTGCTATACATGGAAGACAGTGAGTATCTGTTTGAGTGCCCTGGAATGTATGTGTGCCTGTGAAGTGGTGTAGTACATGGAAGCCTGAATGCATTTGTTCCATGAGCGCACAGGGATATATGTGTGCATGTGAAGGGCACAATACATGGATGCCTCTGAGTTCCATTTTGGAAGATCCAGGAATTGATGGGGAAGCATGTGGAGGTGGGTGATCCCTGCCAGACAGATTTGTGGATGGCTGTATTACTGAGAGTCGGTGGGATAGACACTAGTGGAAGGAAGTTAAAGCTCTTCAGTATACTTCAAAAGGCCTCTTTGATTCTGAAATAGGTCATTGGTCAAAGGGGCCCAGATACATCTCAGGAAGGACATGGGGCTGATAGGAGAATCATAAAGAGCAGGGCTGGAGGCCCTCATAACATTTTGGTAAACATATATCAGTGAGGCTGCCATCCATTTGTGATCCTCTAGTCACTTAAATGGCTTGTATTTGGGGCTATCAAGTTTGGAGACACTCCTGCTGTAACATAATGCTTCCTGGAGAAAGGATAAGACAGAGCAGTGGGAACTTCAAAGTGGGCAACCCTCACAGCATGAACTTCAAAGACTCAAACACTATATTGCATTTATTTCGGGACATGAATTATATAATTGGGTGCTTGAGCCTCCCGACTTTAGCAAACTGAAGCTGTTCATCACATTGGAGAAGCTCAGCATGACATCTGCCTGTTCTGACCATGACGGGGGGCTCAGGATTAGGCCTGGGCTGAGCTCACCATGGAGTTCCACAAGCGGCAGAGTGCGGTGCAAACTGCAGTTCATGCTGCTCTTCCTGCCGCTCGGGTAGAATTTCTACCCAAGTGGCAACTCGTGCTTACTGTTGGCGAGCGTGAGCTGTGAAAGTACTCCACTCCGCCTCGCAGAGCAGAGTTTTCTGCACTTTGTGAGTTCTGCGGAACGCAGAGTGCAGAAAACTGAAAACTCCATAAACGGAGCAGAGTTCATTGCCCAGGCCTAGTCAGGGTATGACAATCTCCCTGCTTGGTGAGGGGACATCATCCAGGAGAATCAAGAACACTCATCCTGGAGCATTAGCCTCTACCTGACCCGAGACCAGTGGGAGCTGTGAGGAGAAGGCACTTGTCGATTGGGTTGGCTACCCACTTGTACTGTGACTACCAAAGTGTTAGAAATAGGGGTCTCTAGTTGGCAGAGGTAGGGGCCCTTGCTTCTAGGGGGATACACACTTTAGATAACCTCTGCTCACCACCTGGGTAGCTTGGCACGAGCAAACAGACTTATCCCAAAGGCAATGTGTAAAATATTTGTACTCAAAACACACTTTTCAGCTGAGGCACGCTCTATCTCTTCGCACTCCTGGTCCAGCTGTCTCAGCCTCCTGTCACAAGCACGGATCTGATTCCTTTCCTCATGAGCCAATCATCCCCACAATGTTCCCTCCTCAGGGCAACTGCCACCTGGATATTCGGGCTGGTGATCATCCCCCTCATATTCCTCCTCAGAGTCATCTGACAGCGTTGCTTCCCACCGTGATACTTCATAGCTATACAGGGTTGCCTTAAGATCCTGCCTTTTGGATCTCCTCTTTACAGGTAGCCCCCTCTCCTTGAAAAATACTTTTAGTTCCCTCATCGTGTAGGGGTACAGGTGCCAAAGGTTGATTTCCATTTTGACAATGCCCCACAGGTGCAACAACTAACTAGAGTTCCAACCACCAAATTCCAAAGGGAAATAGGGAAAAAATAGTATGTGGTTGCGTAATGGTCTGCACTAGTCCAGTGATGTACACCAATCACTGTGGTCAAGTACAAATACAAGTTCAAATCCTCACCGCTGACTACCAGAAATGGGGGTCTCTAGTTGCAGAGACCTTTGTCCAAATAGGGTCCCTTGCTTCTAGTCCGGGTAAGGGGGATGCACACTTTAGATAACCCCTGCTCACCCCCCAGGTAGCTTGGCATGAGCAGACAGACATATATATAAAATTCTGGGGTTTAAGGTCCTATACCCCACTTTGTCTTTGTTCTCTTGTCTCTGAGCCCACTCCAAACCGGTTCTGTCCTCACTGGTGCATTATGGCCACAGGGGGTGGAGACAGCATTGTGCAAGGCAGACAGGCCCTATTCTGGTGCAAGGAAATTTCCTTCCACTTGTCTTAAATCAGCCAATCCCGATTCAGCTCAGCTCTGATTCATCCAGGACGGGACAGGCACACCTCAACACCCCCAGTAGCTGTGTACACATCCCCAGCCCCTGTCACTCCAAAACCAGATAGTCAATAAACAAACAGGCAGAGGCACACAGAGCGGTTAAACAAGGAAATGCCCACTTTCTAAAAGTGGTATTTTCTAACACACAATTTAAAAACCACCTTCACTAAAAGATGTGTAATTCAATTCTGAATTCAGGGAGGCTAATCTTTATTTCTCTATCTTGTCCCAATGGGAAGTTATACTTGGAAGATGTTACAAAGTATTTCCCATTCTATCCTGTGGGACAGATTGGCAATATTTCCCTATCACGACATGTCACACACACCAGTATATGCTATACCTTTCACATACACTCCACCCTGATCATGGGGGTAGCTTGAGCCTAATATAGGGGTATCATACATGTAAGAAAAGGGAAGGTTAGGCCTGGAAAGTGGGTGCACTTGCCAAGATGGCATGGCAGGTAACAAACTGCACACAGACACTGCAGTGGTATGTCTGAGATACCTGTTCAGGGCTACTCATGTGGGTGGCACAATCAGTGCTGCAGGCCCACTAGTAGCATTTGATTTACAGGCCCTGGCACGCTCAGTGCACTTTACTAGGGGCTTACTAGTTTATCAAATATGCTAATCATGGATAACCAATCATGTTCACAATATACAAGGAGAGCAGATGTACTATAGCACTGATTAGCAGTGGTAAAGTGCCCAGAGTCCTAAAGCCAACAGCAAAAGGTCAGGAAAAAATAGGAGGAAGAAGCAAAAAGTTTGGGGATAAGCCTTCAAAAAGGACCAAGTCCAACACACAGTATGTTAGATGTGGGTCACGGAAAAGATTGGAATGCCACACCAATAGGATCGCCCGCCCATATGCAAAGTCGGTGACCTCCATATGCCAGCTGAGGGCTGCATTGAAGAGTAATGTTAATCGCCCTGGTGCCGCGCTGTGACGAGAGGAGGGGCATCGCCCTGTGCAGTGCAATGAACTGAAGAGGGCTGTAATGCTATTGTGGTGTTGCGATCCCTGTATGTCAGATGGGGGCCATGGTAAAGATTGAGGACCATCAATCTGGTGCAACGCTGCAATGGGAAGAGGACTATTGACCTGTGTAGTGCTGTGACCTAAAGGGGCCACCGCACCATGTGGTGCTGTGTGCCACCCCAGTATACCATGAGGAGACTGTAGTGAAGTGAGAGGGCTATCACTGTGAAGCAGTGTGCAGCCGTGAAGAAGAAGCAGGCTGTCACCTCTGGAGGAAGAACCACAAGTCATCCACCGAGTGTAGGATCTATCTACGGCCTGACACCGGATTGAGAAAAGGCAGCATGACAGGAGGAGCGCCATGGACGTCTGCTTCCTTGACCACAGCATTGCGACGCCTGGTCACCACCATACTGCAGACCCACTCTCTGACACTGTGAATTGCCACTCCAGCGAGAGTGGGTAAGACTACATACCGGACCGCTGGGCCTTGGGGGGAGCTTGAGGACCATCAATCTGGTGCAACGCTGCAATGGGAAGAGGACTATTGACCTGTGTAGTGCTGTGACCTAAAGGGGCCACCGCACCATGTGGTGCTGTGTGCCACCCCAGTATACCATGAGGAGACTGTAGTGAAGTGAGAGGGCTATCACTGTGAAGCAGTGTGCAGCCGTGAAGAAGAAGCAGGCTGTCACCTCTGGAGGAAGAACCACAAGTCATCCACCGAGTGTAGGATCTATCTACGGCCTGCCACCGGAATGAGAAAAGGCAGCATGACAGGAGGAGCGCCATGGACGTCTGCTTCCTTGACCACAGCATTGCGACGCTTGGTCACCGCCATACTGCAGACCCACTCTCTGACACTGTGAATTGCCACTCCAGCGAGAGTGGGTAAGACTACATACCGGACCGCTGGGCCTTGGGGGGAGCTTGCTATGACTGATGTGCTGCGGCACAGGGACACCTAGACTTTTTCAAAGTCTCTGTGAAACTTCTAAAACGTGAGTTAAGTAGCAGGACCTAGGTGGGTGTTGCCTCATGTAAATGGAGAATAACCACAATCCTAAATTGGGAAGTGGGACTTGAAAATTGACCTGGGTGATGCTAGCATGCCTGCCTTATGATGACTTTATATATTATTTGTGGTGTGCCAAATTGTACTTTTTTATTCATAAATAAATACTCCTTTTTACATGAAAGCATGTATTTGACTGGACAATCGTTTATTCTGGGTTACTTGATGCATTTTAAGTTGTGATCCTATGTTCACCCTATATCTACAGCCTCCCTGAGAAGAATTGGACAGCTTGACACCCTCTACCACTGCAAATCATGTGCTAGAGACGTACTTGGCCCAGTTTTTCAGAGCCCATAGTAGGCCGGCCCCGGGACACCCTCAACCACCACGGTTGAGCCCAGTAACTCCTGCTTGCTCTGTGGTCCTCTGCACGTGGTTGTCATACCACATACATACATCTCTGCTTGTATTCCGAGTCTAATTTTCATATTTGTCTGTTAATGGTTCCAGAATGTTTAAAATGACTGACATTATTGATATCACCTTACATTAATGCTAAAACGTGCAAAGCTCTTCAGATATTACAACATGTTAACGGTTCATTTGTAAATGCATTCTAAAACCTATACTTTTTTTTTTTATAAATCTTTTTATTAAGAATAGAAAATAAGATTTACATACACAGTCTTAGGTACTTGGAGTGATCGACTTTTGTATATACAAGTTATGGGTGGTTACACATGTTATATACAATAATGTAAGTTCAGTCTTCACAATGTTCATTATGTACAGGTTCATCAAGGAGGAAGAAGAGGGGGAGCACAGATATTTCCACGATATGTATTCCCTTTACTCCATATTTGAGACCACTTTTTCGGACATCCCCTGGAAATATACACTGTTTTTTCACGGACATGCACCAGTCCATTTCCTGCTCCCATGAATTTAGGCTTGGGAACCTATACCTTTTTAATGTTTTTTCTTCCATGCCAGTTAGGTTACTGCATAACCAATATTGAAGAGAAAAGGAAGCACATATTCAATTCAAATATTCGTTTTTTATATACTTGCCTCTAAAAGATACATGCGTATAATTAGTGTTTTCTTAAACCGTGAAATTGAGACACTATATCAGAGATTGATTAAATGGCACGTTTCCTTCACTATTGGACTATGATTTCTTTTCTAGTGTGACTGGTGCAGCCTGCGCACTGATTGCTTATTAGCGCTACATTGTGAAGCCAAAATACTAGAGCAATTGTAAGCAGAGCCATCCATCAGATGCTGCCAAGCAATTCAATACTCTTGACATTTTCAAATGCCCTTTACAATTCTGAAAGACATCTTAAAAATGTTCATTCTCACATTTTACCGGTTTGGCGCAGCGTTGTTCTTCATCCAAAAGCTCAGGGAAACAAGTACATTGGCAGCATGAATGTTACTGCTCGCAGATCCCAGTTGTACCCGTTCCCTTCAGGGAAACAGCATTTACATCGCATGCGCTACAACGCATGTGATAACAACGCAGTTGTTACAATGACCGCGTTGTTACAATGCAAGCCATTACATTGCATGTCATTTCTATGACTTGCCGTAGGGGGCGCGCTAAACAAAGTGATAGTATAATTTACAATCCCAACATCTTCCCTACTGTTGCACAAGCTGGAGTTGGAGTGGTAAATTATAATATTCCTAAGTACTGCGCGCCTCCCACAGCAAGTAGTAGAAACGACTTGCGATGCAATGGTTTGAGTTGTAACAACATGGTCATTGTAACCACTGCGTTGTAATCGCATGCGTTGTAGCACATGCGATGTAACATCGCATATTCTTCACTTCAGATTGCTGGGAAGTCTTTAACTGGAGAGCGCGGGTGCAACCCATGCGCTGCAATTTGTAGGTTAAAAGACGCAATTCACTTTTATTTTAGTAGCGTCTAATTGCCACTACAGCTGAGATCAGTTGAAGATGTTCTCACCGTCTGCATTTTTAATAAGTCTTTCTGCATTCTCAGTTATCTGTAAATTCAAAGGTGCCATAATTTAGTGGGACGCCCTATAAGTATCGTCAGGTTTCCAGTGAATGGAATGAGCCAAGAGATTTTAAAAGCCAAATCCATAATGTTCAAATGCTATAATGCCCCTAGGGTCTTACATTAAGCACATATCAGAGGTAAACTCTGATTAGTGAACCAAGCAGAGCTGTCTCTGTGTGCAAGCAAAGTATCATTTCCATTGCCATTGCTCTAAGAGCAGCAGGGTAAGTTATTATTTCATGCTGGAAAGATGGCTCAGAATAAATATATTTGCAGCTATCCAAGGACCACGAGTTCTACGGCCCGCAAGGGGTTATTCAGCTCGTTATTCCTCCAGTCATAGACGGTGCATATGAATTTTGTAAATATTTGGTTTTTTTTTTTTATTTACTTGCGTTTGTTCAAAGCGAAAAAGTAGTGAAAAGTCCTTGAATACTTTGGGACATATTCTCAAGGAGCTATCGCCGAGTTAACGGCACTGTAACGCAGACAAAATCACGATAAATTTACCACCCCATTCACAAGCTGGGGCTAACAACCCATATCACCAGTTTTCCGGTGATAGCAGCCGAAAAAACATTGCAACAGATGACACTGGCAACTATCGCTAATGAGATGCAGAGTAGGTGTTCCCGTGCAAAAAGCTGCAACAACACCACTTCGCAACATCCTCAACGACCAGCCTGATCTGCAATAAGATCACAAAACAGGCGATAAGGCGCGTTAGCACCAGGAAACTAACACCTGCTCCGACCTGGTGCAAAGTCGGACTAAAACCTGCGCGAGAAAAGAGGGCCCAGCCCAGAGCCATACCTGAAGTACAACAGATGCCATGGAGCCACTGAACATGTGTGCCAGACACCCAAGAGGGAACAACACCCACCACCACCACCCCCAGGACCCCCCTTCTCCGGCACCCCCCCCGGCCAAAGACATGCCACATCAACTACACTGAATCATTTACCAAATAACTCGCATGATGTCGCACAATCACATCTGGTGACATGCATGTGTCGTCACAAAAATGAGCATCACACATTCACCTTCGAAGCAACAAATGATAATTTATTAAAATAAACACAGAACAGAAATGAAGACACATGGCAGCTCCCCTCAGGACATTCCGTAGGTCACAGCCTGCAAGACAAAAATCATGATGAGAAGGTGTGTCCTGCGCACATCAAGGGATAGAGGGAGAGTGAAGGAGAAAGAGCGAAAAAGAGGGAGAGAGAGATAGATGGATAGAAAGGGGTAAAGTGAGACAGACGGACAGAGAGGGGGAGAGAGAGATAGAGAAAAGAAGATAAGGGCAGGTTGAGAGAGCTAGACAGACAGAGAGGGGGAGCGAGAGATAGACGGACAGAGAGTGGGAGAGAGAGACAGACGGACAGAGAGGGGGAGAGAGAGATAGAGAAAAGAAGAGAGGGACAGAGAGAGAGAGTGCCGACACTGCACACCCAGGCCACGCTGCCCACCTGCTGCCACCGGTGTGTCTCCAACCACATGCCGGTATGTAGTGCAGTTCACCAGGTCCCACATCTGAGACAGACCCGTCATCTGAAACAGAGTCCAGATACCTGAATGGCAAAGTACATACAATTGCACATGACGTCATCGCCTGTCTGCCCCGCCACACCCAGGCAGCTGCATCCCCGCCCCTCCCGGTGCCCAGCGATGCATGCCCACCCCTGCACCCAGGCAGCTGCACCCCAGCCCCTCCCACCACCCAGTGGTGCATGCCTGCCCCTGCGCACCCAGGCCTCACACTCACCTTTCGCCACCGGCGTGTAGAAATGAGGGCCCACCACATGCTGCTGCAAGCCACAAACCCGAGGCCCACAAACATGGCACCCTCCACATCATGCAGCCCCGCTCCCCAGGCCACCAGGCCAATTTTGGTGCTGGGTCTTGATTGCTCCATGGCAGAGGACATACCAGTGCACCTGGCATCATTGCAGGCTGTACACCTGCTCAGCCTCATAGGTGCCACTAACTCGGTGATCCAGGAGGCGATGCCACTTGGTGGTAGGCCCACGCTGCCTGCTGGCTCAGGCCCACACTGCGGTCCAGCAGGGCACACAAAACCTAAGCCGTCTGGACCGCCGGGACGGGGCATCATCGCAGGCTGCACACCCGCTCAGCACTTAAGGTGCCCCTACCTCCGTCCCATGGCGGTGTGCCTGCTGCAGTGTATCCGGTGCCACTAAGTCTGTGCCCGCTAGTCAAGGACCTTCTATGATTGGGTATCGTGGTGCGGAGGCCATCATGTCACCTCCGGGCCTGCAGAATGTGATGCCCCTGGGCCCCCATGCCTACATGCACACCACATGGATACATCCCGATAGAGGTTGGAAATGGCATTGTGCACGCGCGTCTGGCCCTATTTATTGGCAGGGTCACATGTGCTGTGGCGCGTGTACTGGATGGGTGTGGTGTGGGTGTAAACCAGCCATGAGGGAGTGGCCGTGGCATGCTGACAACTAGACCTGTGAGCAGAAGATCACTACAGGGGAGTCCTGGTACATGTGGCGTTGTTGTCCCACATGGAGCGTAAGCATAGTGGGCTGGCCTGGCGTATGACAGTCCAGCGTAATGGTTTGAACAATGACCCCGGGGCTCTGGGCGTGGTTCCGTACTGGGCTGGACAAAGAAGTAACAAATGCGTGTGTCGCTGTTGTAGCGTCGGCGCCACCCGGACGTCAATTGGCAATGTGTCACCCTGCGACCCAAGTCCAACGACATGAGGCACTGACCCTACATTCATCCATAATACCACACATGAAAGACCATAGAGACAACACATCTGTGTGATTCGGAATGTTTAATGCACATTCAGTGGAGTGTTGCATCTGGAGCAGTACAGGGCCATGCAAACCCCACTTTCAAATGTTGGCCCGGGGAGAGCCAGCCAGAGTCATTCAGGGAATGACAAGTCCAAAGGAAGTGGAAGAGTTCAGTTCGCAGTCTGTTAGCTGTGTCATTGGCGAACAAACAGAATATGGCAGTCCATTGCGAGGTCCAAGGTGAGTGTCGCAGAGTGTATCGGGGGACAGTGGAAGGTGATGATGCAGAGGGCTGAGGTAAGCTGAAACCAGCCATATGGCGGAGATGAATGCTACAGTTTTCTCCTTACCAGTAAGGCGGTTTCATCCACAACTTCGTCCTCTGCTGTTTCATGTGCCTCACGTGTGGGTGTGTTAGACCTGGCACCTTGGCGTGAGTTTCCCTTCCACTTTTTGATGATGTGCCTCGACTGTTTTGCTGGTGTTGTCCGCTCAGGGCACTGCGCCACGGCTAATCCGTGCCGCAGTGCAAGTGCTCCCTAAGTAAAGTGTACCTGTAATTGATGTTCATGATTGGTTTATTGGATTCACTGTCAGTCCCCAGTAAAGTGCACCAGGGGTGCCAGGGCTTGTGAATGCCAATGCTGCTGGTGGGCTTGCAGCGCTGGTTGCGCCACCCACGGAAGCGGCCTTGTAAAGTGTGTCTAGGGTCTGCCACCGCAGACCCTGTGCGCGGTCCGGGACCGTCGCGCTGACTGCGCAAGTGCCCCCACTTGCCAGTCCCTAAACCTTCCCTTACCTACATATTAGCCACCCCTCTGGTAGGCCCAAGGGCAGGGTGCATTGTAGGCATAAGGTAGGACATGCCCTGATGTGTGTGGCATGTCTTAGTAGTGAATTACAGCCATTTTCGTTCTTCACTATTGAAGGCTACCTGCTCTCCATAGGCCAGAATGGGCTGCCGGGATCACGCCAACGCTGTGACCCCAGTGGACTCAGAGAGCATGGTAGAAGTGTCACGTTTAGTATGCCTGAACTCAGGATGATAAAATACTTCTTGTAGTCAAGTTTATTTTAGTATCCTGGGTTTGTAAATGCTACTTTTAGAAAGTTAGTATTTACTGACCTGACCATCTCAGTCCGCCTCTGCTGTGTGTGTGTGTTCTGCCTGGCAACAGTAAGGAGCAGGGTGGGGGGATCCCCAGAGACAGGTTGGCTGCCAGGTGGTGGGTAGAGAGGTGACACCTGGATGGGTGGGAGGAGTACACCTTGACTCTTGAATAGCCCTGTGCTCTGCCACCACAAAGCCGGCGCCGCCCCCTGTGGGGCGGCTGATGTCTCTGCCCTGCTGCTGAAAGGAAAGAGCAGAGTCACCATAACAAAGTGCTCCAGAACTGGACTGAGCCAGGCCTAGGCCCCCTGGCGCTAAAGAACAAAAGAATCATGGTATAAAAGTAGGAGCCTGGCTCCTAAGAAATCAGAATCCTGTTTACCACAAAGAACCTCTGCCCGACTAGAAGGAGAAGAAGACGCCGGAGGAGCTGGCCTGCTGCTTGCCTTGCTGAGAAAGGAGAGGAAGAGACTTACTGAAAAGACTTTGCTACTTTGTGCTTGAACATTCTCCAAGGGCTTGATCTGAGCTTGCCCCCTGAACTGAACCCCAGGACCAGTGGGTTCTCTGTGCTTCTTGCTCATCCTCCAATTCGAGCCGTGTGTGCATCCCGCTGGAAAAGAGACTGCGCCCCTCATCGCCCCTCCTAGGGCCGTGACACTCAGAAGCTCGCCTGCCTCAAACCCGTGAGAGCCCCGCTCCGTCCCGAACCGCTCTCTGTCCCCGGGCCAGGCCGCCTGCATCCCTGTCACCGCCTGCTACTGGAGCGCGCTGACCGCGCTATCACCCCTCCCGCCAGAAGCCGTCCGACGACTGTGATCTACGCCGGGTCATCCAGCTGCACTGACCGTGCCCTGCGACCCCGCTTCGCTATCCCCGGACATCTCAGGCCGCGCCGCCCCCGCTGTGGAGACCCTCCTGCACCGCCGTGCTAAAGGGTCGCTGGCCGCGCCTGCCTACGTGCCCACACCTGCTGATTGAGGACCCAAGAACACTTCCCAAGCTGAGAGTCGCACCGACCTGTGCCGACTCTCCACATCACGAAAGAAGTTCCAGTATCGGGCTCGGGGCCCGCAACGCCTTATTTCCCCGTTCACAGGAGCCGATCTCTGTGAGTACTGGAAACTACAAGTAACATTTGCGAGAGAACTACGAAGTATCCATTTGAAGCTACGAACAACGAACATTTGCCCGCTGTACAACCTGGTGGCATAGCGAAAACGTTATTGGTCTTGTAATAAGTCTGCTGAGATATATATACCTTATTTTTACATAAAGAATCGTATTTCTATATACATCCAAGTCTGGTGTCCGTTTCTGGGGGGATTGATGTATTTACTGTGTGTACGATTGTAAGTGCTTAACCAACAACGCCTGAGGAATCGCCTTGGCTGCTCACGCCACGCACCTAGAGGGTGAGCAAGGGTCATTCGCGAGGGGTTATCCTGCGCCCTGACGTGGAGGAGAGGGTTCCTGCTTGACACAAGGGCAACCTTGCGCCAACCAGAGATCCCCGACTCTAACATTGTTGGCAGCGGCTGGGATTTCGGATTTGCACTTGTAATTTGCATACAGTGAATTATTAATCACCAGATAGTGAGAGCAGACCAAGTAACGCAGCCACAGGTTTTCATTTTTTGAACTTTGTTGAGACATCTGCCATTACTGCAACCATGCCTGGCTCACTCTCTGCTGGAAGAGCGCTCTCTGTGATTTCTGGAATAGATGAGGTGGATTGGGAGAGACTGGAAGGCTACTCGATGGAGCAATTGAAAGGCTACAGTGTAAAATTCCGAGTCCCCCATGCTGGATTCAAGAGGAAGACCCAGTACACCAAGGCGTTGAGAGCCTGGAAGGAGTCAAGAGACCCACGGAATGCGGGGGACATCGTTCCACCCGACAACCTTGAGGAGCCCAGCAGAGTCCGGTCGCCAGAGGAGCTGGCAGACAGGGCAGCAGACAGGGCGCATGCAATGGAGATGGCAAAGTTGGCAGGACAGATGGAAATGGAAAAGCAGAAGTTGGCCCTGGAGGCACAACAACGCCAAATGGATCATGATATCAGATTGAAGGAGTTGGAGCTGAAGGCGAAAAGTTTGGACACCGCTCCTTCTGGTGGCAGCACTCCACCAGCGCAGGTAGAGTCCAAGGTGTACATCCCCAAAGATGTAGTAAAGGAGTATTTTAGAAAGGATGACATAGGGCAGTGGTTTAGAGCCTACGAGGTGGCCATGTCCTCACACCGGGTCCCTGAGAAAGACTGGGGAGCGGGGTTGTGGGGAAGGTTCCTTGCGGAAGGGCGGGACACACTGTTAGATTTGCCCTTAGAAGTCCAGACCTCATACCCCCATATGAAGGAAGCTTTAATGACCCGGTATGGGTTAACTCCTGAGCTATATAGACAGAGGTTCAGGGAGACCAAGAAAATCCCTGAGAGTACGTATGTGGAGTATGTGACCTTTTTCTGCAGAGCGCTGGATGGTTGGGTGAAGGGTAGCAAAGTGAATGATTATCAAGGGCTGCTTGATTTAATTGCATGGGAGCACTTGTCCAGTCAATGTTTTCCTGAGCTACGCCAGCACCTGATAGATAGCAAGCTCTCCAACCCGAGGAAGCTTGCTGAGGAGGCGGACCGCTGGCTCAGCACCAGGGTTCACAAGGGTCAAGTGGGAGACTCCGCCAAAGGTGGGCAGGGTCCCCAGCAGAAGAGTGGGGGGGACAAGGGTAAACAGAAGGGGTTCCAAAAAGGCCCCCAAAGTAATTCCCAAGGGAACCAGCAGAAGGGTTCTCAGCCTCCCCCACCCCCGCAGCAGAACGGGGCCCCGACAGGTAGACCTGTTCCAAAGGGGCCCTTCAATTGTTATAGGTGTGGTGACCCGGGTCACATTGCCTCTGATCCTAAGTGTCACCTGTTTGGTAAGACCGCACCCACTGGTGCTCCACCCCGGCAAGTAGCTAGTGTTAACTTTGGGGAGGAGGTAGCAGTCCAGGAGGGTGGGGGTCCCGGGCAGATGACCCTAGTCTCGCTAGGAGACAGTGAGATGGTCCCTGTAACCTACCTGCCCTCTAACACTAAAAAATATGGGCAAGTGGTGACCATCAATGGAAAGAAGGTTGAGGCTCTTAGAGATACAGGAGCCAGCGTGACCTCGGTGAGGCAACACCTGGTGTCTCAAGAGCAAATTGTACCCAATGCCTACTGTAGGGTTGTCAATGCTGACAACGTAGAGAGTCGTTGTCCAATGGCTCAAGTTCCCTTTGAGTGGGGGGAGGTCTCTGGTACTCTACAAGTCGCTGTGAGAACTGACATGCCTGTAGACTGTCTGCTAGGGAACGACCTGAAGAGTTCCCCTTGGGAAAAGGTGGAGAAGACCACGCATCTGAGGATGGTGGGTCTACCCGACTGGGCGTGCGTGACCACCCGGTCCATGGCTGCCAGTAGGGGTGTTGAGAGGGTCCTGGAGCCTGAGGGAGAGGTCCAGGAACCGGCCTTAGGGAGAAGGCGCAGGAGGCGCGGGAAACCGGCCCCCGAAGTTCCCACGGCCCAGGAGGACGTAGACCCTGAGGGGGATGCTCTGGAGCCTACCGGGGAACAGATTGCCGAACTGGGAGATCTGCCTGAGCTGACCCATTGGCAGCAAGAAGGAGGTCTCTCCAGGGAGGAATTCTGCAGGGAGCAGAAAGAATGCCCTTCTCTCGTAGGTATGCGGCAGCAGGCTGCAGACCAGGCCAACGGTGTTCAGGCCAAAACACACTACGTGTACTGGGAGAGTGACCTCCTGTATTCCGAGCCTAAGGCTGCTGAACCTGGGTCAGCCCGTGTGCTGGTGGTACCCCAGAAGTTCAGAACCTTCCTACTGGGGCTGGCTCACGATGTGCCTTTAGCAGGACATTTGGGGATGGACAAGACCTATGACAGGCTTGTCACCCACTTTTACTGGCCCCAAATGCATAAGAATTCAGATTCCTACTGCAGAACCTGTCAGACTTGCCAGGCAAGTGGTAAGAGCGGAGGGAAGCACAAGGCTCCTCTGCAACCTTTCCCTGTGGTCGGTACGCCATTCCAACGAGTGGGTATCGATATTGTGGGGCCCCTGGACCCCAAGACAGCCCTGGGCAACAGGTTCATCCTGGTCTTGGTGGACCATGCCACCCGGTACCCTGAAGCCATCCCTCTGAGGACAGTGACGGCCCCCGTGTTGGGACGGGCACTGATGGGAATTTTCTCCCGAGTGGGATTCCCTCTAGAGGTGGTGAGCGACAGGGGGACCAATTTCATATCCACATATATGAAATCCCTGTGGAAGGAGTGTGGGGTAACTTACAAGTTCACCACTCCTTACCATCCCCAAGGAAATGGGTTGGTTGAGAGATTCAACCGAACCCTCAAAGGCATGATCTTGGGCCTGGACGGTCCAATGAGGCGTAAGTGGGACGTCCTCTTGCCATGCCTGCTCTTCGCTTACCGAGAGGTGCCGCAGAAGTCTCTAGGGTTCAGCCCCTTTGAGCTTCTGTATGGTCACCCGGTAAGAGGACCTCTGAGTTTGGTAAAGGAAGGCTGGGAGCAATCTCCCAGGAAACCTCCCCAGAATGTATATAGTTACATGCTGGCCTTCCGAAACCAGACTCAGCGTTTCAGGCAACTTGCTGAGGCAAATCTGGAAGCCAGCCAGGAGGAGATGAAGCGGTGGTACGACCGGAATGCCACTCTGGTAGAGCTTCAACCTGGACAAAAGGTGTGGGTCTTGGCCCCAGTGGAGCCTTGTGCACTTCAGGATAAGTGGACAGGTCCATTTGAGGTTGTGGAGCGCAAAAGTCCTATCACCTACTTGGTGGACATGCAGTCTCCCAGGAACCCTTTGAGGGTCCTACATGTTAACCGCCTTAAGCCCCACTTAGAGAGGACCGAAGTGGGCATGCTGCTGGCCACTGATGATGGAATGGAAGAGGAGACCGAGCCTCTTCCTGACCTCTTAGTAGCCTCCGAGAAAGATGGGTCAGTGGATGGAGTTAACCTCTCACCCACCCTGACGCCCGAACAACAGGAAGATTGCCGCCACTTGCTATGGCAGTTTCCAGATAGGTTCTCCCTGGTTCCTGGTGTCACAGATTGGTGCGTCCATGATGTGGACACAGGAGACAGCTTACCTGTGAAGCACAAGGCTTACAGGGTAACTGACAGGGTCAGAGCTTGCATTAAGGAGGAGGTCTCCAAAATGCTTGCGCTAGGGGTGGTTGAATCCTCCAGCAGTCCTTGGTCCAGCCCCGTGGTCTTGGTCCCCAAAGCTGCTGCGCCGGGAGCCACACCTGAACTCCGGTTCTGTGTGGACTACAGAGGACTCAATTCAGTAACGAAGACTGACGCGCACCCCATCCCCAGAGCTGACGAGCTCATTGATCGGCTGGGGGCTGCCCGGTTCCTCAGCACGTTTGATTTAACGTCTGGGTACTGGCAGATCGCCTTGACCGATGGGGCCAAAGAGAGGTCCGCATTCTCTACACCAGATGGGCACTTCCAGTTCCGAGTCATGCCATTTGGGATGCAGAATGCCCCTGCCACCTTTCAGAGGTTGGTCAACCAGGTACTGGTTGGGCTGGATGCGTTCAGTGCCGCCTACCTGGATGACATCGCAGTGTTCAGTGCCACCTGGCCCGAACACCTGCGCCACCTCTGGGAAGTGTTGATGGCTCTGCGCCGAGCAGGCCTCACGATCAAGGCAAGCAAGTGCCAGATTGGGCAGGGTTCCGTGGTGTACTTGGGACACCAAGTGGGGAGTGGCAAGGTGGCACCCTTGCAACCCAAAATCGAGACCATCCTGGCTTGGGAACCCCCCAAGACGCAGACCGCAGTGAGGGCCTTCCTGGGGCTCACTGGGTACTACAGGAGGTTTGTCAAGGGCTATGGAACGATCGTTGCCCCCTTGACAGAGCTGACTTCCAAGAAGCAGCCCAGGAACGTGATTTGGACTGACACCTGTCAGAAAGCTTTCGACACCCTGAAGACTGCCATGTGCACGGCGCCCGTGCTCTTGGCCCCTGACTTCTCCAAGGAATTCCTAGTACAGACAGACGCTTCAGAGCATGGTGTAGGGGCTGTTCTCTCACAGATGACTGAGGAGGGCTGGGACCAACCCGTAGCCTTCATCAGTAGGAGGTTACTTCCACGGGAAAGTAGGTGGAGTGCAATTGAGCGAGAAGCATTTGCTGTGGTCTGGGCGCTGAAGAAGCTAAGACCCTACTTGTTTGGGTCTCACTTCCGGGTTCAGACGGACCACAGGCCCCTCAGATGGTTGATGCAAATGAGGGGTGAAAACCCGAAGCTGTTGAGGTGGTCCATCTCCCTACAGGGTATGGACTTTACGGTGGAACACCGTCCTGGTACAGATCACGCCAACGCTGACGGTCTGTCCAGGTATTTCCGCCTTAGTGACGAGGAACCCCCTGGGCAAGGGTAGTTCTCCCCACATTTCAGCTGGAGGGGACACGTGTTAGACCTGGCACCTTGGCGTGAGTTTCCCTTCCACTTTTTGATGATGTGCCTCGACTGTTTTGCTGGTGTTGTCCGCTCAGGGCACTGCGCCACGGCTAATCCGTGCCGCAGTGCAAGTGCTCCCTAAGTAAAGTGTACCTGTAATTGATGTTCATGATTGGTTTATTGGATTCACTGTCAGTCCCCAGTAAAGTGCACCAGGGGTGCCAGGGCTTGTGAATGCCAATGCTGCTGGTGGGCTTGCAGCGCTGGTTGCGCCACCCACGGAAGCGGCCTTGTAAAGTGTGTCTAGGGTCTGCCACCGCAGACCCTGTGCGCGGTCCGGGACCGTCGCGCTGACTGCGCAAGTGCCCCCACTTGCCAGTCCCTAAACCTTCCCTTACCTACATATTAGCCACCCCTCTGGTAGGCCCAAGGGCAGGGTGCATTGTAGGCATAAGGTAGGACATGCCCTGATGTGTGTGGCATGTCTTAGTAGTGAATTACAGCCATTTTCGTTCTTCACTATTGAAGGCTACCTGCTCTCCATAGGCCAGAATGGGCTGCCGGGATCACGCCAACGCTGTGACCCCAGTGGACTCAGAGAGCATGGTAGAAGTGTCACGTTTAGTATGCCTGAACTCAGGATGATAAAATACTTCTTGTAGTCAAGTTTATTTTAGTATCCTGGGTTTGTAAATGCTACTTTTAGAAAGTTAGTATTTACTGACCTGACCATCTCAGTCCGCCTCTGCTGTGTGTGTGTGTTCTGCCTGGCAACAGTAAGGAGCAGGGTGGGGGGATCCCCAGAGACAGGTTGGCTGCCAGGTGGTGGGTAGAGAGGTGACACCTGGATGGGTGGGAGGAGTACACCTTGACTCTTGAATAGCCCTGTGCTCTGCCACCACAAAGCCGGCGCCGCCCCCTGTGGGGCGGCTGATGTCTCTGCCCTGCTGCTGAAAGGAAAGAGCAGAGTCACCATAACAAAGTGCTCCAGAACTGGACTGAGCCAGGCCTAGGCCCCCTGGCGCTAAAGAACAAAAGAATCATGGTATAAAAGTAGGAGCCTGGCTCCTAAGAAATCAGAATCCTGTTTACCACAAAGAACCTCTGCCCGACTAGAAGGAGAAGAAGACGCCGGAGGAGCTGGCCTGCTGCTTGCCTTGCTGAGAAAGGAGAGGAAGAGACTTACTGAAAAGACTTTGCTACTTTGTGCTTGAACATTCTCCAAGGGCTTGATCTGAGCTTGCCCCCTGAACTGAACCCCAGGACCAGTGGGTTCTCTGTGCTTCTTGCTCATCCTCCAATTCGAGCCGTGTGTGCATCCCGCTGGAAAAGAGACTGCGCCCCTCATCGCCCCTCCTAGGGCCGTGACACTCAGAAGCTCGCCTGCCTCAAACCCGTGAGAGCCCCGCTCCGTCCCGAGCCGCTCTCTGTCCCCGGGCCAGGCCGCCTGCATCCCTGTCACCGCCTGCTACTGGAGCGCGCTGACCGCGCTATCACCCCTCCCGCCGGAAGCCGTCCGACGACTGTGATCTACGCCGGGTCATCCAGCTGCACTGACCGTGCCCTGCGACCCCGCTTCGCTATCCCCGGACATCTCATGCCGCGCCGCCCCCTCTGTGGAGACCCTCCTGCACCGCCGTGCTAAAGGGTCGCTGGCCGCGCCTGCCTACGTGCCCACACCTGCTGATTGAGGACCCAAGAACACTTCCCAAGCTGAGAGTCGCACCGACCTGTGCAGACTCTCCACATCACGAAAGAAGTTCCAGTATCGGGCTCGGGGCCCGCAACGCCTTATTTCCCCGTTCACAGGAGCCGATCTCTGTGAGTACTGGAAACTACAAGTAACATTTGCGAGAGAACTACGAAGTATCCATTTGAAGCTACGAACAACGAACATTTGCCCGCTGTACAACCTGGTGGCATAGCGAAAACGTTATTGGTCTTGTAATAAGTCTGCTGAGATATATATACCTTATTTTTACATAAAGAATCGTATTTCTATATATATCCAAGTCTGGTGTCCGTTTCTGGGGGGATTGATGTATTTACTGTGTGTACGATTGTAAGTGCTTAACCAACAACGCCTGAGGAATCGCCTTGGCTGCTCACGCCACGCACCTAGAGGGTGAGCAAGGGTAATTCGCGAGGGGTTATCCTGCACCCTGACGTGGAGGAGAGGGTTCCTGCTTGACACAAGGGCAACCTTGCGCCAACCAGAGATCCCCGACTCTAACAGGGTGGTACTGGCCTTTCCCCACCACTGTGTGGCAGTGACACCTCAGGGGCCGGAGGTGGAATGTCTGCCGCACTGTGTGGCACTGACACCTCAGGGGCCGGATATGTGGATGAAGTGGTAGCAGCAGCATGCATCAGTGCCAAGCCTTGTGGCAGCAATGCCATGAGGATGGTTTTGAGGTCATTGTGGAACCCAGCTACCTCTCACTGGTGTGTAGCCGTGGCAGCCGCTCTTTCCACATTGGCCCTCTCCATGTTCTCCATGAGCCTCCGCATGAGTCCCAACTCCCGGGCGAGCTCGCTGGAGCTACCCTGACTAGACAGTCATTCTTGTTGCACAGTCAGGACTCTGGGGATGCCAGCCATGGTTCGTTGGAGGGCATGGAGCAGACTGTGGGTGTCCATTAGGGACTGTGAGTGGTCCCTGATGGGACTTAGACACCCACGTATGGCAGCTAGTTTGTCTGCCATGCGGTCGAAGCCCACCAGCACCTGTTCAGCCAGCTGCTCCTGGCATCCCAATACATGGCGTTGGAAGGCCATGTGTTCTTCATGGGGGTCCTGGGAGGCAGTCGTGGTGATGGGTGCTGCCTGCTGTGTGGTCTGTGCAGGAGGTGGGGTGTCCCCATTGCAGCTGGGCTGCCCTGCTCCTGGAGGTGGGCTGCGGAGACTGTTAATGAACTCTTAGAGGGCGTTGGAGTCGAAGCTGTGGTGGTCCTCTTCGTAATCAGAGAAGAGAGGTTTGGGCTGGTCTGCAGGAGGTGTTGATTGTCTCTCTGCAATGTGAAGGGGAGATGCAGTTTAACAATTTGTTTACATGGGTGTTGTCGCATTGTACATGTTTGCATACAGACTACATGACTGTGTACATCATGGCTGTTTTGGAGGGGCTGCCCATTTGCTGCGGGACAGTGGACATTTCGACAACAGCACAGATGTGTGTTTGTACTTGTACAATATAAACTCAGATTTCCCTACAATACCACTTGTGATTGGTCCGTGTCTACATCCAGTCTGCACCAGTTGTGTCCTGTGTTCTGATGTGGACGTGTTGGGGTTTGTGCCACTTTGTTGTCAGTGTTGATGTGCTCTGCATTTTATGTGTGTGTGTGCTGCATTGGGGGGGTGGTCCCTCCTGCTCTGTGTTGCTGCCCCTTATCCATTTCATGTGGTGTGCCTTTGACTTCTGTGCTTGTACAGGGCTGACATGTAGCATACTTGGGTACATTGTTCTCTTGGTGGGAGTTGGGGTCTGGGGCATGGTTTGTCCGCTAATGTGCTGTGCTTACTTGTGCATGTGTGCCATTGTGCACATCTCCCCCTGTCCCCCAGTCCCTGGTCGTCACTCACCCTGGTGCTGTTGTGTCCAGTCCTGTTGAGAAGTGTCAGGTCCCCCGACTCCAGCCACCGTCTATCCACTGATGACTGTGGACACCATTTCCTCCATGTCGTCCAGCTCCTCCTGTGGCGCAGGACTCCCACCTCCAGTCTGCATTTCTACCTTCCGGTTGTTGACGAGTTTCAGCTTTGTTTTTCGCTTGACGCCATTCCAGTGCCTCTTGACCTCTTCCATTGTCCTCTTCAGCACTCCGACTGCATTCACCTTGCCCACGATGGACTGCCATAGTCCATTTTTTGTTGCCAATGACACAGTGGAGGTGACGAACAGTAGTTGATGGTGTTCGACCACCTCCATTATCAAGATCCTGTTTTCCTGCGGACTGAAGCGCTTCTTCCTACTCTTCTTCTCCTTGCCCTTCCCTGAGCCGAAGTCCCAGGCAGGTCCTCTGGGGGGCTTGTGGGGTTCTGGTTCTCCTTCGTACTTGCTCCGGCAACATCCATTGTGCTTGGCTGTTGCCTGGCATTTGTTTGTCAGTTTTTTTCTACTTTTATGGTGGTTGTTCCCGCCTGACGTGTGTGAATTGCAGGCCTGTAGTTGGTTTTCGCTGATTTTTGTACCGCGATTGGCCTCATCGCAGCTTTTTTTGCGTTCGCATGTTGCATTTTTGCGGCATGGCGTTAAATTTATCACGATCAGTTGACGTGTTATCTAGTTACTATCGCATGGTACCGTCGTGTTGTGAATACCTGGTGAACACAGCGTAAAATTCCCGTGATTGACTACGATGTTCTAGGTTGCGTTAAGTAACTTTTGCGATGGTTATCACACGTTCTTGAGAATATACCCCTCTGTTTGCTGAAGAGATGCTACAGATCAGTGGTGTGGGGGCTCAGCAGTGTCGCAGGACGGTGCCATGGGCCTAAAGCAAGTAAGGAAAATGGACCCCCATAACCTTGTTTGGTAGTAAAAGACAGCCATTAGTTCGATGCAATGGGCCTCTCTGTCCTCTAGGCCCCTTTGCCAATTCACTTGATGCCTTATTGGTAGCTACACCTGGGTGTTAGTCGTGTAAAATTACTGTCACCCGTAGGCTGATGGTACACAGCAAGGAAGAAGCAGTTTGGGACAGGTAGCGCCTAAGGGCCAAAGAGGCCCATGCTATGTGAGCACTACACGATTGTCTGTGCTTGCTTCATCCACAATCAACCCAGCATCACTTGAACAAGAACATGCAATACCTGCAATATAGTCAGGGCCACTGGCATTATGCAGCAAGAGAGGCCCAAATTATGCGTCAGGGTTGAGCAAATTATGCAGCAAGAAAGGCAAATTATGCAGCAAAATGTAGCACATTTTGTAATAGTATTTCTTTCTGGGCCTTAGTTGCATTACTTTAGTACCAATTCAACACTCAAATAGATCAATAAGCAACATGAAGATGACCAGTCCAGCTTTGCAAAGTTTCTTCCACTGCGCGGCAACACGTGTTGTCAAATTATTAGCAATCTGTGAACTATATGAGCTAGAAACAAAAACATTTTTGCTGTTAGAACCTGCAGATTATGCGGCAGATAATGAATTGTGTGGCAAAATAGGTAAACCTATAATTAAGTGAAAACCACAACGGCTGCACAATTGCATAAATCCAGAGGGCCTGGATATAGTGTAAAAGTAAAAGGTATTTCAGATTTGCAGGTGATTACCATGACATTTTTGACGGTGCTTGTCATATTGCTCAGAATTTTGCACTTTGTTCTGGTTGCTTCACACCTCTGATGTGAACATTTGGTAATTCAAACTTCCAACATGAGATAGGAATGAAGGGAAGCATTTAAAGGCATGGACCTTGATGGAGGAAAGGGACATGCTGGAGCAGTGTGCCAGAGGTGCCGGAAAAGGGACATTGAGCTTTGTCTTGCATACGTGAGGATAGTCTGGTGTTAACCCACCCTCCCAGTCACATGAGAGCTTCATGAGTGTTTGCATTCAGAGGAAAGCATAACTGAGGTGGTCCAAGGGACTGTAAGAAACACAATCATCAGAGAGACAAGTGTTCTGGCCCTTTGAGGGAACTAGGCTGCACAGAGGACTGCATGCAGGAAAGGTTGAGAGAGCGGGTAATGGTAAGTTCATCATGCAGAAGCCATTAGACGTTTGCAAGCCAAGTACAGTAAGAATATTAGGTGAGAAAGAAGAATAGGTATGCTTTGCATTGGATAGTAGGAAGTTACTCCTTCAAAATGTGGTGTTGATAACTATCAAGTACATGGCCTGAAAAACAAACAGCAATGAGTGAAGGCTGTGATTATCCTACACTCCTCTATAAATCAGGCCTAAACAGGTATGTCCTTTAGATATCAGTGACACCCTGGCAAATTTTATTGACAAACGTCTAAGCAGGAAAAAGTTGTTCACACACACACAAACCTGAAAGTATCTTGTGGAGCCGAGCTCATAAAACTGCTTTTTCATTAAACATCTGACACCTTGGACAGGACAGTCCAGTCCGCTCATTTGTGTGCACCGGCTCTTGCTTCGATGTTTTAGCTGCACCTAAGGTTCTCAACTATGGCAAGTCAATATCAATGCATCTGAGTACATTAAATTGGTTTTAGACTGCTGGTACCACCAACTTCTTGATGAGAAACCTTTAATCCGTGAAAAGGACTAGGGGCCTTAATTTGAGCTTGTCGGATGGGGTACTACCTCTGAAAGTGATAGATATCCCATCCACCTGTGTTACAAGTGCGATAGGCTAAGATGCATGTGTCATACGTGGCCAGGGTATCTGCCACATTTGTGATGGAGTAACCCACCGCCAAAGTTTAAGTAAGACTTTAAGTATGAAGGTATTTTAGCACCACAGTCCCATTCTATTCCTTATTAGTGATAAGTCTCCTACTTTTACTATACTGTTCCAGATCCTAACTCCTTTAAGGAGTTCACCTTACTCTCAGTCATTTGTCATGAACATCACTCTGTAGTTATAGACTCAAACTGTTCTTGGTATTGTCAGTAATGGGGGTCTCTAATTGGCAGTGGTATGCACCGTTTCCAAGTAGGGACCCTTCCTTCTAGTCAGGATAAGGGAGTTACACACCCAAGATAACCCCTGCTCACCCACTTGATTAGTTTGGCACGACCAGTCAGGCTTATCTCAGAGACAATGTGAAAAGTATTTGTGCATGACACCCACAGTAACACAGTGAAAACACTACCAATGAACACCACACCAGTTTGGAAAACACGGCCAAAATGACAAAAATCCAACATACATACCTCAAAGAATCAGTTTTAAAAGGTTTAAGAAATCTGTCCGTAGAACTCGATGGATATGGGGATTTTACACAAAGTAGCTTTGATGAGTCAAAATCCAAAAAGAAAAACAGCCGCATAGAAGTGAAGCGTCGGAAAACAGGGCAATGTGTTGGTTCTTGAGTCCCTGGGGAAGCGATGCGTCAGTGTTGCATCGGTTCCGGACTGTAAGGTGATTCACTGGAAAACGTGGCACACAGGTGTAATGCGGGGAAATCAGGACTTGCTGGAGGTTGATGGATGGTGCATCAGTTTTGCAGTCTTTTTCAGCAGGTACAACCTACAAGGGCCCAGAGCTGGAATTGGCATATCTTGGTAGGTCGGAACTCCCAGCAGTGGAGTTTCGAGATAATGACCCTGAGACTTCCAACAGGAGGCAAGCACACACAAGCCATTGGAGAACCTTGGAAAAGCAGGATTCAAATGCAAAGTCCAGTTCATTCCCTGCCCACAGACAGAAGCAGCAACTGCAGGCCAACCCAGCAAAGCAACACACAGTAAAGGGGCAGTACTCCTCCTGACAGCTCTACAGCTATTCTTCTTGGCAGTGTCCTCAATCCAGAAGTGTTCAATGAATGTGGGATTGTAGGTCCAATGCTTTTTGACCCTTTTGGCCTTTGAAGTAAGCATACTTCAAAGGAAATACTTTGTTTTCACAAGATCCTGCCTTGCCCTGCCTTGGCTCAAGACACACTACGGGAGGCAAAGACAGCATTGTGAGAGGCCAGGCAAAGCCCTATTCAGGTGTCAGTGACAACTTCTCTCACCACTATAGCTCAGGAAGGCCCATCAGCCTGGTGATGGGCCATTGGGATATGCAGAACACAGTTCAGCTCCCTTTGTGTGTCTGTCTAGGGTAAATGCACAAACAATCCAGATGTCTGCCTAAACCAGATCTTAATTTCACAGGCAAGCAGAGGCGCAGGATAGTAGAAGAATATGCCCAGATTCTAAAATTGGCATTTTCAAATGCACAATTTAAAAACCACCTTTCCTAAAAGATGTGTTTTTAAATCCTGAGCTCAGAGAGCCTAAACTCCAAATCTCTAGTTCTTCCCACTTGAAAGCTACACTTGTAAAACGTTACAAGGCAGCTCCTTTGATAACCTATGGGAGAGCTAGTCCTTGTTATAGTGAAAAAGGACATGTAACACACACCAGAGCATGTCCTACCTTTCACATACAATGTGCCCTGCCCATGGGGCTATCATGGGCCTACCGTAGGGGTGCCTCACATGTAATAAAAGGGAAGGTTTGGGCCTGGCAAGTTGGTGCACTTGTCAGGTCGACATGGCAGTTTAAAACCACATTCGCAGAAACAGTAGTGGCAGGCCAGAGACATTTTTGCACGGCTACTCATGTGGGTGGCACAATCAGTGCTGTAGGCCCACTAGTAGCATTTGATTTACAGGCCCCATGCACACACAGTGTACTTTACTAGGGGTGTATCAGTAAATCAGATATGCCAACCATGGATAAAGCAGTCAGCAGTACAATTTCCACAGAGATAATATGCACTTTACCACTGATAAACAGTTGTAAAGTACCCAGAGTCCTAAAGCCAACAATAAACAGGTCAGAAAAAATATTAGGAAGAAAGCAAAATGTTTGGGGATAACCCTGCAAAAAGGGTCAGATCCAACAGGAATAAAGTTCGGCTTTAAAAGTTGTTCCCTGTTTTATGTAAGTTGCATGTAGTTTATCATAGTTGGAATATTATTGGAGTGTTTAATTGAGCCTGGCCACACCACCAAATGGGGATCAAAGTGCACCTTTGAGAGAAATTGATCCATTTCAACAGAAGATAAAAACTGAAACATAACTGAAAATTTCGACTTTTTCAAGGTGCTAAATGAGCTATAAAAATGCACCCTACGGAATAATTTGTTCCAATGCACAATTGGTACCATGGGTGCCAGAGCAGTTCCCAATTTAGCACTGGCGTGAAAAACCAACGGAGCTCAGTCTGGGATTGCTCTTGATGGGTCCGCTCTCAAGGCGGTAATAAATGCCTCTGCAAACACTGCACTTGTGTATTGAATGGACACAAAAAAGATGTAAATAATGTCTTTGTATGTAAATTCCACGCATCTGAGGTAAATGGGTGCATATAGCAGAGGCACTGTAGTATAATACAATTGATTCTGCAATACAGTAACCTCATCTTGGGCCTGTCGTGATCCATAAATAGTTGATTTGCTTTGAAATAATGATGTGGATAAAATACACGCTCAGCAAAGCATGAACCCAAACGAATGGTTCAGGAATAAAAGAGAATATTGGATTTCAGATTTATAGGTATTTCGCCCAATGGGCTTTTATCATTTCATTAACATTGAACCAGATTTGCAACTTGTTTGCATACTGTTTCCAGTATGAATCTGAATCGATTTTCAGTACTTTCACGCCAATGTATAACGTTCTGCCTATCAAGTTCATATCTTAATTGTGCTGGAAACTAAAAGAAGTCTTGACATGTTCGATAAGGCTTTACCATCATAGGAAACGTGCAAGGTATTTCATATACAACCGCACTTTAAACTCATTCGTAAATACATTAAAATATGATTTTTTAACGATTTTTCTGCCATACCAATTGGATTACTGCAGAACCAATATTCGTGCCTAGACACAGCATATATCCGATTCAATTGTTCAAGCTTTCAAACTTGAACAATTGACTCTCTGAAAGGGAAATGCTTACACTCAGCACTTTCGAGACATGATCTAAGAGACTGTTTAAATGAAATGCTTACAGATGTCCATCATTTTAAGTGAATGGCTTGTATTCTACTATCATTGGTACAGCCCGCACTTAATAATTGCTTTTTTGCTTTGCATTATGAAAGTCCAGCAAAAACTACAGTACATGATATAAACAGGACGTCAATCCGCTGCTGCCAGGTTATTCATTCTCTTGAAAGTTTCAAATAGCCCAGGCTATTTCCAAAACACATTTAAAATATTCATTTGCGCATTTTGCCTGCTCGGGAAAGCATTTTTCTCGGTCTTTATCGGTATTTGTGTTTGTTGTGAATGAGGTGAAGTGATATTAAAGTTGAAACCCATACTCTTCAACCATTATGATGCAAGCTTGGGGATACAAATAATCTCATCTCAGGGCTACACTCTGCCAAACCAAGCAAAGCAGAATATGTGGGTAAGAAATGAAGGTTTCACAGTTATCTTAGAATAGTAAAATAGGTTATTTTATGGTGGAGAGGTGGTTTGGGTAATAAGTAGAAACACCTTTGCAGAAATCTGAGAGTTTTCAATTCTACCCCAGGCAAAAGGCTTACCCAATCGTGAAATCCCTCGAATCACAGGAAATAGGTAGGAGATTTGTAAATAGCTTCTTAGGACTTTCACTTTTGTCCCAAGACAAGCTGTGGTCAAAAGTCTTTGAATATGGAGTTTGCTGCAGAGTTGTTACTGAACTATGGTGTGGGATCTAAGTTGCTTTCAGACACAGGCAGATGTTACAAAGCATAGCAGCAGCACCTTGGGGTAGGTAGCGACTGAGAGCTTGCAGAGGGATTAGGATGCTGCCTGAACTCTGCTCAATCATCTGTGCCTGCTTCACCTTCAGTCCGCCCACAACCATGTGACCGAACAAATGCAATGAGTTGGTGGAGTATCGCATAACAATTTGTTTTAGACACAAGAGTACACCCTTGAACAGTGGCGTAAAGAATCTTGAGCCCCCCCCCCCCTTCAAAATACAGGGAGAGCCCCCCTGGACACAGTTAGGAGCTCTCAGGCCAGGGGCCTGCTGCGCGTGCACAGTGCCAGAGGGAGCCCCCTTGAACGCGCGGACCCTCCCACACCATAGGAGGTCCAGGGGCTAATGTTACAACACACCCCTTGAAAGATTTGATTGCGCTAGTAATATTGCTTAGATTTTTGCTATTTGCTCTCATTGCTTGTCCCCTGTGAGTTGAACATATGCTTCTTAAAACATTTGACATCAGCAAGGGATGACTGACTTGGGAACGAGACCCAATAGAAATAATATTTTAGGTAGAACACAGAATCCCTTTATGCCACATAGGAAGAACTGGAGGGACGTGGAAACGCGGGCCCTCTTGGCAGGTCTCCTACTTAACAGAGGCCAGGAAGTAGTATTTGCATAACAAAGAGGATAGTCTGTTGGTATCTCACCCACCCCACACATGAAAGCTTCAGGAGTGTTGCAAATCTGTGAAATGCGTAACTGGGGAGATCCAAGGGACAGTAGAGAACACAGTCATCTGAGAGACAAGTGCTCTGACCAATGGAAGGGAGCGGACTACACCGTGGACTGAATGCAGGAAATGATTGAGTGAGTGGGAAATGGTATTTTTCGCGCAGGTTCCCATGATGCTTTTGAGAGTCGGGAACAGAGAGAAGGTGAGAGAGAAGACCAGGATATGCTCTGCAATGAGAACTATGATGTGCCTCCTTCAAAATGTGTTGTGGAGGAGTATCAAAGTGCATGCCCTGAAAAACTACAGAACTGAGTGAAGGCTGTGAGTATCCCACACTACTCTGTAATTCCGGTCTAAACAGGGTATGACCTTTAGAAGCCATTGTCATCCTGACAACTGTTATTGACTGAAGTGGAAGTATTAAAAAGCACGTTCTGAAAGTTGTTTACATACACTGTGAGCAGCTTGTGGAACCAATCTTAGGGTACTGATTTTTCATCGAACACCTGACACCCAAACTAATGCATACAAAAATGTGATGCATGGAGTGCTTGAATTACTCTCAGTCACTGGTAATTACTTGGGGCCGCATGCCAGTCCATTGTTATTTTGCACACCTTGCCACCTCAGTATGGGCCCAGCTTTATGCTTATTAGTCCTGACCCTGCTCCGACTGGAACAGTCCAGGACGAACTGTCAAGCTATGTCCTCCCTGAACCCAAACACAAGCAACCCAGGACCAGTTTTGCCCTAGTTATGGTCTCATCAGCTGGGTACCGCTTGGTTCCAGTGACACAGTGCACACGGGACCCACATCTGGCCATACCTGTCCAACTAAGGTGACAAACTAAAGTAATAAAAAAATTATGGATGAAGGCTTGAATTGATTTAAGCCACTGGTAATTACTTCGCAATCCAATGTTATTTTGCACACCACTCAGTATGGACCCAGCTATATGCAAATCTGTCTTGACACTGCTCTAATTGGAGCAGTCCATCCCAAACTGCCAAGCCATTTCCTCCCTGAACTGAAACACAAGCACCACAGGACCAGTTTTGCCCTAGTTATGGGCTCATTGACTGGGTAGAGAGTGGTTCCAGTAATTCATTGTTCACAGGACCTGGGCATACCTGTCCCACTTATGAAGACAAACGAAAGTATACAAAAATGTGATGTATGGAATGTTTGAATTAATCTCAGCCACCAGGGCTGACTTTAGTGCGGTGCAACCGTTAGGGCTGCGCTGGGCGCTAACCAAGAAGGCACTGACCTCAGGGGGGGCGCTGTGTTTATCTATAACCTACAATTTAAAAAGAACACCTGCTGCAGAGTTCCATGTGCCTCCACCTTTCAGGAAGCAAATAAAAATGCCAGGATATCTCTTGAAAATAATGTTCCTGCTAGAGAGAGATGAGAGTTTTGTCTAGAGGCAGTTTTGGCTCTCAATAGGTAGTGCAGAGAGTTAAAATGCCTGCTGAAAAGAACAGACCAGTATTTTATGCAGATAGCTGAGTGGATTAGTAAGCCCAGCCTTTACCAGCACTTTAAAACAAATTAAATGTATGTGAGAGAAGGGGTTTCAAGGAATGAGGGGGACTTTTGCAGAGTGGTTGTGAGGGAATCCAAGGAGGTGGTCATGGAGAAGGGAGAGCGCCAGGTGCCACCAGTGCTAATGCTGGCCCACTGATAATTTCTCAGGCCACATCCCAATCCATCGTTACTTTGTAACACCATGTCACTTCAGTTTGAACCCAGCTATCTGCACATCAGTCTTGACCTACTCCAATTGGAACAGTCCAGCCCGAACTGCCAAGCTATGTCTTCCCTGAACCGGAACACAAGTAACCCAGGACTGGTTTCATTCTAGTTATGTGCTCATCAGTCAGGTACAGATCGGTTCCAGTTACACAGTGTGCGTAGGACCCTGATCTGGCAAATCCATTCTACTTAGGTTGACAAACTAAAGTATACAAAACAGTGATGGATTGAATGCTTGAATTAATCTCAGCCATTGGTAATTACTCGGGCCACATCCCAGTCCATCTTTATTCTGCAACCATATCACCTCCGTTTGGGACCCAGCATTATGCAAATTTGCCTTGCTCCTAATACAATTGGAACAATCCAGCCTGAACTGCCAAGCCTTCTCCTCCTTGAATGGAACACAAGAAACACAGGACCGGTTTTGTGCAAGTTATGGTATCATCAGCCAGGGACAGCTTGGTTGCAATGACACAGTGTGCATGGGACCCAAGTCAGGGCATGCACCTCCCACTTAGGCTTACACACTAAAGTGTACAAAAAAGTGATGGATGAATTGTTCGAATTCATCTCGGGCACTAGCAATGACTTGGGACCTCATCCCAATCATCGTTATTTTGCACATCATGTCACCTCAGTTTGAATCTAGCTATATGCAAATCAGTCTGGGCCCTGCTCCAATAGGAACAGTCCAGCCTGAACTGCCAAACCATGTCCTCCCTAAACTGGAATACAAGCAATCCAGGACAGATTTCACCCTAGTTATGGGCTCCCCCGACAGGACAGGCCAGTATGATAATTTAGATCACTCAAAGAATATAATTTGGACAAATAGACAACCTCATCTACTTCCATCGCCAAATACATTAATCTTTGTGCGCACCAGCCCTTGCTTAGAAGTTTTTAACTCCACCTTAGTTTCTGAACTATAACAAGTCAATATGAATACAACCAAGTACACTGAACCAGTTTCAGACTTCTGGTTTCAACAACTTCTTCATGAGAAAACTTTATTCTGAGAAAATGACTACGGTCCTTATTTAGAGTTTGACGGGTGGGATACCTCATCAAAATGTGATGGATATCACATCCACCCGTATTACAAGTGCCATAGGCTATAATGCATTTTTGTAATACATGAACAGGGTATCTGCCACATGTGTGATGGAGTATTCCATCCGTCTAACTTTAAATAGGGTCCTTAGTAGGAAGATATGTTCTCATTATGGTCCCAACTTATTCCTTATTAGTGATGTCTCCTACCTCCGTTTCAGAGCCTAACTTCTCTAAGAAGTTTCATCCACTCTCAGGCATTTGTCTTGAACATCGTTCTCTAGCTATAGGCTCTAATAGTTCTTGAAATAAAGTCGGGTTTTAAGATTTTTACCTTGGATTTTGCTGGTTATATCTTGTTGTTGTGTTTAATTCTAGAGTCTGGCCACGCCATTAAATGTTGAGCAGAGTGCACCTTTGCGAGAAATTGTTTCATTTCAACTGAAAATGAAATTGTAATTAATGAAAATTTCTACCGAATCATTTCACCCGAATTAAGGTGCTGCATGGGCTCAAAAAAATGCATCCCATGGAATCATTTGCTCCACAGCACAATTGGTCAAATGGATGCCAGTGGAGTTTTCAAATGAGCAGTAGCATAAAAAACAATGGAGCTCAATTTGTGATGGCTCTGAACTGTCTGGTTTCAAGGCAGTAGTAACTGCCTCTGCAAACACTGCGTGTGTGTACTAAATGTATACAAAATAGGGTGTAAAATCAGTTTTCACAAGTAAATCCCACGTACCTGTCTGGAAATTGGGTGCAAATAGCAGATGACATGCTGAAATTTGAATTTAAATGTAAGTATTTGCATGGCACTGCAGTATCACACCATTGCTTCCGCAATAGAGTAACCTAATTGTAGGCCTGTGGTGAGCCATACATAGTGGATTTGCTATGAAATATTGATGTGAATGAAATACAAGCTCAGTAACACATAGACCTATACTTATGCTTCGGAAATGTAAGTGAACATCGAATTACAAATTTATAGATATTTCACCCAATGGGCTTTAATCATTTGATCAACATTGAACCAAATTTACAGCCTTTTAATATACTGTTTCCAGTGTGCTTCTGCGTCTATTTTTTCTGCTTTCCCACCAATTTATAAAGTTCAGATTATCAAGTTCGTATCTTAATTGTGCAGGAAACTAAAAGTAGTCTTGACATGACTTGACTTTTCTCTTATAGAAAACATGTATTTCCGATATTACAACACTTTAAAAATTCATTCATAAATATATTAAAAATATGAATTTGTTATGATTTTACCGGCACACCAATTGGGTTACTGCATAAGCAATATCACTGCCAAGAAACAGCATAGATAAGATTCAATTGCACACGCATGTATACTTGAACCATATAAGCTTTCTCTTGTACTGTTAATGTGAGGCATTATCTAAGACAGTGGTTCTTTACCTGTGCTTCTTGAAACCCTGCGGGTCCGCAATTCCTACTCAGGGGGTGTCCGTGACTGACTATTAAACTAAATAAAATTGCCAGAATAATAAAGTATATATAAGTAAAAAAGCAGAATCGAACATTTTAACACGCTCTGTAAATGTGAAGGCGTTTGACATTGGAGGCTGGAAAGTAAACTGGTATCATTATCTGGGCAAGTACAGCAAACGAAATCTAGTAGAGGGGATAGGTGTCCTCAAGTGAAGTGATAATAGAGAGAGCATGCCTTAGAGCAAAAAACACAAAGGGCATATTTACAAGGGCTAATCGTCGTTTTTTCGTGACGCTCCTGTGGCGATAAACCTTTCGCCTTATTTACAAGGCGTCATTAAGCCACTTAACGTATCTTAAGGCCCCCTTTCATGCTACACTTAGGGCCTCATTTACAAGGAACTGATACATCCCCATAGATGCATCAGTTTCCTTGCGCCAGTGCCAAATGTCCTTGCGCCACCATGGATGCGCTGTATTTACAATACAGTGCTCCAATGGCGCAAGGATTAACAGATGCGTCAGAAATTCTGACGCATCTTTTGGCACAAAAGTGACGCACTGCTGGAGGTGCTCATGAAAGTGATGCAACTCCAGCAATGCGCCACAACAGATAGGTGAGTCCCTTTCAAAAAGCCCTGCATCATTCGTTATGCCTGGTCTTAGCAGGCGTACGGAGTTTGACTCAGTGAAGGCGTAGAGTGACACAGTGAAATGTTGTAAATTTCACTGCTTCAGTTCTACATGGCTTTTTGCGTGGGAATGCCCACCCTGCATACATTATACCTGACGCAGGTATAATGTGAGGCAAGGCATTACAACGTGGCGCATCTCCCTAGGTGTGTCACGATGTAAGTGGGCCACAATGTGGCGCTTTGTTTACGCCGTCACAAAAAGTGATGCAACTGTGGCGCAAAAGTGTCGCTAGGGGCTTGTAAATCTGCCCCTCTGTGTGAAAGGGGCAGGGAATGGTTGTTGCAGTGGGCGTTCCACTGCAACACCCATTGATTTTGAAGCTGCCCCCTATTTACAAGGGTGGTGTAAATATGGGGCAGCACCAAACTTAAGACCAAAAATAACCTGGTCTTAACATGGCGAAACAAGGAGAAATGAACCATTTCTCTTTTGCTGTTTCTATGTGTACTGCATTGTGCAGCACACATAGAAACAGCATATCGCCATGAATGATTGCTTATGTGCAGGAAGGTGTCCCTTTCTGCACATCAACAATCATTAAAAAAATGACAATTTGCAACTTCTATGTGTACTGCACAATGCAGCACACATAGTCATTACAAATCACCATTAGTGGTTGTTTATGAAAGGGACACCTCCCTCCACAAAAACAATCATTCCCTCAACACAGGCTCCCCTGCGCTAAGCAGCTCAATTTAGCGCCTGCACTAGGGAAAACGTAGGGGTGCACCATATAATTGTAAATACGGCACATCCCTGCATTTTCAGAATGCTAGAGCGCAGCGTTAGCAATTTTAGTTTAACGCCGTGCTCCGCCATTCTGTTGTAAATATGTCCCAAAGTTCTTTGCTAAAGTCTATTATTATTTCTAGAGACTAGTTATATTTTAGAAATAAAAGTCAATTTTGCAAAGCGCAAACCTTTCTATTAAAATGTAGATTTTTTGTTATTGTTTATGTATGTATGTCATACTATATTTCTTAATTTGTGTACTGGTTTGATGCTTGCTTGATTCTGTATTCTTGTGTACTGTCTGCGGTTCAAGTCATTGAAATTATTTAGGTGGGGTTCCCAGGCTCCTATTAGTGATTCAGTGGGGGTCCTCAGAAGTCTAAATGTTAAGAACCACTGATCTAAGAGATTGTTTCAATTAAAGCGTTTACAGATGCCCATCACATTCCGAGTATGGCTTTTAGTCAGCTTTCATTGGTTCAGCCAGCACTTACTCTTTGCTTATCTGCTTTCCATTCTGCATGCTAGCAAAAACTACAACACACGATATAAACAGACCGTCAGTCAGCTACTGCCAGGTAATTCTTTCTCTTGGAAGTTCGAGATAGCCCATACTACTCCTGAAATACATTAAAATATTCATTTACACATTTTGCTTGGCTGGTCATCTCTGTTTTCTTAGTGGTTACTAGTATTCCCATTTTTGTAGTGAATTTGATGAACTGCAAGTGATATTAAAGATGAAATGTTCAAACATTATGATGCAAGATGGGATCTGAAATTAATCTAAGATCAGGGCTAAATTCTTCCAAACCAAGCAAAGCTGTAGTGAGAAAAGAAAGTTTCACAATTATCTCAGAATAACAGGATAGGTTAATTTATAGTACAGAGGTGGCTTGGGTAATAAGTAGAAGTACCTTTGCAGTAATCTGAGTATTACCAGTTCTATCCTAGGCAAAGGCTTACCCAATTGCGTTATTCCTCGAATTACAAGAAATAGGGAAGAGTTTTCTAAATAATAGCTACTTAGGACTTTTACTTTTGACCAAAGACAATCAGTAGTCAAAAGTCTTTGCATATTTTGTTTTCTGCTATGTTACAGAACTATCGTGTGTGGTCTTCCGGTCTTAGTTGCTTTCAGACCCAGGCAGCAGGTGTTACAAAGCATGGAGGCACCACCTTGGGCAGGCAGCGACTAAGATCTTGCAGAGTGCAGTAGCGTGCTGCCTGAGCTCTGGTCAATCCTATGTGCCTGCTTCATCTTCAGTCAACCCATAACCATGTGACCGAACATATGCGGTAACAGAACAAGTTATTTCAGAGACAAGAGTACGCATTTGAAAGATTTGATTGTGCTGGTCATATTGCTTAGACTTTTGCTATTCACTCACATCGCGTATCCCGTTACTTGAACATATGCTTCTTAAAACATTTGACATCAGCTGGGGATGTATAACTTGCGAGTGAGACACAACAGAAGAAATGCGTTTGGTTGAAAATAGAATCCCTTATATGCGACGTTGGAAGAACTGGAGGAATATGGAGACACAGGCGCTCTTGGCATGTCTCCCACTTAACAATGCAAGGCAGTCAGTAGCGGCTTGCAACATTTTAAAGTGGTGAGGTGAGCAAATAGGCTGTACAGACAATGACTGAGACTTACCTGCGGATCACCAAGTTGGCTCAAGCAAGTCAAGGAAGTCATGCCTCTGTCTTCACACAGGTGAGCTCTGGTGGCGCCAATGGCCTGCTTTCATTTTAAAGCGCCCATTGTGACTCATACACACACACCAAAAGACTGTCCTCTCTCCTGCTGTTTCTCCAATAGTCAGTGATTTTGCAAGTTACGTCATGTATTGCCTGGGTGACATCACCAGAGTCAACACCCCTAGGAAGTCCCAACGCTGCTCTCATGCTGTTAATCAGCACCAGGATTGGTGGGAACAGACTGCCTCAGCTCTAAAATTGTTTCTAGGGGCCTGTGCTCTCTAGAAACCCGGCTGTCCATCACAGCTCGGTTTGGAAATTTTAAACTGGGCATGTCAGGCTGGCCGTCGCAAGCCAATGTGTCATGCGCAGTTTAAACTGGTGTAGCCAGGCACCCGCGCTCACAGTGTACACTGCAGCAATGGTCCCACCCGCAATGCCCTCAATGTCCGCTCCGGCAGCTGGCAGAGTAAAAAATAAAATGGTAATAATGTCACTTTAGTATCATTTTTTTTTTCACTTTTGCTGTGCCCACAGCACCTGAGGCGACGCTCCTCTGCCCAAATGGAACAGCTACCGATGAATGCAGTATTGTGTCAGAGATGCAGAGCAGGAGCATTTGACCTGCCTCCCGTACTGTGGGGATGGTCTGTTGCTGCCTCCTCATTCCATGCACAAGAGAGGTTCATGAGTGTTAATATTCTGAGAGTGTATAACTGAGGAGATCCAAGTGACGATAGGAAACACAGTCATCAGAGAGGCAAGTCTTCTTGCCCTTGCATCTAGGAAATTGTTGGATGAGCCGGAAAATTGTAGTTTCTTCATGCAGGTTGCCATAAGCCTAAATTGAGCTAAGTACAATACTTAAACTAGGTGAGGCAGAAGTTTGAGGAATGCTCTGCTTGAGGTACCACTTATTGGAAATCATGGAGTGCCACCATCACAATATGGTGTCATGAAACACCAAAGTGCAGGGCCTGCAACACGAACAACACTGAGTAAAGGCTGAAGACATGCCATGCCACTATGTAATTCTGGCTTAAGTTTCTGTAAGTCCTAAATCAAACTATTGACATCTTGACACACTTGATTGCCAACAGTCTAATTAAGAAAAACACTCTCTACACTGAGAGCACCTGATAGGAACATTCACTGTCATCATTGACTCTGCTCAAAAAATCAGTTGGCATCAACACCTGAGTGGCTTCTCAAATCTTGAGTAATATAAATGCAGCACAAATTGATGTGTTGCATTACTCTGCACCAAGGAGGCTTTTCCATGGGTGTTGTGTGGGGTGTTCTCACCAACAGGATTTTGATGCATTCCCAGACTTACCAGAAGTGGCAGACCTGGAAAGACGCCAAAACCCTATGCCTTCATACACAAAAGCAATTCTGAATGCAAGACAGGCACCCTTACACCATGGTGCCAGGGTGCCTGCATTGGCGCTAGGCTGCCAAAAGGGCACCAGCGCAGGGGGAAAAGGCAGTAATGCTCTTTATTGTCTTAAATACTTGCCCTTTCCCTGTCATGCAGTTCAGCACAGCAAGGGGATTTCCTGTGCTGCACTACGTGACAAGGTCGTAAATAGGCCCTCAGAATCCACACTTGTCAAATGTTCTTTGGCATTTTTCCTGAACACTGTTCAATGGCCATAGACTTTAATGGGTACCTGGAATACATTTTAATACTTACTGTTGGTTTATCCCAGTTCAGAGATTATTGCAGTGTGCGTCTGGCAACACCACCGAACACAAAGAGACTTTGACTCATCGCTTGTGTTAGAAATGGGGTTTCTGGTTGGCTAAGGTATATAGCCAAGACAGGCAGGACCCACCACTCTAGTCAGGGTAAGCTAGATACACAACTGAGATAACATGTGCTCACCCTCTCACAGCTTGGCGCAGAACAAGCAGGTTTATCAAAAGAGGCAATGTGTAAAGTATTTGGCAACACACCCATACAGTAACCCAATGAATACACCACAAAAAGACTCCGCACCGGTCTATAAAAATTGCTTAGTACATGTTGGACTTGGCCCTTTTTTTCCCTAAACCTTTTGCCTTTCTCCTAACCTTTATTTCTGACATGGTGTTGGTGGTTTTAGGACTCTGGACACTTTAGCACTGCTGTCCCGTGTAAAGTGTGTGTGCTCTCTGTGATAAACATGGTAAGATTGGTCTACACCTGTTTGGCTTATTTAATTTACCTATCAGTCCCTTGTAAAGTGGTATCTCATATACCCAGGGCTGGTAAATTAAATGCTACTGGTGGGCTTGCCATTGTGAAAATGGAGTGACGCAGTGGTCATGGACCTGGGCTAACTGTGGTACGAAAGACAATGGTCCTAGACCTAATTTGGCAGATTAAACAAATCACAACCTACAATAACTATTTGATAAATTATTTCCTGAGTCCATACCCTGTTAGCTCACAGTAATTGATACAATCAGTCTATCAAAGTGCCACAACCAAAGAATTTTTGATTTACAACAGGTTTTATTCCATCATATTTAACGCAACAGTATATTCCTTACAGCAAGTGACAACATTGGACAGAGAGGGAAAGGAGAGGTTGCTCCAAGGGAACGTGCAGAATGAGGGAGTGCTCTGGTGTGAGAAGGGTGAATAGAATTCAGATAATGTGGTAAAAGAATTGGTTAAATTTGTTTTTTCATTAGACTGATAGAACATTCTCAGTCTTTTATTTTACCTGGCCACATTCTTAACATTCCAAACCAATTTACATTCGATTTTGAAATACACAATTATATTCTTGTGTGGCACGTTACAGTCGGGGACTCGTGGTCCAGGTTAGATGTATATGGGCGTCGACGTTTCGACCCGTCTTGGGGCTCAAGGGGTAATTGTGGGCCTTGGCCTGCGGGTCTTCCTCAGGACGGTGTGGGGTAACCTAAGTGCAGATGTGGTGTCTGTGTTACACACCTGCTGGGTAAAGGGAAGGGGTCAGGGTTGTGCACATAATGTCTTAGTTCGCTCATTATTTGGCCAGTCACAACTTGGCTTACCCACTAATCTTCGCTGGGTTTGGGGAATCCTCCTGTTTAGTTGGCGCAATAAACGTCCTCATCTGTAATTAAAGGGGCTTATTAGGACTTGATGAAGCGCAAGACTATGCTTCTAAACGGACACGATCCCAATCATGCTGCACTTACCCATTGTAGAAGGGGTAAAGTACTGGCTTTAGTTTCCAAGGCACTTAATGCTGGAGCTGCAATTAAGTTAAAAAACTGGGGTTAGGTCTGGTATACCGGAAGATTAAAAGGGGGGGGAAGAGGATCAAAGTTACAGTGTGATCCTGGGTTCCCTTACCTGTAGATACAATTATCCAGCATCCGCGGTCCGCCCAGGATACTGACAGCTGACGGGTCTATCCCAAGGACGTTCTTTTAAATGTCCCGCAAGCGTGAGTCTCACACTGGTTGAGCGGTAGCTCAACATAGAAGACAGACTACCGCCTGCGAATAGTTATACTAAGTGCACTGTATGCGAAACCGGCATGTCCGAAATGGCAATTCGGCATTTAGAAATTAGCATGGTATCATGGTGTTCCCTAATAAAGGAGTACGTTGTGAGTCCCCGGTCGGGTGAGCGCCTATTAACATATTTGGGCTGCAGGCAGTACAATAACAGACATAAACATTTAAACTGCAGGTAATGCAATAGCAGACATAACATGGCTTTTACAGATCATGAACGATATAACGTGATATACTGGTATTACCTATTTGGGGAGGGCATTTCCTGCCACCGGGTACGTGTGTGCACATTTACATATTGTTTAATAGGGATGCAGTACCGTATTGTTACAGATATAGACTTAATTGGCAGTTCAATATGGCATATCTTTGTGAGGGAGTCGTGTCCTGCCCCTGGGTCGATGTGCACATGTGTATATTTTATACAAGATGGAAATAATTTATCAAATAGTTATTGTAGGTTGTGATTTGTTTAATCTACCAAATTAGGTCTAGGACTATTGTCTTTCATACCACATTTAACCCAGGTCCATGATGACTGCGTCACCCCATTTTCATAATGGCAAGCCCACCAGTAGCATTTAATTTACCAGCCCTGGGATTATGAGATACCACTTTACCACTGGTGGGCTTGAAGCGCTGATTGCAAACCTATCTCATGCCTCTGCCGTTGCAGGGCCTGTGCGCGTAGTGTTACTGCCGCCGTGACGTGGCACCTAGAGTGTGTGCCATGTCTGTGACCCCCTTTTACTGCATGTCAGTCACCCCTAAGGTAGGCCCTAGCTAGCCCTATGGGCAGGGTGCATTGTAGGTAAAAGATAGGACATGTACCTTAAGTGTGTGATATGTCCTGGCAGTGACAAACAGCCATTTTGGTTTCTCACTACTGTGGGGCTACCCTCCCATAGGAATGCATTGGGGATTCCCTGATAAGTGTTTCAGTGGTAATTCCTGTCATGAGAGGAGCAGCGTGGTCAAGTTTGGTATGTTTGGAATAGTAATAATAAATGCTACGCAATGGTGTGCACAGATTTATTATAACTATTTTAGAAATGCCACTTTTAGAAGTTGGCATTTCTGTGTGCTATGTGTCTGCCTGCCTGATGTGGATTGCATGTCTGGCTTTTGAGTGACAGGGGCTGTTGAGGTGTGTGTGGCTCCAGGAGGGGCAGGGTGAGTCAGCGCTAGGCTGAATGGGACATCTGCATGTGTAGTAGTGGGAGGAGTAGTCCCCTGGCCCTAAATGGGATTGTGCCTGCCTAGGTCAATGCTGGCTCAGCCCCCCTGTGGTGTGTCTGATGGCCGAGCCCCCATCTCCCAAAGAAGTGTGTGAGCACTGTAAACAGAGTGCTCAAGAACTAGTTCTAACTGGTTCCCCCAAGCCTTGTGCTCTACAGACAAAGGATAAAGGCAATATAAATATAGGGGCTGTGACCCCATGAAAGGTGTGCTTCCTGGTGCTGAGGGGACCTGCTGCTGCTGGGCTCCAGGAGGAACCACCACAAGGGCCTACCTCCCTGCTGTAGGGCCCTGTGAGCTGGCCTGCCTGGGCCCAGCCTTGTGCCCATAGAAAGTTTGTTGCTGGAGCAGTGGTACCTAGTGCCTCGTGAGCGCTATATTTAAATTGCCAGCAGAGGAGAGGAACTGGTGTCGGCAGCGTGAGGCTGCAAGGGAATCCCTGTATGTGGGATTCCCCCCTGTGCTACTTTGGAAGTGGGTGCACACCCCGCATTTTGGTGCCTTTTGAGCGGGTGCCACCCCGCCTTTGTGCTGTTTGCGGGAGCCTACCCCGCTGATTTATGCTCAGTAGCCGAGCAGGAGTCCACCTCACATCGGGGCCTGGGGAGCCCGGCCGCTCGAGGCACAGTGTCAGTGCCTTTCTCCCTGCCTCAAGGAAACTGGAGCAGTCAGCGAAGGAGCCCGGTGAGTGGGGCAGAGTTGAGAGTCTGGTGGGGGGGTGTGTCAGGGCACATTGTCCATGCCCCCCCCTGTGGTCGCTCCCCTTGCGGCACAGTGGTGCCAGTTCTGCCAGGTCCATTTTGTAGAGTTTCAATGAAGGACTTAGGGCACAGGAGTGCCAGCATTGTCCTTTTCCCTACAGCTGCCCCACGGACAGTGAGCAGCTGCAACAAAGGGGGCATTGTTGTTTTCCTGATGAGAAGGGGGGTGAGTTACACTCCCCAAAGCCCCAGCGCATTGTGAGCAGTAAGAGTGCTGCCAAGGCAGCCAGAGGGCCAGTTGAGAGGCCTGACATTTGGGACAAAGGGCCTTTGGGCCCCAGTGAAAGGCTAGTTGGCCTGGGGTCATTTGCATGGGTAGTACCTGTGTGTACTGGAAGGGCACCAGGCCCTACGGATTGCATAATGTAGTCATGCTTAAGAGGTCGGCGCATAATGTATTTTATGCCTAATGTGATGGCGATTGCATAATGTGATTTATGTGAGGTATATGCCAAATGTGATTTATGCGCCCTGAGTTATGCCTAATGTGATTTATGCTTAGAAGGTTATTGCATACTGTGTTTATGCTGGTGAGGCCTAGTGCGTAATGTGTTTATGCTAATGAGGTTTGGGCCTAATGTGTTTATGCCTAATGTCATACAGGATATGTTTTATGCCTAATATGATAATGCTGAGGTCATTATGGTACCATGAGTTACTGGTTGTGTTTTATATTTACTTACCTGTTCTGATGGTTCTGACAGTGGCCCGATTGGCCCTGTCCTGTAAATAATCCCCTCTAAATATTGCCTAGTGCCAGTTGGCACAGTGTAAATCTGTGATTATGTTTCTAATGTGTTTATGATAATACAAAGGCTATTTTTTTATATAACCTTGTGTGGAGTTCCTTTTTGTGGTGTGCCTAGTGTGTTGCTGCTGTGTGTGTGTGTTGCACAAACGCTTTACACATTGCCTCTGGGATAAGCCTGACTGCTTGTACCAAGCTACCAAGGGGGTGAGCAGGGGTTATCTTCAGCTTGTAACTTCCTTGCCCTGACTAGAGTGGTGGTTTCTGCCTGGCTTAGGCGCTAGCCCTAGCCAACCAGAAATCCCATTTCTAGCAGTATATTATAAACACAATAAGGCCAAAACAACAGTAATACAATGTATTCTTTTTTGGACATGCATGTTTATTAATAGCAGATAGGAATGCAGTGCTTCAAGAGTTCTTGAGTGCTTGTAGAACACTTGCTTTCAAACATTGATCTCCGGTCACACCGACCGATGTACGCTGCCTTAACTGAAAACAGAAGAGTGTGAAGATGCCGGCTGTAACCTTGTCAGTAAATCAAGGCCCCACTGGAGGTGGACACAACAAGCTCTTGACCGGTACTTGTAGACTGTACCATGAAGGCAGCCCCCGCTACAGATCAGAGGAACCGCAGCATACTGTCGTGACCTCTAGGGTCCGGGTAGCACAGTACCTGGTCTGGATATTTAAAACCAGAAAGGCGAGCCACTGGTGTCAAGGCCTTGGCCTCCTCTCGGAGGCCATGCTGAATCCTCTGCATGCTGCTCTGCAACTGTTTCCCATTGGAAGGGGGGCAGAGCACAGTGTTGCTAGGAAATGCTCTAGATCAGAATCGTTGGCTGAAGCAGGACTCGCTTGGCTCCAAAGAAAGCAGAAAGGCGCCCTATCTCTCTCCCCGCCAGGTGCCGGTTCTGCACAGCACTAGCGGGTAATCGGACCCCCACAGGTTCTGAGTAAAGGCGGAAGGTGCCTGATCTCCCTCCCAGCCAGGTGCCAGTTTTGCAAAGCACAAGCAGGTAATCAGGCACAGTCTGCATAGGTGAAGTGTAGTTGCAGGACTCACAATGGCAGAGTCCAACATCAGCGAAGCAAAGACTTTGATGGCCCTGAGACTTCCAGATCAGGGGCAAGACAGCAAGCCCTTGGAGAACACTTGTGAAGGTAGCACAGCAAAAAGTTAGCAGGCAGCAGACCAGAACAGCAAGTCAGGTTAGAAAGTGGCAATCCCTCCTGCATCTCAAAACACAGCAGGCCAACACAACAGAGCAGTTAATAGAGTGACAGTCCCTCCTGGCAGCACAGCAGTTCTTCTGGCAATGTGCACATGTAGAGCCAGCAATGTGTGGTTACAGGTCCAAAAATTGTCTGAAGAGAGGGGGTCAGAGACACAGTACTTATACCCAAAAGTGCCTATGATGTAGGGGGTGACTTCAAAGGAACTCTCTGAAGCGCACAATGATCCTTCCAACACAGTGCTGTCTGCCAGGCCTAAGCCTGGGGAGTAAATATGTGCTTTGTGTGAGGAAAGGACACAGCCTATTCAGATGTGAGTGTTAGCCATCTCTCCCACTTCCTGCCCATGAAGGCTATCAGAATGTAGATGAATGCAGATGAGTGCTCAGTCACACCCAGGCCATCCTGTGTTTGTGTCTGTCTAGAGGGAATGCACAAAATGTAGCTGTTACCCAGCCCAGACGTATATTGGAGACAATCTTTCAAGCACAAAGAGCAGTAAGTACAGAGAAAGGTCCACTTTCTAAAATTGGCATTTCTAAAACAGTCATGTTAAATCCAACTTGACCAGTAAGGAGAATTTATCATTACCATTCCAAACATATCAAACATGAAAAAGCTACTCCTCCCTGATCAGGAATTACAGCTTAAAAGTATGTTAAGGAATTCCCAATGCTGGCCCATGGGAGAGGTAAGCTTCACAGTAGGGAAATATTAACTAGGCTGTTTGTCACTACCAGGACATGCAAAACATAAAGGTGCATGTCCTACCTTTTACTTACATAGCACCCTGCCTTTAGGATTACTTAGGGCCTACCTTAGGGGTGACACATGTAATAAAACTGGAATTTAAGGTTTGGAGAGTAATTTTAAATGCCAAGTCGAAGTTACAATAAACTGCACACACAGGCGCTGCAGTGGCAAACCTGAGACAGGTTTGAAAGGCTACTTAGGGGGTGGCACAATTAGTGCTGCAGACACACTTGTAGCATTTAATTTACAGGCCCTGGGCATATGGTATACAACTTTACAAGGGACTTACAAGTAAAGTGAATATGCCAATTGTGTATACACCAATGTTACCATGTTTAGGGTAGAAGCACATGCACTTTAGCACTGGTCAGCAGTGGTAAAGTGCTCAGAGTCCTAAGGCCAACAAAAAGATACAGCTATAAGAGGAGATAAGCAGGCAAAATGTTTAGGGGAAGACCACCCTAATGTTGACAGGTCTAACACTGTTGTAATGAGTTTTATTATGTACATTTTTTAAAGACTAATGTCTAAATAAACATGTTTTGACTGACTGACAGTACTGTTCCATCACAGTGGGGTTTTTGAGCTCATATTTCTTCAGCTCTTAATGAGACATGTTATGGCATGTTTGATGCCCTTTAAAAAAGGTCCCTTTGTGAAGTCCGGGATGCCTTGAAGAAGGGAAATGCCATCATTCAGAAGCAGGACTACAAGAGATGGAGTGGCAACTCTTAAGTCCTTTTCTAGGAGGAATGGTTTCAATTTATTAGAAGCTGGGACCAGGCTGGCTTCATTTTCTAGGTGATGTGTTCCTTGGGAGTAAGGTCATCATCCATGGACAATCTGAGGAACCTGGCATTACGTAAAATTTGAAAGCTCACTGTTAGAGAATAACCCTGTTTCAGACTGGATTACACGCTTAGGAATTGTTCTTGAACACTTTACCGTAGCAATAGACTTTAATGGCCTTTGTAATGAACTTTCATTCTAAGAATTAAATCTTGAATTCTGATTTGTTGGTTAACTAGTTCATTACATTTGGATTATTATAGCGGTGTTTTGGGCATGGACACACTAATAAAGTATGACTTAGGTTGACTTTGATTCGTCTCTTAAAGTAAGTGGATCAATCAAAGTGCTGTCAGAACTCAAGAAAAGCAAGATGTAGGGTCATTTGGACACAAAGGCCAGCAATAGAATACTGTGTAACATCTCGGCACGGGAATCAGTAAAAAAGCACCTATGAAAACTACACTGGCTCCCAGTGGAGGCCAGAATAAAATTTAAAGTACTAGTCATAAATCACAGAGCACAACACAATAAAGGGCCCAAAAAAGTAAGAAACTTAATCTTCCCCTATATTCCAAAGAGGCAGCGGCGATCCAGCGCAGAAGAACAGCTAAAACAGACCAAGGTCAGGAGGGAAAAATGGGGAGGAAGATCTTTCTCCCACTTGGCTCCCAAATTATGGAATTCCCTACCACTGGAGTTCAGGCAGATAGAGGGGGAGTTACAATTCCGCAAAAAGATAAAAACATGGCTGTTTACGCAATATCTTTAAGGCACAACCTGCCCAAACTCAGTACCTGACTGCGTAGTGCTGGGAAGCCCAAGGGTAGCCATGCGCTTTATAAATTCATAATAATAATAATAATAATATTACAATGGACAACGATTTATTATCATAATTGTCTTTATTTCGGCTACATTATAGCCATAAAAGCACATTTAATTTTACGATACAGTTAAAACAAGTCCATAATAGAAATACATCCAGAACAACAAGATTTTATTACCTATTATGAAAACTGAGATACAAAAATGGAAATCCATAAAAAATCTATGAAATTAATAGTAAAACCCTCATAAAATTGAATTATAATTTTAGTACAATTGCTGATTTGAAACAAAGCTTAAACTGTGCTATCCTCTGGTTCGCCTGTGCAGTTACACCCAACCTTCAGCTAGTGGTGCCTACCTGTGTAAACATTGTACTGGGTTGTTAATGCATTCAAAATGGGCTCAAAACTTTTTGAAACGTATTCATACCCATTCTTTCCACATCCTTAGGTAAATGAGAAAAAATAACAGCTGACTGGTAGAAATGTTGTTTGTGTTAGGGTATTTTTGTGTCTGCTATTCACATGAGTGTTGGAGATAAACCTAGGGGCATATTCTCAAGGACTTATCGCTGAGTTAACGGCACTTTATCGCAACCAAAGTTGCAATAAAAACATCACCCCATTCACAAGCTGGTGTCAACAGCCCACAGTTTACCCGCGATAGCAGCCGCAAAAAACATCGCCACAAATGACCCCCACAACTATCGCTAATGAGATGCAGAGTAGGCGTTCCCGTGCCAAAAGCCGCAACAACACCACTCCACAACATTCTCAACGACCAGCCAGACCGGCGATAAGAACACAAAACAGGCGATAAGGCACGTTAGGAGCAGGAAACTAACACCCGCTCTGACGTGGTGCAAAGTCGGACGACACCTGCACCACAAAAGGGAGCCCATCCCAGAGCCACACCTGAAGAACAACAGATGCACCCGGACAACTGAATATGCAGCCCAGAGGGCAGAAAGGGCAACAACACCCGCCGCCACCACCCCCTCCCTGGCACCCCCCGACCAAAGACATGCCACATCAACTACACCTAAACATGTACAAAATAATCTGCATGATGTCGCACAATCACAACTGGTGACATGCATGTGTCGTCACAAACATGAGCATCACACATTCACTTTAGAAGCAACAAATGAAACCTTATTAAAATGAACACTCAGGACAATCCGTAGGTCACAGCCTGCAAGACAAAAATCATGATGAGAAGGTGTGTCCTGTGCACATCACATCAAGGGACAGAGAGAGAGCGAAGGAGAGAGAGGAAGAGAGGGAGAGAGAGATAGACGTACAGAGAGGGGGAGAGAGAGAGATAAGAAAAGAGGGGGTAGCGAGAGTAAGAAGAAGAGAGGGGGAGAGAGATTAGAAGAGAGGGGGAGAGAGAGATAAGAAGAGAGAGGGAGAAAGGGAGAGAAGAAGAGAGGGGGAGAGAGAGGGAGAAGAAGAGAGAGGAGAGAGAGAGATAAGAAGAGAGGGGGGAGAGAGGGAGAAGAAGAGAGGGGGAGAGAGAGATAATAAGAGAGGGGGAGAGACAGAGAGAGTGCCACCCCTGCGCACCCAGGCTACACTGCTCACCTGCTGCCACCAGTGTGTCTCCAACCACTTGCTGGTATGTATTGCAGTTCACCAGGTCACACATCTGAGACAGACCCGTCATCTGAAACAGAGTCCAGATACATGATTGGCACAGTACACACAATTGCACAAGACAACTTCGCCTGCTCGCCCCTGCGCACCCAGTCAGAGGCACTCCAGCCCCTCCCGCTGCCCATTGGAGCATGCCCCCCATGCACACCCACTCAGAGGCACCCCAGCCCCTCCCGCCACCCATCAGAGCATGCCAGTCCTTGCACACCCAGGCCTCACTGCTCCCCTTCTGCACTAGCATGCAGACAAGAGGTCCCACCAAATGGCGCTGCAAGCCCCAAGCCTGGGGCCTGCAGACATGGCACCCTCCTAATCATGCAGCCCCGCTCCACAGGCCACCAGGTTTCAAATGTGATGATGGATCTTGATTTCGCCATGGCAGATGACATACCAGTGCACAGAGCATCAATGAAGGCTGCACACCCGCTCAGCCCAATAGGTGCCACTTACTCTGTGATCCCGGAAGTGACGCCACGTGGCAGTAGGCCCACTCTGCCCGCTGGCTCTGGCCTACACAAAACCTGAGCTGTCCGGACCGCCAGGACGGGGCATCATCGCAGGCTACACACCCGCTCAGCACTTAAGGTGTCCTTACCTCAGTGGACCCAAAGTCACTGTCCCGTGGCGGGGTGCCTGTGCCGGCCGCAAAGCTTTGGGTGCTACTAACCCTGTGCAACCCCAGTCAGTGTCCCTTGGCGGGGTGCCTGTACTGGCCGCAAAGCTTTGGGTGCCACTAACCCTGTGCAACCCCAGTAAGCGCCACGTTGTGGTAGGCCCGTGACCACCACAAGGTCTCAGGTGCCACTAACCCTGTACGCCATTGGGCCCTTTATGATTGAGAACCGTGGAGCGTCCGTCATCCAGTTACCACCAGCAGAGGGGAATGTGACGTCGTCGGCCCGTTATGTTGATGGAGTCACATGGCCTGTGATGCCTGTGCCGGATAGATGTGGTGTGTGTGCAAACCTGCCCTCATGGAGTGGCTGTGACATGCTGACGACAACTAGACCAGTGACCTGCACGCCACCAATGAACATGCCTGCGACAGGTAGCAATGAGGGCCCCCCTAGGAGCATAAGTGGAGTGGTCTGGCCTGCCATACGCCGGATCAGCACTGGGCTTGCAACAATGACTCGTGGGCTCTGGGCGTGGTTCAGTCCATGTCCGGACAAGGAAGTGACTGATGCGTGTGTCCCTGTTGTAGTGTCCACGGCACCTGGAACACAATAGGCAATGTAGCACCCTCTGACTGGCCTCTCACAGGATGAGCATCATTGACGCAAGGGAAATCACTGTCCCTACATTCATCCACACATTCATAAATGAATGATGAAAGACATAACACAGCAGTACGTTACTGGATGTTTATTGCACATCCAGTGCAGTTTTGCAGCTGGAGCGGTTCAGGGCAATGCAAAGCACACTACACAATATGGGTCCGTGGAGGGCCAGCCAGAGTCCATCCGGGGATGACAAGTACTGCGGGAGAGGAAGGGTACAGTCCGCAGTCTGGTCGCTGTGTCATTGACATCAAACAGGATATGGCAGTCCATGTCGCTGTCCAAGGTGAGTGCATCGGAGTGTATCGGGGGTCAGTGGAAGGTCATGGGGAGATGTGCGGCACCAAGCAGAAACAGGCCAGGTGGCGGAAATGAATGCTAGTGCCTCCTTCTGATCACAAACCCATCCACGTCCTCGTCCCCGGATGTGTACTCTGCCCCACCTGTGGGTGTTGCAGTACTGGCTGATGCACTGTGTGCCACTGACATATCAGGTGCCGAACTGGATACGACTGCCGCACTGTGAGGCAATGGCACACCAGGGGGTGGAGATGTGGATGGTGTGGGGGCCACAGACATTCATCATTGCCACGCCTTGTGGCAGCAATGCCATGATGAGGATCTGCAGGGCATGGTAGATCACAGCTACATTTCGCTGGTGTGCAGCAGTGGCTGCCATTCTTTCCGCCTCCATCCGCACCATGTCCTCCATGAGCCTCCGCCTGTGTGTAGCTCACGGCTGGTATTGCTGGAGCTCCTCTGAGCGGCCAGGTGTTTTTCTCTCCGTGTCAGGACTCCAGCGATGTCAGTCAGGGCTCGTTGGACACCCTGGAGCGGGCCTAGACACCCAAGGATGGCGTCCAGTTTGGTAGCCATGAGGTCGAACCCCACATGCACCTGCTCAGCCGTCTCCCTCTGGCCCTCCAGCACATGGCGTTGGAAGGCTGTGTGTTGTTCCTGGGTGTCTTGGTAGACTGCCGGGTCCGTGGGTGTCTCCTGCTGGGTGGTTTGGGTGGTGGGTGGGGTCTTCTCGATGCTGCTGGGCTGCCCTGATCCTGGAGCTGAGTCGCGGATTACGTCGATGATGTCTAGGAGGGCTTGTGCATCGATGCTGGGGTTGTCCTCCTCGTCATCAGTGAAGAGTGGCTGGGACTGCTCTGCAGGGGGTGTTGATGGTTGCCCTGCAATGTGAAGGGGAGATGATGTATTGCAATGTGTCCACATGTATGTAGCCGCATGGTACATGTTGACATTCAGACAGCTTGGCATTGTACATTGTGACAGTCTGTAGATCTGGGCGATGACCCAGAGTCATTGAGAGTGTGTACTATGCTCTGCTTGATTGTGCATGTGTGCCATCGTGGCCATCTCCACCCATCCCCCCAGTACCTGATGGTCACTCACCCTGTTGCGGTTGTGTTGTGTCCTGTCGAGCAGTGTCCGATCTCCCGACTCTAGCCACAGTATCCACACTGATGACTGTCGATACCAGCTCCTCCATGTCATCCAGCACGAGCTGTGGTGCTGGGCCCCCACCTCCAGTCTGCATTGCTGTCTTCTGTTTGGCTGCGAGTTTCTCCTTGGTCTTTCACTTGATGTCATTCCATCGCCTCTTGACCTCGTCCATTGTCCTCTTGTGCTCTCCGATGGCATTCACCTTGTCCATGATGTCCTGCCATATTCAATTTTTGGTTCCCAATGACTCGTTGGAGACGAACAGTTGTTGATGGTGTTCCATCATCTCCGTGAGTATGGTCCTGTTCGCCTGCGGACTGAACTTTGTCTTCCTCTTCTTCTTGTCGCTGCCCTTCCCTGTCCCCGAGGTCCCGGGCTGGTCGTCCGGGGTGCTTGTGGAGTTGTGCTCGTCCTCTGCGCCGGCTCCGGCTGCCTCCATGGTGCTTGGGGGTTGGTCAGTTTGTGTTTGAGTGTTTTTTCAACTTTTATGGTGATTTTTCCCACCTGCCAGGTGTGTGTTGCAGGCCTGGCGCTGCCTACCCCTGATTTCCTCATCACGCTTTGGCCCATCGCAGGTTTTTTCGCTTTGAGGTTTGTGTTTTTATCTCCGTCAAGGTGGTTGTATCGCGGGCATTGGCCGCGGTTTCGGCAAACTATTGCATGGGACCGCCTTGTTGTGAATTCCACGTTGACACTGGGTTATTTTTCCGCCATAAGCTGCGATGTGTAAAGTTGCGTTAACATTTTTTGGTGATGTTTAGCACACGTTCTTGTGAATATACCCCTTAGTCTTTTGTTTTTATTTCTCTCACCTCCAACAGGAAAGGGGCTTCTACACAGCATGCATTAGAACTGAATCTTGATTTGAAACATTTACATGGCACTGCATCCGACCCCTGTTGGCTAATTCTTGGGTCTGTGATGATCGATATATGTAGTTTTACGATGACATATTGATGTGGATAATATATACAATGGAGTAAAGCGTCGCCTAACGCAAATGCTTCGTAAATAAAAGAATATGTTACATTGCAAATTCATAGATAGTTCACCCAATAGGCTTTCATCATTTCATTAACATTGAAACTGACCTGCAGCTGATTTTTATATTCAGTTTCCAGAATACTTCTGCATCGATTTTCAATACTTTCACGACTATTCGTAAGGCTCAAGACCTGGCAGGATTGACCTTCATATGAAACTTGGAAAGCATTTGAGATACGTTCAGCACTTTATTGTTTTATTTGTAAGACATTAAAAATGTGTTTGTTTTTAAGGAATTTTGTGTCATGACATTTAGGTTACTGCGCAGCCTATATCTCTTTCAATTCTTAATGCTTGCATGCGCCCCTTTTAAAGAGAAATGCTTATAATTAGTGTTTCCTTAAACCATGGACGTGAGACACATCTAAGAATTATTTAAATGACATCTTGACGGATCTGCATCACTTTCGGACTGTGAGTTCTTGCCTACTATCGTTGCCGCAGTCTGTATACTTACTGACTGTTTATTTGCACTACGTTTTGAAATCTAGCAAGAAATACAAGACATGATATAAACAAACCCGTCATTCAGTGACAGCCTGGCAATTCATTATTCCTGGAATTTTTAAATGTCCTATATAATTTCTGAAGGATAGCTTACAAATATTCATTTTCGCATTTTAATCGCATGAGTCTTTCTTTCTTCTTCAGCTGGAGACAAAAAGAAAAAATAACGTGATTCAGTGGTAGGCCCTACCAACATGGCCATGTTTACAGGGAATGTGCTGAATCGCTAGTGATACTAATATGCAAATCCATAATGCTCAAATATGCAGTGGTGTAGCTAAGGGGGGAGGGGTGGCAAGTCCGCCGAGCGACATTTTTGGGGGTCGGCGGCACTTCACGTGAGGTGACCTGAGCAACAATTTTGGCAAGCGCAAGGCAAGTGGTTTTCTTTTTTTTAAATCTTATTTTCCCTCGTCGTCGTCTGTCGACTCTCCCCCCCACACCCCTACTCTTGCCTGAACTGGTGTCACTGGGCGGCAAACTCAAAGACTCAGGGAAAGCTCTAGCTAGGCCACTGCAAATATGTCTGATGCACCTTTCATCTGATATTAGGCGCATAATGTAGCTAAATAAAACAAGCGAAACACAGTGTAATATTTATCTCAGTAAAGCTTAATAAGTTAGGGGCATATCAACAAGGGCTTTATCTCTGCTTTTTTGGCTTTCAAAGCCAAAAAAGGAGAGATAAAACTAGCGCCCTATCAACAACAGGGTGCTAACATGCAAATTTGCATGTTAGCACCCTTTTACTCTACGCTTCCCCTTGCATCTCTAATGAGATGCAAAGGGGGCGTTCCAGAGTAAAATAATAGGAGAAATGTCGCTAAGCGACATTTCTCCTATTATCAAGAATGTCGCTAACCCTGTTAGAGACAAAAAAAGCAGCGCTAACCGCGGTTAACACTGCTTTTTTACGTCTGGTATTTTTCAGACTTAGCCATGATATCCTATGGAAGGAGGATATCATGGCTAAAGTTGCCTGTCCCTATCAACAAGGTAACGTGAGATTATCGCTGGGTTTCCAGCGATAATCTCACGTTAGCCTGTTAGCGTGAGGATTTTTATCGCTATTGAGATAAGCGTTGCTAATAGCACGCTATCTCAGCGATAAAAATTCACGCTAGCCGGCGATAATTATCCTAGCGCTAAGTGCGCTTAGAGATAATTATCGCCGGTTGTTGTTGATATGCCCCTTAATACTTTATGGTACCATACAGAAAAGGGAGCATGTGACCGCACTGTATCAAAATTCAGTGGTCGGGACCGCCGACTGGAGGTGAATCCCAGCCGTTTCCACAAACGTGTCTTATAGACCCAAGCCTGCCTGACATCGAAATAAGGCCCTTATTAGCAAATGTGAGTGAAACTGGGGGAGTGGTGGGAAAATGAGGAACATCTACTACTAAGAGGGAAGAGTTTAGGTAAAGATAAGGATGGCTTAGGTGAGGGGTAAGAAGGAGTTTTTGGAGGGGCTTGCTAACAGAAACCCTCACAAACTGCACTTCTAAAGTTAGTAACCCCCTAAATGTGACAAAATAGTAGTAAATTCCAACCTTGAAGTAAGTCTACATCCACACAAGGCCACTCACAGCCACCTACATGTGAAAAGTTACAAGTACCAACCTTACACTCGTAAATTTGGCTCAACCCCTTGGTTACAGTGTACGGAGACATATATGTCCAAACTTTGAGTAAATTGTAATAAAAAAATGGTAAATAGTCAAAGCAGCAAATTTACTCCAAAGTTGAAGAATAAATGAACACATGCGGATTTATTCACTCGTACATCAATTGCGATGAATAGGCCTGAATAGTTCTTAAATCTCCTGACATCATAAGTAAATATATTACTAGGTAGACTAGAGATTTTATTTAAGACTCTGAATCACTGACACACCTAGTAGGAAAAACAGGAAACATATTGTTACATGGGCCCTCTTGACAGGTCTGTCATTTAAGGGATATGCTTCAGTTTTGTGCAGATTCCAGGAAGAAGAGTATCTGGTTGAATCTCCCATACCTAAGACCTTCTTGGTGCTTCCACATTGCCTCCTTCAATGCAGGCACGTAACACAGGCCCCTGCATGCCAGGGGCCCCAACTTAGCCCATGACCAATCAATATCTGTGCGAAATGGGAGACTCAGGGCCCCCTCATTGCATTCTGTGGGGGAGGGGGAACATCATTTTGTGTTACACCACTGCCCAAATGGGCATGACAGCTACATGTTTGTGTGGGGGCAAATCTCAGGCGATCTAAGTGACACTCTGAAACACAGTCATCACAGAGAAATGCTATGATCATTGGTGGGAATGGGACTTCACAAAGACTGCTCGCAGAATATGTTTGAGTGAGCAGGAAAGTGTCTTCATAGATGTTGTCAGGAGTCACGTGTGACCCGGGTATAGTAGAAATATTAGATGAGCTTGATATTTGAGGCGTGCTTTGAAATGAAGAAACAAATGGAAAACATAGAGATCATGGAATTCCCATACAACCCATTGTAGGAAGCCCTCGCTACCACAGCAACCACTACAGTCACACATGACAGAAAATTTAACTGTACATAGAGATTTGCTGCAGGTTATGAAAAATGGGTTTTCTGGTGTATGGCCGGACCTCATTTAAAATAAGAGTCAAAGGGGCATATTATCAAGAACCGCGATAACATTATTGCAGCTTTAGCGGCAGGAAACTGCCACTAAAATGGCGATAAGGGGCTTGATAATATGCCCTAGCGATATCCAATAGAAGCCCAGGTTCTGGTGTGAAGGACCACAAACCTGGGCTTCTATTGGAATTCTCTAGGGTATATTATCAAGCCCCTTATCGCCGATTTAGCGGCAGTTTCCTGCTGCTAAAGCGGCAATAATGTTATCGCCATTCTTGATAATATGGCCCAAAGTGTTAAAAACACCTATCCACTTATAGGTAAAACAAAGAGATTTTAGTCATAATAAATGATGCATAACACCTGATGACAACATTACTAATGTGATTTTTTGCTGTGCTCTCACTGTTAGTCTTTTGCTGTTAGTAATATCAAATGGGTTCTGAGACAGCCATCATACAGCTTTATCTGTAAAACCACAATTCACATAATGGTTTTTCTACTACATTATAAATGTGCACAAACTGTAAAACGTGCATTAGGACATTTTAACCACTTTTGCAAGTCTCTAAACGAGAATCAAAATAAGAGAAACAAAACACAGAGGAAAGCTGCAAGGAAGGCAGCAGTGACAGAAGTGTGTAAGGCCTATTCTATTGTACAAAATAGACAACAGATAATACAACTCTATACCATTATTTATACCCACATGCACATAGCATTACCACTCTAAGCATATTCAGGAAAAAGATGTAACTCTGCCCTTGAAGAAGTTTGTCGAATTACGTGTGCAGATTCACTATTTTTTGCTTTTGTGCAGTATTCCCATTGTGAGAAATTGGGTTATTAATTGTGAGCCCTACTCAAGCAACAGCCACAATCCCAGTCAGAGTTAACTACAAAAAGTCACTAAATTAACCTGTGAATAACCTTCTGGTAGCATGGCATAAAAACGGTCAGGCCTAACTTAGAGTCAATTTGTAAGGTATTTATGCAGCACAGTAGTGGCTGCTAACAGACGGGGGTGGTGGGCGCAGGGGGTCTGACGTGGGGAAATGAAAAAAAAAGAAAAAAGGATTTACCTGAAACAGCTAGCCGCCGTCTCTCCTTTGTCATCTTCCTTCTTACTGTCTACGGCCGGCAGCAGGAAGCACCCGGGCACACAGGCTCCCCTGAGCCAATCACAACGCTGCAATGAAGCGTTATGATTGGTCTGAGCACCATGGTTTAACACCCAGAAGGGGACAGGGAGACTGTCCATGTTCCTCACCAGGTTGTGTAATGCAGTCTGGTTAACTACATGCAAAGTGTGCATGACTGTTTTGGAGGTCCAAGAGGGCCAAGAGGGCCAGCCAAACAGTCATGCTCACTTAGGGAGTGCAATCCACTCCTCCACTGCTCTGGCCAGCCCAGATCCACCACTGACTGCATACATTATTATCATTTAATTATTCCTTTGGAGCAGTGGGGCGATGCTCCTCCGCCTTTGCTGAGGAGCCGCCACTGATGCAGCACTCAAACAGTAATAAAGTGAAAACACAACACTAGAAATTTAACACCAATTTAGAGTAAATTTTGTATTAACTATTTGACATCAAAATTGCAAAATTAGTAGAACCAGAGAAATGCAGTATCAAAGATTTCAGGTAAGTATAAAGCCTAAAAGCAGAAAGTGTGACTCATGGTTGTTGGTACAGAAAAGTCCTTTGCATGGTTGAAAACATGTACCCCTGCCCATCTGCACTGTTGTCTGGATCCCAAGTGCTGATTTTTTGTCATAGGTGAACACTGATACACATGCACACCTTGACATAGGCCTGTCCCACAGATTGCGGTTTTGTTAAACCAGGTGAGGTGCCCAGAGCACTACCCTCTCAGTGGTGGGAGGCTAGTGCCTTCACCAAGGGTTAAGCAGCACGAGTGCAGTGGCAGCAGCATACCATGCAGTACTGCGGTAGCAGCATACTATGTAGTGATCAGTAGTAATGAACAGGTCCTTTTTGCCCCGTGTCACCGGAGTGAAACCTACTGTCTCACTCACCTTTGTAAAAGTTCCACTGCTGTGTGCTTAACTTACCCTTGGCCTAGTTCAGGTAGATGTGGGGTGGTGCACAGTGCGGGGTAGTGAATCTGCACTGGATGTAAGTGTGTCTGATAAGGGTACAGTGCAGGGATAGAGGAGTGCTGTGGTCTAAATGTGTGTTAAATGTATGCACTGAGTGTATGTATGCTTGCTGGGAATACATTACCTGAGAGATGTAATACTGTGTAGTGTGTGCACAAGGAAAGCATGTGCTGAGTGTATGTGTGCTTGCGTGAAGTACAATGCATGAAAGGTGAAGTGTTGTGTAGCACATACATGGTGAGGGTGTGCTGGCAATGTGTGTGTTTGTATGTAGCATGAAATGCAGACACGCTCCAGTACTGACCAAGTCACGCAGACTGAATGTATGTGCAAAATGCATGTGTGACTATAGTTGCACAAAGCATGGAAGTAAAAGTATTGGACAGTAAGTGTGCTGTGAATGTACACTAAGTAAGGGTGCCTGCATTGGTGCATTGTAGGGAGGACCCTGGGTTTCATTTTAGGAAGCCTATACCTTTTTGGCTTGGACAATGTCAGCTGTGTTCACCAGAGCACAGGTTGCACATCAGTCTCAGAGAGAGGCTATGATCATCTCTAATTTGCAAGAACCGGAAGAAGGTAGTTTGGAGGAAAGGGCAGACGCAGGGAAAGCATTATCCGTGGAGGGCATCACTTCAGCTCCAGAGGCAGGGGAGTATGAAGCTCCTGAAGCTGACCATTTGATGGAGTCTGGGCTGCTTCCAGAACTGCAGGGTTTGGTAGCTGCTGGAGTGCCTATGTGTGAAGATTTCTGCTAGGCACAGGATGAGAGCCCTATGGTTGTGGAACTTCTGAATCCCAGTATCTACTCAGCAAACGAGTGGTCGGCAAACACTATTTGTCTGGAAAGATGGTCTACTTTATAGTGAGCAAGTAAATTCTGAGCCAGGAACTAGCATGAGGCTGGTAGTTTAATTGGTGCACAGAAACTTCCTGTTGTCACGGGCCATGAAGTGCCCTTAGAGGAACACTTAGGGATTATAAAAAAAACAGGGTAGGTTGGACCCTCTAATCTACTTATCAGGGGTGTGCAGTGACATAGAGAGGTTCTGTAGGACATGCCCAGCTTGCCAGCTGAGTGGCAAGTCAGGACGGAAGACTAAGGCAACGTTAGTGTCTCTAACATTTTTAGGTGTTCTATTTGAGCGGGTAGGAATAGACATTGTTGGTCCATTTGACCCCCCCTCACAGTCAGGCAACAAGCACATATTGGTTATGGTGGATCATGCCACAAGGTACCCTGAAGCTGTATCTCTGAGGAGCATGCTTGCAAAGGTGATAGCAAAAGCTCTCCTAGGGATTTTTTTTCTAGGGTCGGATTTCCAAGGATGCTAATTTCTGACTCTGGAACCAACTTTATCTGTGCTTATGAGAGAGATGTAGGAGGAAGCTGATATGAAATACCACTTCTCCAAGGCATGCCACCCTCAAACATATGGTTTGGTGCAGCAATACGGGAGTCAGGCAAAGAAAACTCTTCAGGCTAGCCCAGTGCTGATGAAGGAATGGTATAACCAGAAAGTTACACTGACTGGGTAGCAGGAAGTTCAGGAGGTGTTGGTGTTGAAGTCTATTTGTCCCAGGGCTTTGGAGGACAAATAGTGTGAGCCATACAAAGTAGTGCAGAAAGTGAGGTAAACTGCGTGGTGGGCCATGTGAACAGGCTGAAACCTTACCTCTGGAAAGGCTACACGGTAAATGTCATGACTATGGCTGACTAAGTTGAGGAAGACCATGAACATCTTCCTGACTTGCTGCGGAATGGCATGAAGGTTGGCACGGTGGAAGGGGTTCAGTTAGCCCCTGAGTTTAAGCCTGAGGAGCAGTGAGAGTGTAAAGAAGTTTTGGAATGGTTTGCTAAACTCTTCTTGCTGACTCCAAGGTTGAGACCTGTCTGTGTGCATGACATGTACACGGATGACTGTCTGCCAGTGAAGGGCAAAATGTATAAAATATCTGACCAGGCTCAGGAATGCATTAAGGTGGAAGATGCCAAAATGTTGGACTTGGGAGCCATTGAGTGATCCTGTTGTCCTTGGTCATGTGCTGTGGTTATAGTACCAAGCAAGAGTCTACTGACTTGCCATTCTGTGCAGACTACTGAGCTCTCAAAGCGGTAACCAAAATGATACCCATCCAATCCCCAGACTAGATGAGCCTGTGAATTGGTAGGTGCTTCAAGGTACTTGAGCACCTTGGATCTGACCAGTGGATTTTGGAAGATAACTTTTGCACTACATGCTAAGAAGAAGACTGTATTTTCAATGTTAGAGGGGCTGTATCAACTTAAGGGGGTGCCCTTTTGGGTTAAAGAATGCTCCGACCGATTTTCAGTGCCTAGCAAACCATTTTCTCTCAAAGTTGGAAGAGTTCTCTGTGGCCTACTTGGGTGAGATTGCAGTGTTCAGCAATTCATGGGAGGACCACCCGAGGCCCCTAAAACAGGTTTTAGCTAGGATAGAGGTGGCAAAACTGACCATCAAGGCAACTTGGGGCTTATTACGATGTCAGGCTGATGCACCATCGCGGATACGGGTCCGACCGACATCCGTTCGGTGGTCCCAACCGCAGAATTATGAAACTCCCTTTTCTGTATAGGAGCTTGTGCTGCGGTCGGAAACCGTACACAGACCAAGCTCCCATACAGAAAAGGGAGTTTGTTTTCATCCCTGCACCGCTTGGTCAACCAAACAGTGCAGGAATCAACCCTCTGCCCCTAACTAGAGGCCGCAGGAAAAAGGGGGCCCTGCAAGGGGCCCCCAAACTCGCTTTCCGACAGGCTTTCAATGCTGGAAAGCCCGGCATTGAAAGTCTGCCGAAAACCGAGCATCGGAATCCAGATGGCGTAAAACGCCGTCCAAAGGAATTACGGTACCAGCTCCAACTGGCATACGGGCTCCTTGAACCTGTCAGAAGCCAACAGAAATGTCCAGCCGTTTTCAAAACCAACAGCCTCTGTTGTAATGAGGCTGTCTGTTTTGAAACTGCGATGAGTCTCAGAAAGCCTCCAAACTTAGTTCGGAGGCTTTCCGAGCCTCATTGTAATCGGCCCCTTATTGTCAGGTGGTGCAGTCCTCTGTAGTCTACCATGGGCATGAGCTCGGAAACAGGATGATTTGCCTGTTGGATGCCAGATTCAGTCTGTAATCTAGTGGGAGTTACCTACTACGCAGAGTGTAGTGGAGACCTTTTTAGGACTCCCTGGGTATTACAGAAACTTTGTGGAAAACTATGGAAGTATAGTTTGCCCATTGACTGCTTTAACCTAAAGGAAGCAGCCCAAGAAATTATTATGGACTGCAGAGTGCCAAAAGGCATTTGAGGAAATGAGCACTATGCACTGTGTTGGTTCTGAAAGTGCCTGACTACAGTCAACCTTTCATTGTACAGACGTCTGCCTCTGATAAAGGAGTTGGAGCAGTATTAGCCCAACTGGATAACAAAGGAAGAGAGCATCCTGTATTCTCTATTAGTAGGACATTATTATCCAGAGAGGATAACTGTATGGCCATTGAGAAGAAGTGCTTTGCCATAGTGTGGACCTTCAGTAAGTTTAATATTTGTTGGTAACAAATTATGTGGTGCAAACAGGTCATAAGCCGATGAAATGGTTGATGACTATGAAGGAAGGGTTTGTTGAGATGGTCTTTTACTTTGCAAGGGATAGACTTTGTAGTAGAGCACAGAGCTGGTTGAACCACAGGTATACTGATGGACTTTACTGCCTTTTTTACCAATCTGACCATCCAACTTCACCAGGTTAGGAGTTCACTCGAGGTGTTCTGATCTGGCAGGGGTGTCTGTGGGATGGAAAAGTCCCCTGTATGATTAAAAATGTGTACCCCTGCCTTGAGTGGGCAATTTTATTTTTGTCTGTAACCCTGATGCTATTTTGTAATTGGCGAACACGGAGCATGCATGTGCGTCATGTCTCATGAATTGCGGTCTTGTTGAACCGGAAGGGGGGGTCAAAGCACTACCATCTCGATAGTCCCTCTAACCCAATTTGAAAAAATAGAGCACTCTGATTGGCACTGGGAGCTTTCAGTCCCTTCGGCTATCTCACTCCTGCAGGGAGCAAGCGCTCTGATTGGCTGCCAGTAACATGTGAAAAATGTTGCTGGCAGACATTACAGGACTTGGGGACATAGGCTCCGATTACGAGTTTGGCGGTCCAATGGATCGTCAAACCCGTGGCGGTGGTCCCTGGACCTCCAGACTGGCGGTCCCTCGGCCATATTACAATTACAGCAGTCAGAAGCCATAATATGCTGGTGCTGCAGCTGCTGCACCACCAAACATATTATGAGTTTCCTCACAGCCATAGTTTTTATGGCAGTGAGACCGCAGTGAAAACTGTGGCAGTGAAGAAACTAACAGAACCCCACTGGACCCTCTGGTGCCTAAGGGTCATGGTGATGCATGCAGGGGAGCACATGGTGTGCCCCCATGTCTGCATGCATGCCAAGTTCCAGCATGGCATGGACTTACCAGTCCATGCTGTGTAGGAACTAGCTTTGATGTTCCCATTGAGGTGCCTTTCTAAGGCTCACCGCCTGGGACCACCAAAGCACCACTTACCAGACCAAGAGAAAGCTCCTAATCTGGCAGGCAGTGGCAGTACAGATTTGGTGGTGTGGCAGCATGGCGCTGGCATTGCAGCCCGCTGCCACAGCGCCAAAGTCGTAATCAGGCCATCAGTCTCCTGTCCTGAAGTCATAAAAAAATTATATACGTGAGCAGGGTAGGGATACCCTTGCCCCCTAAACCCCAATGGGGGACCCGGAGGGACCCCTCTCATGGGACCAAAATTGAAAAAGATGCCAATTTGTGCAGCGATCCCACTGGAAGAACTAAAATAGTGTCAGGGGTAGCATTCTTTAATTAACGCAAGGGTGCATGTGGACCCCCTCCCTGGACCATTTTCAGATCTGGGGAACCATCCCCGGTCCTACTTTATTTAATAAGGGAAGGGGGAGGCCGTGTGATGTCATAGAACCTGTCATGAGTGATATCTTTGGAATATATATATATATGGGAGTGGTCACAGCTGATAAAACACCACAGTAATGGACCCCTGACAAGGATACAACTGAAACGGACACTGAGGAATCCATTTGAAGGAAGAAACGCGTCTGCCAAGCGTTTCAGGGACCCTTTTTTATGCTTGTGCATTGACAACAAATAAAGCCGCTTTTAAGTCCCCCGGAGCATGGTCACACTTTTTTCCTGTTGGAGGGAGAGAGACTGGTAACTATGTTATGCCAGCTAGCAGGTGCTGGCGATGTGACCGCCCTCTCAGTCTGATGCTACGCGATTTTCCTGCGAACATTTTCATATTTTGCTGGACACAGCACTCGCGTCGCCCCCCCTGCTGCTGACTCAGCGCATGGGGAGAGAGGAGGCAGTATGTATCTGCCTGATAAGGGGGACCTAAGAGGACTTTGTTACCTGCCTTCCGCACTGCAGCGGCTGTGGAATGCCGACCAACCGTAGTTGGAAGCATCACTTGCTGTTCAGTGGGTCCTTTCACTGCATGGGTCCCTGCGCCGAACTACGATGCCCAGCATGCAGTGGGGGAGCAGGCACAGCACAAGGAGCTTCGCACCTGTGAGGCAGAGGAGGGGCGTGATCATGTGACTGGAAGTAGCCACAGCTGATAAAACACCACAGTAATGGACCCCTGACAAGGATACAACTGAAACGGGCACTGAGGAATCCATTTGAAGGAAGAAACGCGTCAGCCAAGCGTTTCAGGGACCCTTTTTTATGCTTGTGCATTGACAACAAATAAAGCCGCTTTTAAGTCCCCCGGAGCATGGTCACACTTTTTTCCTGTTGGAGGGAGAGAGACTGGTAATTATATATATATATATATATATATATATATATATATATATATTCACTGAAAAAACCATAGGTTTCACACACGTTATAGTTAGGAATTAGCATTTAAAAAACCTTGCAAATTCACTTAAAAAACCATAGTTTTCACACATGTTACAGTTAGGTGGATATTTCACTCGTAAAAAACCAATGAAATTCCCCCGTTATAGTTAGTTCAGCTAACTATAACTCGCGCACCCGCAATCCACTGCTGATGACGTCACATATTACATCACTCATGACATGGTCAGTGGCATCGCTCATGACATCACTGATGACATCATCCTTGTGATAGAGTGGCGGTCACGCGAGTTATAGTTATCTGAACTAACTATAACGGGGGAATTTCATTGGTCTTTTACTAGTGAAATATCCACCTAACTATAACATGTGTGAAACCTAGGGTTTTTTAAGTGAATTTGCAAGGTTTTTTAAATGTTAATTCCTAACTATAATGTGTGTGAAACCTACGTTTCTTTCAGTGAATTTGGACGGTTTTTTAAATGCTAACTTATGTATGTATTATTATTATTTTTATATTTTACAATAAACTACGTATTAAAAATTATTATTATTTTTTGGGGGGGTTTTCACCGTGCGCGCACGGAGCGCGACCCCTGCGATTTAAAAAAAAATAAATTGAAAAAATGTTCTGCCTTCGGGGTCCTTCAGGGACCCCCTGACACAGGCTAGGGGGTCAGGAACTCTCTACCCTGCCCCCTTTTCACGTTCGCCACCTTCCTTTTTCACTCTCGCACTGAAAACAAACAAAATGGCGGCCGACACTTCCTGATTTCGACCGATTCGAACGTTGACTAACATGTAACCACCAATCAGAATTACGCTCGCGCACGTTAGGGTGCTCGCACGGTGCGCGCACGGTGCGCGCACGGTGCGCGGCTATAGATATGTATGTGCTTTTAACTGCAATTTTCTCAGGAACTACTGGACAGATTGACTCCATATATGCAAAAAACACATCCCTGACCTGAGGACTACCTCTCTGCCAAATTTCAAGTAATTCTGTTCAGCCGTTCGGGCTGTACCTTCGACTAAAGGTCCTATGGGAAAATGCAGGGGGAAAACGCGTTTTGGGACCCCCCTTTTTTCTCAGCCCCCACTTGACGAATCCCCCCGAGACTTTCAGGGTAAGAGCTAAGCGGAGCGCCCCATTAGTTTTGAAAATTTCGCGAGGATTCGTCAACCGGCGCCAAAGTTATTCAAAATAGAATTTTCAGATTTCCTATCAGTCAGTAGATAATATATATATTTATATATATTCACTTAAAAAACCATAGGTTTCACACATGTTATAGTTAGCTGGACATTTCACTCATAAAAAAACAATGAAATTCCCCCGTTATAGTTAGTGCAGGCAACTATAACTCACGCGACCGCAATCCTCTGCTGATGACGTCAGATATTACATCACTGTATTTAGACACTTATTTACCCATGTCTTCTTCCATTATTCTTTAGCTGTACATATATTACAAATATTTATTTTTCAGAACGACACATATGTCATCAGTGATGTAATATCAGACGTCATCAGCAGAGGATTGCGGTCGCGTGAGTTATAGTTGCCTGCACTAACTATAACGGGGGAATTTCATTTGTTTTTTACGAGTGAAATGTCCAGCTAACTATAACATGTGTGAAACCTATGGTTTTTTAAGTGAATTTGCAAGGTTTTTTAAATGCTAATTCCTAACTATAACGTGTGTGAAACCTATGGTTTTTTAAGTGAATTTGTACGTTTTTTTAAATGCTAAGTTATGTATTTATACATTTTTTTTTAGGGTTTACGCCCTGCGCGCACCGTGCGCTTCAAGCACCGTGCGCGCTCTGTGTGCACTCAATGCGCTATGCGCACCGAGTACCCACTGTCCGGCGTGCGCGCACCGTGCGCGCACCGTGCGCGCTCCCCGCAAAAATTTTTAAAAGTATACAATTTTTTTTTCACCCTAGGGGGTCCTTCTGTGACCCCCTGACAAAGGCTAGGGGGTCAGGAACTGTCCACCCTGCCCCCTTTTCACGTTCTCCACCTTTGTTTTTCACCCCCTAAGACTGCGAGAGACAAAATGGCGGCCGACACTCCCTGGTTTCGACCGATTCAAATGTTTACCGACATCTAACAACCAATCAGAATTGCGCTCGCGCACGGCAGGGTGCGCGCACAGTGCGCGCACGGTGCGCGCGTATCGATATTGATATGGTTTTAATTGCTATTTTCTCAGGAAATACTGAACAGATTTACACCAGACCTGCAAAAGGCACTTCCTTGACCTTATGGCTACCTCTCTGCCAAATTTCACGTAATTCTGTTCAGCCGTTCGGGCTGTAGCTGCGACTAAAGATCCTATGGAAAAATGCATGGGGAAAACGCGTTTTGGGACCCCCCTTTTTCTCGGCCCCCGCTTGACGAATCACCCCGAGACTTTCAGGGTAGGAGCTGAGCGGAGCGCCCCATTAGTTTTGAAAATTTCGCGAGGATTCGTCAACCGGCGCCAAAGTTATTCAAAATAGAATTTTCAGATTTCCTATGGAAACTCGGTCCTAACTATAACTATCTACTGACGATCGCCAGTAGATAATATATATATATATATATATATATATTATATATATATATATATATATATATATATATATATATATATATATATATATATTACCTACTGGCGGTCGCCAGTAGGTAGTTATAGTTAGGACCACGTTTCCATAGGAAATCCGCAACATTCTATTTTGAATAACTTTTGCGCCGGTCGACGAATCCTCGCGAATTTTTCAAAATAGGTGGGGCGCTACGCTACGCTCCTACCCTGAAAGTCTCGGGGGAATTCGTCAAGCGGGGGCTGAGATAAAAGGGGGGTCCCAAAACGCGTTTTTCCCATGCATTTTTCCATAGGACCTTTAGACAGGGCTACAGCCCGAACGGCTGAACAGAATTACTAGAAATTTGGCAGAGAGGTAGTCCTCAGGTCAAGGAAGTGCATTTTGTAGGTTTGGTGTAAATCTGTTCAGTAGATTCTGAGAAAATAGCCTTTAAATCAATATATATATCTGAGCCAGCTTACGGTGCGCTTACGGTACGCTTACCGTACGCGTACGGTGGCGTGTGCGAGCACGATTCTGATTGGCTCTTAGATCTTAGTAAACATTCGAATCGGCCGAAACCAGGAAGCGGCGGCCGCCATTTTCTCTCTCGCACTGAGAGTGATTTTTAAAATTTAAAGCCCAAAAACATGTAAAGGGGCTGTTTAGACAGCTCCCACACACATAGGCATGTTGAGGGAGTCCCCAAAGATCCCCCAAGGCCAAAAACGGAATTTTTATTTTTTCGGTAATTTCGCCGATTACGCTTACCGTACGCGTACGGTAAAAAATTATTAAAAAAAAAAAATTATCCACACTCTCTCCACCCCGTGTGCAATTGGTGGCCGAAGGCCACCAATTGTCCATGGCTTATCACAGATGAGATAAACTAAAATTTAAACAAAAAAAAAAAAAAAAACAATTATCCACACTCTCTCCACCCCGTGTGCAAATGGTGCCCGAAGGGCACCATTTGTGCATGGCTTATAAAATCGTACGAAAAATTAAAATATTACCTTTCAAAACGAAGTGCATCATATGTCCTCCATGTGCGCACGGTGCACGAAGCGCATCGTGAGTACATGGCCCATCTAGCGTAACGTGGGCACGCGGTGCGCGTAGCGCACCGCGTGCCCACCGTGCGTGCATGGCACTAACTGCGTAAAGTGGGCGCGCGGTGCGCGAAGCGCACCGCGTGCTCACTGTGCGCGCACGGTGCGCGAAGCCCACCGTGCGCGCACAGAACGAACTGCGTTAAGTGGGCGCGCACGCCACGAATGGCGTAAAGTAACTTAGCATTTAAAAAAACGTACAAATTCACTGAAAAAACCATAGGTTTCACACACGTTATAGTTAGGAATTAGCATTTAAAAAACCTTGCAAATTCACTGAAAAAACCATAGGTTTCACACATGTTATAGTTAGCGGAAATTTTACTGATAAAAAACCAATGAAATTCCCCCGTTATAGTTACTGCAGGCAACTATAACTCACGCGACCGCAATCTTCTGCTGATGACATATGTGTCTTTATGAAAAAAAAATATTTGTAATATATGTATAGCTAAAAATGTATGGAAGAAGACATGGGCAAATAAGTGTCTAAATACAGTATTAGCATCAGCAGAGGATTGCGGTCGCGTGAGTTATAGTTGCCTGCAGTAACTATAACGGGGGAATTTCATTGGTTTTTTATCAGTAAAATTTCCGCTAACTATAACATGTGTGAAACCTATGGTTTTTTCAGTGAATTTGCAAGGTTTTTTAAATGCTAATTCCTAACTATAACGTGTGTGAAACCTATGGTTTTTTCAGTGAATATATATATATATATATATATATATATATATATATATATATATATATATATATATATCAAAACGAAGAGTTGTCCCCTTGGTGAAAACCTCAAGACACAAGGTAAGTTCTTAGCGGTTTAATAAGGAGAGCTGCAGCTGCAAAGTGCAACCAAACATTCAAATTAAATGTCAATTCGCCGACGCGTTTCGTGCGCTGCGCGCACTTCTTCATGGGCTAACAAAGTGAAAAACCGCAAGCAAGCAGGATGTTAGACCCGGACCTCTTAACATAGTCGGACCTGACCCCTGCACCTCACACCAGCCCCGAGCCCACGGCCTAGCCGATCCTTCCCACCCGAACACACACACCCGACCCGGACTTCCCCCGTCCGTGGCCTTCCTCCGTCGGCCACCCCGGGCCCGCGTGCCCACTTCATGCACCAAGATGGCCGCCGGCCCCAGCGCGACCCTAGCCTAGAGGCTCCACTCCGGCTGGAGGACATCGCGCTCCCCTTGGGATGAGAAAGGGAGGAGCAGTTTCCATCACACCTCCGAGGGCTGGCTCCACGCCTGCTGGGTGTCTGGGGCTCCTCCCGACCCGGCCCTGAAAGGATCAAAGGACAATGGCAGGAAACCCCCAACAAGCGACCCCTAGGTGACAAGACCCCTGCCTGCACAGACTCCGGACATCAAAGAGGAGTCGCCCTATAACAAGGGGTGCTCTGGGACTGTCCGGCAGATTCGCCTTGGAACACCTGAGCCCTGCTGAGTGACTCGCGGCTCCCCGAAGATCGTAAGACCTCCGACTTTGTGCTTGAGCCCTGCTGAGTGACTCGCGGCTCCCTGAAGATCGTAAGACCTCCAAACTTGTGCTTGAGCCCTGCTGAGTGACTCGCGGCTCCTTGAAGATCATAAGACCTCCGAACTTGTGCTAGAGCCCTGCTGAGTGACTCGCGGCTCCCCGAAGATCATAAAACCTCCAAACTTATACTCGAGCCTGCTGAGTGACTCGCAGCTCCCACAGACTCTCTTGGTCCCGCCGGACCCCACGACGACAAGCGTATCCCCCAGCTCGAGGATTGTGAGCTGTGCGCCGGGTACGCTCCTGCATTTGATTCCTATCCCCCAAAGACTGTCCCGCTACCTCCTAACCCCCCTCCAAGACTTTGTGAGCCCGCGCTCTACTTGTATATATTTTGCCTTGCTGATCATAAAGATCCTACCACTCCGATCTGATAAAGATTTGCTCTTAAGAACTCCTCGTGTGGTGTCTCTCTGTCGTGTGGTGCCGAGTGTACGATCCTAGATACGAGGTTCCTCCCCTGAGGAGTCTCCCGCCAGTGCCCGGCTACGATACCTCGAGGGTGGGTCTCAGGGCAGTCAGGGCCCCTTCCGGGCCCCTCTGAGGTTGCCTTCTAACATTGGTGGCAAGCGACGGGATTCGGGCCCATAATCTAGAGATCGTACCGTGAACGGCTGACGCACTACCGACAAAGATGGCAGAAGGAAACGCCGTGGTTCTCATAGAAGACGACGCCAGTACCGTGTTCCAGGTGGAACAGCTGGAAGAGTACACTCACAAAGAACTAAAGCAATTCTGTAAGGAACTCAAAATCGCTACCACTGGTCTCAACACCAAAGAAGATATGCAAAAGGCACTGAAAGCTTGGGTGGATTCTGGAGCCTCCCGCCCAGAAGGAGCGGGGGAGCCCCACGACGAAGCTGGACCCTCCCAAGGAGAACGCAGCAGCAACCAGGTGCGAGGCTTCGTACCAGACGGGGGCCTATCCCCGGAGGAACTCGCAGACAGAGAAAAAAGTCGCCATCACGAGCTCGAATTAGCCAAACTCAAAATTGAGGGCGAGTTGAAATTGGCCGCGAAAAAGCTAGCAGTAGAACAGTTGCGAGTGCAAGGAGAACTAGAAGAGAAGAAACTCCAACGAGAACACGAGGGAAGGAGACTTCAACTGGAACATGAACGCAGCTTGAAGGAAATAGAACTGAAAGCAAGAAGCGAAGAAGCGCGGCCCCCGGGGAACCGGGAGGCGGCCGCCCCGACGGAGCAGAAGGTCCACATCCCCAAGGATGTGGTCAAAGAATATTATAAAAATGATGACATTCAGCAGTGGTTCCGGGCCTACGAGGTCGCCATGACCTCCCATCGGGTCCCGCAGAAGGATTGGGGGGCTGAGTTATGGGGACGATTCCTGAGCGAAGGGTGAGACACCCTGCTCGACCTACCCACCTCTATGCAGACCTCCTATGAACACATGAAAGCGGCCCTCCTCACAAGATACGGCCTCATCCCGGAGATGTACCGCCAGCGGTTCCGGGACTGCAGGAAGATCCCGGGTACCACCTGGGTGGAATATTGTTAGACCCGGCCCTCGTAACATAGTCAGACCTGACCCCTGCACCTCACACCAGCCCCTGGCCCGGCCGATCCTTCCCACCAGAACACACACACCCGACCCGGACTTCCCCCGTCCGTAGGCCTTCCTCCTTCGGCCACCCCGGGCCCGCGTGCCCACTTCATGCACCAAGATGGCCGCCCGGCCCCAGCGCGACCCTAGCCTACAGGCGCCACTCCGGCTGGAGGACATCGCGCTCCCCGTGGGATGAGAGAGGGAGGAGCAATGTTCATCACACCTCTGCGCTTCCCTGGGAAGGTGGGTTTCGATCGACCCGCCGGCCTCCCCGAGGGCTGGCTCCACGCCTGCTGGGTGTCTGGGGCTCCTCCCGACCCGGCCCTGAAAGGATCAAAGGACAATAGCAGGAAACCCCCAACAAGCGACCCCCAGGTGACAAGACCCCTGCCTGCACAGACTCCGGACATCAAAGAGGAGTCGCACTATAACAAGGGGTGCCCTGGGACTGTCCGGCAGATTCGCCTTGGAAACACCTGAGCCCTGCTGAGTGACTCGCGGCTCCCTGAAGATCGTAAGACCTCCGAACTTGTGCTTGAGCCCTGCTGAGTGACTCGCGGCTCCCTGAAGATCGTAAGACCTCCGAACTTGTGCTTGAGCCCTGCTGAGTGACTCGCGGCTCCCTGAAGATCGTAAGACCTCCGAACTTGTGCTTGAGCCCTGCTGAGTGACTCGCGGCTCCCTGAAGATCGTAAGACCTCCGAACTTGTGCTTGAGCCCTGCTGAGTGACTCGCGGCTCCCTCAAGATCGTAAGACCTCCGAACTTGTACTCGAGCCTGCTGAGTATCTCGCAGCGCCGCCAGACTCCCTTGGTCCCGCCGGACCCCACGACGACAAGCGTAACCCCCAGCTCGAGGATTGTGAGCTGTGCGCCGGATACGCTCCTGCATTTGATCCATTCCCCCAAAGACTGTCCCGCTACCTCCTAATCCCCCTCCAAGACTTTGTGAGCCCGCGCTCTACTTGTACATATATTGCCTTGCTGATTATAAAGATCTTACCACTCCGATCTGATAAAGATTTGCTCTTAAGAACTCTCGGTGTGGTGTCTCTTTGTCGTGTGGTGCCGAGTGTACGATCCTAGATACGAGATTCCTCCCCTGAGGAGTCTCCCGCCAGTGCCCGGCTACGATACCTCGAGGGTTGGTCTCAGGACAGTCAGGGCCCCCTCCGGGCCCCTCTGAGGTCGCCTTCTAACATTGGTGGCAAGCGACGGGATTCGGGCCCATAATCTAGAGATCGTACCGTGAACGGCTGACGCACTACCGACAAAGATGGCAGAAGGAAACACCGTGGTTCTCGTAGAAGACGACGCCAGTACCATGTTCCAGGTGGAACAGCTGGAAGAGTACACTCACAGGGAACTAAAGCAATTCTGTAAGGAACTCAGAATCGCTACCACTGGTCTCAACACCAAAGAAGATATGCAAAAGGCACTGAAAGCTTGGGTGGATTCGGGAGCCCCCCGCCCAGAAGGAGCGGTGGAGCCCCACGACGAAGCAGGACCCTCCCAAGGAGAACGCAGCAGCAACCAGGTGCGAGGCTTCGTACCAGACGGGGGCCTATCCCCGGAGGAACTCGCAGACAGGGAAAAAAGCCGCCATCACGAGCTCGAATTAGCCAAACTCAAAATTGAGGGCGAGTTGAAATTAGCCGAGAAAAAGCTAGCAGTAGAACAGTTGCGAGTGCAAGGAGAACTGGAAGAGAAGAAACTCCAACGAGAACACGAGGGAAGGAGACTTCAACTAGAACATGAACGCAGTTTGAAGGAAATAGAACTGAAAGCAAGAAGCGAAGAAGCGCGGCCCCGGGGAACCGGGAGGCGGCCGCCCCGACGGAACAGAAGGTCCACATCCCCAAGGATGTGGTCAAGGAATATTACAAGAATGATGAAATTCAGCAGTGGTTTCGGGCCTACGAGGTCGCCATGACCTCCCACCGGGTCCCGCAGAAGGATTGGGGGGCTGGGTTATGGGGACGGTTCCTGAGCGAAGGAAGAGACACCCTGCTCGACCTACCCACCTCCATGCAGACCTCATATGAACACATGAAAGCGGCCCTCCTCACAAGGTACGGCCTCACCCCGGAGATGTACCGCCAGCGGTTCCGGGACTGCCGGAAGATCCCGGGTACCACCTGGGTGGAATATGTGAATTTCTTCAGCCGTGCCTTCGATGGGTGGATCAAGGGCAGCAAGGTAACCACCCTGGAAGAACTAACTGACCTTATGTTATGGGAACACCTGGCTGCCAACTGCTTTGTGGAACTACGCCAGCATCTGCTCGACAGCAAGCTCACGGACCCGAGAAAGCTGGCTGTCGAGGCGGATCGCCGGACCAACACCCGGGTCTCCCGGGGCCCTGTAGGAGAGTACCCCCGAGCCAGTCAGGGACCACCCCGCCAGAGGGGGGGGGGAAACCAGGGAGGGCAGAGAGAGCCCCAGACTAGCCCCCCGAAGTCCCAACCTCTGCCTTTCCCGGCACCCCCACCAGCTGTATCCGGCCCCCCCCTGAGACGGGGGCACCGGGTAACCATCACTTGTTTCCGTTGCCAGAAGCCCGGGCATTACGCCAACGACCCTGAATGCCCCATGGCCCCACGCACCAACCAGGCAGCACCCCCCGCTAGACAGATAGCCAATGTAGCCCTGGGGGAGGAGGTTGAGGAGGCCGAGGAGTGGGAACCCGCCGCTATGGCCCTAGTGTCCTTAGGAGATAGAGAGATGGTCCCTGGGAGCCTCCTGCCCTCTAACACAAAGAAATATGGGCAGCTCGTCACGATCAATGGCCACCAAGTAGAAGCCCTCCGTGACACCGGGGCCAGTATCACCGGTGTCCTCAGCCATTTAGTCCACGAGGACCAGGTCCTCCCCAACGTATTTTGCCCTGTCATTTCAGCCGACAACACAGAAAGCCTATGTAAGGTAGCCCTGGTGCCTTTCGAGTGGGGAGGGGTGGTCGGTAAACTGAAGGTCGCAGTGAGAACATCCCAGCCCGTCGACTGTCTCCTGGGGAACGACCTGGAAAGTTCCCCCTGGGGGCAAGTTGAGAGCAAGACCCACCTAGGGATGATGGGCCTCCCTGAGTGGGTGTGCGCCACCACTCGATCCATGGCGGCTCGACTGACCCCCCTGAGGGACGTCGACGATGCCCCGACCCCTGAAGATGGGATGGTCCTGGCCGAGGGCCCCCACATCCCCCCACCAGAAGAGTCGCTCGCCAGTGACGAACCACCGCCTTCCGACTCCACCCCAGACACCGAGTTAGGCGATCTGCCCGAATTAGCACAGTGGCGCCACAAAGGGGGCCCCTCCCGAGAGGAGTTCTGCCGAGAGCAGGCTACCTGTCCCTCCCTGGTTGGGCCCCGGCAACAGGCAGATGCCCAGGCCGCAGGCGACCAGACGGGGACGCACCGGGTCTATTGGGAGAATGACCTTCTGTACAGCGAACAGAAGTCGGTGGAGCTAGGGTCCGGCCGAGTGCTGGTGGTTCCCCTACGCTTCCGAGACCTCCTCCTGGGCTTGGCCCACGACGTCCCCCTCACAGGCCACTTGGGTCAGGACAAAACATACAGTCGCCTCGTGACTCACTTCTACTGGCCCAGAATGAAAGCGGATGTAGAAGCCCACTGCAAGTCCTGTCCCACGTGCCAGGCCAGTGGGAAGAGTGGAGGAAAGCGCAAGGCTCCCCTCCAGCCCTTCCCTGTCGTCAGTACCCCTTTTGAGCGGGTCGGGATCGACATTGTAGGACCTCTGCACCCCCCAACTTCCCAGGGGCACCGGTTCATCCTCGTCCTGGTGGACCATGCCACTCGTTACCCTGAGGCCATCCCCCTGCGCACCGTCACGGCCCCCGTGGTGGGCCGGGCGCTGATGGGGATCTTCTCCCGCATGGGTTTTCCCCGCGAGGTCGTGAGCGATCGCCGTACCAACTTTATCTCCCGATACATGAGGTCCTTATGGCAACAGTGCGGGGTGTCCTACAAGTTCACTACCCCGTACCACCCCCAAGGAAACGGCCTGGTAGAGCGGTTTAACCGGACTCTGAAGGGGATGATCGCGGGCCTGGAAGAGCCCCTCCGGCGTAAGTGGGACCTCCTGCTCCCCTGCCTCCTATTCGCATACCGCGAAGTTCCCCAGAAATCCTTGGGTTTCAGCCCCTTCGAGCTACTCTACGGGCACCCCGTCAGGGGGCCCCTCAGCCTGGTCAAAGAAGAGTGGGAGGCGGCGCCCCGAGGCACCCCCCGAGACGTGTTCCGTTACGTCCTGACCCTCCGCAATCAGACTAGGAGGTTCCGGGAAATGGCGGAGGCCAATCTGGAGGCGAGTCAGGAGGAGATGAAGCACTGGTACGACCAGAATGCCGCGCTAGTCGAGTTTCAGCCGGGCCAGCTGGTGTGGGTCATGGCCCCCGTGAAACCCTGCGCTCTCCAGGATAAATGGACCGGGCCCTTCAAAGTAGTTGAGCGAAAGAGCCCGGTCACGTACTTGGTACACGTCCAGTCACCCCGGGACCCCCTCCGGGTCCTCCACGTGAACCGCCTCAAGCCCCACTTTGTGCGGACAGAGCTGAGCCTCCTACTGGCCACTGACGACGGGTCCGAAGAAGAGTCGGACCCTCTCCCCGATCTTCTATGCACCAAGGAGAAGGACGGCTCCGTAGAAGGAGTGAACCTCTCCCCGTCTCTCACTCCCCAGCAACGTGAGGATTGCCGCCAGCTCCTAGGGCAGTTTCCGGACCTTTTCTCCCTGGTCCCCAAGGTCACCGACTGGTGTGTCCATGATGTGGATACCGGGGACAGCCCACCAGTGAGACACCGAGCCTACCGAGTCCCCGATCGGGTCCGGTCCTGTATCCAAGCTGAAGTCTCGAAAATGTTGAACCTAGGCGTGCTCGAACCCTCAGACAGCCCCTGGGCCAGCCCCGTGGTCCTGGTCCCAAAAACAGCCGCCCCCGGGGTCGCCCGGAACTCCGCTTTTGCGTGGACTACCGGGGACTCAATGAGGTCACCCGAGCTGATGCCCACCCCATTCCCCGAGCTGACGAGCTCATTGACCGGCTCGGAGCTGCACGGTTCCTCAGCACCTTCGATCTCACCTGCGGCTACTGGCAAATTGCGCTCACAGAGGGAGCCAAGGAGCGGTCCGCCTTCTCCACCCCGGATGGGCACTATCGCTTTCGCGTAATGCCCTTCGGGATGAAAAATGCCCCGGCCACCTTCCAGCGACTGGTAAATAGAGTCATGGCCGGGCTGGAAAAATTCAGCGCTGCATATCTCGACGATATCGAAGTTTTTAGTTCCGAATGGAGCGAGCACCTCCAACACCTCCGGAGGGTGCTAACCGCCCTACGCCAGGCGGGCCTCACCGTGAAAGCCAGCAAATGCCAGATTGGGCAAGGTTCGGTAACCTACCTGGGGCACCAGGTCGGAAGCGGGCAGGTCGCCCCTCTACAGCCCAAAATCGACGCCATCCTAGCCTGGGAACCTCCCACTACCCAAACAGAGGTCCGAGCCTTTCTGGGCCTCACGGGCTACTATCGGCGATTCATCCGGAATTACGGCAGCCTGGTCGGTCCCCTCACGGGGCTCACGTCCAAGAAGCAGCCCAAGAAGGTACAATGGTCCCCTGCCTGCCAAGAGGCGTTCAATGCCCTGAAAACGGCCATGTGTACGGCCCCCGTCCTCCAGGCCCCCGACTACTCCAAAGAGTTTGTGGTACAAACTGATGCCTCCGAGCATGGCATCGGAGCCGTCCTCTCCCAAGTAAATGACCAGGGTCTGGGCCAGCCCGTGGCCTTCCTCAGCCATAGGCTGTTGCCCTGGGAACAGAGATGGAGTACCATCGAGCGCGAGGCGTTCGCAGTAGTCTGGGCCCTCAAGAAACTACGCCCTTACCTGTTCGGCACCCATTTCAGGGTCCAGACCGACCATCGCCCCTTGCGATGGCTCATGCAGATGCGAGGAGAAAACCCCAAGCTTCTGCGGTGGTCAATCTCCCTCCAGGGGATAGATTTCACCGTGGAACATCGCCCTGGTACGGACCACGCCAACGCCGATGGCCTCTCCCGATTCTTCCGCCTCAGCGAAGAGAACCCCCAAGAAGATGGGTAGTTCTCTCCGGCTTTCAGCTGGGGGGGACGCATGTTAGACCCGGCCCTCGTAACATAGTCAGACCTGACCCCTGCACCTCACACCAGCCCCTGGCCCGGCCGATCCTTCCCACCAGAACACACACACCCGACCCGGACTTCCCCCGTCCGTAGGCCTTCCTCCTTCGGCCACCCCGGGCCCGCGTGCCCACTTCATGCACCAAGATGGCCGCCCAGCCCCAGCGCGACCCTAGCCTACAGGCGCCACTCCGGCTGGAGGACATCGCGCTCCCAGTGGGATGAGAGAGGGAGGAGCAATGTTCATCACACCTCTGCGCTTCCCTGGGAAGGTGGGTTTCGATCGACCCGCCGGCCTCCCCGAGGGCTGGCTCCACGCCTGCTGGGTGTCTGGGGCTCCTCCCGACCCGGCCCTGAAAGGATCAAAGGACAATAGCAGGAAACCCCCAACAAGCGACCCCCAGGTGACAAGACCCCTGCCTGCACAGACTCCGGACATCAAAGAGGAGTCGCCCTATAACAAGGGGTGCCCTGGGACTGTCCGGCAGATTCGCCTTGGAAACACCTGAGCCCTGCTGAGTGACTCGCGGCTCCCTGAAGATCGTAAGACCTCCGAACTTGTGCTTGAGCCCTGCTGAGTGACTCGCGGCTCCCTGAAGAGCGTAAGACCTCCGAACTTGTGCTTGAGCCCTGCTGAGTGACTCGCGGCTCCCTGAAGATCGTAAGACCTCCGAACTTGTGCTTGAGCCCTGCTGAGTGACTCGCGGCTCCCTGAAGATCGTAAGACCTCCGAACTTGTGCTTGAGCCCTGCTGAGTGACTCGCGGCTCCCTGAAGATCGTAAGACCTCCGAACTTGTGCTTGAGCCCTGCTGAGTGACTCGCGGCTCCCTGAAGATCGTAAGACCTCCGAACTTGTACTCGAGCCTGCTGAGTATCTCGCAGCGCCCCCAGACTCCCTTGGTCCCGCCGGACCCCACGACGACAAGCGTAACCCCCAGCTCGAGGATTGTGAGCTGTGCGCCGGATACGCTCCTGCATTTGATCCATTCCCCCAAAGACTGTCCCGCTACCTCCTAATCCCCCTCCAAGACTTTGTGAGCCCGCGCTCTACTTGTACATATATTGCCTTGCTGATTATAAAGATCTTACCACTCCGATCTGATAAAGATTTTCTCTTAAGAACTCTCGGTGTGGTGTCTCTTTGTCGTGTGGTGCTGAGTGTACGATCCAAGATACGAGATTCCTCCCCTGAGGAGTCTCCCGCCAGTGCCCGGCTACGATACCTCGAGGGTTGGTCTCAGGACAGTCAGGGCCCCCTCCGGGCCCCTCTGAGGTCGCCTTCTAACAAATATGTGAATTTCTTCAGCCGCGCATTCGATGGGTGGATCAAGGGCAGCAAGGTAACCACCCTGGAAGAACTAACCGACCGTATGTTGTGGGAACACCTGGCTGCCAACTGCTTTGTGGAACTACGCCAGCATCTGCTCGACAGCAAGCTCACGGACCCAAGAAAGCTGGCTGTCGAGGCGGATCGCTGGACCAACACCCGGGTCTCCCGGGGCCCTGTAGGAGAGTACCCCCGAGCCAGTCAGGGACCACCCCGCCAGAGAGGGGGGGGAAACCAGGGAGGGCAGAGAGAGTCCCAGACCAGTCCCCCGAAGTCCCAACCGCCACCTTTCCCGGCACCCCCAACAGCTGTATCCGGCCCCCCCCTGAGACGGGGGCACCGGGTAACCATCACTTGTTTCCGTTGCCAGAAGCCCAGGCATTACGCCAATGACCCTGAATGCCCCATGGCCCCACGCACCACCCAGGCAGCACCCCCCGTTAGACAGATAGCCAATGTAGCCCTGGGGGAGGAGGTTGAGGAGGCCGAGGAGTGGGAACCCGCCGCTATGGCCCTAGTATCCTTAGGAGATAGAGAGATGGTCCCTGGGAGCCTCCTACCCTCTAACACAAATAAATGTGGGCAGCTCGTAACGATCAATGGCCACCAAGTAGAAGCCCTCCGTGACACCGGGGCCAGCATCACCGGTGTCCTTAGCCATTTAGTCCACGAAGACCAGGTCCTCCCCAACGTATTTTGCCCTGTCATTTCAGCCGACAACACGGAAAGCCTATGTAAGGTAGCCCTGGTGCCCTTTGAGTGGGGAGGGGTGGTCGGTAAACTGAAGGTCGCAGTGAGAACCTCCCAGCCCCTCGACTGTCTCCTGGGGAACGACCTGGAAAGTTCCCCCTGGGGACAAGTTGAGCGCAAGACCCACCTAGGGATGATGGGCCTCCCTGAGTGGGTGTGCGCCACCACTCGATCCATGGCGGCTCGACTGACCCCCCCTGAGGGAAGTCGACGACGCCCCGACCCCTGAAGATGGGATGGTCCCGGCCGAGGGTCCCCACATTCCCCCACCAGAAGAGTTGATCGCCAGTGACGAACCCCAGCCTTCAGACTCCACCCCAGACACCGAGTTAGGCGATCTGCCCGAATTAGCCCAGTGGCGCCACGAGGGGGGCCCCTCCCGAGAGGAGTTCTGCCGAGAGCAGGCTACCTGTCCCTCCCTGGTCGGGCCCCGGGAACAGGCAAAGGCCCAGGCCGCAGGCGACCAGACGGGGACGCACCGGGTGTATTGGGAGAATGACCTCTTGTACAGCGAACAGAAGTCGGTGGAGCTAGGGTCCGGCCGGGTGCTGGTGGTACCCCTACGCTTCCGAAACCTCCTCCTGGGCTTGGCCCACGACGTTCCCCTCGCAGGCCACTTGGGTCAGGACAAAACATACAGTCGCCTCGTGACTCACTTCTACTGGCCCAGAATGAAAGCGGATGTGGAAGCCCACTGCAAGTCCTGTCCCACGTGCCAGGCCAGTGGGAAGAGTGGAGGGAAGCGCAAGGCTCCCCTCCAACCCTTCCCTGTCGTCAGTACCCCTTTTGAGCAGGTCGGGATCGACATTGTAGGACCTCTGGACCCCCCAACTTCCCAGGGGCACCGGTTCATCCTCGTCCTGGTGGACCATGCCACCCGTTACCCTGAGGCCATCCCCCTGTGCACCGTCACGGCCCCCGTGGTGGGCAGGGCATTGATGGGGATCTTCTCCCGCATGGGTTTTCCCCGCGAGGTCCTGAGCGATCGCGGTACCAACTTTATCTCCCGATACATGAGGTCCTTATGGCAACAGTGCGGGTTGTCCTATAAGTTCACCACCCCGTACCACCCCCAAGGAAACGGCCTGGTAGAGCGGTTTAACCGGACTCTGAAGGGGATGATCGCAGGCCTGGAAGAGCCCCTCCGGCGTAAGTGGGACCTCCTGCTCCCCTGCCTCCTATTCGCATACCGAGAAGTTCCCCAGAAATCCTTGGGTTTCAGCCCCTTTGAGCTACTCTACGGGCACCCCGTCAGGGGGCCCCTCAGCCTGGTCAAGGAAGAGTGGGAGGCGGCGCCCCGAGACCCCCCCCGAGATGTGTTCCGTTACGTCCTGACCCTCCGAAATCAGACTAGGAGGTTCCGGGAGATGGCAGAGGCCAACCTGGAGGCGAGTCAGGAGGAGATGAAGCGCTGGTACGACCAGAACGCCACGCTAGTCGAGTTTCAGCTGGGCCAGCTGGTGTGGGTCATGGCCCCCGTGAAACCCTGCGCTCTCCAGGATAAATGGACCGGGCCCTTCAAAGTAGTTGAGCGGAAGAGCCCGGTCACGTACTTGGTAGACGTCCAGTCACCCCGGGATCCCCTCCGGGTCCTCCACGTGAACCGCCTCAAGCCCCACTTTGTGCGGACGGAGCTGAGCCTCCTACTGGCCACTGATGACGGGTCCGAAGAAGAGTCAGATCCTCTCCCTGATCTTCTGCGCACCAAGGAGAAGGACGGCTCCGTAGAGGGAGTGAACCTCTCCCCGTCTCTCACTCCCCAGCAACGTGAGGATTGCCGCCAGCTCCGAGGGCAGTTTCCGGACCTTTTCTCCCTGGTCCCCAAGGTCACCGACTGGTGTGTCCACGATGTGGATACCGGGGACAGCCCGCCAGTGAGGCACTGAGCCTACCGAGTCCCTGATCGGGTCCGGTCCTGTATCCAAGCCGAAGTCTCGAAAATGTTGGCCCTAGGCGTGATCGAACCCTCAGACAGCCCCTGGGCCAGCCCCGTGGTCCTGGTCCCAAAAGCAGCTGACCCCGGGGTCGGCCCGGAACTCCGCTTCTGCGTGGACTACCGGGGACTCAATGAAGTCACCCGAGCCGATGCCCACCCCATTCCCCGAGCCGACGAGCTCATTGACCGGCTCGGAGCTGCTCGGTTCCTCAGCACCTTCGACCTCACCTGAGGCTACTGGCAAATTGCGCTCACAGAGGGAGCCAAGGAGCGGTCCGCCTTCTCCACCCCGGATGGGCACTATCGCTGTCGCGTGATGCCCTTCGGGATGAAAAATGCCCCGGCCACCTTCCAGCGACTGGTAAATAGAGTCCTGGCCTGGCTGGAAAAATTCAGAGCTGCATATCTCGACGATATTGCAGTTTTTAGTTCCGAATGGAGTGAGCACCTCCAGCACCTCCGGAGGGTGCTAACCACCCTACGCCAGGCGGTCCTCACCGTGAAAGCCAGCAAATGCCAGATTGGGCAAGGTTCGGTAACCTATCTGGGGCACCAGGTCGGAAGCGGGCAGGTCGCCCCTCTACAGCCCAAAATCGACGCCATCCTAACCTGGGAACCCCCCACTACCCAAACAGAGGTCCGAGCCTTTCTGGGCCTCACGGGCTACTACCGGAGATTCATCCGGAATTACGGCAGCCTGGTCGGTCCCCTCACGGGACTCACGTCCAAGAAACAGCCCAAGAAGGTGCAGTGGTCCCCTGCCTGCCAAGAGGCGTTCAATGCCCTGAAAACGGCCATGTGTACGGCCCCCGTCCTCCAGGCCCCCGACTACTCCAAAGAGTTTGTGGTACAAACTGATGCCTCTGAGCATGGCATCGGGGCAGTCCTCTCCCAGGTAAATGACCAGGGTCTAGACCAGCCCGTGGCCTTCCTCAGCCGAAGGCTGTTGCCCCGGGAACAGAGATGGAGTACCATCGAGCGCGAGGCGTTCGCCATAGTCTGGGCCCTCAAGAAACTACGCCCTTACCTGTTCGGCACCCATTTCACGGTCCAAACCGACCATCGCCCCTTGCGATGGCTCATGCAGATGCGAGGAGAAAACCCCAAGCTTCTGCGGTGGTCAATCTCCCTCCAGGGGATGGATTTCACCGTGGAACATCGCCCTGGTACAGACCACGCCAACGCCGATGGCCTCTCCCGGTTCTTCCGCCTCAGTGAAGAGAACCCCCAAGAAGATGGGTAGTTCTCTCCGGCTTTCAGCTGGGGGGGACGCGTGTTAGACCCGGCCCTCGTAACATAGTCAGACCTGACCCCTGCACCTCACACCAGCCCCGAGCCCACGGCCTAGCCGATCCTTCCCACCCGAACACACACACCTGACCCGGACTTCCCCCGTCCGTGGCCTTCCTCCTTCGGCCACCCCGGGCCTGCGTGCCCACTTCATGCACCAAGATGGCCGCCGGCCCCAGCGCGACCCTAGCCTAGAGGCGCCACTCCGGCTGGAGGACATCGCGCTCCCCTTGGGATGAGAAAGGGAGGAGCAGTTTCCATCACAACTCCGCGCTTCCCTGGGAAGGTGGGTTTCGATCGACCTGCCGGCCTCCCCGAGGGCTGGCTCCACGCCTGCTGGGTGTCTGGGGCTCCTCCCGACCCGGCCCTGAAAGGATCAAATGACAATGGCAGGAAACCCCCAACAAGCGACCCCCAGGTGACAAGACCCCTGCCTGCACAGACTCCGGACATCAAAGAGGAGTCGCCCTATAACAAGGGGTGCTCTGGGACTGTCCGGCAGATTCGCCTTGGAACACCTGAGCCCTGCTGAGTGACTCGCGGCTCCCCGAAGATCGTAAGACCTCCGACTTTGTGCTTGAGCCCTGCTGAGTGACTCGCGGCTCCCTGAAGATCGCAAGACCTCCGAACTTGTGCTTGAGCCCTGCTGAGTGACTCGCGGCTCCCCGAAGATCGTAAAACCTCCGAACTTATACTCGAGCCTGCTGAGTGACTCGCAGCTCCCACTGACTCTCTTGGTCCCGCCGGACCCCACGACGACAAGCGTATCCCCCAGCTCGAGGATTGTGAGCTGTGCGCCGGGTACGCTCCTGCATTTGATTCCTATCCCCCAAAGACTGTCCCGCTACCTCCTAACCCCCCTCCAAGACTTTGTGAGCCCGCGTTCTACTTGTATATATTTTGCCTTGCTGATCATAAAGATCCTACCACTCCGATCTGATAAAGATTTGCTCTTAAGAACTCCTCGTGTAGTGTCTCTCTGTCGTGTGGTGCCGAGATACGAGGTTCCTCCCCTGAGGAGTCTCCCGCCAGTGCCCGGCTACGATACCTCGAGGGTGGGTCTCAGGGCAGTCAGGGCCCCTTCCGGGCCCCTCTGAGGTCGCCTTCTAACACAGGACACCTGTATTTCTTTGTGATACACGCCCATGTGGGCGGAGACAGTTCAACTGCCTGCTGGTTGCTGTAGTGCCTGAAAGTGTTATCACTGTGGATTTCTTGCCGGTAATCACCAATAACAGATTAAAAGTCCCCAGTGGGTTGATGAGAGCTTACATCAGGGCAGCGGCACCATCTGACTCTCCTCCCGCACCTTGTGCCTCCAATGCCGACGTCGGTTGGCGCCAGCACAACGGGCCGTGGGACACAGCAGGGTTTCCACCGCGGCTGGACTGGCCGCAACATATCAAAACGAAGAGTTGTCCCCTTGTTGAAAACCTCAAGACACAAGGTAAGTTCTTAGCGGTTTAATAAGGAGAGCTGCAGCTGCAAAGTACAACCAAACATTCAAATTAAATGTCAATTCTACGACGCGTTTCGTGCGCTGCGCGCACTTCTTCATGGGCTGACAAAGTGAAAAACCGCAAGCAAGCAGGACACCTGTATTTCTTTGTGATACACGCCCATGTGGGCGGAGACAGTTCAACTGCCTGCTGGTTGCTGTAGTGCCTGAAAGTGTTATCACAGTGGATTTCTTGCCGGTAATCACCAATAACAGATTAAAAGTCCCCAGTGGGTTGATGAGAGCTTACATCAGGGCAGCGGCACCATCTGACTCTCCTCCCGCACCTTGTGCATCCAATGCCGATGTCGGTTGGCGCCAGCACAACGGGCCGTGGGACACAGCAGGGTTTCCACCGCGGCTGGACAGGCCGCAACATAGCAAAACGAAGAGTTGTCCCCTTGGTGAAAACCTCAAGACACAAGGTAAGTTCTTAGCGGTTTAATAAGGAGAGCTGCAGCTGCAAAGTGCAATCAAACATTCAAATTAAATGTCAATAAGCCGACGCGTTTCGTGCGCTGCGCGCACTTCTTCATGGGCTGACAAAGTGAAAAACCGCAAGCAAGCAGGACACCTGTATTTCTTTGTGATACACGCCCATGTGGGTGGAGACAGTTCAACTGCCTGCTGGTTGCTGTAGTGCCTGAAAGTGTTATCACAGTGGATTTCTTGCCGGTAATCACCAATAACAGATTAAAAGTCCCCAGTGGGTTGATGAGAGCTTACATCAGGGCAGCGGCACCATCTGACTCTCCTCCCGCACCTTGTGCCTCCAATGCCGACGTCGGTTGGCGCCAGCACAACGGGCCGTGGGACACAGCAGGGTTTCCACCGCGGCTGGACTGGCCGCAACATATCAAAACGAAGAGTTGTCCCCTTGGTGAAAACCTCAAGACACAAGGTAAGTTCTTAGCGGTTTAATAAGGAGAGCTGCAGCTGCAAAGTGCAACCAAACATTCAAATTAAATGTCAATTCGCCGACGCGTTTCGTGCGCTGCGCGCACTTCTTCATGGGCTGACAAAGTGAAAAACCGCAAGCAAGCAGGACACCTGTATTTCTTTGTGATACACGCCCATGTGGGCGGAGACGGTTCAACTGCCTGCTGGTTGCTGTAGTGCCTGAAAGTGTTATCACAGTGGATTTCTTGCCGGTAATCACCAATAACAGATTAAAAGTCCCCAGTGGGTTGATGAGAGCTTACATCAGGGCAGCGGCACCATCTGACTCTCCTCCCGCACCTTGTGCCTCCAATGCCGACGTCGGTTGGCGCCAGCACAACGGGCCGTGGGACACAGCAGGGTTTCCACCGCGGCTGGACTGGCCGCAACATATCAAAACGAAGAGTTGTCCCCTTGGTGAAAACCTCAAGACACAAGGTAAGTTCTTAGCGGTTTAATAAGGAGAGCTGCAGCTGCAAAGTGCAACCAAACATTCAAATTAAATGTCAATTCGCCGACGCGTTTCGTGTGCTGCGCGCACTTCTTCATGGGCTGACAAAGTGAAAAACCGCAAGCAAGCAGGACACCTGTATTTCTTTGTGATACACGCCCATGTGGGCGGAGACAGTTCAACTGCCTGCTGGTTGCTGTAGTGCCTGAAAGTGTTATCACAGTGGATTTCTTGCCGGTAATCACCAATAACAGATTAAAAGTCCCCAGTGGGTTGATGAGAGCTTACATCAGGGCAGCGGCACCATCTGACTCTCCTCCCGCACCTTGTGCCTCCAATGCCGAAATAATAACTTATAAAAAAACATAAATTATAAATACATCTATACACATAAAACAATAATATAAATACAAATTAAATAAATATATATATAAACAAATGAAAAAAATACGATTTCTTTTACTCTTTTTAATATTAATTATCTACTACATTAACTAAAGTAATACAAACAATATTAGATAGCGGAGGTAATAAAGTTACTATTCCAACTCCAAACAGTACAACAGTAGGGAAAATGTTGGATAGCGTAGGGGTAAAAATTACTATTTCCACCCCAGTGAGTGCAACATTAGGGAAAGTGTTGGATAGCGTAGGGGTAAAAATTACTATTCCCACTCCAGTGAGTGCAACAGTAGTGAAAGCGTTGGAGAACGTATGGGTAAAAATTACTATTCCCACTCCACTGAGTGCAACAGTAGTGAAAGCGTTGGATAGCGTAGGGGTTAAAATTACTATTCCCACTCCAGAGTGTGAAACAGTAGGGAAAGTGTTGGATAGTGTAGGGGTAAAATTTACTATTCCCACTCCAGTGAGTGCAACAGTAGGAAAAGTGTTGGATAGCGTAGGGGTAACAATTACTATTCCCACTCCAGTGAGTGCAACAGTAGGGAAAGTGTTGGGGTTAAAATTAATATTCCGACTCCAGTTAATGTAACAGTGTTGAAAATGTAGGATAGCGTAGGGGTTAAATTAACATACTTATTGATTAAATAATTTTTGTAAAATAAATAACATATTAAAAATTAATTAACTAAGAAATGTATAATAAATAACAATACAATTAAAATAATATTTACTTAAAAATGAAATTCATTCCCACCCTATTCCCCCATAAACACACACCCACTACACATAAAAAACCCCAATTACTTTAATTATCAATTAATCAATTAATAAAAATTAATTACCAATTAATAATAAATTAACAATAAATTAATTAATGATAAAAAATAATAAAACATAATTATACATTAATTATAATTCATATAATTATAAATTAATACATTAAAAAACTACCAATTTATAATTAATTAACAATTAATTAATTATCAGTAACAATAAATGAAAAAAATATTTATGAATTCATATTAATTAAATTACTTCCCACCCTATTCCCATATGAACCCACAACCCGCAACACATAACAATTAACATAATTAATTTATCAATTAATAAATTAATAAAAATTAATTACCAATTAATAATTAAATATTCATTTTAATTAATATAATGATAAGTTAATCAATTAATAAAAATGGATTACCAATTAATAATTAACAATAAATTAATAATCAATAACAAAAATAAAAACATATTAATTAATTAATTATAATTAAATTACTTCCCACCCTATTCCCCTATAAACCCACAACCCGCTCTGATACTAAAACGCAAAATGTACTTGAAAATATTTACTAATTTCTAAACAATTAATACATATATTAAAAAATAATAAAAATACATTACAAAAAATGTTGAACATACATATAAAATACATACTAAAATACATAACACTAATATATATATCGATATTATTAACAACAAAACTTTTGCTAACGATATTACTTACTTTGATATTACTAACTTCGATATTAAAAAACCCGATATTACTTACCTTAAGGTCGATATTCTAGCAAGCTGTGCACAAGAGTCCTGCTAGACGTGTATGAGTCCAGTAGGTCTGCTTTGTCCCAGGTGGCTTAATTGTTGATGCGCGTCACAGGAAAGTTCGTCAACGTGGCTAGATTGTTGGATCAGTTGCTGATCCAGTGTGTGAGGTTGCAGGGTGTGGCGGTGGTGTTGGTTCCAGTGTCCCACACAGCATGTCTGAGTTAACTTGCATCAAGCATCTATGGGGGATTGGTAGCGGGGTGTGTGGCAGTGTGTTGCTCGTCGGAGACGTGGATGCTATTGTGGATGGACCAATGATGGATGCTGGTGTGGTTCTCATCCAGCCAGAAGTTCCTGGCCCACAGCCACATGTATCCTGTGGATGTGAGTGCGTGTGTGACGATGGACGTGTTGATGGCTTTGCGGAATTGTGGATGTAGGCCTGGATATCTGTAGATGAGTGTTACTCTGAGGGTTTGCAGGAGGTTTGTGCCAAACCGGATTTGTGACCCTGAGTGCGTACTTGTGAATAGATATCAATTCATCCTCCGGGATTGTTAGTGCCGTCCCTGCGGGTGCTCTTGTATCCGTCTGAGATGGCAATGAAGAAGTTGTGTGCTGAGGATGCTTTTATCCAGGTCACTGTCATGAAGGTAATGTGTGGGCCTGTTGTGTTGAGGAGGTAACAGAGTCCAATGGCGTGCTGTTGGACGGAGCCAGTGTGGAGTAGGAGGGACATGACCTGGTTGGTGTGACAGGGCCTGGAAGGTGGGGCAGCTCTGTGTAGGCAGTTGAAGTTGCACACTCAGCATGCGAAGGTGTCGTGTGTGCGCTTAGGGTATGCCTGAGAGCAGGCGGTTGAATTTTGGTAGGACATTGCTTGGAGGGTGGCTGCAACATGAGACTGTTGTGTGCTGTGGGTCATGCAAGGACATGAGGGTCGTGCAATGTGCAAATTGCATGCGCTGACGGTCCTGCCTTTGGCACCGCATGGCCGCAACAGTGCCACAGACAAGCTGATGACAGCCTAATGAATGGGTGCAGGGAGGAAGGGAGGAGTATCTTGGTGGCGTGTGGGTTGCAGAATCCGGGGACTTGGTGGGCCCTGGAAACTAGGCCAAAAGTAGCACACAAAGACAAGGATGTCAGAAAGGACAACTGCAACAGGCGTATGTAAAGGAAGGAGTGTCAGGTTACTCATGGCTCACCCAGAGAAAATGGATGAGCAATCACCAAAGATGACTGACACAGGATCAGGAAACAGAAGGCCTCCTGCGCACAGGAGAAACACCCTCAGCAGGCGTTGACGGCCCGTTGGGGGAGCAACCTGCCCAAATACATACACAACCATGGACTTCATGCACAATAGAGATTATTAGCCATGAAGAACTGCATGCATGTTGCCGAACTACACATACACTCATATGCACAATCTTTGGCAACTGTGCCAGAGATGACGCATGCAAAGTGGCAAGAGACATGCATTGACAGAGATGAGGCACTTTGGAGGGTGAGGAACACCTTTATTACTCAAGCTCACACTAAGGGAAATGCATCAATATGAACAGACTCACAGGTCATTTGACTGAACATGTGGGACCTACGCTGGACACCCCTTTCACAACACGGATGTTGTAAATCCAAATGAACTGGCACACAAGTTAAGGGGATGAGCCAAACACCTCCTGCTGCACACAGAGAGGCTGCAATTCCCCATTGAGCCTGTTATGGGGATGTCCCACACTATGTCCACCCGTAGCATGCCGTATGTTTCAGAGGGAAGTTTTACACACATTGATGCCTTCATCAGAATCCAAAATCCATTACAGATGACTGTCACGAAGGGTGACTATCAATTCATGGGAGTCATGCTACATGTTATGTGCCCCATGGTGAGTCGACATGTATGCATGGTAACACAACATGCACAGAAGCAGTCCCTACACATTCAATACACGTACCACCCCCAAAATGCCTTGCTGCAATCCTTGCCCAAAATGACATTTCCCATGTCCGTGCATGGAAAGCTGATTCAGCAGACGTTGCAATACTCATGAGGAATAGCAGGAGGACAACGATGACACAAGCAGAATGACAGACACACAAGAAGTCAGATAAAAGATTTTTTTCCGCATACATGGTCATATACTAAACATGAACAATGTTGTCCCCATGCTAATTTAACCCCTTCCCTGCTCATGACGGAACCACTCCGTCATGAGCCACGGTTGCGCTGTGCTCATGACGGAGTGGTTCCGTCATGCTGCGGCCGTTGGCCGCCGCTCTGCCCACACGGCGCTAATTCCCCGCCTGTGCGGGCGATTAGCGCAGTGGGCGGAGACGTGACGGAACCACTCCGTCATGAGCACAGCTCAACTGTGGCTCGTGACGGAGCGGTTCCGTCACAAGCACAGCGCCACCGCGCTGCCACCAACCCCCCCCAGTGCCGCGGCGGAATTCCTGCCGCGGCGAAGGGGTTAAAAGAAAGTGTCTGCTAAAATGTGTGGAATGACATCATCACTCGAGTGACACATCAGAACACACATCAAAGTCACTTAGCATACAGTCAGCTGGACACACACATTGCAACACATGCCCCCCAAGGCTACAAGTGCACACTCAGACCCAGTGACTCACCATTATGAGAAGAAGCTGCGCATGAGCTGACTCCAGATATCCTCCTCCTCCTCCTCCTCCTCACTTGCCTCATGACCAAGCCCTTCATCCTCCACGGGTGGATGTTCCTGCTCATCCTGCTCCAGGATGAGTGGCACTGCCTTCTCCACTGCCATGTTGTGCAGCATGCAGCACACGACAAAGATTTTGCAGACCTTCGCCGCTGCATATGGGAGGGACCCGCCTGTCTTGTGAAGGCACCGGAATCGGCTCTTCAGGAGGCCAAACGTCCTCTCAATCACTCGCCTGGTCTGCCCGTGTGCATTGTTGTACCGGTGATCTGCAGCTGATCTTGGGTTGCGGAGAGGCGTCATCAGCCATGGCATGTTGGGATAGCCAGAGTCCCCTATATGGAAACATCATGTAAATAAGTGGGTCAGGAGATGCCGTAAGAGCCAAAGATACCACAACACACAGGACAAACAGAGTATACCCACCAACAAGACATGCTCATTCATTGTGCAGCCGCAGCATCATTTGTGGGACCCTGCTACGCCTCATGATGTAGGCATCGTGTGCTGACCCTGGAAAACGTGCACAGACATGGGAAATCAGCATGTTAGCAAGACACACCACAAGGGCATTTATAGAGTGGTAATGTTTACGGTTGTGATAGGCTACCTCCTGTGCCTGTGGTGGTACCAAAGCCACATGTGTCCCATCAATGGACCCAATGACATGGGGCATCCCTCCCAGGGCACAGAAATCACCCTTGACACCTGTCAACTCCTCAGGAGTAGGAAAATGGATGAATTCATCAAGGTGCTCCAACATGGCTGCCAAAATATCACGCAGGACACGGCTGAACATTGTCTGTTACATGCCACCAACATCAGCTATGGTGAATTGAAACGTTCCTGTGGCAAAAAAATGTAGGGCTGCCATCACCTTCATCTTGGGGGTCAGCGCAGTAGAATACCTGTGTTGCGGTTAGAGGTGTGGTGCCAGCTTGGCGGTCAAGTCCTCAATCAACTGTTGAGTGAATCTGTAATGTCGGATGCAGGCACGTTGCCTCATGGCACCCAAGTCTGGCATTGGTCGGGGGACAGGCGGTGCCCTGCAGAAAATTGTATTGAATAACGAACATTGAGAGCATAACAACATCAATGTCAATGAACAGAGCACATGCTAAACTGCTACTACACATCAGCTAAATACAGAGTCTGGTCTGTGCAATACATCCAGGACATGTATGCCAGCTTGGTGATACTCCTACGAAAAGCCAGATACACCCGTTGATGGGCAAGTCTACATGACATGCTCTGAAACGATCTGGGGGCCAGTCTGAGTGAACAGCCAGAGACATCACAGGAGTGACATACATCCACATAGCTGCATTTAAAGGATGTCATCTCATACAGACAGCTGACGGCAAGCTAGACGCACAGGTCACATGGAATGTCAAATGTACAGATCAAACACATTGCGATGAAGGGAAAACACATGAAAACAGAAAACAAAGACATTGAGACGACGCAGATATGTCCACATGTGAAAATATCATGTCTGATGCATACAGACCCTGCTTACGTGGGAATCCCCATGTGGCATGGTGTGCACAGATGTGTGCCATGCCCATCTCCACACAGACACATGTTGGATGCAGCAACAGCAGATGTAGTTGACGGAACACTAACAGCAAGCTCTTGGGAACACATGACACACACATGACATAGTCACATCGGGGCACGCTGATCGTGAAATGTCAGTTGTTAGTGTCCCTGTCCCTGACATCAGGGGACAGTTGTGGGTGGTGGTGACTGTGCCATACCAGTGATGCTGTGCTTGACACGTTTGTACTACAGGCACACATGTGCAAAGTGTGAAGGGGAAGTGTGCCACATAGTGCCCCATCACACATGACATGTGTACACAGGTCATCACACATCAATTGTGCAACTACATGAGGAGACATGTGCAATATCACAGCCTGAAACACCTAGGCCCTGCACATGAAAGTCTGCAATGACAATGACTTGATGTACAGCCTTGTGCGAGTCGGAGACCTCCATTCCTTTCGTGTGCGCCTCCTATCACCAGTGTAAGCGTGTGAAACGCACCGTACACACGCTCTGAGAGCATGTGTACGGCCCGTATCACTATAGTAGTGGTGCCGTACGAGTACACGTGGTATGGGCCGTACACACGCTCTCAGAGCGTGTGTATGGTCCATATCACTATAGTAGTGGTGCCGTAGGAGTACGCGTGGTACAGACCGTACACACATCGTGTGTACGGCCCGTATCACTAGAGTAGTGGTGCCGTACGAGTACGCGTGGTATGGGCCGTACACATGCTCTCAGAGCATGTGTACGGTCCGTATCACTATAGTAGTGGTGCCGTAGGAGTACGCGTGGTACGGACCGTACACACACGCGTACTCCTACGGCACCACTACTATAGTGATACGCACCGTACCCACGCTATGGATGTGTGAGTACGGTGCGTATCACTATTGTAGTGGTGCCGTACGTGTACGGGTACGTGTGAAATGCACCGTACATGTTTTTTGGATTCAAAAATTACATAGGGGACAAGTATTAGGCCCAAAATGCATGCTGGTTGTCATGGATACAGAGATTTCAGTTGCAATGTGGCCATCATGTGGACTTGAAAAGTCAGTTGGCCCAAAAATTACAATGTTGCAAAGTGGTGTTTGCCTTGCTGTGATGCTTAAAATTTTAATCATGCAAATTCGTGTCATTGGTGTATGTTTAAAGGGATTGGAGGAAACGTAGGATGCAAATGAGTCTGACCAATCACTTTGTACTTCTGTAAATGAAAGCCCCCAGCAAGACAGATATAAGTCAGCCAGAACCCATGAGAGGGCACTTGCCTGCACTACTTTCCTGTCGACCACACTGCTGCTGTCTGTGCATCCTCTGGCACCATGTCACGTACTGTGGAGAGGGCCCAGCCATTCACACTTGAGGAGAATGAGGCATTGTTGAATGTTCTCCTCCCACAGTACCCCAGCCTATACGGAAGACTAGGGGTGCAGGTGAGTGCTGACTCCACTACCTTTGACTGTGCACCTTTTTTGTGACTGTCACTTCTGGCATTGTGTCCAGGTGTGACAGACATGCAATGTGGTTTAGAGTGGGTCCCAGAGGGGGTAAAGGCTTATGTCTCTCATGCAGGGCATGATGTAGGTCCTGTGTGCACTCCTCACTTGCATTGTGCTTACTGTGACATTCACTGCATAGTGCATGACACATTCAGCCTGGCAAATCCTTGGTGGTATTTTCTGGCTATTGTCCTGAGGTGATTCAGTGTTCCCCCTGGTGTGACAGGTGACTGTACCCACAGATGTGTATGAGTTGAGTGGAGCTGTGGTGAGAGTGTCCAAGTGATGTGTACGCCCTCCTGGACATTGATGTGTGTGAAGGTTCCTTGTCATGTGGGTGAGTGTCTATGTAGTGTTGCACCACAGCTGCATGGAGGAGGCAACAGCTCTACCCATCTGATGTGAGAAGTAAGCCGCGCTGTGTGTCTGACTTGCTGAGCTAGCCCAACACCTGTGACACCCCACAGGCAAGTGGCACATGTGCAGAGTGAGGTTTGTATCCGCTGTTGCCAATGGCAGGTGATTGATCTGTGCCTGTGTGTGTCTGTGTACTCTGCTGAGGTTGTGTCAGTGGCCTGGGGCATGTAACTCCTTTGAGGTGCTGTCCATCAGCCTGGTGTTGCATGTGATGCACAGTGTGTGCCATGATCAGGGAGTGTGTCGCACCCCTCCTGCCACCTGTGTTATTTCAATGCCATGTAGTGCATTAGGGCTTCCACAGAGGCCAATGTCTATATGAGAAAGATGCTATTCCTTGCCAGCTTCCTATGCCCTGTTCAACATATCAAAGATGTTCAAATGTGTGTCTCTGTGACATGGAGCAGGTGTAGTGATGTTGTCTCACTTTGTCATCCCCACAGGTAACTGCCTATGAGAGGGGGGGGTCTGGAAGGAGATCGTCAGGGCCGTGAGAACGGCGGGGGGTCGCAGACGGTACCTAGCCCAAGTCCGAAAACGATGGCAGGACATCCGGTGCTGGACCCGGCGGATCGCCCGGGTCCAGCTGGGGCTCTCACCTCCACGCCCCCATGGCGGGTGCCGACGCCTGACCACCCACATGATGCGTGTCCTGGCAGTGGCCTTCCCTGACCTGGATAGGCAGTTACAGGAGAGACAGCAGCAAGGAGGGGGTAGGTACATATCTGTTTGTTGTGTTGTATGTCCCCAGCTTTTGGAAGTGCTCTGTAGCCTGGATACACTGCCAGGGTTTATATGTGCAGTGCATATTCTGTTCCCCAAAGTCAACCGGTGCTCTTATTCGTCCCTTCCCCTCCTTGACATGTGTCCCCTGGTCTGTGTGTAATCACAATTGCACATGGTCATCTAGGCTGCCAGTTAATCCAAGTGCACATTGCTTTCTGCATCATGTGTGAGGGTGGTCTGTGACATGTGTTGGTACCTTGCCTGTGCCCTGTCCTGTTCACTCTGTTGGGGGTCCATATTTGTTGGCACTGATGATGAGTCTCAACATGGGAGTGTGAGGTTTCAAATGAACACACTTGCAGCATGCATGTCAATGTTGTGGCCTCAGACATGATGTGCATGAGTGGGAGATATGCATTGTGCCAGGACGGTTGCTCATGTTACAGTCAGATCATTCCAGGAACAAGGAGCAGTGTGCCCACTACAGTCCCCTGAGACACCCTTGCCTCGTAATCATGTGTGTCATCCATCACTGTGTCCATTCTCAGTGTGTTCAGCATATGTTTGCCTCTGTGGCATTGTTCCCTGGCCTCATTTGTATTTATCCAAAGTGTGCTACATGTGTCCACTGGACAGGGAGACCCCATTTGGCTTGTGCATACTCACACTGGGCAGTACCTGTGTGTCTATTCACAACTATCTGTTGATGGTTGTTTGTCACAAATATGTGTTGGCAGCCTCACGAGGGGATGTGGAGTACATTTGGGAATTCTTGCAGCACATTTTTGTAAACCCTGATTAAGAGGTGTCACTTCTTGATCTGTCTCAATCACATTGTCTCAGGTATGGGGGATTTGTGTGGGCGAGGCCTACATGGCCAAACCTTATGTCTCCTTGCCAGGTCTGACCTGTGTGTGATAATTGGCTGGACAGAGACTCAACGTGCAGTGACCCAGTGATGTTGTGCAGGGTATAATGTTTGTGCTTTGCAGCATGTGTCAATTGTTTAAATACATGATTCCTGCTCATACATTTTTGGCACCAGTGTGTGGTCCAGATGCTACGTAGTTTGGTGTTTGTGTGCTGACATCTGTGTGGACATTCTGGCTTGCCATGAGGGTGTCTCCTCAGTTCAGGTATGCCTTTTTACGACACAATTGCAGGCCCATTAGCTTATGCATTGTCCTGGGATTGGACATGTGTGCCACTCCACATGACAGGCAGTGGGTCAGATGTGTTGCCAACTGTGTCATCAGGTAACGGATGGCCATGTGACAACTGACATAATTCAAGTTGTTATTCAAAAGGTATTGTACCTTGGCACTCACAACACTTGTCAACAGGTCTTCATGTTTTAAATGCTTTAGTTTGATGTTTTGTTGTTAAGAACAATAATGTGCCTGCATGACAGATGTCTCCCAAAGAAGTGCACAACAAACCAAATTTACACGTTCAGGGAACACGCTAGCACATTTTAAAAGAAGGCACTGTTCTAATGAGACTGTTTTTCAGATTATACATGTTCCCCCAGTGTTGTGGAATTTGGGTAAGTCCTTGGTTGTTGGTGATACCAACTTACGAGTGTCAGGTCATCAAGACCTCCGTGGGCCCATGTATATGTACTTTCTGCAACACCATTTCTTTCTAACAGTGGCTTCTTTAAAAAAGGCTGCCAGCTTCTTCAATGACTGGGAAAATGTAGTTTTGTGTGCAGCTCCTTGGGAGCCATCTTTTTTGGAGGCACATGTGTGTTCTGTTCACAAAATGGCACATTCCCACATTCTGACCATGTTGATTGTGTAAAGTATTGTGATTCCCAAGTGACCAACATTTTTTCGTTTTGTGTTCCAAAGTACTTACAGGTCTCGGAGTGTGGGGACACCTTTGGTATTGAGGTGTGTTACTTTGCCTTGGGTGCAACACTACTGTTTCTTTCAGGGTAAAAAAGAGTTAGCATGACTTCATTGTATTGCTGTGCTCACCTGTTCCCAGACACTAGCTCCTCAGTGTATTTCTCATTCAAGTTTTGGGCTGGTGTGTCCTATTTTTCCTTGTGTCCAAGTGGCATTGTGGGTTTACCAACTGGGTAGTACAGGGCTTACATATGTGTGGAGTAATCTAGCTGTTACTCATGATGCATTGCCTGATATGCACTGTGACCTATTGGTTTTGTACTCATGTGTCAGATGTATACAGGTGACTGATGTTTTTCTGTATCTTCACCTTGCCCACAGCATCATCATTGGAAACCGAGGGAGACACCTGCACGGACCTGGATGAGGGACCCAGCACCAGTGCCACCAGTGCTGACGAGTCTGCGGGAGCCAGAGGCACGGAGGGCGAGGGGAGTCAGTCGGAGGACCTGTCTGATGGCGATTCCAACTACGATGCAGACGGGTCCGAGGCTGACCTCATCGAGGGGGCGGAGGCTGCTACAACACCTGGCAGCTGCCCAACATCTGTCCCCGCCTCCTCCATTCCCATCACCGCCCTCCCAGTTGCTCCGGTCCCTTCTGTCCGTGCAGGGCCCCACCATGTCTCCTTCGGGACAGGCACCGCACCCCCTGCCCCTGTAACCCCTGCTGCCCTCAGTGCAGAGTCTGTGGACATACTGCGGCAGTTGCAGGTTGGGCAGGCATCGGTGCTGACTGTCCTCCATGGCCACACCACACTGCTGACACAGATGGTGTCGTTCATGGAGGGCATGTCAGCAACGATGTCTGAACAACGCAGGTTTCTGCGGTCCATGGTCTCTTCCCTGACGGCAGCAGCAACTCTCCTGCAGTGCTTCAACTCTCCCTTCCCCAGCCCCATCCACACTTCCCTCTCCCATACCTGTCCCATGCACACCCAGACATTCCCAAGCACGCACCCCACCAGACACAGGCAGCACGCCACCAAGTAAGGGCAAGCGCACACCTCCTGGCACGCACACTCAGGGGGATATAGGCACACCCACTGGTCTGGGGCAAAAAGACATACACGCAGCCACGGTCTGAGTCTGCATGCCTCACAACCCAGTCCCTCCAAAAGCACTCCCCTTGGCTCCCCTGCCAAACTGACACCCAAAGAGGTCGACATGGGTGAGCTGCCCATCACCCCCACTGTGACACCACCCCATAAGCGGGCGAGGAAGTCCCCGGGCAGGGTAGTCGAGTCCCCCCCTGTCAACCCCCTCCCCCAAGAGCGCTGCACCCCATCCCTCGGCCACCCCCCCCTCCGTAGGCCCTGGGGTTTCTTCCGGTGCAGGGGTTACCCTGGACGCCCTGGCAGCAGTGTGCAGCGCCGAGCTCACCTCCACCTTTGGCGCTGCCCCACCCCCTGTGGTGGAGACGTCCAACCCTGCACCCACAACACCTACCCTTCCCCCTCCTGTCCCTGCGGTGCCTGGTCCTTCCCCACATGATCCCCCCCCCCCCCAGTCGATGAACCTGAGGGTTCCACTGTGTCGGCAAGCTAGGGGAGACGCGTGCCCATGTGTCCCCCCAAGGACTTCTATTATGGACTGGCCATTGGCCTTTGTATATAGTGTGATTTAATATTTTCTTTTTTATGCTGAATAAAGCATTTTATTTTTACTTTGAACACTATTGCAATTCAGGTATTGATGTTGGTGCTGAGGTTCAGGAGTTGGTGTTGTGGTAATGTGTTTAGGTTCTGAGAAATGTTCTAGTCTGATGGTCATGAGGTGGACCATGGTATCTGCGTGCCATCACAAGGTCTCTGCAAATAATAATTGGTTGTGTGTGTTATTTTGGTTTGGAGACATTGTCCCAAGGAGTGTTGCTTCCTCTGTGGCTCCTGAGATCTTCCCTGCAAAGAGTTGCACAATTGTTGTGCTGACCTGTGTCTACATTTCCTTTGTTGGTGACGGATCCCTTCAACTATGGCCATGCATGCTCAGGAATGTCTCCGGCTGCATCGTCTGTGCCATCCTTGCTAGTCACTGTACTTGTGTATTGAGTATGTTGAAATGCCTTCATGGAGAAATTCTCCCTTTTCAGCACTATGCATGTGTGTACTCCCGGCCTAGCACACATATGGTACTTGTTCTGCAGGGTATGTGGGCACCTGACTCATAATTGTGGGCATTGTATCTGTGGGCACTCCACCCTATTCCTTCCATGAGAGACAACGTCTTGGTGGCTGACCCAGCACCTGTACATTCCTATCAGTCCTGGGATGTGACAGTGTGTGTTCCCTTTGGCTCTCTTAGTTTAGTAGGCAGTGACATGACTATACAGTCTTGTGGCATGATCTCAGTGTGTGCATTGTGCTGCATCCGCCAAGGGTGGGTATGCATGTGTTATCTGTCCTCACACCCACATGCGGTGTGTCATGCAGTGGGGGAAAGACATCCATCCTCCTGGGAGTGGGACACTGCTCTCAGTGATGTGTTGTTATGGCACTATCATTATTGTCCAAAGTTAGGGATGCGTACATACACCCATGGAGTTGTGGTCATCTGATAATGATGTACACCCACCCATGTCTCTGTCCACTGCTGGGAGTCCTCTGCACCCACACCTCATATTGAAGGCCACTACTGGTAGTCATTTACACCCACCCCCATGTCTCTGTCCACTGCTGGGAGTCGTCTGCACCCACCCCTCATATTGCAGGCCACTGCTGGTAGTCATTAACACCCACCTCTCACATGTCTGTCCACTGCTGGTAGTGATATGCACCCACCCACATGTCTCTGTCCACTGCTGGGAGTCCTCTGCACCCACCCCCATGTCTCTGTCCACTGCTGGGAGTCCTCTGCACCCACCCAAATATGTGTGTCCACTGCTGGTAGTCATATGCACCCACCCCTCACATGTCTGTCCACTGATGGGAGTGATATGCACCCACCCCCATGTCTCTGTCCACTGCTGGGAGTCCTCTGCACCCACCCCCATGTATCTGTCCACTGCTGGTGTTGACACGCACCCACCCCCATGTCTCTGTTCACTGCTGGGAGTCCTCTGCACCCACACACATATGTCTGTCCACTGCTGGGAGTCCTCTGCACCCACCCCTCACATGTCTGTCCACTGCTGGGAATCCTATGCAGCCAACCCACCCACCCCCTTGGTGCAGTACACTGCTGTCCTGGGCCTACACACACACCAATATGAAGGTAATATGCTGCACCAGGCCATAGGCCAACAGTCGTGGCGTATGTACGCCTTGTATCCCAAATGTACTGGTGCTGTAGGGGTACGTGTAATACGGACTGCACCCCCGCATTCATAGGGTGTGTACGGTCTGTACCACACGTACCCCTATGGCCCTAATCCAATAATGATACGGCCCGTACCCACGCTATGTATGTGTGGGTGCGGTCCGTATCACTATAGTAGTGGTGCCATAGGAGTACGCGTGGTACGGTCCGTACACATGCTCTCAGAGCGTGTGTACTGTCCGTACCATGCGTACCCCTACGGCACCACTACAATAGTGATACGGCCCGTACACACGCTCTGAGGGCTTGTGTACGGTCCGTACCACGCGTACCCTTACGGCACCACTACAATGGTGATACGGACCGTACACACGCTCTGAGGGCGTGTGTACGGTCCGTATCACCATTGTAGTGCAAACACTCCAATTTGGCATTTGCAATGAATATAGGAGTCAAAAAATGTCATACTCTTAGGCCCTGATTACAATATTTACCACTCTGCCTACGTTTGTCACTGCTTGCCCACCAGATTATGACTTTTTAGTAGTCTGGCAGGTGGGCGGCCTCGCAGTCCCATGGTGGTGCCTCTTTTAAAGGCTGCGGTGCCTTGAAATAGGCAACGCAATTGGACCGCACTGCAAGGTTCCTGCACAGCATAGACCCGAAAGTCCATGTCATGCAGGAACCTATGTGCATGCACACAGGGGGCACGTTAGGCCCTCCTGTGTGTATCCACATTCGGTGTAGGCCCAGGGGGACCCAGTAGAGCCCTCCCTTGTTTCTTCCCTTCAAGGTTTACATAGAGGAAACACTGGAAGAGAGGACATTCGTAATATGCTTGGTGGGATTGCGACGGTTGTGCCAAGCATGTTGCAGTCCACTGACCCCACTCCTATGCCAGGGAACTGCAGTTTCCTGGTGGAGCCAGGGGTCCAAGGGCGGTCCGAACGGCCAACTCCTAATTGGGCGGTCGGAACACCGGTGCGGTGGTAGCTGGATGTGCCACGACCTGCCACCATGAGTCTGACTGTCCTCGGACCACCAGAATTGTAATCGAGCCCTTAGACTCTATTCTGAATGGATCAGATTCGGGATCTGGAAGTGGTATTTTGTAGGTATTTCTTCCAAATACTGAATCCGTATATTATGCTTATGTGCTTTTACTGCTCATTCTAATACACTGCTCCTAATACTGCTCCAAGATGTATTGTGATTTGATACGTTTTTATGTGAATCTGTTTTTTATTAAATGTGTTATTAACTGGTTATGGTGACTTTCTCCATCCATTGGCTTTCATATTCCTTTTCATATCAGTGCTATAGTGTGCTTGCCTTCCACTCATGGAGGGTGCTTGGGGGCAATTTTCCACAGCCAAGACTCACATCTTTTTGAACCGATATTTGGACTAGTCATGCTCAAGTTATTCATTGCTTGCTGGTCTGGAGGCGCAGTGTGCAGACCCATATCTACAAGGCCATACAAAGCCACTTTGCATGGCTTTAAATGGCCTCGTACATATGGTGTAAGGCAATGCAGCGCAGGCCACTGTATTGCCTTCCTCTGCATCAGAGAGGCGTTCCATGGGTGTTGCTGTGGGTGTTCCCACGCAACACTCATAGGTTTTGACGCTGCCCCAAATTTACAAAATCAGATAAACCTGGGGTAGCGCTATAAACCTTACGCCTCCCCAGAGCAGGCATAACAAGGAGAAATGTTTTAATTCTGAAGCTCACAGAGAACGAGGAAAAAGCCTCCATTGCACTGCTTGGGTGCAGGAAGGTGTCCCTTCCCGCACAAAAACAATCATGCCAACACTGCAGACACCCTTGAACTATGGTGCAAGTATGCCTGCGTTGGCGCTCCGCTGCCAATTTTGTGCCGGTGCTGGCTGAAAGGACAGTAATGCACTGTATCTTGTAAATATGGTGCATTCCTGCCCTTTCAAATTGGTGTAGGGTGGCGCAGCAAAATGACTTACGGCACTGCCCTACACCAGCTTGGGTGGGCACCAATAAACAGCTGTCAATGAATCAAACAGGGTTTATAAAAAGGCATGGGGACTATTATTAGCTCTTATAATTGAAATGGCTAAGTTCCGCGTATTGAACTTGCATCTATGTTTTATCGATTTTAGTCCGGCCTTTGACACGGTGCAAAGGAATATTCTTTGGAACAAGTTTTTGAAAAGTGGAATTGCACCTAGTTTGTTCAGAGCGATCCAAATGCTGTATACCAATACCTGGATGAGAGTAAGGTTGGGCAAGGGTACAGTAGTGTCAAAAACAATGATAACAAGGAATAGGTTGAAGCAAGGATGTGCATTGGCTCCAACCTTGGTCAACCTTTATTTAGCTGACATCTCACCTAGGTTGAATGATATTAACTCTCACTCCCAGTTGGTGACCGGTTTTAAGGTTTCCCAATTATTGTATGCCGACGACATTGTATTAATAAGTTATACAAAGGTGGGGCTGCAGAGACTAATAAACGAAACTGCTCTATATGCTTCATCTCACGGGTTAAAGGTCAACTTAAAGAAGTCAAAATCAATGCTGGTGTCAAGGGGGTTAGCAGCACGACCTATATTGAGTATAGAAGGGTCTGTGTTAGAATCCGTTTCAGAGTATAGATATCTGGGTGTTATACTAGATGCTAGGGGTTCGGGTAAGAATCAGTGTGCAGCACTATAGAGAAGAAATAACTAATTAACTGCACCATTCACTCCCCTCCAGAATAACTTAAAAGGCCTTTCCCTCAAACCGTTACTACAAGTAATGTCAATTAAACACGTACCATCTCTGACATATGGAGAAGAGACCTTTAGAGGACGCACTGATAATATCATAGACAAGCTGGTGACAGGTACCTATCGTCGCTTGTTTTATCTCCCTTAGCAGACATCACCAGCGCAAATTCGACTTGAGTTCGGCCTTAGACGACAGAACCTAACAGCTTAGGGACATATTTGAAATGTTGCCACATACTCAGAAGGGATAATAACTCATCACTTATGACAGTGGTCTGGGAGGCTATAAGTGACAACAAACATAAGCAGGCCCATGAATACTTCAAATTGGCTATAGATACGTTTAAGGCTGAACAATTATGTGCTTTACCCCTTCCACAGGTGGCATTTAACAAAGTGATACATGGGTGCAGTAAAAAAATGTCCTTGCTATTGGATAAAGCAGTATTGGCAAATAGATCCCATGCATGGCAGTGATTGCTTCCTATAGTATGCTCAAATCTCAGAGCTATCTAGGGGATTTAAATAGCCAAAGGGCCAAACTGAAGTTTATGAATCTCCAGTTAGACAATAGCCTATTCCGTGGAGACTCCCCTGCTTGGATAAAAACGAGTGGTGAAAGGACGTGTCGTCTCTGTAACTATAATAGAGTAGATATTTGTCATATCATTTGTAGTTGCCCAGCGTTATTAGTTGAACGTAGGAGGCTGCTGAGGCAGGACTTTAATTGGCAATTGATACAAACATGTTGACAAGCAGTCATAGCCAGCCTGCAGGGGGAAGGTTTACAATTCACTGGCAGGCTTTTGAAGTTTATAGAAATAGCAGAGAGGAAACTGACTAATAGTGATCAATGAAGAGATTCTTTAGCACTTATGAATTGAGGAAAGTACTTTAATTATGTGTTTTTTAAAATAAGGGCCCAGGATTGGTTATGTATGAAAGGTAAGGAAATTGCGTAAAGATGTTTTAGTGTATGAAATGTAAGTAAACTGTATTAAGGTGTTTTTATTGCAAGTTTTTATTAACTGAACAGTAAATCTTTTCATTAATTTTCATTCATTCATTATCTATTTCAATACTCGTTCCTTGGTTAAGCACAAACTAGAGATTTTCCAACTGCTTGATACAGAAACCCTGATATCTAGTTTCTTTCTAAACTTACTTGGTTAACAGAGGAGTCCACCCTGGACATCTTAGCAGACTTACCAGATTATTTTGCATTCATCAATCTAATCGACACTTAGGTAAGACTATTGGGGGTGTGGCTGCCACAATTTCATAGAAATTTAAATTGGTCTCACTTCAATTGGATTGTATTCCTGAAACTGAGCATTTAGTTTTAATATTAGAGTTGTTAAATCAGTCTCTTATTTGAGTAATTGCATTTCCGCCTTCTGGTAATATGTCCACCTTTCCTCAGCTTTTCTTTTAAACGAGCTAGCCATTCATAGTTGGCCACTCAAAAAGTATTATAGTGGGAGACTTCAGTTGTTGGATTAATGTTGATAATTTATGCCAGAAATTTTGTGACTTCCTGGAGTTTTTAAAAACCCTTAACTTAGTAAAGCAGATATCTGCTCCTACCTATATTAAAGGTCACACTCTTGTACAAGTTTGTACGGTGAGCCTCTTATTCACACATTTGGAAGAGTTACCTTGTATATGGTCTGATCATTCTATTTTTGAATTCAATATTAATAGCATTCAAAAACAAAATATTAAATTAAGAACTAATCATTTATTTTGTATTTGGTCTTTTGCGGGCCATGTAGCTCTCCTTGATTTTACACCCTCTGTGATCTATAATGTTCACTCAATGGATAAATGCAATAACAACAAGGTGATGAATGGAATGCTTCAAATAATCTCAACCACTGGCAATTGCTCAGGCCTCATCCAAAGCCACAGTTTTTTGCCCACCATGCCACTGAAGTTTGGACCCAGCCATATGCAAATCAGCCTTGATCCTGCTCATCATGGGAACAGTCCAGCCTGAACTGCCAGGTCAGGTCCTCCCTGAACCGGATTACAAGCAATCTAGGACCTGTTTCCACCTAGTTAGGGCACTTCGGCCAGGCATAGCTGGGTGCCAGCGGCACAATGAGCCTGGGACCTACGTCTGGGCACACCCGGTGCGTTTAGGGCAGAAAAAGCCAAAGCAACATAGGTGATGGATGGAATGCTTGAATTAATCTCAGCTACCGAAAATCACTGGGGCCGCATCCCAGTCCATAAGTTTTTGCCCACCATGCCAGTTTTGGTTGAAAACTCTTTGATAAACTTTGCATAGAATCCACAGACATCTAAAAAAAATAGATCACCTTTTCTTTTTTGTTAGGCATCGGAGCTTCAACTTAGGCATCTTAGGCATCTCCTATGGCTTTAACTAAACTAAGGTGCGGGAGATCAAAGAATTTTCCAGGCGCTGGTGGTGCGTGAGATTACAACATTTATGGTGAGCAAACAACCCTCGCCAAAATATAAGATTAAAGTCACCCAACAATATGAATTTGTTTTTTTTTCCTGGTGAAAGTGAAATGATAAAGAGCACCTCAAATGGGCCAAATGTTCCAAATCGGGCATAGGGTCCAAATGTCAATTCTTACTGTAGGATTTGCACACATAGGGTTGTCAGAGGGGCCGAGACAATGAGAAGCTCATCGCCAAATTTTAGAAGCTACAAATTGCCATTGCTACAGTCTAACATGATAAGAAGGCTTTATTCACACTAAGCCCCGGGCAGTGCACCAGGAATCAATTGCCAAAAGTCACAAGACAACATTGCACAGAATCCGAATGTCGACCATAGGAAAACAGATACAGTTAAAAGTACATAATTACAAATTGTTATCACTCTTCAGAATAATCAAAAGTAAGACTCTTTTCTTTTGAAAAACTATCTACTGATCTCTTTGTTGCCTGTACCTGGCAAACACTTAGGGCCTCGGGAAACGGGACAACCCGCTGAGGGTGCGGCGGTCGCGCACTCCCGATTAGCATGCGCCCGCCACACTGGCGGGCGCATGGTGCATCTGCAACATTGCGGCGGGCGGTGCAGAGAGCACCGCCCGCCGCAATGCCACAAAGGCAGCCTGTGCCTTTCAATGCACAACGTGACAGGCACCGCACGGTGCCTGCCACGTTGTACATCGAAATGCAGGGGGGTACCATAGGTACCCCCCATGTGCACCCCCCACCCTCCAGAATCCCTGGGGGCCCGCTACGGGCCCCCAATGTCAAACACCACCTGCGTTTCCGTGGCGGCAATGCCGTCATGAAAAGGCAGGTCCCCGCCTGCATAGTAATATGTATGGCGGTGTCTACCAGACATCGCCACCATATAAACTGCTTTTCTGCCCCGGTAGGCAGTCGGGCGGATTGCCTACCGGTGGAAAACATGGCGGGGGTGAAATTTGCAGCGGGTGGATGTTTTTAGCGGTGGATCGCCACCGCCCGTATACTAATGACCCCCATAGTAGCCCACGTGTCGCAGGTCGTGTGCATCCATCTTGAAAATTCCCACTTTTTAACCATGTATCAGGCTCGGTTTTGGACTCCGCGTTATACTGAGTCATTAATGCTGTCAGTATTGGATGACATGCTTAAGGACAGTGATGAAGGCTTGATTTCTGCTCTGGTCCTGCTGGATCTCTCAGCAGCTTTTGATAGCGTTAACCACAAGTTGTTGGTGGACCAGGTGCTGGACTCTGGGCTCTGCTAGGCCGAATAAAGATGGCCCGTAGAGGCTAAAGTAAGCGGTAACCTGAAAACAATGTGCACAGATAACAAAATGATGCATTTCAGAAATTTCAATTCACAATATGAAGAGGATTACACTTAATTTCTGTCTATGAATAGTCACAAATCTGCAGTTTATAGAACAAAAGAATATGGAATATGCAAAGATGTTCAAGGCATCTCATATATATATTGTTCGATTTGGCCCTTTTTGCAAAACCTTTTGCCTTCCTCCTGTATTTTTTCTGACCTGTTGTTGGTGGTTTAATGAATCTGGGCACTTAACCACTGCTGATCAGTGCTAAAGTGCATATGCTCTCTTTTCTAAATTGTGTTAAGGATTAGTTTTTCCATGATTGGCTATTTTATTTACTTGTCAGACCCTTGTACAGTGCGTCATGTGTGCCCAGGGCCTGTAAATCAAATGCTGCTGGTGGGCTTGCAACACTGATTGTGCCATCCACAGGAGCAGCTTGTAAAATGTGGATCAGGCCTGCCATTGCAGAGCCTGTGTGCAGTCTGGGACTGCCATGTCGATTTAGCAAGTGCACACACTTGTCAGTCCCCAAACCTTCCTTTTTCTGCATGATAGTCATCCCTAAGGTAGGCCCAAGGTACCCCTGTGGGCAGGGTGCATTGTATGTGAAAGGTAGGACATGCCCTAGTGAAATACTGCCAATTTTGTTTTTCACTATTGCAAGGCTATCTGTTCTCATAGGCCAGAATGGGGAGTTCGTTTATAACAACTTATAAACATAACTGACCGTAGGAACAAGATGGGAAAATGAATTTTAGTATGCCTGAACTGCGAATGTTAAGATGCATCTTTTAGTGAAGGTGATTTTTACATTCTGTGTCTGAAAATACCACTTTTAGAAAGTAGGTATTTTCTTGCCTAACCATCCAGTGTGCCACTGCTAGGTTTGTGTATTGCATGTTTGGCCTTTGGATGACAGGGGGCTGGAGAGGGCTGTGGCTCCAGATGTCTGATGAGCCAGGACTGGGCTGAATAGACCTGGGTTGCATTTGGAGTGGTGGGAGGAGTAGCATCTTCACCTGAATAGAGCTGTGCCTGCCTTTCACAATGACGGCTCCGCCCCCAGTGGTGTGTCTGGAGCCAGGGCTCACACTGACAATCGAGGTTGTTTTGCACTTACAAAGTGCCCCACAGAACTGGTTTTTGCTGGGTACAGACACTCTCTGCCTTCAGAGAACAAAGGATTTTGGTGTATAAAAAGAGGGGCCCAGACGCCAGACTTTTGGATCACTTCTGGGAAATCAAGAGGAACCTTTGCCAAGGAGAAGAGTGGGAGAAGCTGAGGAAGATTACTGCCCCTGTGCTGTTTGGGGTTGGCCTGCAGTGGCTACTTTCTGCCAAGGAAAGGAGATAAGGACTTTGCTGTTGCTTTGTTATCTTGAGGAAGATCTCCAAGGGCTTGAAACTGAGATTGCCTCCTGTTCTGAAGTCTCAGGGACACAAAGACTTCACCAACAGCTCCCCTGAATTTCCTTGCTGGGATTTACAACCTGCAAAGAGGTGCCTGCTGCTGTTTAGGACCGCTAGAGACTGTTTGTCGCTGGGAGCTGGAAGATCGAAGCAACGGGGAAGTAGCGTGTTGCATCCGCACCGATTCCCGATGCATCACCGAGCCACGGGGAAGAAGCATGCTGCATCCACACCGTGTCCCGACGCATCGTTGAGAGAACCAATGCAGCACTTGCCATGCAGCTACAATAGATCACGCATCGTACCGCACTGCCACATTGCATCGAGCCGCAATTTAGTTGCATCTCACCAGATCGTCGCCACGCATCGAGGCGCCATCTTGTTGCATCATTACCGGAACACAGGAAGCAACAGACGCATCCCCTCGTCTCCGGTAAGGAACAGACGCATTGCCTCCTCTGCGCTGCAGTAAGGAACGGACGCATCGCATCCCCTGAAGCAACGAACTGACTCATAAACCTTTCCTGCGACCCTTTTGTTTGTTTTGCATGACGCATCTGAGGTACTTTGTGAGAAAAGTGTTGCATTTACAACTTCCATTGAACTGAACTATTTCTACCATTTGAAAGCCTTATTTTTTAAACTGTATTGTGGATTTTTGTTGTTTGGTCTTGTTTAGGTAAAGATTACTTATTTTACTACACTGGTGTGGTGTTCCTTTGTAGTGTTTTCACTGTGTTACTGTATGTGTTCACAAATGCTTTACACACTGCCTCTGAGATAAGCCTGTCTGCTCGTGCCAAGCTACCAAGTGGATGAGCAGGGGTTATTTTAGGAGTGTATCCCCCTTACCCTGACAAGAAGCAAGGGCCAAAAATTGGACAAAGGTACTTACCTCTGCCAACTAGAGACCCCCATTCCTAACATATATATATATATATATATATATTATCTACTGGCGGTCGCCAGTAGATAGTTATAGTTAGGACCGTGTTTCCATAGGAAATCTCAAAATTCTATTTTGAATAACTTTGGCGCCGGTTGACGAATCCTCGCGAAATTTTCAGAACTAATGGGGCGCTCCGCTCAGCTCCTACCCTGAAAGTCTCAGGGGGATTCGTCAAGCGGGGGCCGAGAAAACGGGGGGGTCCCAAAACGCATTTTCCCCATGCATTTTTCCATTGGACCTTTAGTCGCAGCTACAGCCCGAACGGCTGAACAGAATTACTTCAAATTTGGCAGAGAGGTAGCCATAAGGTCAAGGAAGTGCCTTTCGCAGGTAAATCTGTTCAGTATTTCCTGAGAAAATAGCATTTCAAAGCATATCAATATCTATACACGCGCACCGTCCGCGCACGGTGCGCGCACCCTGCCGTGCGCGAGCGCAATTCTGATTTGTTGTTAGATGTCGGTAAACATTCGAATCGGTCGAAACCAGGAAGTGTCGGCCGCCATTTTGTCTCTCGCAGTCTGAGGGGGTGAAAAAAAAAGGTGGAGAACGTGAAAAGGGGGCAGAGTGGACAGTTCCTGACCCCCTAGCCTTGGTCAGGGGGTCACAGAAGGACCCCCAAAGGAGAAAAAAACAATTGTTTTTTTTTTTTTAAATCGCGAGGTGCGCGCACTCAGTGCGCACGGCACGCACTGCGACCCTTGGGCACGGTGTGCGCACCTTGCGATTTTTATAAAAAAAATAATTTCACGGTGCGCGCACGGTGAAAAACCTGAAAAAAATAAATAAATAATAAATAAATAACTTAGCATTTAAAAAACCGTACAAATTCAATGAAAAAAACATAGGTTTCACACACGTTATAGTTACGAATTAGCATTTAAAAAACCTTGCAAATTCACATAAAAAACCATAGGTTTCACACATGTTATAGTTAGCTGGACATTTCACTCATAAAAAACCAATGTAATTCCCCCGTTATAGTTAGTGCAGGCAACTATAACTCACGCGACCGCAATCCTCTGCTGATGACGTCAGATATTACATCACTGATGACATATGTGTCTTTATGAAAAATAAATATTTGTAATATATGTATAGCTAAAGATTAACGGAAGAAGACATGGGTAAATAAGTGTCTAAATACAGTGATGGTAGGCCTGGGCGAAAATTTCGTTCCGTTCGTGGAAATTGCGATAATTTGACATATTCGCGTTCCGCGGAGAGCGCGAAAATGTCAAACATTCCGGTTTCCGCAGCTTGGCGATAATTTGTTTCTTGCTCGCGCTGTAAAATAATACATTCTCGCGCACGCGCGATCGCCTTACCTGAATCCCTGCGTTCGCCAACAAGTTTTCATGATCCGGTCGCGTTCTCCATGAGATGTTGTATTGTTTTTAGCCATTTGCGCTGTCTCGCGACAGTTCGCGCCCGCAGTGACGTCATGCGTCGCGCGATCACGTCTTTCTTCTCGTGATCATGCACCGCGAGACAACTCAAAACAAGATGGCCGCGCCCGCAAGCAACCACATGGGTAAGTTGGCGACCCGCAACCATGCAGAAAATCTCGCGAACATGCCGGAAAAAAACTTCCGCATCTTCGCGATATTTCTGCTTGTTTGCGATAATTTTAAACATTTTCGCGATAATTTGCGAAAGTTAATTTCGCAAATTCCGCCCACCCCTAGATGTAATATCTGACGTCATCAGCAGAGGATTGCGGCCGCGTGAGTTATAGTTGCCTGCACTAACTATAATGGGGGAATTTCATCGTTTTTTACGAGTGAAATGTCCAGCTAACTATAACGTGTGAAACCTATGGTTTTTTAAGTGAATTTGCAAGGTTTTTTAAATGCTAATTCGTAACTATAACGTGTGTGAATCCTATGGTTTTTTCAGTGAATATATATATATATATATATATATATATATATATTCACCGAAAAAACCATAGGTTTCAGGGGCATTATAGTTAGCTGGACTTTTCACTCGTACAAAACCATTGAAATTCCCCCGTTATAGTTAGTTCAGCTAACTATAACTCGCGCGCCCGCAATGCACTGCTGATGACGTCACATATTACATAACTCATGACATGGTCAGTGACATCACTCATGACATGGTCAGTGACATCACTCATGACATCACTGATGACATCATCCAGTGAATGTGTGTTTTTCTGAAAATTACATATGTTTTATATATGTATATCTCAAGGTCGATGGAAGAATAAATGGGTATATAAGTGTCTAAATGGATGATTTGTTTTTGAAAAATTGATTGTATAACTGACTGATTAAGTGTATCTTAGTGAATACATGGCTTAGTGAGTAATGTTTAAATGTGTAAATATCTGTATCAGTCTCTCACTTTGTGTATAAGTGGCTGCATGGGTTGGTGAGTAGCTACATGAGTGTCTATATAGGTTATTAGTTGGTTTTTTGAGTATCAGTATGAGTGTCTGAGTGTCTGTATGGTTCGGTGGGGGGTATTACGTAGTACATAGGTGCATGAATGAGCGACTCACTGTTTGTATGTGTTGAAGACAGCATCTGTGCAGGACTGTATGGGTGGATGAGTGTGTGCATGGGTGTGTTAGTGAGTGATAGACTGTCTCAATAGTGTCTTTATGAGTAACTACATATGTTTTAAACTAGTATATGTGACTATTGGTGTATATGAGTGAGTATATGTGAGAGTGAGAAACTGTATGAATAAGTATGTGTTTCTATAAGTGATTGTTTAAAAGACTAAGTATGTGTAAGTTTCTGTAGAAGTAAGTGTGGTGGTGTGTGTATAACTGTATATGCAAGTAAATGGATGTTTGATTCTTTATTAGCATGAGTGACTATGTGTGTGAGTAACTCTATGGATGAGTGGCGTTGTGTAACAGGATGTATAGGTGTGTGAGTACATATGATGAGTGAGTACATGTATGAGTGACTGTATAGGACTGTTGGTGAATGAGTGGATGTGTATGTGTATCTTAGAATTACTGAATAGGTTGTTGTAACTGGTATTGGTATGTCCATTGTTTTGAACATTGTAGTTTCTATTTTTGAATGTGTGTATCAAAGGTCATATTAGGGGAAGAGGAGGTCTGCCACTCTATCACAAGAATGATGTCATCAGTGATGTCATTAGTGATGTCATTTGAGATGTCATCAATGATGTCATGAGTGATGTCACTGACCATGTCATGAGTGATGTAATATGTGACGTCATCAGCAGTGCATTGCGGGCGCGCGAGTTATAGTTACCTGAACTAACTATAACGGGGGAATTTCAATGGTTTTGTACGAGTGAAAAGTCCAGCTAACTATAATGCCCCTGAAACCTATGGTTTTTTCAGTGAATTTCTAAGGTTTTTTAAATGCTAATTCCTAACTATAACGTGCCTGAAACCTATGGTTTTTTCAGTGAATTTCAAAGGTTTTTTCAATACTAATTTCTAACTATGCCTACAGAGATAGGACATGTGAAGAAAGAAGAAAAAACGCACAGAAAGAAAAAAAAGAAATGCAGAAAGAAGCAACAGAAGTCCTCAAAGACGAAGAAAAGTGCAGGAAGAAGGATAACGTGCAGAAAGAACAAACAGAAAAGCAGAAAGAAGCCTTGTTGCAAAATCATCCTGTACCCTCAACTTTTTCAGACGGATACTGGTGGTAACTGAGTCTGACTAACCAGTCCTAGAGCCAGTGCTATGTTAAAAGACACTCAGAATACAGTGAAAACACCTGCATACACTAGGGAACAGTATGCGTTGGGGTCCCCCTGTGATCAGCATGACCTCCTCTGTAAGCCCCTAGTATATAATAGGGCAGGGGATTAAAACTACCTCTTAAAACGCACCACAGGGCGTTTTTGCACACGTCACCTCAGGCCCCGTCCCCTCACTTTCCCACTGTGTAAACACGCAATGTGGCCATTTTAAGTTGGGAGATTAAGTCCCCTTGAATCCTGAGGGTCCCTAGGGTCCAACTAGACCACTAGGTACCTCCAGTAAGCGCCACAGAGCTGCTTTGCAGAGAGATGTAAAAAGGGGCACGGCCTAGACCACCTCTCTGCAACGCAGCGGAGTGGTGCTTACTGGAAGCACCTGGTGGGCTAGTTGGCCCCCAGGGTCCCTCAGGATTGAAGGGGAATTATTTCCCCAACTTAAAACGCGCCACAGGGCTTGTTTGCACACGTTAACTCAGGCCCCGTTCCCTCCCTTCACCACTGTGTAAACACGCCCTGTGGCCGTTTTTAGTTGGGAGATTAAGTTAATTTAAATCCTGAGGGTCCCTAGGGTCCAACTAGCCCACTAGGTACCTCCAGTATGCGCCACAGAGCTGCATTGCAGAGAGGTGTAAAAAGTGGCACGGCCTGGACCACCTCTCTGCAACGCAGCTCAGTGGCGCTTACTGAAAGCACCTGGTGGGCTAGTTAGCCCCCAGGGGCCCTCAGGATTGAAGGGGAATTATTTCCCCAACTTAAAACGCGCCTCAGGGCTTGTTTGCACACGTTAACTCAGGCCCCGTCCCCTCCCTTCATCACTGTGTAAACACGCCCTGCGGCCATTTTTAGTTGGGAGATTAAGTTAATTTGAATCCTGAGGGTCCCTAGGGTCCAACTAGCCCACTAGGTACCTCCAGTATGCGCCACAGAGCTACGTTGCAGAGAGGTGTAAAAAGTGGCACGGCCTGGGCCACCTCTCTGCAACGCAGCACAGTGGCGCTTACTGGAAGCACCTGGTGGGCTAGTAAGCCCCCAGGGGCCCTCAGGATTGAAGGGGAATTATTTCCCCAACTTAAAACGCGCCATAGGGCGTGTTTGCACACGTCACCTCAGGCCCCGTCCCCTTCCTTCCCCACTGTGTAAACATGCCCTGTGGCCGTTTTTTAAGTTGGGAGATTAAGTCCCCTTGAATCCTGAGGATCCCTAGGGGCAAAATAGCCCACTAGGTACGTCCAGTAAGCGCCATTGCAGAGAGGTGTAAAAAGGGGCACGGCCTGCACCACCTCTCTGCAACGCAGAGCAGTGGCACTTACTGGAAGCACCTGGTGGGCTAGTTGGCCCCCAGGGTCCCTCAGGATTGAAAGGGAATTATTTTCCCAACTTAAAACGTGCCACAGGGCTTGTTTGCACACGTCACCTCAGGCCCCGTCCCCTTCCTTCACCACTGTGTAAACGCGCCCTGTGGCCGTTCTATGTTGAGAGATTAAGTCCCCTTGAATCCTAAGGGTCCCTAGCGTCAAACTAGCCCACTAGGTACCTCCAGTAAGCGCGACAGAGCTGCGTTGCATAGAGGTGTAAAAAGGGGCGTGGCCTCAGAACTAAGGGCGGGCGTAGTGGGCGTAGTGGGGGTACGTGAAGCAGCACGTAGTGTGCCCAAATCTACGCACACTACGCGCTTCGCGTAGCCCCACTACGCGCCACCCGCCACCCACCCACCCTACTTTTAAAAGATAAAATGAATTTGTAATAAAGCAAATTAAAGGGACTTACCTGACGCGCGGCGTCTCCCGGGGCTCCCTCTTCCTGTTTTTCAATTTTCCTGACAAATGCGCATGCGCGGACGCCCGCGCATGCGCATTTCTTGCGAGAAATGCGCATGCGCGGGCGTCCGCGCATGCGCATTTGTCAGGAAAATTGAAAAACAGGAAGAGGGAGCCCCGGGAGACGCCACGCATCAGGTAAGTGCCTAATTTGCTTTATTACAAATTTATTTTACCTTTTAAAAGTACGGCGGGCGGGAGGCGGGTGGTGGGCGGCAGGCAGCTACGCTTCGCCCACGTAGTGTACGTAGGCGCTGCCTGCTTCGCCTACGTTGAAAACTGCGAAGCAGGCAGCGCTACGTACACTACGTGGCCGAAGCGTAGTGTCGCGCCCAGGGTTACTCAGAACACCTGTCTGCAACGCAGCTTCGTGGCACACAATGGAGATACCTGTTGGGCTAGTTGGCCCTCAGGGACCCTCAGTATTGAAGGGGAATTAATTCTCCAACTTACAACTGGCCAGGGGGCGCGTTTGCAGAGTGCTGCAAGGAGGGGGCGTGGTCTCCAGCGCGATGCCGGTCTTTTATTTATTTTATTTTTTTAAGAAGAAGGGCTGTGTGGTCCCCCTTCTTTTTCTAATTTACTGGCCCTGGGGACCCCATCCCCCAGGGCCTGCACCCTAATTTTTTTTGTTGAAAAAAATAAATTTGGCCCTCCCAAGGCCTTAATCGGCCCCGGGGACCCCAACCCCCGGGTCATGGCCTTTTTTTAATTTAAATTCTTTAGGAGGGGGCTGCGTTGCCTCCCTCCTCAGGCCACTTATGGCTCCGGGGACCCCACCCCTTGGGGCCGGCCTTTGTTTTTTATTATTTTAAAAATATATATATTTATAGAAACACCTAGGACATGCTGGACAAAACGTATGTACCTATCACCATGACGATTTGCGTGATATTCATTAAAAGGCGACTATGCATAGAATGAATCCACATGGAATGTATTTACACCGGTAGTGAAGCTCTGACGTGTCTGACGCCCTACCGTGCCTAATCCCGGCGCCCCCGCCGGTGGGTACTCTCCAAGTAGACACCCTTGTTGTATATTTATACAAACATGGGTAGCAATTGACGGGCACTTTTAATATACACGCACACCAAGCCATTCAAAGGGGATTCGACAAAAATTCGACCAAACTATGCAAGAAACCCCCCTCACGGTTAATAAAAAACACATCCACCGCCGGATGTGTAATACTTTTTATTTTACTCTCTGGAAAGGAGACGAACCTCACTTGAGAGTCACAGCGTGCTCCTGGCTGAGCCCAATGCTGTGTTACACCCACCAGTGCCCGCCGATTGCCTCACACCTCTGTGTTGTATTCCACCAGCTAGTGCGTATGCTATGACACTCTCTAGCCCATGTGCACTGTAACACCACCCCGTGAATATGTACACTTGCCTTCGCACGGGTTATATTGCCCCATCTAACGTGCCTTCCTCGATGTGTATGTTATAACGCACAGCGCTATGCCATACATATTACAATCTGGGATCCATATCTTTGTCACAGTGCATATGCAACGTTACACTCCCCAGCACATATTTTATATTACAACTTTAGAGACTAGTTATGTAACACAACACTGCCCTGTGCATATTACACTCCAAGGCGCATATCGCATAGCACGCGCTAGTGCCTGTGCTATCTCGCGCTCTCCAATGAATCTGTCATTGCGCACAATGTATTGCATATTATATTTCACGCCCCGGTTCATCTTATATCACACTTTTTGGTGCATAGTTTATATCATATACTACATCTAGTTTTCATTTTCAATCGTGCTCTCAGGACTATGTTATATATAACACTGCGTCCACCTACCCTTTTCACGGGCATTACATTTTGCGATGGGGGTGGAGGGTCAGGGGGTGTTTCTGCCAAGTGAGCCCGGAGTCACAGTCACAAATGTCCTCTTCTTCCTGAATAAAAGTGAGATTATGCTGCATACTTGTTGTTAGAATCCGGGGTCTCTGGTTGGCGCAGGTATGCACTTGCGACAAGCAGGGACCCTTTTCATCTAAGTCAGGGCAAAGGATCACCTCTCCAAAAATAACCCCTGCTCACCCTCTAGGTAACGTGGCGCGAGCAGTCAGGCTAAATTTCCAGAGGGCATAAGGTTAAGCGTTCAAGTTGTCCCACACAATAATCACCACCCCACCACACAAAGACACAAGGCTGTATTTATATCCAAAATATAATTCTTTATATAAAAGGTTTTCTTTCAGGCAGGTTGCTCAAATACAGTTCTCTTGGTAAAATTACGTTCCAGTTACTTTTATAGGCTTACGGGCAGTCCACAGGTCTTAAAATGCCACAATTCTGATTAAAAGGAAGTCTTTTGAGTATTTATACGCTTCGTAGCGCCTCCAGCCGCTTCGTACCGCTATTTCCAGCCGCCGTACCGTTTCCCACGCTTCTCGCGTGAGGTACGCGACTACCGGCCTTGAACCACACGGGCCGTACTTGAGCAAAGACGCGTCGAACGTACGCTCGGCTTTGCGGGCCAAGTCCCACGCTTCTCGCGTGAGCGCTGACACTGCTTTGGTTACTGTACGGTCCGTACAGTGAGGAGGACGCGCCGTACACAGGCGGCAGCACCAGTATGGCGCGAACGAAGGAAATACGAGGCAAAGGCACAGCAAGGTCCTCACAGCAATTTAGAGGTCAGTGCGGTCCGCATGTACTTGAGTATGAGCCGTACTAGCGCCCCAGGCACCGGCAGTTAAACAGCAGGTACGAAGCAAAGCTCCACACTCTGAAGGTGATCACGGCTCGTACGAAGCACGTACGGGCCGGACAAAGCAACCACAGTCCCAGGAACTTCGGTGTAGGTACGGCTCGTACAAAGATCAGTACGGGCCGTACGTTGAGCGCAAAGGGGCACAACTACCTTACTTCTTTACCGGGAAGGTATGTGGTGGGCGGCAGAGGCTGAACACGAGTGGCCCACGTCGCGTCTGGGTCCCGGCTCCTCCGTGGACAGCGATGCTTCGAGGGGCCACTCCTTAGTTTCTACACACACCACGAGGGCAGGAGCCGAGGGGGGGCAGCCTGGGGGCAAGATCACAGCGCAGCGCGCTGTCGGCTTCGTCCGGTTGGGGCGAACAATGCCCAAGTCCTCACAGTGATCTCTGCGGCCCGGGGGTCGCAGAGCTCGATGTTTCAGACCGGGATCTCCTCCTCACTTTGCGAGCGACGGCTCACGGGGGTTGTTGCTCACTTTGTTTAGGCTGGTGGGCCCTCACGATGTTTGCAGTCACTTCCAGTGGCAGATGGTCGCGTTGTTGAGGGGGATCGAGGCACAAGGTTCTCCAGAGTCAGGGGTGTAGATTCACCCACGGCAGTCTCTTCTCCTTAGAGGGGGGGTAGCGCCCAATGTTCCTGGGGCGCAGTTCAGGAGGCAAGTTCTCTAGCAAGCCCTTGGAGATAGTTCAGCACAAAGTGAGACAAAGTCCTTTCTTTAAGTTCTTTCCTCTCCTTCCAGCAGACAGGCACCCACTGCAGGCCAGACTCTCAGGCAGAGAGACAGTACTCCTCCTTCAGCTTCTCCAGGTCCTTCTCCTTCAGGCAGAGGTTCATCGTAGTGCAAACAGGATCTGATTTCTTAGGAGCCAGGCTCCTACTTTTATACAGCAATTCTTTTGTTCTTTAGCGCCAGGGGGCCTGGGCCTGGCTCAGTCCAGTTCTGGAGCACTTTGTTATGGTGACTCTGCGCTTTCCTTTCAGCAGCAGGGCAGAGACATCAGCCGCTCCACAGGGGGCGGAGCCGGCTTTTTGGTGGCAGAGCACAGGTCTATTCAAGAGTCAAGGTGTACTCCTCCCACCCATCCTGGTGTAATCTCTCTTCCCACCACCTGGCAGCCAGCCTGTCTCTTGGAATTCCCCAGCCCTGCTCCTTACTGTTGCTAGGCAGAACACACACACACAGCACAGAGGCGGACTGAATGGCCAGATCAGTAAATACTAACTTTCTAAAAGTAGTATTTACAAACGCAGGATATTAAAATAAACTTTACTAAAAGAAGTATTTTATTATTCTGAGTTCAGGCATACTAAACATAACTTTCTACCATGCTCTATGAGTCCACTGGGATTACAGGGTGTAGTAATTCCAGTAGCCCATTCTGGCCTATGGAGAGCAGGTAGCCTTCAATAGTGAAACACAAAAATGGCTGTAATTCACTATTAAGACATGCCACACACATCAGGGCATGTCCTACCTTATGCCTACAATGCACCCTGCCCTTGGGCCTACCAGAGGGGTGACTAATATGTAGTTAAGGGAAGGTTTAGGGACTGGCAAGTGGGTGCACTTGCGCAGTCAGCGCGACAGTACCAGACTGCGCGCAGGTTCTGCAGTGGCAGATCCTAGACACATTTTACTAGGCCGCTTCTGTGGGTGGCACAACCAGTGCTGCAAGCCGACCAGCAGCATTTGTATTTACAAGCCCTGGCACTTCTGGTGCACTTTACTAGGGGCTGACAGTAAACCAAATAAACCAATCATGGACACCAATCAATGTATACATTTTACCATAGGGAGAGCATATGCACCTTAGCACTGGTCAGCAGTGGTAAGGTGCCCAGAGTCATAAATCAGCCAACAACAGGTCAGGAAAAATACAGGAGGAAGGCAAAAAGTTTAGGGATGACCCCACAGGCCAGGTCCAACACTTGTTCATATTTTAAGTAGTTTGCACAGACACACATTTTAAAAACAATAAAGTTCCTAATACCCACCTTCTCTGAACAGTTAGCTTGCTGCCCCATCCACCTCCTCCCTATCCTCTGTTGTCTGAATCCATGGACTAGCCTCCTCCCTCCTGCCATGCATTGTCTGATGTGCTGCCACTGCCCTCCATTTAGCATGATGTACCAGTCCACTCCTCCTGCCCTCCATTGCCCAATTCTATGGCCCATCATTGACCTCCTGCTTAGCCTCTGTGCTTAGCTTGCTGCCCCTATTCTCCTTCCCCCTGCCCTCCGATGTCTTTGTGCATGCCCCTGCTCCATCCTTTTTGCCCACTATGTTCCATGGACCTGCCACTCCTATCTACTCTGAGTGTTCTGTTGAGCTGCCACTCCCCTCCCACCTGCCTAGCATTGTCAGATGACTGTAACCTGTCCCTGCCACCTCCACCCTGCCTGTCCACATGCCATGCCCCTATCCCCTTCCTCCTATCCTCCATGGTCCATTTTACTGCCACACCCTTCTGCCCTCCCTGATCTGTTGTGCTGCAACTGCTCCTCCTGCCTGCCCCGCGCGGTCTGTTGTGAGGCCCCTTCCCCTGAACTCTCTTGTCTCTGCCCAGGTCCTGACCCTCCCTTCTATCCTCCATGGTCCTTTGTGCATGCCCCTGCACCCTCCTTCTTGCCCATCATAGCCATTGTGCTTCCACTAACCCTCCAGCTTGCCATGCATGGTCTTCTGTGCTGCCATGGCCCCTCCCACCTTCCCTGTGTGGTCATCTAGCTGCCCCTGACCCCCTCCCACCTTCCCTCCATGGTCTGTGTGTATGCCACCATAGTCTCATTGTTGCTCTCCATGGTGTGTCTTGTTTCTAGTGCCCATCCTGCCTGACCTCCATGGTCATCTTGCTGCTCCTGCCCTGCCACCTTGCCCCCAGCCCTCTGTTTCCATGTGCAGACCCCCTATTCCCTCCCTCCTGGCTTGTCTGTTCCATTGTAATGCCCCTGATCCGTCCCTCCTGCCTTTTATGGTCTGTTATGCTGCAGCTTTCTCTCCTGTCTGTCCATTAAGGTCAGCTAGCTACCATTGCCTCTTTCCCATCTGTTCTCTGTTGTCCATGTGCATGGTCCTGTCCCCTCCCTATTGCTTTCTATGGATTGTTGTGCTGCACTCCCGTCCCGCATGCGCTGTGTGGTGTATTGTGCTGCTGCAAACCCTGATGCCTGCCCTGTAGGGTCAGTTTGGTGCACCTCTCCATGTCCCTCCTGTCCTCTGTTATCCGAGTCCATGTCCCTACCCCAATTCCTCCTGCCTACCATGATTCAATGTACCATACTTGCGAACATTTTGAACTTGGTAAGAGGGAGATTTTGAAAAATAACTGGGGTATTGATTTTCCCCTTTGAGTTACATTGAAAAAGAGGAGATTGTAGACAGGAGACAGATCAAATAAAGCCTTTTGAGCTTAAAAACATTGGACGTTTCCTGGCTGAAACGGGTCTGTTGGCATGTATGGTTGTACTACCACTGCCTCTTCCTTCTGCCCACAATGGTCTATTATATTGCCACAGCCTCTCTTGCCAGTCCTGTATTGCTGGTTTGTTGCCCCTGGCCCCCTTTCCACTGCCCTCCATAGTCTGTTGTGCTGCCACTGCCCTTCCTGCCTGCCCAGTGTGGTCAAATTGTTGCCTCTGCACTCTCCTACCTACCTTCAATTTTCAGAGTCCGTGCCCCTGGCCTCTGCCTCTCAACAGTATCCCAATGAACAACTAGATTGCTAACTTTCTATATTTATTACAAAAGTGTGGAACGCCTGACGTCATCTTGATGTAATCAAAACTGTAATACCTAGAGTATTTCCTTTAGAAATTACATATATGAGAGGGTCTTATTTGCATCAAAATTATGGTTAGTGCGCTAAAAAACTAAAATGAGGACATATTTTCTGAGTTTTCAAATAGTGACAAAGAACTTTTAAATTATTTGTAATCTTTATGTTTTTTTATCCAGTTGACCACTTGATTAAATGTTGCACCTTGGCGAGAGGATGTGGTGTTACTTCCAGAGCTGCAGACTGCAACTGGGGAACCAGGTTGGAGTTCCTGCTTCAGCTCAACATTCTGTGATTGTGGTCAAATCACTTAATCTCCCCATGTCTACAACCAAAATTAATTTGATCTTGTGTGATGTAACCAATGCTCATGTAAAGCATTCCAATACCTGACAAGTCTGCACTATATAAAACTGCAAATACACTAAAAATAAGTGTTTTGCATACTTCTGTCACTGGGCTACATGTGGGCTACATCTGGGTGGTATTTGTGCTGCATTTAGGCTCTTTTGTGTCTGGTGGCCATCTTGGGAGATTTATTTGTTATGAAGTTTCCTAATTTTCTCATTTACTGCAGTCTCCTCCGTAGGAAATGCTTTCAGTTTTTTACTTTGATTCCATCAAGAAGGTATTCAGATATGTCACACATTTGCCATAAATTCTGAATGTTAGCACTCTAGTTGCTCATTAGATCACTGTAGTAAAACTACTGCTCACCAAGGAAGTCTGCTGCTGGTATTCAAAGTGCATGTTTCAGTCTGCATGTCAGAATTTGTTTATGAAATACAAGAGGATTTGAGAAGTCAAAATGTGCCCTAATTTTTCTTTCTGCAGAACTAATCATAATTTCTATGGCAAAATGAATCCCCCCATTGTGTTCCTTTGTAAATTAAATGTTTTAAGTGCTACCACTTTATTCCATTCAAGATGGCTTCAGGTGTGCCATACTTTTGTCATAAGTAAGACTGTTAGCGCTCTAGTTGTTCGTTAGAACACTCTGGGACATTCTGTCATTGGGCTATACTTGGGCTACATCTGGGTGATATTTGGGCTACATTTGGGCTCTTTTGTCTCTGGTGGCCATCTTGGGAGATTTATTTGTTAATGAAGTTTCCTAATTTCCTCATTTACTGCAGTCTCCTCAGTAGGAAATACTTTCAGTTTTTTAGTTGGTTCCATCAAGAAGGCATTCAGATATGTCACACATTTGCCATAAATTCTGAATGTTAGCACTCTAGTTGCTCATTAGATCACTGTAGTAAAACTACTGCTCACCAAGGAAGTCTGCTGCTGGTATTCAAAGTGCATGTTTCAGTCTGCATGTCAGAATTTGTTTATGAAATACAAGAGGATTTGAGAAGTCAAAATGTGCCCTAATTTTTCTTTCTGCAGAACTAATCATAATTTCTATGGCAAAATGAATCCCCCCATTGTGTTCCTTTGTAAATTAAATGTTTTAAGTGCTACCACTTTATTCCATTCAAGATGGCTTCAGGTGTGCCATACTTTTGTCATAAGTAAGACTGTTAGCGCTCTAGTTGTTCGTTAGAACACTCTGGGACATTCTGTCATTGGGCTATACTTGGGCTACATCTGGGTGATATTTGGGCTACATTTGGGCTCTTTTGTCTCTGGTGGCCATCTTGGGAGATTTATTTGTTAATGAAGTTTCCTAATTTCCTCATTTACTGCAGTCTCCTCAGTAGGAAATACTTTCAGTTTTTTAGTTGGTTCCATCAAGAAGGCATTCAGATGTGTCACACATTTGCCATACATTCTGAATGTTAGCACTCTAGTTGCTCATTAGATCACTGTAGTAAAGCTACTGCTCACCAGGGAAGTCTGCTGCTGGTATTCAAAGTGCATGTTTCAGTCTGCATGTCAGAATTTTTTTATGACATAGAAGAGGATTTGAGAAGTCAAAATGTGCCCTAATTTTTCTTTCTGCAGCACTAATCATAATTTCTATGGCAAAATGAATCCCCCCATTGTGTTCCTTTGTAAATTAAATGTTTTAAGAGCTACCACTTTATTCCATTCAAGATGGCTTCAGGTGTGCCATACTTTTGTCATAAGTAAGACTGTTAGCGCTCTAGTTGTTCGTTAGAACACTCTGGGACATTCTGTCATTGGGCTATACTTGGGCTACATCTGGGTGATATTTGGGCTACATTTGGGCTCTTTTGTCTCTGGTGGCAATTTTGGGAGACTTATTTGTTATGATGTTTCCTAATTTCCTCATTTACTACAGTCTCCTCAGTAGGAAATACTTTCAGTTTTTAACTTTGATTCCATCAAGAAGGCATTCAGATGTGTCAAACATTTGCCATAAATTCAGAATGTTAGCACTCTAGTTGCTTATTAGATCACTGTAGTAAAGCTACTGCTCACCAGGGAAGTCTGCTGCTGGTATTGAAAGTGCATGTTTCAGTCTGCATGTCAGAATTATTTTATAAAATAGAATAGGATTTTAGAAGTCACTCAAAATGTGCCCTAATTTTTCTTTCTGCAGCACTAATCATACTTTCTATGACAAAATGAACCCCCTCATTTTGTTCCTTTTTAAATTAAATGTTTTAAGAATTACCACTTTATTCCAACCAAGATGGCTTCAGGTGTGCCATACTTTTGTCATAAGTAAGACTGTTAGCGCTCTAGTTGTTCGTTAGAACACTCTGGGACATTCTGTCATTGGGCTATACTTGGGCTACATCTGGGTGATATTTGGGCTACATTTGGGCTCTTTTGTCTCCGGTGGTCATCTTGGGAGATTTATTTGTTAATGAAGTTTCCTAATTTCCTCATTTACTGCAGTCTCCTCAGTAGGAAATACTTTCAGTTTTTTAGTTGGTTCCATCAAGAAGGCATTCAGATGTGTCACACATTTGCCATAAATTCTGAATGTTAGCACTCTAGTTGCTCATTAGATCACTGTAGTAAAGCTACTGCTCACCAGGGAAGTCTGCTGCTGGTATTCAAAGTGCATGTTTCAGTCTGCATGTCAGAATTTTTTTATGACATAGAAGAGGATTTGAGAAGTCAAAATGTGCCCTAATTTTTCTTTCTGCAGCACTAATCATACTTTCTATGACAAAATGAACCCCCTCATTTTGTTCCTTTTTAAATTAAATGTTTTAAGAATTACCACTTTATTCCAACCAAGATGGCTTCAGGTGTGCCATACGTTTGTCATAAGTAGGACTGTTAGCACTCTAGTTGTTCTTTAGGACACTCTAGGATGCTGCAGTAGAACACAAAGGAATCAACTGACAGTCTCTGCCCTTGTTGGATGTACATGTTTTACTGAGAATGTCAGACTTCATTCTCACAGGACTGAGAAAGATAATGTGAATTTACAGAAAATATGCTCTTAGTTAGCTTATAGATCACCTTCCAAACCTCTGTGGGAAAAGCATGAGAAAATAGTTTTCTCTCAAACATGATTCATGATATCCCAGCAGAAGGCTTTTTCACATGGTAAAATCACCTTAGAACACACCACAACTCCTAAAATTAGTATGGTACCATCAACAAATGATTTATAATGTAACTAAAGTCTTAAAACCTTCTATTAACTGCAATGCTTTTTAATGAGGTGCTATCATGTATATTGGTCCCAAGATGGCTGCCAACACTTCTTGGATGAAGTGCTGACAGCCAATCAGATCTCACGATGAGATGTGTGGTTAGGCTCCGCCCAGATATATATGTGATTTTAATTTTCTCAGGAACTACTGAACAGATTTACACCATTTCAGCAAAAGGCACGACTCTGAATCAAGGTCTACCTTTCTGCCACATTTGGTGTAATTCTGTTCAGCAGTTTGGGCTGTAGCTTCGACTAAAGGTCCCTATGGAAAATTGCATGGGGAAAACACGTTTTGGGACCCCCCTTTTTTAGAACCGAATCACAAGAAAACAGAAAAAGGAGGTTAAAAAACAATAAAAGGGCGAAGGGTAGAAACACCCTGACCCCCTAGGCCTGCTCAGGGTGTCCCACAAGGACCCCCTGGGTTAAAAAAAAGCATTTTTAAAATAATTTCAGTGGAAATTACGATAGGGTCGCGAATCCCGCCAAAATTATAAAAAAAACAAAGCGCGCTACGTTTTCAAAAAGCCCCCGGTTGGGCCATGTCCCAGGGGCACTGCCAATTAATTACCTGGGGCCCACAGGGCCCCCGCGGCCCCTCCATGGGGTAGCCACCTCTTCGGGGCTGTGAAAGAATGTGTGGGGGGTCCCAACAGCCCCACGCTGCCCTGGGGACCACCACCTCCCCGGGCCTTTCAGAAATAACTGCGTGGGCACACAGCCCCCCATGCAGTCCTGGGGACCGCCACCCCCAGAGCTGTGAACAAAATGTGTGGGGGGTCCCAATCCCTTCCACACTGCCCCAGTGACCACCACCTCCCCGGGGCTCTTATTAAAAAAAAAACTTGTGTTGGGGCTTGTGCCCCCCTTCACAAGCCCCGGGGGGACCAAAACCTCCCTGGGGATTTGTACTGGTAGGGTTTGGGGCCTGCAGTGTCCTGGGTTGCCCACCCCTGGACATTGCTGTTTGCTATGGTAGGACGGGAGCCGTGCAGCACCCGCTCTGTCATAGCAAACTCTGGTTTGGATTTTGGAAGTGAGAGAAGGTTTCCTGCTCTCACTTCCAAAATCTAAAGCAGATTGCTTTTTGACAAAGTGAACTGCATGTTAGTAGCTTCCCATGTGGAAAAGCAATGCTTGCTCCCGCAGGAGGCAGGGAGCCGGCGGGACAGTGGGGGCATTGGGGCTCCCCCCACAGTCCCCAATGGAGTGGCCAGGCCCCGGGGACTGGGTCCCTGGGGCTAGATATGGCCGAGAGGGGGGCCACGTGGCCCCCCTTCCCCCTCCAAAAATGGAAAGGCCAGCACCAGGGGATGGTCTCCCCGGGACCATAAATGGCCTGAGGAGGGGGGCCACGCAGCCCCCCCTCCAAATATTGTAAAATATTTTTTAAATACTGGCCATGCCCTGGGGGATGGGGTCCCGGGCTCCAAAAATGGCCGTGGGAGGGGGGCCATGCGGCCCCCTTCCCATATATTTTAAAAGAAATTGACAAAATACTCTGCAAATGCGCACTGTGGCGCGTTGTAAGTTCAAATTAATTCCCCTTGAATACTGGGGGTGCCTGTGGGCCAACTAGCCCACCAGGTACCTCCAGTATGTGCCACAGGGCTGCATTGCAGAGAGGTGGTCCCAGGCCATGCCCCTTTTTACACCTCTCTGCAACACAGCGCTGTGGCGCTTACTGGAGGTACCTAGTGGGCTAGTTGGACCCTAGGGACCCTCAGGATTTAAATGAACTTTATCTCCCAACTTAAAACTCACCACGGGGTGCCTTTGCACAGTGGTGAAGGGAGGGGGCGAGGCCTGATGTGACAAGTGTGCAAACGCACACCGTGGTGTATTATATTGATGAGTGACTGCATGCATGAGTGATTGTATGGGTGAATGAGTGGATGTGTGTGTATAGCTAGGAATCAGTGAGTGCGTATGTAGTAACTGGTATTGGTGTGTCGATGGTTTCAAAAATGGTAGCCTGTATTTTACAGTGGGTGCATCAAAGGTTATATTAGAGTGTGAGATTATCGCATGGATGATGTCATCAGTGATGTAATTTGAGATGTCATCAGTGATGTCATCAGTGATGTCACTGACCATGTCATGAATGATTTAATATGAGACGTCATCAGCAGTGCATTGCGGGGTCTTGAGTTACAGTTAGCTGAACTAATTATAACGGCTGAATTTCTCTGGTTTTATTTGAGTGAAATGTCCAACTAACTATAATGTCCCTATATTTTTTTCAGTGAATTTCTAAGGTTTTTTAAATGCTAATTTCTAACTATAACATGCCTGAAACCTATGGTTTTTCAGCAAAAAAATAATAATATATATATATATATATATATATATATATATATATATATTCACTGAAAAATCCATAGGTTTCACACATGTTATAGTTAGCTGGACATTTCACTCGTAAAAAACCATTGAAATTCCCCCGTTATAGTTAGTTCAGCTAACTATAGCTCGCGCGACCGCAATCCACTGCTGATGACGTCACATATTACATCACTCATGACATGGTCAGTGACATCACTGATGACATCTCCAATGACTATAACTATAACGGGGGAATTTCAATGGTTTTGTACGAGTGAAAAGTCCAGCTAACTAGAACGCCCCTGAAACCTATGGTTTTTTCAGTGAATTTCTAAGGTTTTTTAAATGCTAATTGCTAACAATACACTGCCTGAAACCTATGGTTTTTTCTGTGAATTTCAAAGGTTTTTTAAATGCTAATTTCTAACTATGTGACGTCATCGTGCGCGCACGGCAAGTAATGTGATTACGAAATAACACTTTTCATTGGTTCAAAGTAGTTTCAGTTCCAGAATCTTCCAACACCACACCCACTCCCCTCATTAATACTTCTTATTTCCTGGGAGAAGGAGCTGAACAGCTTTTCCTGCACCTGAAAATGGCAGAAAAGGGAGACTTCTTCAGGGAGTGAGGAGGAGACCTTTGTGCCCCCAAGGCAGAGGAAACAAAAGGACTCATTTATTTGGCAATTTTTTACTTTTCCAGAGGGTCAGAAGAAGGTGAATGCTCCTAAAGTCACCTGCACTGTTTGTGGAGTGGTCTTATCTAGAGGAGACCCTAAAAAAAAATACTCCTTTAGTATTTACTCCATGATAAGGCACTTTAAAGCAATGCATCCTGTGGCTTATGCTCGGGCTGCAAGAGACAACACTCCAGCAGCTCAGCCGAGCACATCATCTGCAGCCGCAGCTTCACCTGCTTCCAGACCTCTGGATATGCACCCTCTGTTCGAGAAGGTGCATATACGGTGCAATGACAAAAAACAACAGTTCTTTTCAGAACTCACTTCACTTCTCCAAGAAGAGCTATATTCCTAATATACTGTGTTGTAATTTTTTTCATGAATTTTTTGCCACCGTGCGCGCACGGTGCGCGCACCCTGCGATTTTTTGAAAAAAAATAAAATGTTTTTTTCACCCTTCGGGGTGCTTCAGGGACCCCCTGACAAAGGCTAGGGGGTCAGGAACTCTCTACTCTGCCCCCTTTTCACGTTCTCCACCTTTCTTTTTCACTGTCACACACAAAATGGCGGCCGACACTTCCTGATTTCGACCGATTCGGGCACGTTATGGGGCGCGCCCCGTGTGCGCGCGGTGCGCGCACGGTGCGCGCCTATAGTTTAACTGCAATTTTCTCAGGAACTACTGAACAGATTGACACCATATATGCAAAAGGCACATGACTGACCTGAGGACTACCTCTTTGCCAAATTTCAAGTAATTCTGTTCAGCCGTTCGGGCTGTACCTTCGACTAAAGGTCCTATGGGAAAATGCATAGGGAAAATGTGTTTTGGGACCCCCCTTTTTTCTCGGCCCCGCTTGACGAATCACCCCGACACTTTCAGGGTAGGAGCTGAGCAGAGCGCCCCATTAGTTTTGAAAATTTCACGAGGATTCGTCAACCGGCGCCAAAGTTATTCAAAATAGAATTTTCAGTTTTCCTATGGAAACTCGGTCCTAACTATAACTATCTACTGGAGACCGCCAGTATATATATATATATATATATATATATATATATATCTCAATGCAACTCCTTCATGCAGCGAAAATAATGCACTCTCAGGACATGCTTGCAATCATAAAGTTCAGAGTAATTTAATCCGCTTCCTCGTGGAAGCGAGTTTTATTGCTCTGAACTTTGCTGCAAAGGAATTGCATGTAACTTACGAAACCGGGTGCTCTCCCAGTGTAAACACCACCTTTCAAGGGTCCCTGGTCTGGATTAGAGCGTTTGTGGTCGAAATAAACGAATTAATTAATACCCACCAGCGTACTCTTCCATTGGGGCGACTCTTTGTGTTTGGATATTGAGCGGCTGAGCCCATCCGCGGAGGAGTCCCACTGCAGAAATCCGTGCTCATGATGACGCCAATCGGGTGTCATCAGCACAATGAGAGGTTGGGGATTCATGATGGCGGCTGAAAAACACAGCAGGCAACGCACTTGAACTTGCGTCAACCCACTGGGGGAATACAAGAGATATTATTGTGTTGAACAAAACGGACTCATTTAGGATTATGAAGTGTGACACTACCACAACCACAAGGCCATGCGAACGGCACCGCCCACTGGGGCAATTGTTTGGGAGTTATCAGGTGTACGCAATGCCGCTTTGTTTCGGCAGAAACTTGCCAATGATTAAGGGAAAGGATTCCCGAAACACGTTTGATTGCATAAAGTGATGGCTTGTTCTCTGTGGTCACTTGCATGCAGTTGTCATTGAAATAAACGGATGAATTAATACCCACCAGCGGACTCTTCCATTGGGGCGACTCTTTGTGTTTGTATATATATATATATATATATATATATATATATATATATATATATATATATATATATATATATATATATATATATATTTATATATATATATATATTCACTGAAAAAAACATAGGCTTCAGGGGCATTATATTTAGCTGGACATTTCCCTCGTACAAAACCCTAGAAATTCCCCTGTTATAGTTAGTTCAGCTAACTATAACTCGCGCCCCCGCAATGCACTGCTGATGACGTCACATATTACATCACTCATGACATGGTCAGTGACATCACTGATGACATCACTAATGACATCTGAAATGATATCACTGATGACGTCATCCAGTGAGTGTGTGAATCTGTAAATTTGAAATATGTTTAATATATATATAGGGAAAAACCTATGGAAGAATGAGTGGGTGTATAAGTGTGTGAATGGATGATTTAGTAGGTGCGTGACTGACTGTATAAGTGAGTCATTAAACATATCTTACTGCAGACTAGTGACTAAACTGTGTGAATGTTTGTATCTGTCTGTCTGTTGGTGTATAAGTGGCTGCATGGTTTTGTGAATAGCTATATGAGTGTCTCTATGGGTTATTGATTGGTTGTCTGAGTATCTGTTTGGGTACCTGAGTGTTTGTGTGGTTGGGGTGTGTGTGACTCTGTGCATACATGTGTGAGTGGGTGATTCTATGGGTGCATGGTTTTAAGAGTGCATCTGTCATGGACTGAATGGTTGGGTGCGTGTATGTATGGGTGTGTTAGTGATTGAATGTATATCTCAGTGGTACATGTGTGAGTAACTACATATGTGAAAGGCAGTATATATGTGTGTAAGAGTATATAAGTGGGTATATGTGAGAGTGTGTGATTGTGAGAGTGGCTGTATGGATGAGTGTGTGCTTGTATCAGTGATTGTATAAGAGCGTAAGAATGTGGTACTATTTTTATGAGTAAGTGAACTTGTGTGTGTATAACTGCATAGGTGAGTAAATGGGAGTGTGATTAATTATTTGCATGACTGACTAGGTGTGAGAGTACCTCTATGGATGATTGGTGGTGTGTGAGTGTCTATGTAGGTGTATAAATGCATTTGATAGTCCTGTACTGAGTGACTGTAACTATGAGTGACTGTACAGGTGAGTGAGTGGATGTGTGTGTAGATCTAAGAGTCAATGAGTGGGTATGTAATTATTGGTATTGGAGTACCTATGGTTTTGAGAATGGACGTCTGAAATTTTGATTGAGTATATCAAAGGGTGTGAGAAGATACACTAATTTATCACATGGATGATGTCATCAGTGATGTCATCAGTGATGTCATTTCAGATGTCATCAGTGATATCATCAGTGATGTCACTGACCATGTCATGAGTGATGTAATATGTGACGTCATCAGCAGTGCATTGCGGGGGCGCGAGTTATAGTTAGCTGAACTAACTATAACAGGGGAATTTCTAGGGTTTTGTATGAGGGAAATGTCCTGCTAACTATAACGCCCCTGAAACCTATGGTTTTTTCATTGAATTTCTAAGGTTTTTTAAATGCCAATTCCTAACTATAACGCCCCTGAAACCTATGGTTTTTTCAGTGAATTTCAAAGGTTTTTTAAATGCTAATTCCTAACTATATCAGGCCTGAAACCTATGGTTTTTTCAGTGAATTTCAAAGGTTTTCTAAATGACAATTTTGAATGTGTTAATTGTTATACTGATTTTTTTGATACTGATTTACTACATTTTTTAAACTATTTATTTTTAGATATATTTTTTTTAATTACATTATAATTCCAAAATATACTTTCTCAGAATGGATTACTTTAGTTTAAATACTTGGCAAATAGGCAACAGACTTTTAAGTACAGTAGTTACAGTTGTTGCAATGGGCAACACAATTTCAAACACAAAGCAACATTGAGCTCAATGTGAATTTCTAGTTAAATGCAATTAGTTACTTTATGGATTACTTTTCTAACCACAAGACTGGATCCTAGATTCAGTCCTTGGACATCTCCTGTAAACAGTTGAGTAAAAGCGCTTTGGTTACAGTAGTGATTTTTAAGGAATATTATTGTATTTTAAAAGTTGACACTTAGAAACTTTTTCACCAATGTTATCCCATGGCAGAAAATTCACTTAGCAGGTAAGTGGTGTTATCGTTACTTTTTCGTACTTAGTGGTGGATCCTGGATCCAGCACTGGCCAACCTCCTGTAAACAGTTGAAAGAATGTGTTTAAGTCATACAGACGATTTTTTAGGAATATTTTTAGTTTGTGAAAATAGACACTTAGAAACTTTTCTGGTGAAAACCACACAATGGATTCCTATGGAAGGAAATACAAGTTACTGGTAAGTATGCTTAGAATTACTTTTCAGGGTCAGTGCTGAGCTAAATGATGCAGCCCTGGGTTTTCTCCTGAGAACAGGTGAGTAAATCGGAATTCGTAGTTCGGCTGATTTTAGAGGAATATTTGTACATTTCAAAAATGGACACTTTGAAAATTTTCTGGTGAAAACCACACAATGGATTCCTATGGAAGGAAATACAAGTTACTGGTAAGTACGCTTAGAATTACTTTTCAGGGTCAGTGCTGGGCTAAAAGATGCAGCACTGGGTTCTCTCCTGATTACAGGTGAGTAAATCGGAATTCGTAGTTCGGCTGATTTTAGAGGAATATTTGTACAATGGTGAAGGAAGGGGGAGGGGCCTGAGGTGACGTGTGCAAACACGCCCTGTGGCGCGTTTTAAGTTGGGAAATTAATTTCTCTTCAATCCTGAGGTCCCCTGGGGGCCAACTAGCCCACCAGGTACCTCCAATATGCGCCAGGGAGCTGCATTGCAGAGAGGTATTCAGAGGCCACGCCCCTTTTTACAACACTCTGCAACACAGCTCCGTGGCGCTTACTAGAGGTACCTGGTGGGCTAGTTGGTTCCCAGGGACCCTCAGGATTGAAGAGGAATTAATTCCCCAACTTAAAAAGCGCCACAGTGCGTGTTTGCACAGATCTCACCTCAGGCCCCGCCCCCTACCTTCACCGCTGTGCAAACGCACCCTGTGGGGTGTTTTAAGTTGGGGGATTAGGTCCCCTTGAATCCTGAGGTCCCCTGGCGGCCAACCAGCCCACCAGGTACCTCCAGTATGCGCCAGGGAGCTGCCTTACAGAGAGGTCTTTAGAGGCCACACCCCTTTTTACAACACTCTGCAATGCAGCTCCGTGGCGCTTAGTGGAGGTACCTGGTGGGCTATTTGTCCCCTAGGGGACCTCTGGGTTGAAGAGGAATGAATTCCCCAACTTAAAACGTGCCACAGGGCGTGTTTGCACAGTATCACCTCAGGCCCCGCCCCCTACCTTCACCACTGTGCAAACACGCCCCGTGGCGTGTTTTAAGTTGGGAGATTAAGTCCCCTTGAATCCTGAGGTCCCCTGGCGGCCAACTAGCCCACCAGGTACCTCCAGTAAGCACCAGGGAGCTGCTTTGCAGAGATGTGTAAAAAGGGGCGTGGCCTCATTACACCTCTCTGCAACGCAGCCCCCTGGCGCATACTGGAGGTTCCTGGTGGGCTAGTTGGCCCCCAGGGACCCCCAGTATTGAAGAGGAATTTGTTCCCCCTCTGCAAATGCGCCAAATGGACCACTATTGTCAAAAACTTCTGTCAGCCGTTTTCGAGGAACAAATGTACGATAAATTGTACAAATCGAATTGAATTATGATGTAAGGAATTTATGCTGCTTTATTTTGCAACAATTCTGATGAATCATGTTTGTTAAAATTTGGTATTTATCCCCAATTATTTCAATCTGTATGATGCACTATGTGAAACTACGAGTCTGTTGTCCCGTTTTATTGTTGTAGTTCACCATGTGACTTGTTCACATTCACAGTTAAAAAAGCCATGAAAACTTTATTGAATTGCTAGTGAACAAGCCTGCAGGACAGGCGAAACGCGTCTAGCATTTTCAGCTGGCATTAAATAATTTTGTGCACAGACACGGCGTTGATTGCTTTTTTGAGAAAGTTTGGCGAATATATATATATATATCCAAACAGAAAGGTTCCCCCCAAGGAGATGCCACTCAAAGAGGAGTTACCGCACTAACAACACCGGCGGTGGCAACTTGGCTGCTCTGTTCACTTCCATCAAAACACCTTGCGGTGAGCCCTTGATCACTGGTGAGCACTGAGACACGGAGACCGTTGCTGTGTGGAGGCCTCAACATCAGCCGTCTCGTCCTTTAATTACTTACAAACGTTACCAATCTATTAGTGACCACCTAGTACATAGCCATTTTGATCTCATGATGAAAACAAGAAATTAGATCAATGTCTTGTGATTTTATCCGTGTTTACGTTGCAAGGCCTGTAAAAACAGCAAAAAAATGACCACCTATATGGGGAGGCCAGGGGATCCTAGGCCGACTAGAACAATCAAGAAGTTCCTGAATTGCAATTCAGATTATGTGGTATATTGCTTAGAATGTCCATGTTCGAAACGTTATATTGGAAGCACTATTAACCCAGCTAAGAAGCGCATCCTCGAACATATGCGCGCAATAACAAACAAAGATGTGATCTATGCAGTCGCACGTCATTTTGAACAGTTGCACCAGAGTGATCGAGATCTCCTAAAATATTACTGTATAGATCAGGCAGAGAGAGGGGAAAGAGGAGGCGATAGAACTAAAAAGCTGCGAGTGCTGGAATCCAGATATATCATAGATCTTCAGACAAAGACCCCTATTGGGCTTAACAATGATGAGGAACTTTGGGTCCATCTGGACGATTAGGACATGAAAAGCAAACCCCAAATGAACTGAACGTCATCCACAAAATAGTATATAGAAAACTACATAGAAGGCACATACCTTTATATACTGTTTGTACATTGTCTAATCGCAGATCTAAAAAGTGTAACATCACTGTTTGCCCAATGGGGTTGAATAAGGACATGGGTAACACGAGCGCAATTACATAAAATAGCTGCCTGAGAAATGCCCATTGAGGGCGTAATTCAAACACAAATGGAATTCACTGTAAGAGATTGTATTTTATCAAACTATTAAGTGACAGCTTGTTTTTTTACCTTTGCAGTGGCCTATGATTGTTGAATGAATTTTTCCTTAGGATATACACTGGAGGATTGCACAGCTCTCTGTGTGTGTACATGATTATATGTGAATTCTAGTGTATAATGGTTTTTAATTCTTCAGTTCTCACTTATTTCACTATTCTTTTGGATTTGGCAGTACAACAGTCATACATTATAGACTACGTTATAAGATGGCCACCAATTGTATTGCCATTGCAGTATAATGTTGGTACATCATTTATGTCACTGAATGAACATGCGATTTGAAATACTGCCAATTGAGCACAGGGCAACTGACATCGAAAAAGCCGCAAGGCGAAACACATCTGTCAGTAAGCGGGGGGTCTGCACTAATAAAGTATTTATACCTTGAGAATTGTTCCTGTGAGTGCTTTCCGTCTGGTATTGAAGAATCATCAATACTTTGTTGCAATATATATATATATATATTACCTACTGGCGGTCGCCAGTAGGTAGTTATAGTTAGGACCACGTTTCCATAGGAAAACCTCAACATTCTATTTTGAATAACTTTGGCGCCGGTCGACGAATCCTCGCGAATTTCTCAAAATAGGTGGGGCGCTACGCTCCGCTCCTACCCTGAAAGTCTCGGGGGGATTCGTCAAGCGGGGGCTGAGATAAAAGGGGGGTCCCAAAACGCGTTTTTCCCATGCATTTTTCCATAGGACCTTTAGAACGAGCTACAGCCCGAACGGCTGAACAGAATTACTAGAAATATTGTGCAGAGAGGTAGTCCCTAGGTCAAGGAAGTGCCTTTTGTAGGTTTGGTGTAAATCTGTTCAGTAGATTCTGAGAAAATAGCCTTTAAATCAATATATATATCTGAGCCCGCTTACGGTACGCTTACCGTACGCTTACGGTAAGCGTACGGTGGCGTGCGCGAGCGCGATTCTGATTGGCTCTTAGATCTTAGTAAACATTCGAATCGGCAGAAACCAGGAAGCGGCGTCCGCCATTTTGTCTACCGCACTGAGTGTTATGTATCAAACATGATGGCCAAAAACATGTTATGGGGATGTTTTGACAACTCCCTCTCACATAGTCATGTTGAGGGAGTCCCCAAACATCCCCCAAGAGCAAAAACGGCATTATTTTTTTTTCGGCAATTTCGCGGGGTACGCTTACCGTACGCTTACCGTAAGCGTACGGTAAAAAAATAAAAATAAAAAAAACACTATCCACACTTTCTCCACCCCTTGTGCAAATGGTGGGCGAAGGCCACCATTTGTGCATGGCTTATCAGAGCACAGAAATTTCCCAAAAAATTTCAACAGATTACCTATCACAAGGAAGCGCATAATATGTCCTCCATGTGCGCACGGTGCGCGAAGCGCATCGTGCGTACATGGCCCATCTAGCGTAACGTGGGCACGGCACTAACTGCGTAAAGTGGGTGCGCGGTGCGCGAAGCGCACCGCGTGCTCACTGTGCGCGCACGGTGCGCGAAGCGCACCGTGCGCGCACGGAACGAACTGCGTTAAGTGGGCGCGCACGCCACGAATGGCGTAAAGTCACTTAGCATTTAAAAAACCATACAAATTCACTGAAAAAACCATAGGTTTCACACACGTTATAGTTAGGAATTAGCATTTAAAAAACCTTGCAAATTCACTGAAAAAACCATAGGTTTCACACATGTTATAGTTAGCGGAAATTTTACTGATAAAAAACCAATGAAATTGCCCCGTTATAGTTAGTGCTGGCAACTATAACTCACGCGACCGCAATCTTCTGCTGATGACATATGTGTCTTTATGAAAAAAAAATATTTGTAATATATGTATAGCTAAAAATGTATGGAAGAAGACATGGGCAAATAAGTGTCTAAATACAGTATTCGCATCAGCAGAGGATTGCGGTCGCGTGAGTTATAGTTGCCAGCACTAACTATAACGGGGCAATTTCATTGGTTTTTTATCAGTAAAATTTCCGCTAACTATAACATGTGTGAAACCTATGGTTTTTTCAGTGAATATATATATATATATATATATATATATATATTCACTGAAAAAACCATAGGTTTCAGGGACGTTCTAGTTAGTTGGACATTTGACTTATATAAAACCAGAGAAATTCACCTGTTATAGTTAGTTGAGCTAACTATAACTCACGCCCCCGCAATGCACTGCTGATGACGTCACATATTACATCACTCATGACATGGTCAGTGACATCACTGATGACATCACTGATGACATCTCAAATGACATCACTGATGACATCATCCAGTGAATGTGTGTTTCTGTAAAGTTTAAATATGTTTTATAAATACATATATATGCCAAGGTGTATTGAAGAATGAATGAGTGTATAAGACTCAGGATAGATGATTAAGTGGGTGTGTGTCTAACTGTATAAGTGACTAATTAATCGTATCTTGCTTAATGCATGTGTTAGCGACTGATATAGACATTCACACAGTTTAGATTGTTAGTTGGTGTTTAAGCAGTTCCATGGTTTGGTTAGCAACTAAATGAGGATCTATATGAGCTATTCATTGCTTGTCTGAGTACCTGTATGAGTACCTGAGTGCCTGCGTGGGTGGGTGGGGGGTTGACTCTCTGCATAGATGTGTGAATGTCTAATTCACTAGGTATATTTGTTCAAGTCAGTATCTGTGAAGGTCTGTATGGCTGAGTGAGTGTGCATATGAGTGTCTAGGTGAGTGAATGGATGCTGCCTCAGTGGTACATGTGAGTAACTCCATATGTGAAAGGCAGTATATATGAGTGTTGGACTATATAAATGACTATATGTGAGAATGAGTGATTGTGAGAGTGCCTGTATGCATCAGTGTGTCCTTGTATTAGTTATTGTATTAGAGTGTAAGTATGTGTTAGTATATATTGAAATAAGTGATGTGGTATGTGTATAACTGTACAGGTGAGTAAATGAAAGTGTTATTGAATATTTCCATTACTGACTAGGTGTTTGAATAACTCTAAGAATGAGAGGCAGTATGTGACTGGATATGATAATGCTGTATTGATGGCTGACTGTATGTATGAGTGAGTGTATAGGTGAATGAATGGATGTGTGTAGACCTACAAATTAGAGAGTGGATATGCACTAACTGGTATTGGTGTGTTCACGGTTTTGAAAATTATAGTCTGTATTTTAGACTGGGTGTATCAAGTGTTATATCAGGGTCTGATCAGGTGCATCTGATTTTCACGTGCATGATGTCATCAGTAATGTCATCAGTGATGTCATCAGTGATGTCACTGACCATGTCATGAGTGATGTAATATGTGATGTCATCAGCAGTGCATTGCGGTGGAGAGAGTTATAGTTAGCTCAACTAACTATAACAGGTGAATTTATCTGGTTTTATATAAGTCAAATGTCCAACTAACTATAACGTCCCTAAAACCTATGGTTTTTTCAGTGAATTTCTAAGGTTTTTTTAAATGCTAATTCCTAACTATAACGTCCCTGAAACCTATGTTTTTTTCAGTGAATTTCTAAGGTTTTTTTAAATGCTAATTCCTAACTATAACGTCCCTGAAACCTATGTTTTTTTCAGTGAATTTCTAAGGTTTTTTAAATGCTAATTTCTAAGTATAACATCTCTGAAACCTATGTTTTTTTCACTGAATTTCAAAGGTTTTTCAAATATCGAACTACTATTGTGTATTTGTCATTAATACTATTTTTTCTAACTTTCCAACTACATAAAATGAACTGCAAAAGTACTATGTAACATAATACATTTCACAAATTACAATGAGTTTTTAAATAATACAAAACAACTTAATCAAAATCAAATCAAATCAAAACAAGCTTTATTCGATTTAGGATAAAATCATAAAAGCACATAATACAAACATTTTTTAAGATAAAACAGGGTCAACAACATAAGCTTATTCGATCATACATTCAAGATAAAATATCATTAAAAAGAGATTCAGATCATAATAATTCGGGAACAGATTAAGAACATGAGGATTGCATAGATTTTCTAAATTTAATTACTAATTTTAAGAAACTTGAAACTGCATGAATAAGGGAATCATCTTCTAATAGCAGTAATTTCATGTATGCTAATTTACAGGTACGAATCCCCCATGCCCTCAGAACGGGTAACAGAAGAGCTCTACGCGGGACTTTGTAAAATACACAAAAAAAGACACAATGTATGTCCGATTGTCTGGAGATATTATCACATGGGCACAAAGGAATTTCAGTGGACCAGTCATTACAGAGGGGAAAAGTAACTAAGTGAAAAAACATACCTAATCTGAGGCGAGTCAGCAATGTGCGTGCATATGGGTTTAATTCTGAGCTAAGATAATATTGGAGACCCTCGCACTGAGTAATTTCCTGAAACCGGAGTACAGTAGGTTTCATTTTCTCCTTGTCCCATCTTTCCATTACCCGGTGGTCAAGAGACAACTTTTTCAAGGCGGCTCTCGATAGCCCATCCAAACTGGGCGGGTTATCAAAGAATTCTGGGTGTCCTATCTTTACACAAAGATTTTTCACGTAGGAGAGCCACCTAATATTGGCCATTCCATTCATTGTGAGACAGTCGGTAATTACTTCCCTATTTAAGGTTGTCTCCTCTGTCACCCAGACCTTATGCCACAGTAAAAGAGGGGATATGTTAACAATGTCACTAATGTAGGGAAGGCCTACTTCTATATGGGTCATGTAAGTTGATGAAAATTTAGAGACTCCTAGTAAGTGGCAGATAAACTGATTCTCACAGCTTTGTAGCGTCTGCACATTTTCTATCCCCCAGAGCCCTGCCCCATAGGTGGCTGAGGAGACAACTTTGGCCTTATAGATTTGTATTAGTTCCATAGCGGGCTTCCCCCCAATTTTTGCAGAAAAATTGTTCAGGGCTCCCGCAGAACGTAAAAAGGCTAATTTCCTTGTTGCTATTGCCGGCTTCCAGCTCCCCCTCCTATCAAAAGTCACACCTATATAACAGAATTTCTCAGTGGTTTCAATTGTTTGGGCGTCCAGAAAAATAGAACAAGGTGCACTTCTAAGGCCCCTGCCACAGACCATGTTGTAAGATTTAGAAGTGTTCACCTTTAATTCCCTATCCCTCATAAAGGAGGTAAATTGAACCACCGCCCGCTGTAGACCTATCCTAGTACGCGACATAATTGCCGCGTCGTCAGCATAGAGTAATAGGGGCACTGAGGTACCCTTTATGGCGGGGTAGTCATATTGAAAATTACTTAGGTGTTCTCCAATAGAGTTAATGTAAATGGTAAACAACAGGGGAGCCAATATGCACCCCTGTCTGACCCCCCGCGAGATAGGGAATTTATCTGAGCATTCCCCCAGACGTCCAAATCTGACCCTTGCCCCTGCGTCCCTGTAAAGTTCACGAATAAACATGATGATTTGGGCATCAAGGCCCAAAGAAGAGAGTGTGTTCCAGAGGAATTCATGATTCACACAATCGAACGCTGAGCTTAGGTCAATGAAGGAAATGTATAACTTTTCGCTCTTCGCTTGAGTGTACTTTGCAATAATTAACCGTTCCCTTGCCCGTCCTAAAACCATATTGTAAGTTAGAGATGGCCTGATTTTCAGTCTCCCAGCTCTGGATCCGGTTTAGGATAATCCTGCCGGCCACCTTCATCAGTGCATCCAGAAGAGAGATTGGCCTATAACAATTTGGGTCGTTTCTGTCACCCTTCTTGAATATTGGCACGACAGTAGCGTCAGGCCAAGATGCCACAAATCCCTGTTGGTTAGACTTGTTTAAAACATTGGTAAGTAAGGGTGCCCATAAATCCATCTCTGCCTTATAGACGTCGATTGGGACACCGTCGGGACCCGGAGCCTTACCGGGTGAACTGTCCTTAATAGCTTTAATGACCTCTTGGAGGCTGAAAGTAATATTCAACGGAAAAGCATTTCGCTCGCCTGGTCCGCCGGGGTCCATCAAACTGAGAGTTAGCGAAGGAGGACAGTGCCCTACAGTCGAACTGTTATATAACTGCTTAAAATGGTTCACCCAGGTGTCCCCTGGGATAGCCACATCTAAGATATCTTCCGCTCTGCTTTACAGGTACGGGGCATTTACCAATTTCCAAAATAATGTACTATCGCGTTGTAGCGAGGCCTCACGTAAGGCCGCCCACGCCTCCCGCTTAAGGGTGGCTTTTCTCGTTTTAATGGTCAATTTGTAAGCTCCTCTAGCTTGATGGATTAGGTCTTGGTTTTTTGGTTTAGTCTGTAGGGCCTTTTTGAGAGAAGTCAAAGCTTTGGTGCATTTATTATCAAACCAACCCTGTGGGCGCTTAGCTGTTTGCCTATGTTCTCTAAATAAAAGATCTTTTACTGTCCGTTGGATATTAGAAAAGGCAGCCACGACTTTATCAGGCTCCATGTCAGCTGTTAAACATACGTGAATATCCTCAAGAGACGTCGAAATCAAGCTCTTTAGGAAGCCAGTTGGCTCAACTTTATCCCATTTGACAACATACCCATTTACAGCACCGAGATTAACCTTGGGGGCATAATTAGGGTTCTTCTTGGGTTGACTACATTCTCCCATTGTTTTTACAGAGAATGATATGGGGTAATGATCTCCGAAGAGAGCCTTTCCAGTCTCCCAGAGGGTTATGCAGCCAGCATGGGCCAGGGACATTAAGGTGAAATCTATGGTGGAGTTACACCCTCGCCCATTGAAAGTTGGTTGAAACGGGACGATCGGGCTGCACAGTTCGTTTACAAAGGATAAATTCAAATAGAACATCATGTTATTTAAGGAGTTGCCTAATTTTGAGTGGGTGAAATGGGTAGGGCAGTCTTCCCCATAATCTGCTAGGCCACACAAACCAGTTGCAGAAAGGGGGCAGACAGTGCAATTGAAGTCACCTACCCAGATTAACACCTTCTCACCTACAAGATTGTCTATTAAAGATATTATGCTATTTAGAAGGTTGTGAAGAACGTGCTCTGTATGGCTAGATGGTACGTTATTATAAAAATTAATTAAAATTACATTGACAGAGCGGGGCCCTTTAAAGACCAGGACCTGATAAAACTCTGCGTTAAGACACTTGTTGACCCTGAGTTCCGCAGTTGTAGCCACATAAGTACAAAGGCCTCCTTTATTCCTGCCCTGCTTACTAATAAGTGCGGGCGAATGAAAGGTTTGGAATCCTATAATGTGGATTTCCTCGGTCGTCCAGGTTTCCTGCAAACAGGCTATGGTATGTTTATTAATAACATCCAGCCATGCTTGCTGGTGGACCTTTTTACTCAAACCTGCCACGTTCCACGTAATCAGGCTGTAAGATGAAAAACTCGGCCTAACTTCCGTGGTTGCTACACTGGAGCTTATACTAAAGCTAATATCGCTGGGTAAATGTTGTGTCGTTAATATCTGAGGAGTCACAATGGAGGAAGAAAGCCTACATTCCCTATTGGTTGTGCTAGCACCGTCAGGCACCTGTGTCCTTATTACCCCAGTCCCCTCTGTTTCGCCAAATATAACTGGGTTGTTTAAATCCGGTGTATTGACATTGTCCATAATAGACTTTGAGTTAATGGGGTCAATCAATGTTAGTGGTCAATCGACCATTTCTAGACCGCTGAATCGGTTATGTGTGGGAATACCGGACCAAGGAACCCAGCGAGTGCGCTCATGGTTTACCGCCCTCAACGTATGTGTCCCACCCCAACTGTCCCAGTCTCTACCCAGGTGTCGATGCCCCACCGTTTTCCAAGAATTGTCATATTGGGGATGGCAGGGACCCATTGTCTGCCTGTGGCTGTCATGGTCGAAATAGCGGGGACCCATCGGTTGCCAAGATGGCTCTTGGGTGTTTGACAACCTTGGTGGGTAAAAGAAGGAAAGCCGTTTGATGCTTATTCCTCCTCTTTCACATGATTTTTCCCATGCACAGATATGGTCGACTGCTCTAGGATCATCAAAGGTTACCACGATGCAGTCGCCTGGCAGTGATTTCCGGCCTTGGCCCACCCAGGTGGTTCTACGTACCATAAGGATCCTGTAGGACCTTGTCGGTGGGACAGGGCAATTAGTGTTGAGCCAGAATTGCACTTTATTCTTTAGGGACCATGTGGGTTCTGAATTATAATCCAAGAGTTCAGGGACACCTGTCATTACTGCCACAAGGGGGTAGGCTTCCGGGGGCAAGTCAACAGGAAGTCTGGGCAGTTGATCTACCCTCATACCACCTGTGTCAGAAACTGAGGGTGCCGTTTTTGAAGCTATCAACGGCCAGGCCAGATTTGTTGAGGCTTGAGCATTTTGTACCATTGTTTTTTGGGGCAAGGTACTTGCCACTGTTGAGGTGGCGGTGTTTTTAGGGGCGGGTTTTACTGGACTATTAATTTTTGAGTTAGTAGATGGAATTAATTTTTGTAATGGAGGAGTGTGGCTCAATGGTTAGAGCGGCAGACCCTGAAGCAGAGTTCTGGCCAGGGAGCAGGGTTCGATTCCCACCTCGGCGGGGCTCGGGCTCAATTTCCTCGGACCTGTCTATTCTCGCTTCGGAGCCTATTCTAATCACGGGCCCCACGCTGCAACTCTGGGCAATAGCTTGCTTAGCCTCCACACCGGCCCCAACAGCGCTAAGGATGCCTGGCTTCACCCTGGGGGTGCCCAGGAGTGGACATTTCACAGGGAAAGCCAGGAGGGGTTCCACAGCGGTATGAGTATCAGCGCCAGGAAACCGCAAAGGCGACACCGCAAGGTGGCCGTCTGGTGACAGTGCGCTCTATAAGTACCTTGACATTTACAATGGGGCAGTAGGAGTAGAAATACGATTTTGTGGGGGTGCTGATTTGGCTGGATTCTGAATCTGGTTTTTTGCTCGTGGAATTTGTGTCCCTGATACCTGCTTAGTCTTATGCAGATTTAAAAGATTGGTCAATTTATTTTCTATTTTCGTTAACCTAAGTTCTATTGGGGTGAGTAGTGATTTCAATAGATCCGCTATACTGTTTAATGACATCTGTAAGTTATCAGACCAGAGTGGGTCTCCACCACTAGGGACATCAGTCAATGAGGCCACAAAGATGGGGTCGGAACTATCGTGTGCTGAGCAATGTAATATCGCAGAGTGAACTACTTGTACCTTTCTCGAGTGTAGGTTCTCAGTTGAACTAGGCCTAGAAACTGATTTATTAAAAAACTGGTGTATTGGGAACTAGGGAAGGCTGGTTTATGTCTATCTTCCTTTTCCTCACAGCACCCTCCCTCCTCCCTCTATCTCTTCTTGTTTTGTCTGGTGTAACTTGCGAGGATAGCTGTGGGGATTGCGGGAGGAGGTCGGGGGATTTTTCCAGATCTGTGCTGGTCTGTAGGTCTGATAGAGGAGATGCAGATAAATCCACCATGCTTGGTAAGCTACGCCTACCTTCATTCAGTGACCTAGATTCAGGAGCAGTAACTAGCTCAGGGGATCTTACACTCGCTAGAGTACCCAAGGAAGATCTCTTGGCGCGTGCAAGGTCTAAAGACACCCTACCCTCCATAAGGCTAATACTCTGATCAATAAAAGAGTTTGCCTTAATGATAAAATCGTCCATTGGTCCTAGGAGGTTACCCACCCCTCCCGCGGCCTTTTTTTTCCTGCCTCTTGTTAGCACCATTGTATCAGTGGGATAAATGGCTTGCCGATGAATATATAAAGGGGCAGGTGTACGAACCCCAGGGAGGTCCGGCGAGACAGGACAGATAAAGGGGGGGTGGCCCGGTCCCGGCCTCCACCGTCCTCGAACGGCCTCAAACGGCCCGCCCTTTGCCCGGGCTTAGCCCCGGGCGCTCCCCCGCGCGCTCCCGCGCAGCGTGGAGGGATGGCAGAAATATAGTTAGAGTGACGCGCAGGGGGCGGGGCTGAGAGGGAGAGCGGGCCAGGTGTTTTCAATCGGCCAGGCAGGGACTCCTGGGACACGGAGTCCCTGCTGAAACGCTCGCAGCCCTACCCAGTTCCCCAGAGCACCACAAGCCTCACGGACACAGTGCAGTTCTCCCCAAGGTAATGCTGGTGAAGCGGGACCCGCGAAGCGGGTCCGGCGAACAGTTGATATTAAAGGCAGGTCCCCAGTAGGCAGAGAGCAAAGAACAGCAGCAGGGCTTCCTCTTCAGCAAAGCGTCCCCCTTCAGCAAAGCGTCCCCCTTCAGCAAAGCGTTGCCCCTCTTTATTCTTAGTTCCTCCGTTTCCAACAACAACTTAACATTCAGATAACAATTTTTCTCCCTTTTTTTGCTGTCATCAGCTACTACTTAACTTCACTATTCACAGTGATGCCAGTGTAGTTTCATCATAAACAGCGGGAAAAAAAAACCAATCAACTAGATTGTTAAAAACAGCCAAAACCCTAATTCTCTCAAATATAATACAAAATCAACACAAATAACACATCCAATAGTACTTCAAATGTTCAAAGCTTACCTTTACTTCGTAGATTGTCTGCAAATTTACCCAATACACCAGATAATGTATCAAAAATTTCACTTTGAAAGCATCCAGTATGAATTCCTTCAAGATCTTACGTAGTTTCTCTGCACATTTTCCCAATACTCCAGATAATATATCAAAATTTCACTTTGAAAGCATCCAGTATGAATTCCTTAAAGATCTTACGAAGTTTCTCTGCACAATTTTCCCAATACACCACATAATGTATCAAAAATTTCGCTTTGAAAGCATCCAGTATGAATTCCTTAAAGATCTATACACCTTCCCATTGAAGCCGAATAGTGTATCTAAAATCTTTGTTTCAGAAAAATTAAGTATGAGTTGGGTAATTCATAAGGCAATCTCGGTTTCATTTCCAAGTGTGTATCATTACAGTGACTCCAACCATTATTACACTTTAACCCCTTCGATGCGAGTGACAGAGCGGTTCCGTCATGCGCGTCGGTTGCGCTGTGCGCAGGACGGAACCGCTCCGTCACGGCCCCGCCCGCGCACGGAACCTTCAGCACGGCGCGGTAATCCGCGCCGCGCTGAAGGGGTTAAATAAACTGTATAATGTCCACTTGTAGTAGTACTTCCAGCATGAAAAACAATAGCAACTGTTGCAAAAGTTCTTCCAGAAATAGATACTTGATTAGCAACAAAAAATTTAATTTTAGCTTCCACTTTTCTTCCATTTGGTCGACAGCGTTGCAGCATTATAATCAAATAGTTTCCATATCTTTGTAGGCATAATGCAGATAGCATTCTTGATTTACAACGAGAACACATCATCTCATGATCAGCTTCTTTTACTAATTTGGAAAATGGTACAGATTTGCAGTCAGGTATTGTTAAATATAAAAATTGTTCTCTGTTAACTATAGTGCTTGAAGTTAACGAACACTCTTCACATTTATGTTCCCATTTGTAACTGAGTCCAAATAAACTCTCAATCTGAATTCCTTCATCTTCTAGTACTCCAAGCATAACCATCAGAAATTCTTGTGCATCTTGCTGTATATTAGCACCGAACGTTAAAGATCCAGTACATGTATCCAACAGTTGGCGAATACCAGAAGCAGAATGAATCTTACTTCTATCAGTTCTCAATTCTTGAAATAAAGTGTATAGTGAAGAACATAAAGTTTTTTCCTGACTTTCCATAATTTTACCACAAACATCTTCAAGATAAAATATAACATTTAGAATGACATTACCATAGCAGTTGACTCCAGAAGCATTTTCTAATTGGTATCCAACAAAATCATCACTTGTTTATATTTTCTGCTTCTTTACATCTTTTCATTTCTGATGATTTTCTTTCTGCTTTTCAGCCATAGTTAACTGTTCAATATATTTGCGTTTTGAACACACAACACATTTCTCATAAATAGGATATTCACCTAAATGGGGAGCATAAAGCCTTCTCAAACGATTATATTCTCTTACACAATTAACATCAGCACTAACCTTGTTGTCATCAAAATCAATTAAATACAAAACAGACAACGTTCTAACTCGAGATAATGCAACATATACCATTCCCTCTTTAAACACAGTTTTTCCAACATTTATCAAAGCTTTATCTACACTTAAACCGTGTGATTTGTGAATAGTTATTGCATATGCTACACAGAAGGGAAACTGTTTTCTATGAACATACAAGTCTTTTACAAGCAAAAAACGTGCGGCAGAACGTCCAATCTGTCTTACCTCCGCAATCTGATCAAATTTAACTTTCAAAAATTCTATTCCATTTCTATTTTGATATTTCACAAAATCCCCATTGCTCCATTCACTAAACCTTCTTCTACATTCAGATTACGCTTCAAAATTACCCAACGGTTTAAACATACATCTACATTTTTTTCTAAGCCAGCAGTTTTTGATACAAACTTTTCCAAAGAATCCAATTTATTCTGTAGTTTTTCTGAAAGAACAATTGTTATTCCTTGATGCTCTATTTTATCAATAGCTTCAATGCGAACTATTTCTTGATTTTCCAATTTCATAAGCTCTCTATTAAATGTATAACACTCTTCCACTGTAGGCATTAAGTAAACTATAGACTTTTTTCTTTCATTTTCTTGTACATTACTTCTGCTGGTGTGTTTTCATTTGTAAACAAGTTCTTTAGTAGTCGACTTTGAAAAGCTTCTTTACCATGTTTGCTTAGAACACCAATTCTTACATCTTTTACAATATTTGCATAATCTTCATCTCTTGCTTGTCGCATATTCTGAGTGAGTTCTTTATATTCCAAATTTAACCACAAATTCACATTTCCAATACTTCCCAGAGATTTCTTTGTGTCTTCATGTAGAAGAGTTTTATACACTGGTTCTCCTTTTTACAGGGGTTAGTTGTAGCAGATCTCCAAATACAATTAAATGTTTTCCTCCAAAGAGAACGTCATAATCTGTTTTTAATACTTGTTGCATTTTTAAGTGTACAAAATCAAGCTTACGTCTGAGACCATGCTCACCTCATCAATAATTAAAAGTTTCATTTTCTTCAGCACTCTTGACACTTCATAAGAAGCTTCTCCAGACAACTTCTGATATTCTAATTTATTAGCATGCTCCACTGGTAACATCAATAATCTATGCAAAGTAACTCCTTTAACATTGTGTGCAGCTAATCCAGTTGGAGCTATTACCAACATAAATGTGAACCAGTAGTTTTTTGAAGATAACTGGTCAAAACTTTAATTTAAAAACTTTTACCTGTCCCAGCTTGACCACTGATGTACATCAGAAGAGGTTTAAAAGATGAACACAGACATTCTTTTTTTTCATGCAACAAACCATGTTCTATCAGTTCTCTCACTGGCACATATATTTCTTTCTGTTCAACATTTACTTGTTCTTGTAACTTTTCCAATGTTATATTCTCCTCGGGTGCTTGTTGCATTGCAATTTCGACTTCATGCATAGCAATCGCTGCTTCATTTTCCAGCATTGGTTGTCCAAGAGGATCTTGACTACATGGACCACTGCTTTGACTATCTTGAGAACTTTCATGAGCTATTTCAGCTATAATAGTCTTTTCCTGTTCAACTTCATCATTCAACATTTTTAAATATGTAGGGAAAATTGGACATCGAATGCTATGTTTACAAGCATTAAAAGAATCTCAGTCACACTCTCCATGTAATTCACTTTCGCTACGCCATGGTTTAAACAGCTGCAGAAGTGCTAAATAGTAAAATTCTCGCTTATCTGGAGCTTCACAACTAAGCACCGCCCGCCACAATGCCAAAAAGGCAGCCTGTGGCTTTCAATGCACAACATGATAGGCACCGCGCGGTGCCTGCCACGTTGTACATTGAAATGCAGGGGGGTACCATAGGTACCCCCCATGTGCACCCCCCAGAATCCCAGGGGGCCCGCTACTGGCCCCCAATGTCAAACACCGCCTGCCTTTCTGTGGTAGCGTTGCCGCCACGGAAAGGCAGGTCCCCGCCTGCATAGTGATATGGATGACCATATAAACTGCTTTTCCGCCTGGTAGGCAATCGGACGGATTGCCTACCGGCAGAAAATCGGCGGACGGTCTTCCCGTCCTTTGGGGTCCTGTCCGCCATGGTAATGTGGCAGGGGGAAATTTGCAGCGGGCGGATGTTTTTAGCAGGCGGATCTCCACCGCCATACGGGCAGTGGCGTTCCGCCCGCTATACTAATGACCCCCTAAGTTTCTTGTGGTTTATAAGATTACCCTTTGCATGTTTTACTAAACAACCATGACATCCAACTACTGGAAACTTTCCTTCTTTTAAATTCTCTTTAACATTTCTTTTGAAGCTGTAATGTTGAAGTACTACATACAGACATAGCTGTTCCAGATGTTGACTCCTTTTCGGATAGTATGTGTCTAACATATTAGTTTTAAGAATGTCTGTACTATGTGGCTCATTTGCTGCTAATTGTTCAACTTCTTCCAATGATTTCAACACTCTGTTTTATTTGCAGGCAAGACCTAAACTTACCCAAATGATTCCTCGTGACTTTGAATATAAACTTGAAGGACACAAGTGGTCTGAACATTCATACGATCCAATATCTCGGTGGGAAAGCATTTTCAAACTAAAGCTGTACATTTTTTTGCTAAGACTATTCTCTTGTGCAATTTCTTCCCACATTTGTTTCATCTCTGTTTTTTCAGATTTTGTTATGTACAATGTAACATAATGTGCAACAGCAATTGAGTTATCCGCAACATACTGGATGTCCATGTTCGCATTCCACATTTTTAAAATGACTGGATTGTAGTCATTGATATACTTTGACACTTCCGTTGTTTTTTAAGTTGTAGGTATTCTTTGGAGATTTCCGAGTTATTGTGTGCCTCACAGAAGAAAAAAAATAATTTACTCTTCCTTTACAAATGACTGTACGGGGAAAACCAAACCGACATTTGGTGTAAAATTTTCCTTTAGACTTGTATTTTCTTCTGCAGTACTTTCCACAACGGTGACTTTGGAAATGTAAAACTTGCTGTCTCAAGCTTCTATCTCCTCCTTCTCTTGGAATCTCACATGTCACATACTGTTCGATGAAAGACAATACTGTTTCATCAGAATCAGTTCCAAATTTAGGTGCATCCTTGACCCATAGTAGCATATGTATATGAGGTGGACCTCTTGCTTGGTATTCCTTTCTCCAAAAGAAATTGATAACTTCTCCAAGAGGTGGATTCTTTTTATTACAGATAAAATACATCATACCTTGAAACTTATGATTAAAATATCTGCACACATTTACAGGATCCAATGAACACAGTTCACCAGGAGTCTTTATTTCAAAATTTTTTATATTAGAATTCGCTTCTCTTAAAAACTAGGCCTGGGCTAAAATTCCGTTCCGCTCGCGGAAATTGCGATAATTTGACATTTTCGCGTTCCGTGGAGAGCGTGAAAATGTCAAAATTGCCGCAATCCGCATTTTACCGGAAATTTTTTGCTTGCTCGCGCTGGAAAATAATACATTCTCGCGTGCGCGCGATCGCCTTACCTGAATCTCCGCGTTCGCCGACAAGTTTTCCCGATCCGGTCGCGTTCTCCACGAGATGCTGGATTGTTGGTAGCCATTTGCGCTGTCTCGCAACAGTTCGCGCCTGCAGTAACGTCATTCGTCGTGCGATCACGTCTTTCTTTTCGCGATCATGCACCGCGAGACAAGTGAAAACAAGATGGCCGCGCCCGCGAGCAACCGCATGGGAAAGTTGGACAGCCGCGACCACGCAGAAAATACCGCAAACGGGCGGGAAAAAAACTTACGCATCTTCGCGATATTTCCACGTGTTTGTGGAGATTTTTAACAATTTCGCAAATTCCGCCCACCCCTATTAAAAACTCAAGCAAATCTTCCCATGCATACTCTGCACAGCTAAGTGTGACAAACCATGTTGGTGTACCTAAGTTCCGTAACATACACTTGAGTTCTCCATGACGACGATACCAATACTCATTTGTTCCACGTTGACATACAATCAAATTGATTAACTGTGCTCCTAAATTTTAATCTGTTTCTTAAACATTCTCCACAAATTCTTTCGCAGAAAGAAGTGATTCATGAACTCCAGTTTTAAGTATATGATTCACTGCATACGAGAGAGAAGACAGATCACTTTCAAACTAAAGGTGAAATATGTATGTAGTGCACTGTCGGAATCTAGGATCTTCAGAATATAATCTTGTTGACCGATATTCTGAAGCTGGAATCCGTACAGGTCGGTCATTATATTGTCCACCTTCTCCAGTAGGAAACAACTGTGGAAAACAACGAGCTTCCAAGCTTTTCTCCCATACACTCATTGTAGTTCCCTGTGCTTTTTTCATTTGAAATAACTCAGTGCTACTTCCTATCACTTCTTTTGAATGCAAAGGACATATTGTATAATCTTCATAAATCTCTTCAGTCCTTGACTTGTCCACTTTCTCTATTTGACCACTTGAAATTTCAAAATCATCTTCTAAACGTATTACCTGTTCATCCACATTTACATTTTTGTAATAAATATTGTTCTCTATAAGATATAAGGTAGCCTCTTCAACTTTATTAACATCCACAAATTCTTGTCATATTTTCCGACTCCTTGTGGGTACACCATTTACTAAAATAACTACTGCCTCATCTTCCTCTTTCTCTCCATCAATAGTTTCAATGTTTTTCTTAAATTCCAAAGGTAAGTACACCACTCTTTCTTTAAGCCCTCTCTGCAAGTCTGTTGGTGGCAGTTTACCTGTTTTAGGCTCCATCCGAATTATAGTTTGAAAAGGATGAACGGATTGAATTAGAACCGACTCATATGTATTCAATTTGGCCAGTTCCTGCGGAATAGCTACTAACTCCAATTTATTATGCAGTGCTCTAGCAGGCATTTTGTTCTCTTCTAATTTGTTGTAACAATATTTACATATACGTTGATCACTACCTAATTCAAATCGACCTTCAACAAACAAGTAAGTTGCAAATTCTTCCCGCTTACCATTGTTCTCCTGTTCACTTTTCTAATACAAATCAACATTCCTACTTTGACTTTTATAATGAGTACGTCAACAACAAACACAAACATAGTTTGGTATTTTAGAGTACACTACATTAAACTTTCCAATTTCTTCTTCAAACTTATCAGTGCTAATCACTTTCTCATCTCCTCCAACATCTGTAATTGTCAAACTTTCACTTTCTATGAACTGCTCTTCTGAACCAAAATATCGCATTTCAATATCATCACACTTTTTTTGAACATCTGATAAAGAACCATATAAAAAACTTCCATTCAGTTCACTTAAATTTAATGCAGGACTTTTTACATAGTACAGTTTCTTTACAAAGTTCTGCATTTCTGAATGGTGTACTGCTAACATCCTCAAATTATAAAAAACACTTTTACAAACTTTTCTTGAAAGACAAGCCAGAGAATGCCCATACTTCTAAGTATATTTTCTTACATTACATGGATCTAGTCCTTGTAACAACTTAATCTTCTGTTTTATACTTTTCTGAGTATATTCTCGTAGCAAATTTCGCATTTTATCAATGGATTCCTGTCAAATACTACAAATGCTACTACAACTCCACTTATACACAGGAGCTCGTGGACGTTTCCCTTGCACTTCTTCAGCTATTACCTCTTCTGCACTTTTACCAACCATTTCCTCCTTTGAAAGAGGAACACCATCCTGAACTTCGTAGCAACGACCTCCAGTATCAACTGCAAATGATAAACTATTTTCCTGGAAGTAACTTTCCTCATTAAAAAAAGGCTCAGTACTAGAAGTATGTCTCCAATGTCCACTAAAGATTTTACAAAAGTTTGTTCTGTTCACAAGTCTTTTTTCCTACTTTTGTCTTTCAATACTTTGACTATTTTATCCAAAACTTTCAATCTCTTTAAAATCAAAATGAACAACTTCTGTTTCAAATTGAAAGCAGTATCCACTATACTTTCAATACGCTGCTTCTCTTTGAATTGGAACATTCTTCTTTTATATTTGCAGCATGTTTTCAATAAATTCTGAATCACTCTAGATCGAAAAAGTCCCTGACGAATTTCTTGAAATTATTTTTGTCTCCGAGTACCAGATACTATTTCTTTATCATCTTTCCTTTAGCTCGTATTTGAAATTGAAATCTGCTTCACCTTACTTGAAAAATTCTTCTTTTTGCTTTGTGTGATGTTTTTCTCATTAAGGTGCCGATTCCAATCCTGTAAAACCCTGGTACGATTCGTCGTACGGAGCGTATTCTCCATACGACTCGTAGCCGGGAAATCCACCGTACAATCCAGCAAGTACGATTCGTACAGAAATACCATTTCCGTACAATTCGAACAAAACACCGTACGGCTAAAAAATACCTACCAGTCTGATCCTGGACAGCGCGTACCCGATGTCCGTACGGAATCAGGCAGCGTTTTACGGACCAGCAGGTACGATTCGTCCCTACGTCACTCCGCACAGCTATTTTTTTACGGCAGCCAAAAAAAGCCGAACTACTGAGTCCGACGTGAAAACGGAGCCCCGGTACGCGATGGACAGCTATGGACCCCATCCTTCGTGTCATCCCGGCCCTCTTAGCCTACGACTTGATGCACCGAACCCGACGCACACGCCACAGAAGGTGAGAACAACACCCAGGGGCCAAGGGGGGTTGAGGGCCAGGAAACATACCCCCTAACCAAATTAAAACCTACAATATTGAGGACATACATTACTTCAAGGGTCTGGTCACTTCGGGGGCGTGTCCACCAATACCAGCATCACGCAACAACGGAAGTGGACGTGTACGCGTACCTCTACGGCAACACTACAATAGTGATACGCACCGTACTCACACATCCATAGCGTGGGTACGGTCCGTAGCACTATATTAGTGGTGCCTTTGGGGTACGCGTGTTACGGACCGTACACACGCCCTCAGAGCGTGTGTACGGTCCGTATCACTATTGTAGTGGTGCCGTAGGGGTACGCGTGGTACGGACTATACACACGCCCTCAAAGCGTGTGTACGGTCCGTAACACCATTGTAGTGGTGCCGTAGGGGTACGTGTGGTACGAACCGTACACATGCCCTCAGAGCGTGTGTGCGGTCCGTATCACCATTGTAGTGGTGCCGTAGGAGTACGCATGGTACAGACCTTACACACGCCCTCAGAGCGTGTGTACGGTCCGTAACACCATTGTAGTGGTGCCGTAGGGGTACGTGTGATATGGACCGTAACCCCGCATTCATGGGGTGTGTACGGTCCGTACCACGCGTACCCCTACGGCCCAAATACAATGGTGATACGGCCCGTACCCACGCTATATATGTGTGGGTGCAGTCCATATCACCATTGTAGTGGTGCCGTAGGGGTACGCATGGAACGGACCATACACATGCTCTCGTGTACGGGCCGTACCACGTGTACTCCTACGGCACCACTACTATAGTGATACGGCCCGCACCCACACATACATAGCGTGGGTATGGGCCGTATCACCATTGTATTTGGGCCGTAGGGGTACACGTGGTACGGACCGTACACACCCCATGAATGCGGGGGTACAGTCCGTATCACACGTACCCCTACGGCACCAGTACATTTGGGATACAAGGCGTACACACGCCACGAATGTTGGCCTACGGCCTGGTGCAGCATATTACCTTTATATTGGTGTGTGTGTAGGCCCAGGACAGCAGTGTACTGCACCAAGGGGGTGGGTGGGTGGGTGGCTGCCTAGGATTCCCAGCAGTGGACAGACATGTAAGGGGTGTGTGCAGAGGACTCCCAGCAGTGGAGAGAGACATGGGGTGGGTGCAGAGGACTCCCAGCAGTGGACAGAGACATGGGGGTGGGTGCATATCACTCCCAGCAGTGGACAGACATTTGAGGGGTGGGTGCAGAGGACTCCCAGCAGTGGACAGACATATATGGGTGGGTGCAGAGGACTCCCAGCAGTGGACAGACATATATGGGTAGGTGCAGAGGACTCCCAGCAGTGGACAGATACATGGGGGTGGGTGCAGAGGACTCCCAGCAGTGGACAGAGACATGGGGGTGGGTGCATATCACTCCCATCAGTGGACAGACATGTGAGGGGTGGGTGCATATGACTACCAGCAGTGGACACACATATTTGGGTGGGTGCAGAGGACTCCCAGCAGTGGACAGAGACATGGGGGTGGGTGCAGAGGACTCCCAGCAGTGGACAGAGACATGTGGGTGGGTGCATATCACTACCAGCAGTGGACAGACATGTGAGAGGTGGGTGTTAATGACTACCAGCAGTGGCCTGCAATATGAGGGGTGGGTGCAGACGACTCCCAGCAGTGGACAGAGACATGGGGGTGGGTGTAAATGACTACCAGTAGTGGCCTTCAATATGAGGTGTGGGTGCAGAGGACTCCCAGCAGTGGACAGAGACATGGGTGGGTGTACATCATTATCAGATGACCACAACTCCATGGGTGTATGTACGCATCCCTAACTTTGGACAATGATGATAGTGCCATAACAACACATCACTGACAGCAGTGTCCCACTCCCAGGAGGATGGATGTCTTTCCCCCACTGCATGACACACCACATGTGGGTGTGAGGACAAATAACACATGCATACCCACCCCTGGCAGATGCAGCACAATACACACACTGAGATCATGCCACAAGACTGTATAGTCATGTCACTGCCTACTAAACTAAGAGAGCCAAAGGGAACACACACTGTCACGCACATCCCAGGACTGATAGGAATGTACAGGTGCTGGGCCAGCCACCAAGACGTTGTCTCTCATGGAAGGAATAGGGTGGAGTTCCCACAGATACAATGCCCAAAATTGTGAGTCAGGTGCCCAAATACCCTGCAGAACAAGTACCATATGTGTGCTAGGCCGGCAGTACACACATGCATAGTGCTGAAAAGGGAGAATTTCTCCATGAAGGCATTTCAACATACTCAATACACAAGTACAGTGACTAGCAAGGATGGCACAGACGATGCAGCCGGAGACATTTCTGAGCAGGCATGGCCATAGTTGAAGGGATCCGTCACCAAAAAAGGAAATGTAGACACAGGTCAGCACAACAATTGTGCAACTCTTTGCAGGGAAGATGTCAGGTGCCACAGAGGAAGGAGCACTCCTTGGGACAATGTCTCAAAACCAAAATAACACACACTACCAATGATTCTTTGCAGAGACCTTGTGATGGCACGCAGATACCATGGTCCACCTCATGACCATCAGACTAAAACATTTCTCTGAACTATAACACATTACCACACCACCAACTCCTGGACCCTCAGCACCAACATCAATGCCTGAAATGCAATAGTGTGCAAAGTAAAAATAAAATGCTTTATTCAGCATGAAAAACAAATAATGAAATGACACTATATACAAAGGCCAATGGCCAGTCCATAATAGAAGTCCTTGGGGGGACACATGGGCACGCATCTCCCCTAGCTTGCCTGCACAGTGGAACCCTCAGCTTCGTCGACCGGGGGGGCATCATGTGGGGAAGGACCAGGCACCGCAGGGACAGGAGGGGGAAGGGCAGGTGTGGTGGGTGCAGGGGTGGACGTCTCCACCACAGGGGGTGGGGGCCAGTGGCAAAGGTGGATGTGAGCACGTCGCTGCACATTGCTGCCAGGGCGTCCAGGGTAAGCCCTGCACCGGAAGAAACCCCAGGGCCAACGGAGGGGGGGAGCCGAGAGATGGGTGCAGCGCTCTTGGGGGAGGGGGTGGACAGGGGGTGGGACTCAACTACCCTGCCCGGGGACTTCCTCGCCCGCTTGCGGGGTGGTGTCACAGTGGTGGTGATGGGCAGCTCACCCATGTCGACCTCTTTGGGTGTCAGTTTGGCAGGGGAGTGCTTTTGAAGGGACTGGGTTGTGAGGCCCGCGGACTCAGACTGTGGCTGCCTGTATGTCTTTTTGCCCCAGACCCAGTGGGTGTGCCTACATCCCCCTGAGTGTGCGTGACAGGAGGTGTGCGCTTGCCCTTACTTGGTGGTGTTCTGCCTGTGTCTGGTGGGGTGCGTGCTTGAGAATGTCTGGGTGTGCATGGGACAGGTATGGGAGAGGGAAGTGTGGATGGGGCTGGGGTAGGGGGGGACGAAGCGCTGCAGGAGACTCATTGCTGCCGTCAGGGAAGAGTCAATGGTCCGCAGAAACCTGCGTTGTTCAGACATCGATGCTGACATGCCCTCCATGAACGACACCATCTGTGTCAGCAGCGTGGTGTGGCCATGGAGGACAGTCAGCACCGATGACTGCCCAACCTGCAACTGCCGCAGTATGTCCACAGACTCTGCACTGAGGTCAGCAGGGGTGACAGGGGCAGGGGGGGCGGTGCCTGTCCCGAAGGAGACATGGTGGTGCCCTGCACGGACAGAAGGGACCGGAGCAACTGGGAGGGCGGTGATGGGAATGGAGGAGGCAGGGACAGATGTTGGGCTGCTGCCAGGTGTTGTAGCAGCTTCCACCCCCTCGATGAGGTCAGCCTTGGACCCGTCTGCGTCGTAGTTGGAATCGCCACCAGACAGGACCTCTGACTGACTCCCCTCGCCCTCCGTGCCACTGGCTCCCGCAGACTCGCCAGCACTGGTGGCACTGGTGCTGGGTCCCTCATCCAGGTCCGTGCAGGTGTCTTCCTCGGTATCCAATGATGATGCTGTGGGCAAGGTGAAGATACAGAAAAACATCAGTCACCTGTATACATCTGACACATGAGTACAAAAACAATAGGTCACAGTGCATATCAGGCAATGCATCATGAGTAACAGCTAGATTACTCCACACATATGTAAGCCCTGTACTCCCCAGTTGGTAGACCCACCATGCCACTTGGACACAAGGAAAAATAGGACACACCAGCCCAAAACATGAATGAGAAACATACTGAGGAGCTAGTGTCTGGGAACAGGTGAGCACAGCAATACAATGAAGTCATGCCACCTCTTGTTTACCCTGAAAGAAACAGTAGTGGTGCACCCAAGGCAAAGTAACACACCTCAATAGCAAAGGTGTCCCCACACTCAGAAACCTGTAAGTAGTTTGGAACACAAAACAAAAAAATGTTGGTCCCTTGGGAATCACAATCCTTTAAACAATCGACATAACAGATGGCTCCCAAGGAGGTGCACACAAAACTACATTTACCCAGTCATTGAAGAAGCTGGCAGCCTTCTTTAAAGAAGCCACTGTTAGAAAGAAAAGTTGTTGCTGAAAGTACATATACATGGGCCCACGGAGAGCTTGATGACTTGACAGTCGTAAGTTGGTATCACCAACAACCAAGGACTTACCCAATTTCCACAACAATGGGGGAACATGTATATGTATAATCTGAAAAACAGTCTCATTAGAACAGTGCCTTCTTTTAAATTGTGCCAGCGTGTTCCCTGAAAGTGTAAAGGTGGTTTGTTGTGCACTTCCTTGGGAGACATCTGTCATGCAGGCACATTATTGTTCTTAACAACAAAACATCAAACTAAAGCATAGAAAACATGAAGACCTGCTGACAAGTGTTGTGAGTGCCAAGGTACAATACCTTGTGACTAACAACTTGAATTATGTCAGTTGTCACATGGCCATCCGTTACCTGATGACACAGTTGCCAACACATCTGACCCACTGCCTGTCATGTGGAGTGGCACACATGTCCAAACCCAGGACAATGCATGAGCTAATGGGCCTGCAATTGTGTTGTAAAAAGGGATACCTGCACTGAGGAGACACCGCCATGGCAAGCCAGAATGTCCACACAGATGTCAGCACTCAAAGACCAAACTACGTAGCATCTTGACCACACACTGGTGCAAAAAATGTATGAGCAGGAATCATGTATTTAAACAATTGACACATGCTGCAAAGCACAAACATTAAACCCTGCACAACATCACTGGGTCACTGCACGTTGAGTCTCTGTCCAGCCAATTATCACACACAGGTCAGACCTGGCAAGGAGACATAGGGTTTGGCCATGTAAGCCTCGCCCGCACAAATCCCCCATACCTGAGACAATGTGATTGAGACAGATCAAGAAGTGACACCTCTTAATCAGGGTTTACAAAAATGTGCAGCACGAATTCCCAAATGTACTCCACATCACCTTGTGAGGCTGCCAACACATATTTGTGAAAACAGCCATTGACAGATAGTTTTGAATAGACACACAGGCACTACCCAGTGTGAGTATGCACAAGCCAAATGGGGTCTCCCTGTCCAGTCGACACATGTAGCACACTTTGGATAAATACAAATGAGGCCATGGAACAATGCCACAGAGGCAAACATATGCTGAACACACTGAGAATGGACACAGTGTTGGATGACACACATGATGACGAGGCAAGGGTGTCTCAGGGGACTGTAGTGGGCACACTGCTCCTTGTTCCTGGAATGATCTGACTGTAACATGAGCAACCGTCCTGGCACTATGCATATCTCCCACTCATGCACATCATGTCTGAGGCCACAACATTGGTCATGCATGCTGCAAGTGTGTTCATTTGAAACCTCACACTCCCATGTTGAGACTCATCATCAGTGCCAACAAATATGGACCCCCAACAGAGTGAAAAGGACAGGGCACAGGCAAGGTACCAATACATGTCACAGACCACCCTCCCACATGATGCAGAAAGCAATGTGCACTTGGATCAACTGGCAGGCTAGAAGACCATGTGCAATTGTGATTACACACAGATCAGGGGACACATGTCAAGCAGGGGAAGGGACGAATAAGAGCACTGGTTGACTTTGGGGAACAGAATATGCACTGCACATATAAAACCTGGCAGTGTATCCAGGCTACAGAGCACTTCCAAAAGCTGGGGACACACAACACAACAATCAGACAGGTACCTACCCCCTCATTCCTGCTGTCCCTCCTGTAACTGCCTATCCAGGTCAGGGAACACCACTGCCAGGATACGCATCATGTGGGTGGTCAGGCGTTGTCGCCCGCCGTGGGGGCGTGGAGGTGAGAGACGCAGCTGGACCCGGGCGATCCGCCGGGTCCAGCACCGGATGTCCTGCCATCATTTTCTGACTTGGGCTAGGCGCCGACTGCGACCCCCCGCCACTCTCACGGCCCTGACGATCTCCTTCCAGATACCCCCTTCTCGTAGGCAGTTACCTGTGAGGATGACAACGTGAGACAACATCACTACACCTGCTCCATGTCACAGAGACACACATTTGAACATCGATGATATGTTGAACAGGGCATAGGATGCTGCCAAGGAATAGCATCTTACTCATATAGACATTGGCCTCTGTGGAAGCCCCAATGCACTGCATGGCATTGAAACTACACAGGTGGCAGGAGGGGTGCGACACACTCCATGATCATGGCACACACTGTGCATCATATGCAACACCAGGCTGATGGACAGCACCTCAAAGCAGTTACATGCCCCAGGCCACTGACGCAACCTCAGCAGAGTACACAGACACACACAGGCACAGATCAATCACCTGCCATTGGCAACAGCGGATACATACCTCACTCTGCACATGTGCCACTTGCCTGTGGGGTGTCACAGGTGTTGGGCTAGCTCAGCAAGTCAGACACACAGCACGGCTTACTTCTCACATCAGATGGGTAGAGCTGTTGCCTCCTCCATGCAGCTGTGGTGCAACACTTCACATAGACACTCACCCACATGACAAGGAACCTTCACAAATATCAATGTCCAGGAGGGCGTACACATCACTTGGACACTCTCACCACAGCTCCACTCAACTCATACACATCTGTGGGTACAGTCACCTGTCACACCGGGGGGACCACTGAATCACATCAGGACAATAGCCAAAAAATGCCACCAAGGATTTGCCAGGCTGAATGTGTCATGCACTATGCAGTGAATGTCACAGTAAGCACAATGCAAATGAGGAGTGCACACAGGAACTACATCATGCTCTGCATGACAGACATAAGCCTTTCCCCCCCCCCTGGGACCCACTCTAAACCACATTGCATGTCTGTCACACATGGACACAATGCCAGAAGTGACAGTCACAAAAAAGTAGGGGTGGGCGGAATTAGCGAAAGTGCCTTTTGCAAAATATCGCGAAACGGCACAAAATCTCCGCGATCACGCGATATTTCGAGTGATCGCGGAGATTAGTGCTTCCGGTTGGGGTTTAATTTTTGTGACAGGAGCATCGTGCCAGAATGAATCCTGCCCTGCATATTTACCCAAGAAGAACTCGAGTACTTTCCACTGGCTAATCAGTAAGTGCTACCTTGTTGGGTAAATGTATAGTGCTTTTCCTACACTACAGCTGCGTAAAGGGCCAGAAGAGTTGTCTCCAGTGGCAATGTGTGTCTGTAACGTTGCCACGGCGCTGACGGCCCTGGGGTCCCTCGAGTCAGCTGTCCTTCATTGTGGGGGAAAGGGCGGGAAGACGTTGCCCACCGCTGGTGTGTGTGGCGGGGCTTCCATGCAGTTCACATGCCGCTTGTTTATAAAGAGCCAGAGACCGATCCGAGCAGCTGACGAGGAGACAGAACCTCCTGGTGTCAGGAACTACAAGGGGATTGCGCTCGAGAAAGTCATGGCTGCACAGAGCTCCATCAAAGATCACAGCTAATTTTTGACGGTAGATATGGGGAGAAAAGCACACCTGCCCAGCCTCGACCTAGCTCCCGAATGTTTTGTGCTGATTAATGCGTTACTGAATTTGAGCTTCAACTCGGGCCCCTGCTTTATTTATATATGTAAGTGCTTCCTGTTGAGGTTTAATTTTTGTGACAGGAAAGGACTCAAGGCGACAATTTCCGTTCCCTCGCGGTTCGCGGAAATTTCGAATTGTCGCAATTTCCACGAGTGGAACGGAAATTGTCACCCACCCCTACAAAAAAGGTGCACAGTCAATGGTAGTGAAGTCAGCACTCACCTGCTCCCCTGGTCTCCCATACAGGCTGGGGTACTGTGGGAGGAGGACATTCAGCAATGCCTCATTCTCCTCAAGTGTGAATGGCTGGGCCCTCTCCACAGTCCGCGACATGGTGCCAGAGGAAGCGCAGACAGCAGCAGTGTGGTCGACAGGAAAGTTGTGCAGGCAAGTGCCCTCTCATGGGTTCTGGCTGACTTATATCTGTCTTGCTGGGGGCTTTCATTTACAGGAGTACAGAGTGATTGGTCAGACTCATTTGCATCCTACGTTTCCTCCAATCCCTTTAAACATACACCAATGACACGAATTTGCATGGTTCAAATTTTGAGCATCATAGCAAGGCAAACACCACTTTGCAACATTGTAATTTTTGGCCCAACTGACTTTTCAAGCCCACATGATGGCCACATTGCAACTGAAATCTCTGTATCCATGACAACCAGCATGCATTTTGGGCCTAATACTTGCCCCCTATGTAATTTTTGATTCCAAAAAACTAGGGGTGGGCGGAATTTGCGAAATCCACTTTTGCAAATTATCGCAAAAATCTTAAAAATTATCGCAAACACGCGGAAATATCGCGAAGATGCGGATTTTTTTTTCCCGCATGTTCGCAAGATTTTCTGCATGTTGCGGCTCGCCAACTTACCATGTGGTTGCTCGCAGGCGCGGCCATCTTGTTTTCAGTTGTCTCGCGGTGCATGATCGCGAGAAGAAAGACATGATCGCGCGACGCATGACGTCACTGCGGGCGCGAACTGTCGCGAGACAGCGCAAATGGCTAAAAACAATACAACATCTCATTGAGAACGCGAAAGGATCAAGAAAACTTGTCGGCGAACGCAGGGATTCAGGTAAGGCGATCGCGCGCGCGCGAGAATGTATTGTTTTACAGCGCGAGCAAGAAACAAATTATCGCCAAGCTGCGGAATGCGAAATTTTGACATTTTCGCGCTTTCCGCGGAACGCGAAAATGTCAAATTATCGCAATTTCCGCGAACGGAACGAAATTTTAGCCCAGGCCTACAAAAAACATGTACGGTGCATTTCACATGTACCCGTACACGTATGGCACTACTACAATAGTGATACAGACTGTACACACGCTCTGAGAGCGTGTGTAAGGTCTATATCACTATAGTAGTGGTGCCGTAGGAGTACGTGTGTGTGTATGGACCGTACCACGTGTACTCCTACGGCACCACTACAACAATAGTGATATGGACCGTACACACGCTCTCAGAGCTTGTGTACGGCCCATACCACGCGTACTCCTACGGCACCACTACTAAAGTGATACGGACCGTACACACAACATGTGTACGGTCCGTACCATGCGCACTCCTACGGCACCACTACAATAGTGATACGGACCGTACACACGCTCTCAGAGCGTGTGTACGGCCCGTACCACGCATACTCCTACGGCACCACTACTATAGTGATACGGACCATACACACGCTCTGAGAGCATGTGTATGGCCTGTACCACGCGTACTCTTACGGCACCACTACTATAGTGATACGGACCGTACCCACGACGTGTGTACGGTCCGTACCACGCATACTCCTATGGCACAACTACAATAGTGATACAGACCGTACACATGCTCCCAGAGCGTGTGTGCGGCCCGCACCACGCATACTCCTACGGCCCCACTACAATAGTGATACGGACCGTACACACGCTCTCAGAGCGTGTGTACGGCCCGTACCACGCGTACTCCTATGGCACCACTACTATAGTGATACAGACCATACACACGCTCTGAGAGCGTATGTACGGCCCGTACCATGCGTACTCCTACGGCACCACTACTATAGTGATACGGACCGTACACACAACGTGTGTACGGTCCGTACCACGCATACTCCTACGGCACCACTACATTAGTGATACGGACCGTACACACGCTCTCAGAGCATGTGTACGGCCCGCACCACGCGTACTCCTATGGCACCACTACAATAGTGATACGGACCATACACACGCTCTCGGAGCATGTGTACGGTGCGTTTCACACACTTACACTGGTGATAGGAGGCGCACACGAAAGGAATGGAGGTCTCCGACTCGCACAAGGCTGTACATCAAGTCATTGTCATTGCAGACTTTCATGTGCAGGGCCTAGGTGTGTCAGGCAGTGATATTGCACATGTCTCCTCATGTAGTTGCACAATTGATGTGTGATGACCTGTGTACACATGTCATGTGTGATGGGGCACTATGTGGCACATTTCCCCTTCACACTTTGCACATGTGTGCCTGTAGTACAAACGTGTCAAGCACAGCATCACTGGTATGGCACAGTCACCACCACCCGCAACTGTCTCCTGATGCCAGGGACAGGGACACTAACAACTTACATTTCACGATCAGCGTGCCCCGATGTGACTATGTCATGTGTGTGTCATGTGTTCCCATGAGCTTGCTGTTAGTGTTCCGTCAACTACATCTGCTGTTGCTGCATCCAACATGTGTCTGTGTGGAGATGGGCATGGCACACATCTATGCACACCATGCCACATGTGGATTCCCACGTAAGCAGGGTCTGTATGCACCGGACATGATATTTTCACATGAGGACATGTCTGCGTCGTCTCAATGTCTGTGTTTTCTGTTTTCACGTGTACCCTTTCATCGCAATGTGTTTGATCTGTACATTTGACATTCCATGTGACCTGTGCGTCTAGCTTGCCGTCAGCTGTCTGTATGAGATGACATCCTTTAAATGCAGCTATGTGGATGTATGTCACTCCTGTGATGTCTCTGGCTGTTCACTCAGACTGGCCCCCAGCTCGTTTCAGGGCATGTCATGTAGACTTGCCAATCAACGGGTGTATCTGGCTTTTCGTAGGAGTATCACTAAGCTAGCATACGTTTCCTGGATGTATTGCACACACCAGAGTCTGTATTTAGCAGATGTGTAGTAGCAGTTGAGCATGTGCTCTGTTCATTGACATTGATGTTGTTATGCTCTCAATCTTCGTCATTCAGTACAATTTTCTGCAGGTCACCGCCTTTCCCCTGACCAATGCCAGACTTGGGTGCCATGAGGGAACGTGCCTGCATCCGACGTTACAGATTCACTCAACAGTTGATTGAGGACTTGACCGCCAAGGTGGCACCACACCTCCAACAGGTATCCTACTGCGCTGACCCCCAAGATGAAGGTGATGGCAGCCCTGCATTTTTTTGCCACTGGTACGTTTCAATTCACCATAGCTGATGTTGGTGGCATGTCACAGACAATGTTCAGCTGTGTCCTGCGTGATGTTTTGGCAGCCATGTTTGAGCACCTTGATGAATTCATCCATTTTCCGACTCCTGAGAAGTTGACAGGTGTCAAGGGTGATTTCTATGCCCTGGGAGGGATGCCCCATGTCATTGGGTCCTTTGGTACCACCACAGGCACAGGAGGTAGCCTATCGCAACCGTAAACATTACCACTCTATAAATGCCCTTGTGGTGTGTCTTGCTAACATGCTGATTTCCCATGTCTGTGCACGTTTTCCAGGGTCAGCACACGATGCCTACATCATGAGGCGTAGCAGGGTGCCACAAATGATGCTGCGGCTGCACAACGAATGAGCATGTCTTGTTGGTGGGTATACTCTGTTGGTCCTGTTTGTTGCGGTATCTTTGGCTCTTACGGCATCTCCTCACCCACTTACTTACATGATGTTTCCATGTAGGGGACTCTGGCTATCCCAACATGCCATGTCTGATGACGCCTCTCCGCAACCCAAGATCAGCTGCAGATCACCGGTACAACAATGCACACGGGCAGACCAGGCGAGTGATTGAGAGGACGTTTGGCCTCCTGAAGAGCCGATTCCGGTGCCTTCACAAGACAGGCGGGTCCCTCCCATATGCACCTGCAAAGGTCTGCAAAATCTTCCTCGTGTGGAGAAGTGGAGAAGGCAGTGCCACTCATCCTGGAGCAGGATGAGCAGGAACATCCACCAGTGGAGGATGAAGTGCTTGGTCACGAGGCAAGTGAGGAGGAGGAGGAGGAGGATATCTGGAGTCAGCTCATACGCAACTTCTTCTCATAATGGTGAGTCACTGGGTCTGAGTGTGCACGCTTGAAGCCTTGGGGGGCATGTGTTGCAATGTGTGTGTCCAGCTGACTGTATGCTAAGTGACTTAGATGTGTGTTCTGATGTGTCACTCGAATGATAATGTCATTCCACACATTTTAGCTGAGACACTTTCTTTTAAATTAGCATGGGAACAACATTGTTCCTGTTTAGTAAATGACCATGTAGACGGAGATAAATATTTTAGCTGACTTCTTGTGTGTCTGTCATTCCCAGGTTCTTGCGCATGTTGTCTGCTCGTGTCATCGTTGTCCTCCTGCTATTCCTCATGAGTATTGCAACGTGTGCTGAATCAGCGTTCCATGCACGGACATGGGGAAATGTCATTTTGGGTAAGGATTGCAGCAAGGCATTTTGGGGGTGGTACGTGTTTAGAATGTGTGGGGACTGCTTCTGTGCATGTTGTGTTACCATGCATACATGTCGACTTACCATGGGGCACATAACATGTAGCATGACTCCCATGAATTGATAGTCACCCTTCGTGACAGTCATCTGTAATGGTTTTTGGATTCTGATGAAGGCATCAATGTGTGTAAAACTTCCCTCTGAAACATATGGGATGCTATGGGTGGACATAGTGTGGGACATCCCCATGACAGGCTCAATGGGGAATTGCAGCCTCTCTGTGTGCAGCAGGAGGTGTTTGGCTCATCCTCTTAACTTGTGTGCCAGATCATTTGGATTTACAACATCTGTGTTGTGAAGGGGGTGTCCAGCGTAGGTCCCACATGTTCAGTCAAATGACCTGTGAGTCTGTTCATATTGATGCATTTCCCTTAGTGTGAGCTTGAGTAATAAAGGTGTTCCTCACCCTCCGAAGTGCCTCATCTCTGTCAATGCTGGTCTCTTGCCACTTTGCATGCGTCATCTCTGGCATAGTTGTCAAAAATTGTGCATATGAGTGTATGTGTAGTTCGGCAACATGCATGCAGTTCTTCATGGCTAATAATCTCTATTGTGCATGAAGTCCATGGTTGTGTATGTATTTGGGCAGGTTGCTCCCCCCAACGGGCCGTCAACGCCTGCTGAGGGTGTGTCTCCTGTGCGCAGCTCGGCCTTCTGTTTCCTGATCCTGTGTCAGTCATCTTTGGTGATTGTTCATCCATTTTCTCTGGGTGAGCCATGAGTAACCTGATACTCCTTCCTTTACATACGCCTGTTGCAGTTGTCCTTTCTGACATCCTTGTCTTTGTGTGCTACTTTCGGCCTAGGTTCCAGTACATGCCGCCTGCTGCTGCGGGCCCTGCGGCAAGGGCCCACCAACTTCCCGGATTCTGCAACCCACACGCCTCCAAGATGCTCCTCCCTTCCTCCCTCCACCCATTTATTAGGCTGTCATCAGCTTGTCTGTGCCACTGTTGCAGCCATGCGGTGCCAAAGGCAGGACCGTCAGCGCATGCAACATGCACATTGCACGATCCTCATGTCCTTGCATGACCCACATCACACAACAGTCTCATGTTGCAGCCACCCTCCAAGCAATGTCCAACCGAAAATCAACTGCTTGCTCTCAGGCATACCCTAAGCGCACACATGACACCTTCGCATGCTGAGTGTGCAACTCCAACTGCCAACACAATAGGCCCACACATCACCTTCATGACAGTGACCTGGATGAAAGCATCCTCAGCACACAACTTCTTCATTGCCATCTCAGACGGATATAAGAGCACCCGCAGGGACGGCACTAACAATCCCGGAGGATGAATTGATATCTGTTCCCAAGTACGCACTCAGGGTCACAAATCCGGTTTGGCACAAACCCCCTGCAAACCCTCAGAGTAACACTCATCTACAGATCTCCAGGCCTACATCCACAATTCCGCAAAGCCATCAACACGTCCATCGTCACGCACACCCTCACATCCACAGGATACATGTGGCTGTGGGCCAGGAACTTCTGGCTGGATGAGAACCACACCAGCATCTATCATTGGTCCATCCACATTAGCATCCACGTCTCCGACGGGCAACACACTGCCACACACCCCGCTACCAATCCCCCAAAGATGCTTGATGTAAGTCAACACAGACATGCTGTGTGGGACACTGGAACCAACACCACCGCCACACCCTGCAACCTCACACACTGGATCAGCAACTGATCCAACAATCTAGCCACGTTGACGGACTTTCCTGTGACGCACATCAACAATTAAGCCACCTGGGACAAGGCTGACCTACTGGACTCATACACGTCTAGCAGGACTCTTGTGCACAGCTTTCAACACAAATAACCATCAGTGGCCTTACAACCCTGGAAAGCGGCAAACACAGCCATCACCATATCATCAGCAAGGACAATTGGAGATCCTTCAGATGGGGCCGAGGCGAAAAAAACACACAACCTCAAAGAGCTCATCAGCATTGTGAGTGCACTGACATCAGCTCTCCATCCAAAAGACACCCCACCCTTGCAAGGCTAAGCCAATCCCTTGCAACTTTCTACCACTGCAAGCTCATAGACATACACGCAAGCCTTGGCACACGGAGGCAGAACGCACTATTATACGTGGGACCAACCACCCTCTGGTTTTGGACTTCCATCATCAGCAGATACAACACCCGGCTCATGTGCAATATCTCCTGGGGATCTCCATCAGGACTCTTCCCACACAACATCTCAACCACATCATTCCCATCCTTGTAGCCCACGTCCAGCACATCATGTATGTATCATTGGAGTTAGCCACATTCCATGGTAGATAGAGGCATGCAGTGACCCAGGCCCTTCTTAGACAATGGACGGCAGGAACGCTGGCTCTCAAGGAACATCAACGTGCTTCCCTAGCCAGCAAATGTCATCAGGAAGACAGTCAATGAGCAACTGACAAACTTCCTCCACGCAAAGAGCTCCAGGCAACCTGCACAAGACCGTCTTCCACAGTAATCATCCCACTGCAACCGTCATCATTGCCACCAACACCGATAACTTTGCCCTGCTCAACAATGGTGAGGCCACCCACTTGACCTCTCCACAGCATTATGCACGATGTGCTCACACACTGTCAGCTCACAAATCTCCAACACTGGTATCCAGGGGATGGACCAGGATGAAATCACCAAGTAGCTCACCAGCAAGGTCATTGGAGTGGGACTCAAGCCTTCAGCATGTAGTACAGTGGCGTCATCTGGCACATGGCCCAGGGCTCATCTCTCAGCGTGTCAATATTTAATGTGTCCATGACCCCCCTCTCCACCATCACATGCGCACACAACCTCATCATCATCTCGTAAGCCATTGACAGCCAGCTGCTCCTCACCCTCACCAAAGTCACAGCCATTGCCAGTTCCAACCTTCAAGAAGGCATGAGGTCCGTTGATGAATGGCTGACCATCAGCCACCTGAGGCTGGACTTGTACAGGACTGAGCTAATCATCTGAGGATTGTCCCCTTACAGCTGGGTCAACTCCTTGTGTCCCACCTGCCAGGGCACTGCACCAGCACCCAGTGGCCACGCACACAAGATGGTGTGCATCATGGACTCATCGCTCACAATTGCCATGCAACTCACCAGCATCTGTACCTCATGCTGCAACACCCTCTGCATGATGCACATGATCCACAGATAGATCCACTCCAAGGCAAGACAGACCGTCCCCCAGGTCCACGACACCAGCCGTGTCAACTACAGCCCCGCCCTCTACGGAGCAAGTACAGCCAAACTCCCAGAAAACTTGTCCACATCCAGGGTGCATCTGCACACCTCAGCTTCAACATCCCGCGCCCCAGCCACATCACCGTCCACCTGAGATAGCTGCAATGGATCACTGTCTGCTGCAGGATGACCTTCACACTCCTCACCCACACTCAGGAGGCAGTCCACAACCCCAGACCCCAAACCAACCTTGGACGTCTGTCATCCAAGACCCCCTTGGGCCAACTCCATGCATCCAACCTTGCCCTGGCCAACATTCTTCACATCCACCGAACTCCAGCATGCAGGACATAGTTCTCCCACCTGGCTAAACATACCTGGGACTCCCTCCCAGGGAACCTCCACATGAGCCATGACCTCTACACCTTAATGATACTCTTCCAAATTGGTCTGTCCGCACAGTATTGCAAGCCCCCCCTCAGCAGCTTGAGGCCATCACGGGTGAGTATTGTGCTCCATGTCTGTATTGGATGATACATTGTGACCCATGTGTGTCCTGTACCCGACTCAGATCCCAGGGTATGGATGGCTGGAGTTAGTTCAACACTCAGGCATAGTTTGACATTTCCCCACACGTATGTTGTGGACTTATGCAAAATGACTGCAACATCTAATTAAAGAAATTTAGTTTTATTCTCGGTGGGGGGCTTGTATTGTGGGGAAAAAAGGTGCTATACAGTGTGCCTAGAATCCAAAGTTCACAGGGAGAGATGGGAGAGATGGGATCCTTGGCATTTGAAGTCATCAGAGTCCAGACCACAGTGTTTGTCATCATTGGTCAGACTCTGACCAGCAAGTCCATGTGGCAGAGAATGTCAGTGAATAAGGTGATGCTGTTGCGCATGAAGGCCAGGTGCCAGGCCAGGTGACCTGGGAGATGTGGATGGTCCGCTGCCTCTCACGGTCTTTTCCGTGGACGGCCCACCTTCCTCGCGGGACCCTCAGATGCAGACCTTGACGATGTTTGGGCCCTCCGTCGGACGAATGCTCCTCCTCCTCCTCCCTCCTTGTGGCTGGTTTTGGTCTTCACCTGGTGGCACAGGGAGGGTTGGCCATGTTGTCGGCAATCCGACGGAGTGAAAGGCTTATGTCCGTTTGAACCGCCAGGAGCTCAGCCAGTCTTGTCTCCATCCGTCCTTGGTGTTGTTGTTGACTGGCGTGTTGCTCGGCCTGGCCTGCTGGTTCTTAATCTCTGTGAGGGTCTCCACTACCTGGCTGATGGCCCTGGTGTCACGCCGGTATGCGTCCATGATGTTGCGTATGTGTGACATACCGGTCCCTTCAGCTGGCTGGTCAGGTTCTCGCCTCCGCCTGCCTCCACTCCCACCACCCCTGCCCACATGAGCCTGGCCTGCCGTTGTGGGCACATCAGGTCTACGGGACCCCTGAGGGATGGCAGTTGCGGAGTTGTCTGCCTCCTCCTGGGTTCCCGGCGAACCTTGTCCCTCCAGGTCAGACTGGCTCAGTTGTTCAGTGTGGGCAGGGCTCCTGGGTGTCTCCTGGGATGTGGTAGGAATTGGGGTGGTGGTTGGCACAGATGTACCTGAAGCAGGTCCTGCAGGGGCTTGGACACCAGAGGGTCCAGGTGGGTTGGGGGTCATCCACGGAGTGTTGAGATGCATTGCTGCCAGTGGGATCAGGTTCCTCCCGAGCCTGGGACTGTGATTCTTCCCCCCCATTGTTGGGGGGAGATCCATGACGTTGCCCTGTGTGTGAGAGAGAGACAATGTTAATGCTGTTTCATGCGACATCCATGTTTCATACATACTCAAGTTGGCACAGTTCCTCCAGGTAGTTGTATGTGCCTAGCATTCCCCTCACTGTTCACTTGTGGATGGGTATGTTGCGGGGGACAGATTGATATGTTCTCCTGAGTGTTTGACATGTAGATGTTTGGCTTGGATGCTTCTTTGGCTATGGATTGATCTTGTTCTGTCACATGTCCATTGTGAGAGTGGGTAAATCCATTGCCTGCCCCGGGGGTGTGTGCTTGTGTAAGGGGTGTGTGTGACAGGGCCTGCTGGTGGGTGTAGTGTGATTTGGCAGTGGGTCTCCCAGGTGATGTATCTGTCCCCTCATGGTGCATGCTGCCATGATAGTGAGTGTGAGTTCCAGTCCTAGATATCTGAGCTTGTGGTGTTGGTGTTTGAGTTTACAGTGGTCACAGGAGGGCCTTGTGCTGCCTACAGCAGGGCCAAGTGTCAGCTACCTTGTCAGTACTTTGCTAGTCCCTGGGCATTGAGCATGGTGCATGGGTATGTACCTGGGCCATATGGGCGGAGGGCAATGGTGTCTGATTCTGAGTTGAACAATGTGTTTTGTGAGCCCCACCCTCCCAGCATCCCAGACATCCAGTCTTGGGTTTGTGCTTCGTGTAGCCTGGGACATGGCATAGCCTTGCTTTGTGGATGGGGCATACACATGTTAGTGGCATGAGCGTTGTTTTTGAGTGTGGTTGTGTCCGGTGGGGGCTTGGAGGTAGTTATGTGCATTTGGTGTAGTTGGGGTGTGGATGCCATTACCCCCATGTTACGTAAGTTGTTTGTGTACTCACCAGGCTCTGCAACTCCTTTGACTCCGTGTACTCCCACCGGCGGAAGGAGGGCCATCACCTTCTCCTCCCAGGGATGGTAATGTACCGGTCTGCGGGGCAGCCCACCTCCAGTGATGTTGCTCTGGGCGTAGTCCTCGTTCATTTTCCGCTTGACTGCCCTCCGCAGATCGTACCACCTGGCTTGGCATTCATTCCTGGTCCTTCTGATGGGCGCAACAGCATTCACCCTATCGACGATCCTCTGCCACAGGTATGATTTTTCATCTATGCTGGTCTGTCTGACCAATGTTCCAAAGAGCTGTGGCTCGACTCTGTGATTTCGTTGACAAGGATGTCCAGCTCCTCCCTTATGAACTTTGGATTCTTGTCTGTGGGCATGGTGTGGGGTGAGGGTGTGGATGGTTGTGGGTGGGTGGGTGTTAATGTGAAGGTGTGTGTGGGAATGTGAAGAGGGGGTATGTGTGAAGGAGTGTGTGTGAAGGTGTATATGTTAAGGTGTATGGGTGCAGTTGTTGTGGTGTGCTCTGTAACTGCTGTGAGTCTGTTGCAAAGGCTCATGGTTTGTGTGTGTGGGCCCTTTTTATTGATCCATTTGTGGGTGTGCCTGAGGTTGAAATTTTGGTGGGTGTGTTATAAGAGGTGGTTGTGAGTTTGGGCCTCTGTTTACCTGATTGGATGTGCCAGGTCAGTCATTTTGATGTTTTTTCTACTGTAGACGTGTTTTGTGGTGTTGTGCGAGTCGAATTGACCCTCCTTGTGCTGTTTTACAGTGTCCTGATTCAGTACGAGTCGTTTTCGTGTATATAAGGTGCGTCCATACATGATGTTGTTGTACCATGCTCGCACACGCAATGTTGTTGTAAGGTCCATACAAACGCGATGCTGGGGTACGGTGGTGGGGTTACGGTGCGTCCAAGTACAGGGCTGGGGTACGGTGCTGGGGTACGGTGCGTACAAGTACGGGGCTGGGGTACGGTACTGGGGTACGGTGCGTACAAGTACGGGGCTGGGTACGGTGCTGGGGTACGGTGCGTCCAAGTACGGGGCTGGGGTACGGTGCTGGGGTATGGTGCGTACAAGTATGGGGCTGGGGTACAGTGTTGGGTTATGGTGCGTACAAGTACGGTGCTGGGGTACGGTGCGTCCATGTACGGGGCTGGGGTACGGTGCTGGGGTACAGTGCGTACAAGTACGGGGCTGGGGTACGGTACTGGGGTATGGTGCGTCTAAGTATGGGGCTGGGTTACGGTGCTGGGGTATGGTGCGTCCAAGTACGGGGCTCGGGTACGGTGCTGGGGTACGGTGAGTACAAGTATGGGGCTGGGGTACGGTGCTGGGGTATGGTGCGTCCAAGTACGGGGCTGGGGTACGGTGTGTACAAGTACGGGGCTGGGGTACGGTGCTGGGGTATGGTGCATACAAGTACGGTGCTGGGGTACGGTGCATCCAAGTACGGGGCTGGGGTCCGGTGCGGACATGGGGGGGTACAGTACTGACATACGGGGGGTACGGTGCTGACATACGGGAGGACCTGCGGACATACGCGGGGGAGGGGGGGCTGTACGACTCGTATCCCGGGCACAAGTGTACCCGGTATACGAGTGGTACAGAGTTCGCTCCGTACGGGACGTTTTACATACGCTTGTGTATTCGGAAAGGCGGTACGGATCGTACTTGTGCGCTTGGACTTCAGTTTTACGATTTGTACGTAAAACTGTCCGGGTATGTCTCGTAGACCTTTTCCCGAAGCGATTCGTATGTATTTTTCACGTACGAATCATACTTCACCGGTGGGACGGGACTTGTACGAATCGTACGTAAAAATATACGGATACGAGTCGTACGGAATTTTTTTTTACCGGATCGGAATCGGCACCTAAATGTTCGTAATATTTTTTTCAAAAATTGTCTTTGGCTTTTACTCGAACAAACAGTTTCTCTACTATTCACATTTTTTTCCACTTCAAGATCTTTCCTTTTCGTCAAATATATATTTTTCTTCTCTTTTCTTTTTTTTCACTTTTTCTAGACATTTCCAAATTTCAATCCAAACAAAATAATTTTCTGAAAAACCAAAAATAGATTCAATTATTTTTCACATTTCTTCACTTTGTTAAAATACCATACAATTGCAAAACTTCCACTAACAAGTTCCAGACCCAGTGCTGCAACGTGATGGAGCACGACAGATGAGCACTAGGATGACAAATAGTGCCATAGAACATACAGCAAGTATTTATTAAATTATTTACATACTCCTTTACAATTTATATATAACTGCACTACCTCATACTTTTCACCTCTCTGCCACATCCCACGCCACCACACCACTTTCTCTGCAACCCACCGCACACAACTTTATAAATAGAATTTTTAAAATTTTTAATCTATGTACTTAGAATGATATTATCAACCAAACAGCACACATACACATTTCCATTATTACCTAACAATTTTATCAACAACTTTGCAAACATAACACTGCACCCAGGGCTTTAACTGGAGGGGGTGTCTGTGGGGATGTGACCACCAGCACTTTATTTTTGGGAGCCTCGAAATAGATCTTTATAGGGCTCTATTTTCCGACCTCACAAACGTAATCCGTTTTTTTTTCTTTATTGCACTGCAATGACACTGTGAGGGCATGCACATTGCTCACTACGTAGAAGTGCAGACATAATGCCAAGTGACTCGCATTGTAGGAGAAGGGAAATCCTTTAAAGAGATCCATTTTCTCTCAGTATTTCCCTTCTCTTTTTGCAACGCACCAGCAACATCATCGTGGGGTGATTAGCAGACAGACCACCAGACGCGCAATGCTCATTGCCACGGACTCTCTGACACAGCTTCCCGGGCGCACACACAGAGCCGCACCCGAGTACTTCACCGGTCTTCAAAACATAATTTTTTTGTAAAGGAGACTGTTCTTTTTCACCCCTTTTTACAACCCCTACATACCCACTCTGTCTACTGCTGAAAGAATTAGGCGCCCCCGAAATTTCCCTTTGGTTGCGCCTCTGCAAATGACCACAACAAGGCAACTCCAGCACGAACCTGTTCTCACCTTACACACGGTCTTGTTTTAGTGCTACGAAAACACACACTTTGCCTGCCTCACTAAGTATTCACACCCCCTCTTTAATATGAACATAAAAGCTTTCCAATTAATTTTATATTCCTATACTGTACTTCACGTGGAAATATAGAACTCAAGGGGCCCGATTCACAGAACTAACTTAAGACAAAATCCTAAACTTACTACCATTTTGGGATTCACAGAATGCACTTACTGCTTTTGGTATTCACAGAATGCACTTACTACTTTTGGTATTCACAGAATGGATTTACGACTACTAACTTTACGTCCGCACTCGGGCAGGAAATTCCGGGCCGGAGGCGGGGCTTCCGGGCCAGAGGCGGAGCTTCTGGCCCAGAGGTGGAGATTTTGGCCATGGCTAAATCTCTGCCACGGGCCGGAATCCCCGCCTCCGGGCTGGAAGCCCCGCCTCCGGGCCGGAATTTCCGGCCCGAGTGCGGACGTAAAGTTAGTAGTCGTAAATCCATTCTGTGAATACCAAAAGTAGTAAGGGCATTCTGTGAATACCAAAAGTAGTAAGTTTAGGATTTTGTCTTAAGTTAATTCTGTGAATCGGGCCCATGGTTCTCATCACCCCAAATTAGCTCTCTGGTATACTTTCTCAAATATAAGAATTACAGGTATTCAGAATCTGTCAGTCACAGCCACTTTAAAACAGTGTACCTATAAACAACTCGACAAAACGTTATGTTTCTAAATTAACGTATTACACTTAAAAGCTCCTTTACATTTCTTTCGCTAGATGTACCTTTGTTTAAAACACCACCAGAGAAGGGTGTTGAAGTATGCTCCACAAAGAATAACTCAAAGCTTTGTTATTCTTTATTAAAAAATCTACCTGTCAATGCTTTTCGCAAGCCTTTTCAATGCCTCAAGAGGGTAGCTAGATGAGTATAATACGTCGTATTTAAGATCGGGGCGGACGATGCACGGAAATAAGAACGTATAGTTGAATAAAGGGCGAGTGGATGCATGGCCAGATGCATCAATGGATAGATACATAGATCAATGTATCAATGTATGGATGGATGGAAGGATGAATGAATGCAAAGACCAGTACTCACGATAGACGGGTGGGCTGATAAATGCTTAGGATTGATTCTGGGACAGATATATCTATGCATATATAGGCGTATCGCTGCATGAATGGCACAGTGCTTACTATAGGTGAGTGCGCTCATAGATGCTTAAGATAAGCGGACGAACAGATTTATGTATATATATAAGTATGAATATATCCATCAATTAAAAGATGGTTGAATGGCGCAGTGCTTAGCATGCATGGATACTGTGCTTTAATTGGGCCGGGTTTGGGGACCGGCACTTATTTTCAGGCAGCCTCCAAACGACTCTCTACCAGGCTCTATTTTCGGCCCTCTCAAAGATAGTCTATTTTTTTTTATTACACTGCAGAGACAGCATGCACATCAATGTACGCATGCTTATTTTTCTCACTACTGAGAACTGCAGACATCACGCTAGGTTACCCACGTTGTAGAAGAAAGGGAAATCCTTTAAACAATGTTTTTTTCCGAGCCTACGATAATTGGAGAGGATTTTCTAAAGCACACAATGATACTTATCTTGATTTAGACTACGCCCCAACTTGCATAGCCCACACCCCTTTAAGAGCTTTGCCCCCCCTTTTAGAGCACCCCCACTTTTTTTCTCCCACTTAGAACCATAACTAATCCATAGTAACAAACAAACAGTGTAACCTTCCATTAAAATCTGCAATGGCACCAAGTTTCATAATTTTCCATCAACACTATCAGCCTTCTGCCACATTACAAGAGTGTCTATCAGCACAAAGATGTCTTATCCACAGAAATGTTGTGTAATTTCTGTACCTGTCTGCTGGAACGCTCATCACCAAAACGTATTAACACATGGAAATTTGCCAGAAAAACATATACCATACCATAAAGCGATTCATGAATGCGCACACTGCCACTGCACCACCCTCTTCCCCATCCTTCCTTAACTTTACAAAATTAAACAAAGAGCCACACCAAACCTAGTAAACACACTATATCAATACAAGAATTTAATTTCAACAACCATCTACCGGAACGCTCGTGAGCAAAGCATATTAAAACATACAAATTTGCGGCTAACGCATATACCATGCCATAGGGCACTTTATAAGTGCTCCCAGTGGTACTACATCACCTTCAGTAGCTCGACATCTGCAGTTACTAAATTCTGTGTTTTAATCAGAAACATACCCACCTCCCCCACACACACCCCCACCCTTCCTTAACCGTACGAAATCAAACAGAAACCCCCACCATTCCTTGTAGCGCCACTATACCCATACACAGGCTTAATTTTTACAGGTGTGTGCCGGAACACTTATCAACAAAAAGTATTCAAACATGCAAATTTGCGGGAAAAACATAAACAATACCATAGCATGGTTAATAAATAAGCCCACTCAAACTACATTACCTTTACCAACTACACATGCCCACGTTACAAATGTCCGCTTATAATCAGCAACATACGCACATCCCCCACCCATACCCATGCTTAACCTTACGAAATCAAACAACGGGCCCCTGCACTCCCGTTACCGCCACTATAGCCATAGATAAACTTAATTTCAACAGGTGTCTGCCGGAACGCTCATCAGCAAAACCTATTAAAACTTACAATTTTGCAACTCAAACATACACCATACCATAAGACGGTTTATAAATAGTCACAGTACCACTACACCACCTCAACACCCGCCCTTGCTTAACTTTACGCAATAAAAGAAAGAGCCCAAGCAAACATAGAAGCGCCACTATAGCCATACACAGCCTTAACTTCAACAGATGTCTCCTGAAAAGCTCATCAGCAAACCGTATTAAAACATGCAAATTTGCGGGTAAAACAAATACCGTGCCATAGGGCACTTTATAAGTGCTCCCAGTGGTACTACATCACCTTTAGTAGCTTCACATCTCCATGTTACTATATTCTGTATTTCAAACAGCAACATAACTACCTCCCCTACACCCACCCCCGCCCTTGGTTAACAGTAGGAAATCAAACAGAAACCCCCCATTCCTAGTAGCGCCACTATACCCATACACAGGCTTAATTTTAACATGTGTCTACCGGAACACTTATCAGCAAAAAATATTCAAACATACAAATTGGCGGGTAAAACATAAACCATCCTATAGCACTGTTTATAAATGGGCCCAGTGAAACTACATTACCTTTAGTAACTACACATGCCAACGTTACAAATATCCGTCTTAAAATCAGTAACAGTACTAAAATGGTTCACCTCCTTCCTTGAACACCGCTCGCAACAAATTAAAATCAACTCCTGTCTCTCGAATCCAAAAAAAGTCACACTTGGGGGCCCGTAAGGCTCGATCCTCTCCCCGGCCCTCTTCAATCTTTTCATGGAGCCCCTAACAATCATCTTGAAAAAAGCTGGAGTAAATTACCACCTTTACGCTGATGACACCCAAATCTATTTCAAAATCAAGTCTCCCAGCGACATCCAACCCCTCAATGCCACTCTAACCGAGATCCAAACTTGGTTCAACGCTAACCACTTAAAGCTCAACCCAGATAAAACAGAACTAATCCTATTCTCTCCAAAAAGCAACCATCTTTCAATCCCAGAGTGACTCAAGAATCTGGTCACCCTAAACTGCCCCATCGTCCTATCCGACTCAGTTAAGTTTCTAGGCATCACCCTCGACAAGAACTTATCTTTGGAGGCCCACATCAAAAACTCTGCAAAAAGTGCTCTTTTCTCTCTAAAACACCTCAAGAAATTGAAACCTTTTCTTCCCCATGATGACCTCAAGACAGTAGTCCAATCCCTAGTTCTCTCTAAAATTGACTACGGGAACGCCATCCTAACAGGGACTCCAAAAGCTCACCTAGACCCTCTAAGGGCAGTGTTGAACATGGCCGCTGGACTCGTATCTGGAGTAAAAAGATTTGATCACATCACTCCAGCTCTCAACTCCCTCAACTGGCTTCCCATGGAAGGAAGGTGTATTTACAAACTGGCCTGCATCACACACAAAACCCTTCACTCTCCGGCCCCTAACTACCTGAACAGCAAACTTGTAAGAGCAGGTCAATCCAGAACGCTGAGAAGCTCCAACTCACTCCTTCTTATTCCTCCGAAACTGAAAAAGAAAACCACACAATACCGATCGTTCTCTGGCAACGCTCCCAGGATGTGGAACGCTCTCCCTAGAGTCCTCAGATGCAACCCCTCCTTCTCCTGTTTCAAAAGGGACCTGAAAATCCATCTCCTTAACAAAGACTTTCCTGACCAACGTCAACTAACCTAGACTTCAATATCCGAGTTTACTCCTCTCTCTTGACATTCAAGGATAGTTGGTGACCGGACTGTGTTAACCACCTTATCTTCCATGCTGTATTTTTTTATCCCTTGTTTTGCTTCCTTACTGCCTGCCTACTATGTAATGCAATTTCCGTCTGTTTTTCTTTACAATATGTATGTAAAGCGCTTTGATACCTACGGGTCAAGCTAGCGCTATATAAAACTTTTAAAATAAATAAAATACGCACCTCCCCCACCCCCACCCATCCCTTGCTTAACCTTACGAAATTAAACAATGAGCCCCAGCACTCCCGTTACCGCCACTATAGCCATGCATATACTTAATGTCAACAGGTGTCTGCCGGAACGCTCATCAGCAAAACCTATTAAAACCTACAATTTTGCAACTCAAACATACACCATACCATAAGACGGTTTATAAATAGTCACACTACCACTACACCACCTCAACACCCGCCCTTGCTTAACTTTACGCAATAAAAGAAAGAGCCCCAGCAAACGTAGAAGCGCCACTATAGCCAAACAGAGGCTTAATTTCAACAGAAACGCTCATCAACAAAACATATTAAAACATGCAAATTTGCCACTAAAACATATCCCATGCCATAGGGAGCTTTATAAGTGCTCCTAGTGTACTAGATCACCTTTAGTAGCTCGGCATCTGCACGTTAATATATTCTGTGTTTCAATCAACAACATAACCACCTCCCCCACACCCACCCCCACCCATGCTTAACCGTACGAAATCAAACAGGAACCCCTACCATTCCCAGTAGCGTCACTATACCCATATACGACGTTAATTTTAACAGGTGTCTGCCGGAACACTTATCAGAAAAAAGTATTCAAACATGCATATTGGCGGGTAAAACATAAACCATCCCATATCACGGTTTATAAATGGGCCCAGTCGAACTACGCCACCTTTACTAGCTAGACATCTATTTGTTACGAAAGTCGTTTAAACACTCTGGGGCTTATTCCAATACGGGTCAGTAAGCACTCCGACCGAGCCGGATCCGGAGTTTTTTCCGACTGAGCCGGAGTCCTTCAGTCCGACCGAGCAGTTCGGTCGGACTCTCATAGAAGTCAATGGGAGCCGGTTGTACAACGCGTACCTGGGCTCCCATTGACTGAATGGGTACATCACGGACAAGTGTGCCCCCTTGAGTGGGTACGCGTTGGTGCCATCCACACCGTACATGCCTGTGTTGGGGAGACCCATGTGTGTCTGAGTCATAGGGCTGCGGGTGACAGGGGGTCCGAAGCGGACCCCCAAAGGCAACCACCCGGACGATTTGTGAGCCGGACACTCCGGCTCGCACAGGGTGTCCTACGCGTGCATCGTACTGGCTCGGTCGTGAATCGCATCCATTGCACGCCACAGTTAGCTTACGACAGAGACGTACGGAGCGGTTCGGACCCGGAAACGACTCGGTCGGTGAATGTCATGTAGCTCGCATCGTACTTGCTCGCTCATACAGCTGTACGAGTCAGCCAGAAAAAGCGTGTCCGGCTCGTAGTTTTTCCAGACGGATCGTGTTCGGTGCCCTTCCGACCCAGATCAGAATCGGCCCCTCTGTAGAGTGTATAGCAGGGCATGGGGAGAGTAAACAAAGTTCTAATTCCCAAACTTTTGATATACAGTCCCTTTACTGTATCTATATTAAAGACATTAAATGGAATGAATAAATTGACGAGTGTCTCAAAAGCGATAGTGAAGCTCACCATCAGTAAAACACGAACCACTTTAACACCTACAGATATTCGCCACAGCTGGTGCAGATCGGAGCTTCCGAATCCCCTCTACTTCCACGGACGGAGTGATTTCACAGTCACACGCGCACATACACATCACACACTGGTGGGGCCCATAACACCAACATTCATCCTACTACTCTATCCGTGTCATGTATAAGGGGAAACACTTTTCTAATACCTAACCAATCTGCATGTACCCTGAGGTCAATAAGATCAACTAGTTGCTATAGATTTGGTGATACATCTAACACTCTAAATATTCAATAAACATGACAATAAAATAACCACCCGACACAGTAATTCAAACAGAATATTGTTTATCTAAAAATTGTAAGAAAAGCCAATTAAATGCGAGATCATATTTTCCATATTTACCTATTCTGGCTAAAAGTCGTTTTCTAAGTCAGAACTGGTCCTCAGCAAATAGTTAAAGTTTTCTAGCCGTCATGTAGAGTCACCGTCCTCTCCGTCAGCATCGGGACCTCTGATCATTGGTTCGGGAAGAAGTGGCACCAGACCTCTCTAGTCTACTAATATTTATACCAAAATTTACATTTCAAATGTTGCAAATATAACTTTCAAAACAGTCGATTGGCGGAAATGATGTCGTCTTGGTACATTAAGCTACACCATTAGATTTTCTCATGTATTGATAGTTTCAAATTCTGAATACAATTTAGAAGTCCATAGCTAATTCGTTACTTCTACGGATGTCTCTTTAGGATAAAATGTATCTCATCCATGGGACCATTATAAGTTCATCAGGTCGGATTTAAAGTTGCAACAATTCTTCACGTTCAGGGGCATCTGGCAACACTCCCAGATTTGTCATCATGTTCATGGCTTTTCAGTTCAATCAGAGGACAGGGTCGCAGTCAGCGCAAAGCCTCTTTTCATATTTTCATCTACTCGAATGCAGGCTGCGGGTGGTGGCCATTTTACAGCAGGCCACAATGGTCAACTTAAGCGAAGAAAACACAAAATCATAATTACTACATGGAATTGATTATACAGTGTTATTTCCCTGCTAATACCCTTGTGTGTATGTATTTATCTAGCCATTTGCGACATCAAAAGCCATTAATGCATGTTTGTTATAAGCGCAAATCACAATAACATCACATAAGCAACATCTATACTGTCAATTTGCTCACCAACTTAGTTCACTTATTATTTTAGCCATGCAATTGCATTCCCACGTGTAATTCTTCTGTTAATAAGGTTGATTAGTCAAGACTCGACAAATCTTTAGTAATTACCAATTAATCAGTAGTACTTTTAATAATGACATACGAAAATGAAATAGGTATTTGGTTTAAAAGTAAAAACCCTGCTCCAGCAATCCCCCCTTTGGTGATATCTTATCACCACAAACATCAAAATCCAAAAATCAATTTAATTTCCCCTTTTTGAAGAAATTCAAAATGTCTTCTTGTTCACTTTTAAACTCTTGTTTCTTTATCTTCTCTTTTTGTTTCTATATACATACTTTCTCTTAATTCTTCTAATTCTATTTCTTGTGGATCTCTTTCTGGTTTCTTTTGTCTCTTTTTAACATTTTCTCGTGTTATTTTCTTTTTATTTCTTCTGTATCTACAACACATACACCCTAATCTAAGAATTAATAATGCAACAATTACACACGTTAATGGAAATAATACCTTTCCAAATATGGTACTACCTATTTTAGCTATAAAATTCTTAATAGCAATCATCTTATTAGCCATTTTAGTGCAGATACTTTCAGCTTCCAGTGGAACTAATTCTTCATGCAAATCAGTAATATTTTTCATATAGACCTTTAGATCTTTGCTTTCGTCAGGAATGTAAGTGCAACAATGTTGAACTTTCAGCATTCCACAGACTCCACCCTCTTTTGCCAATAGAATATCAAGGGCAAGTCGATTTTGCATTGCCATTGCGCGTAAAGCAACCATTTCAGTATTTACCAAAAGAAAGCCTCCAGAGGTGCTTGTTGACAAGCGATCCACCACTGTTGACAGCTTCCGAATGCCATATGCATTCAATGAAATTCCCACTGCTGGTATTAAAGCTCCAAAAATATCTCCTACAATTTCTGTCCATGTTTCTCTTCTATAGCGTGTTAAGGGATTAGTTTGTTCAGCATTTTCTACTCTATCCATGTGAAAAATCTTTGGAAAGACCAGGCCAACATAACATGTGCCATACCAATGGTCAGGCAACCTGTAATAAGCCTTGTTCCCACAAATATAATACACTCCCGGAAATACTGGATCTTCTCCACCTCTAAATCCCCATCCGGTTGCAATAAAGTATGTATCATGGCACTCACTAGTCCCCATGAAATAATAATCATACTGGGATTTCTTCCGGGTAATGCATAATTTGCCTTTCTGTGGTGCATCTATAGCCATAGTTGGACTGGCTCCATTTTTCAACTCCTTTTCTTTCTCAATATCCCACACTGTTTCACTCATTTTATGTCCTTCTGCTTTCTTATGCATGTTCAACCTTCTTCTCTCAACCATGTCTAGGAAAGTTTTCTCTTCTTCCTTCAAACTGCAGGTTAAATTGTTTCTAAAAACATATTCTAATGTTAATTCTCTAATTTCTATAAAGATCTCACCGAAAGTGTTAGCTTCTTTAGCAGGATTCAGTTCTTTATTCATAGGCAGTTGCCCAAGAATATTATCTACATTAGACATGTTATAATCTAATTTCCCTAATTGATAAAATATACTAATCAACACACTACATGAAATTCCATACGTAGCCGGAAGGTGATGATAAGTCACTCCTTCTGAAACAGAGGCAGGTAATTGCATACAGACATAGCAATCCCTTACATCCATTGTCCTTACATTTTCGTACAATATTTTTGAAAACACATTGCTAGAAAAATCATTAATAGATCTATCATTATGTATATATACATTGCTAGTTCTAGTTGGAACTATCTTCTGTGAACTTTTCCCTATGTTAGTCATGTTCTTAGTATGTCCTCCTAAAGTGTCTATGGTTACTCTAAAAGAGATCAGTAGAGCAAGCACACTCCAAAGCAGCATTAATAATCCTGTACAGCAGCAGCACATCTTGCACCATCTTTTCATGAAGGTACATCTACTTTGATTATTCTCAGTGTTAGCCATCTTGTCAATTTGACCGTGTCTTTTAACTTAGCCTCTTCTACTCCACTACCGAACTTTTTTAGGGCAGCAAGTACCCACCAGATTATTACAATCTATTAGTTCTTAATTTATTTCTTCACTTTCTTCTTCAAGTGACTTCTTTGGATTTACTCAATTTGGATTTTCATCACTCTTCACTCTTTCCTCATCATCATCAAACTGTATTAGGTCCTGAACATCCGTCTCTTCTCCAATGTCGGACAAGATAACTCTCAGGATTCCAACTGCTTCTTCTTCCTCAACCACTTTCAGTAAAGCCTCCTCTGGACTTCCTTGACTGTCTGCCTCTTCACCTTGTTCAGGCAGTGCCACATATGTCCATTCTGGTGACTTATACTTCTGGTTTGGTTTTCTGATTCTTTTAGTTCCTTCAGATATCTTTGTTTCCTCTCCTTTCGTTTGGTTTTGACTTGACACTTCGTTCACCTGTTCAGCTTTCGAAGAGTTAACTCGTGTCAGTCGATATCTCAGTCTCTTTATCTTGTTGGGCCAAAGATCTCCTTTAGCATTTCTTTTTTGTTTTCCTTCTTTACTGTTTCTCTCTCCAATCCAAGTTCTCTTTCTCAGAACTCGTCCTTCTTGTATCTCATTTCCACTTTCATCAGATTCTGTCTCAGTTGCCTCTTGTTCATCAACAATTTTCCCTTCTCCAACAACTTCCTTTTCTCCAACAGTCTCTTTTTCCACCAATTGAGATTTCCCTACTTCTGTCCCTCCTCGGGTCTCCGACACGCAATCTTCTTGCTGTCTACTTGTCCCTTCACCTAGCTTTTTGTCGATGTTCCCTACACCTCCTCGGGGGTTTTCCGCAATCTGTCCCTCTCTTTCTTTTTCTGTCCCTTCTTCTTCAAGAATTATCTCAGGTGGAACTTTTCCAATTTTCTCATTTGATTCAGGTGTTACCTCTGTTGGAATGTTCTTTTCTTTTCTTTCTTTTTTTTTGTGTTCGTCACTGTTAGTGGGGACTTCAGACACTTCTTCAGAATCTGGACTCGTCTCTGAAGTTTGCAATGTTCTTTTCAGAATTTCTTCTGGTGGGACACAAGTTTCTCTTGACTCACTTTCCCCCCTTTCAGGATTCTTTTTTCTTTTTACTGCCTCACTGTCTGCATCATCACTGGAATCTGATTCCTCAAAGTATTCTTTTCCCGTGCCGTCACTTGGATTTGGAACTATCAGAGTGTGACTTGCATGTATCCAATTTTTCACTCCAGCACACTTCACAGCAGTTGTTGTAGTCAGAACGACTTGCCTTGGCCTTCCCCACCTTGGAACCAGGCAATTTCTTCTTCTGTGGACTTTTATCCTTACCCAGTCCCCTGGGCTCAGATCATGGGCTGGTTTCTTTTCAAGTGTGGTGGCGTCTTCTCCAACCTGGTGAAACACAGAATGGACTGCGTCAGCCAGGCCTTTACAGTAATCCAAAATCATGTCATCAGTTATAGTCATCAGCTTGTTTACTGGTACAAACGCATGTCTCATAGCACGTCCCATGATAATTTCATGTGGACTCAAACCTGTTGTTCTGTCTGGAGTAGACCTTATTGTCATCAGGACTAGAGGCAAGACATCAGGCCATTTAATTCCTGTGGCCAGGCACATTTTGCCAATTCTGTTTTTGATGGTACCATTCATTTGTTCAACCACACCAGAAGCCTCTGGTCGGTAAGCACAATGTAGCTTCTGCTGTACACTCAATGCTTCACAGATCAAACCCATGATTTCATTATAAAAGTGTCCTCCTCTGTCTGATTCAATGGTTACTGGGAACCCATTCCTTGGGATTAATTCTCTTAACAGTAGCTTGGCCACTGTTACCCCATCATTTCTTCTTGTTGGAAATGCCTCCACCCACCTGGAGAACAAACAGACTACTACCAGGACATACCTTAATCTATTGACTTGGGGCATTTCAATGAAGTCTATCTGCATTCTGGTGAAGGGTCCTCTCTCCCTGCCTATTGTACCTAGGCTTACCACGGTTCTCTTTCCAGGATTGAATTGCTGACATATCAGGCATCTCTGACAGAGACTCTCTGCTATCAGCCTGAATTTTGCATTGTACCAGGTCTGCTTAAAGGCCCTTATCATAGCATCCCTCCCCAGGTGTCCCTGGCCATGATACATCCGTGCCATTGTTGACAACATGCTATTGGGCATGACTGGTCTTCCATCCCTATAGACCCACACGTGATCTTTTTCCCTTGGTGCACAACCTGCTTTCACCCAATCTTTCATTTCCTCATCTTCTGCCTCATCCTGCAACTGCTTCACTTCCTCCCATGTTCCCACCACATTAGTAAACATTAAGGAACAAGAAGACATTTCCCTTTCCTTACTCCGGTTAATGGAGTGATTATTCCTTGCACAGTACTGTGCTATGTCATTGGCAAATTTGTTCCCCAGGGTGACGACATCATCACCTTGACTATGTGCAGCACATTTTACAACTGCTAGTTCTTTAGGCAGCTGTATCGCCTCAAGCAATTTTCCAACCACTTCAGCATTCTTTATGGGAGTTCCACTTGAGGTCAGGAAACCTCTTTGTAGCCATAACTGGCCAAAATCATGGACAACTCCGAAGCCATACTGGCTGTCAGTCATTACAGTCACTCTCACATTCCTTCCAATCTTGCAAGCCTTCGTTAGTGCCACCAATTCTGCCACTTGAGCGGATTTAACTCCTTTCAAAGGTGATGCTTCCACAACTCCTGAAACTGTACACACAGCATATGCGGCACTCAGCATTCCTTCATCCGTTCTCAGACAGGATCCATCCACAAACAGCACATGATCACTCTCAGGCAATGGCAGATCTCTTATGTCTGGTCTTGGTTTTGTACAGTAATCAAGCACATCCAGGCAATCATGATCAACATCATCTCTTACTCCCACACTTTCAGCATCTGGCAACAGCGTTGCTGGATTCACATTCACGCATCTCTCAAGACTCACATTTGATGGACCAAGAATGACTTTCTCATATTTAGTCAGCCGACTATGAGACATAAACTGTGTCCGGCTCCTTGTTAAAAGGATTGCCACATCATGAGGTACGAACACCCGTACAGGGTATCCCATTATAATTCCCTCACTTTGTTCCAGGCTTCTGCATGTAGCAGCTACTGCTTTTAGGCAACCTGGTAAACCCACAGCTACTGGGTCAAGTGTTGATGAGTAGTACGCAATTGGCCTCCTCAGACGTCCATGTTTCTGGATTAACACTGAAAGTGCACATCCATTTCTCTCACTACAGTACAGCTCAAATTTTTTTTCGTAATTTGGCATTCCTAGGGCAGGAGCTTCACATAGCCTGTTCTTTAATTCTTTGAATGCTGCCATTTCTTCTGGGTTTAATTCCAATGGGTCTTTCACCTCACTTTTAGTCAATTTAATCAGTGGCTTGGCAATTAAGGAAAAGTTACTTATCCACTGACGACAATAACCAACCATTCCCAGGAACATTCTGGATTCACATTCACGCATCTCTCAAGACTCACATTTGATGCACCAAGAATGACTTTCTCATATTTAGTCAGCCGACTATGAGACATAAACTGTGTCCGGCTCCTTGTTAAAAGGATTGCCACATCATGAGGTACGAACACCCGTACAGGGTATCCCATTATAATTCCCTCACTTTGTTCCAGGCTTCTGCATGTAGCAGCTACTGCTTTTAGGCAACCTGGTAAACCCACAGCTACTGGGTCAAGTGTTGATGAGTAGTACGCAATTGGCCTCCTCAGACGTCCATGTTTCTGGATTAACACTGAAAGTGCACATCCATTTCTCTCACTACAGTACAGCTCAAATTTTTTTTCGTAATCTGGCATTCCTAGGGCAGGAGCTTCACATAGCCTGTTCTTTAATTCTTTGAATGCTGCCATTTCTTCTGGGATTAATTCCAATGGGTCTTTCACCTCACTTTTAGTCAATTTAATCAGTGGCTTGGCAATTAAGGAAAAGTTACTTATCCACTGACGACAATAACCAACCATTCCCAGGAACATTCTCACTTCTCTTTGTGTCATCGGTGCTCTCATCCCTCTGATGATTTTGATCCTGTCAATGGTCACTTTCCTCAGGCCTTTCTCAATATTATGTCCCAGATACTGGACTTCTCTCTTGCAGTATTGCAATTTGGCCTGAGATACTTTTAATCCTCCATCTGCCAAGTGATTCAGTAAAGCAATGGTGTCTACTTCACAAGCTTCACGTGTTTTTGATGCCACAAGCAGGTCATCAATGTACTGGACCAAAACTGAATTTTCAGGCATTGTTAAACTCTCCAGAGATTTCTTCAGCAATTGATTAAATATCGAAGGGCTCTCTGTATACCCCTGTGGGATTCGGCACCATGCCAAAATTCGCTCTCCAAATCTAAATGCAAAAATCGGCTGGCTGTCATGATGCAATGGGATTGAAAAGAAAGCATGGCACAAATCAATTACTGTGTACCATTTTTTTTTTTTTTTTTGTAAAACCGTTTTTATTGCAGAACAATATAATAAGCAGCGTACATTCTTGATTTTCCTACACCGCTATTGCCAGTGCCATATCTCACATGGTCATTTAGGCAGTCGTACACAGCTTGTAAGCCCACATCCCGGAGGCCGGGCAGCGACATCAAGGGTACCATTATACTGAACCATATTTCGATCTGTACTTTTGCCGCTAACATAGTAGGGTGTCTGCGTTCTGCTTTAGAGTTTCCTCCCCCCTCGTCCCCCACCCCAACACTGCCCCTCCCCCATCCCTATCCCCTAGCCCCCTCCCTCCCTCCCCACCGTCCAGTGCCCACGCCCGCGACTGCGACTGTTCCCGGCCTTAGTGTTTATTCTGGGGTACATTACAGAAGTACATAACCATTCACTGTGTTTGTGCGGGTGGAATGTCCCGGGGGGGAACCTCAGGCTCAGAGGGCACCTCGTCCTCCTCCATCACGCTATTGCGCAGGGCCTGCACCAACCCCTCCCATGCTGTGGCCGCCGCTAGCGCCCTGTCATCAGCCCTACGAGTCGCAAGTTGGTACCTAAGCGTGCTTTCACTCGCCGCCCATTTCTGTAGCTCCTTGATCCACCTCCCATGTGTGGGGCCCGCCTTCGACTTCCAGAGTCTCGTCACCTCTCTTTTTGCTAAGAGGAGGCCCATGTCGATAAATTTACTTGTATTCTTGTTTTTGGGTGTATGAGGAAACCAATGCTGGACACAAACCGCCTTGGTGTATTGCAAGTCCCTGTCCGTCACCTCGGCCAGTGTTTCACCTACTGCCCTCCAGTATTCGCGCAGGCGAGGGCAGTCCCACAACATATGCCCTAGCTCCGCTCCCACCACTCCGCACCTAGGGCACGCCGCATCCGCCACCCCGAAATACTTCCCAAGGTTACCCGGTGTAAGGTAGGCCCTGTGGAGGATATAAAAATGTATCAGCTGGAAGCGCGCGTTCCTGGTCAATTACTGTGTACCATTCGGCATCATGGGGAATCTGATACAAAATCACTGATGGATTTGGCACAATGAGACAGCATGACACAACAATTTTGTTAATTTTTCTCAAATCCTGTACTATTCTGAACTTCCCATTGGGTTTCTTCAGTCCCATTAAAGGTGAATTACATGGGCTGCTCAATATTTCCCTTAACACCCCCTGCTGGATCATTTTCTCAATTATAGGTGTTATTCCTTCAATTTTTTCAGGTGTCAGTCTGTATTGTGGGATGTTTGGGTAAACTATTCCATCTTTTACAGTAATTTTTACTGGATCTACATTTCTCATCAGGCCCACATCTTCTCCAGTAAAATCCCAAACTGCTGCTTTTACTGTCTGTTTTAATTCTGGGGGTAATCCGTCCGGATTGAACACAGCATATGTTCCAATAGCCTCACTTTCCCTATTATCTAGGGTCATTCTGTATAGGACATCCTCATCTGGTGTCTCAAAAGCTATTCCATCTGGGGTACAAAAAATAGTGCAATTCATCTTGCACAGCAAATCCCTGCCTAACAAGTTCACAGGACTGGTGTCACACACCACGAACAGGTGCATGTCTGAGAATTTCCCTATTCTAACCCTTACTGGTTCAGTAAGATGAGTTTTGATCTGTGTGTTGGATACACCAACTACTTGGATTGCTTTATCCGAGAGAGGAAGATTCTTTATATCAGCTGACCTGACAGTTGATCTCGTAGCTCCTGTGTCAACTAGAAAAGTAACACTTTCACCATTGATTTTTCCATCTACAAAAGGTCCTGCCTGGTCTATTTCTAGAGTTGCGCCAAGCACGCACTCTTCCTCCTCTCTTCGGCACCGTCAGAAGTCTCCCTCAGAATCACTTCCCTCATTCCTTAGCCAATATTGTGACACAGTGCTTGCGCGTTTTGGCTTGTTTACCTGTTCTTCATTGTAGAACCCCGAATCCTGGCTGTACTTCTGGGATCCTCTGTTTTGTGGCAAGGGCGGTTTTGGCACCTGATTCTGCTGCTTAACAGCCTTCTGCTGTTGCTGCTGCTGCTGACCACACCCCTCACTCTGCACCTGTGAATTCAATGATGGATTGTCATCGTTAGCAGACGGTGGATTCTTACACTCGGATTTCCAGTGCCTTAATTTTCCACAGTTGTGGCAGGGAAACCTTTTCTTTGCTTCCTCAATATTGCCTTTCCCTTTTCCTGGGCCAAATCTGGGTTTATTTCCTGGGTTATTTGCTTGTTCAACCAACTGAGCTTCCTGTCTTTCTGCAACTTTCAACTGGGCCCACATTGCTTTTTCTTTCAGTTTTCTTTGCTTTGCCTCAATCTCATCACTGAAGTATTTTGCATGTCTCAGGATCTCATCAATCTTTTTGCTCTGCCAGTCTACGGTATGCTGCCTTATCATTTCACTGATTTCAGGTTGCAAGCCTTACACAAATCTATATACAAAATGGCTCAGATCCTTGTCACCCAGATGTTAATCTCCACTGAACTGTTTGAAAGCTAGTATTAGTCTTTCATAGTAAGCATGGACTGATTCTTTCACTTCTTGATGTGTTCGATCTATCTTAACCCAGTCTGTTTCCTTGGGGGGTACCTTATTTTTCAGGAAAGCCATAACCTGCTCATACTTTTTCATGACCTCCGGGTCTGGAGCTCCTGTCTTGGGATCTCTCGGGTATTCTTTAGTGGGCCAGTCTATGACTATCTTACATTCTGCCCACAAGTCTGCTGGTACAATTATATCAAACAGACTATTCAGGTCGATCCACAGCACTTTTGACAACTTCACAAATCTGTCAACATGTCTATACCACTCGACGGGCTTCTCTCTCAGTCGAGGGAAATCATTCGTAAATGAAAAAATATCTTGTCTGGTCCATGGGACATGTACATACCCTCCTCCTGGAATCTCCCTCATGGGATAAGCTGTCACTGTTTTCTCTTTTTCTTTCATAGGGAATGTTGAGTAAGTTCTGTCTGCTGCATCTTCTCGTTTTCTATACCATCTATCTTTCCATCTCTCCACATCTCCCCATTTTCGCAGCAAAGCAATCATCTCCTTAATCTGCCCTGTTCGGCCTGCAATATTCAGATTCTCGATGTCCTTATCTGTAAAATCCACTCGGTAAGGCTTTTGTAAAGCTTTTGCCTTGTCCATGTCAATTCCCATTTCACTGGCTATTCCTTTCAACCTGTCATGTATGTTCTTTGCTCTCCATGTGATGCTCTTGCTCAAAAATAGTATTTCCCCATCCTGATAGTTTTTCAGTGTTTCTGTAGGAATTGTTCCTACTATTAGCTCCTCCAATTCCATACGTAGTCTAGCTACATCAATTGCCTGGGATTCCTTTTCTTTCCCCTGCAAAACTTTTAGCCAATCATTCAAATCTTCAGCAGTTATCCCCGTAGATTTTTCTGCACCCACTGGTTCTGTCACTCTTTGTGGTTCTAAAATCGATCCTCCAATCATTCTGTTCCCTTCCACACAACTGGAATTCAAACCCGAGTTAGTCTGCACATTCAACTCTCCTCCACATATGGTATGTCTCCACTGATTTTCTCCTGATCTCCACTGATTTTCTCCCGATCTCATTTCTGTCTGTTCTGGAGGAACAACCAGTCTGTTGCCTACATGTGGAACTGTTAAACCACCTTCCCCAGTCCTCTGCTTCTCAAAAATAGGCATAACTGGACCTATTGTTACAGGCACCGTAACTGCTTCAAGATTTTTAGTCAGTTCTCTGATTTTCTCTGTCAATTCAAATGTGGTTCTTGCTAGTTCTCTGGTCTCTTCATCCTCAATTTCATTTTCCCTTTCTCTCTCTCTCTCTGCAAGAGAACTACTGCTTTTCAACTCAGGGGTCATGACTTCTGTCTTTATAATCCGCAGGGTGTCTCTCATTGGGGTAACTGATGTTCCTACTTCTGGTTCTCGTCTATACGGGGGTGGTCTTTTGTAGAACATGTCATCTAAGATATCGTCTTCAGACTCATTCGCCCCATACCTCCTTGTTTCCACATTATGTTCCTTCTCTGTACACTTTTTCCCTTCTGTCTGTTCTGAAGTTCTTACAGGATATAATTCCTCAGTCATACTGGCATCTCGCCATCTTCTCATCCGATCATGATGAGTTTCGCGATCATACTTTCGCCCGAACATATACAAGTAGTTTCCTCCACTCCTCTGCTTTTCCCGCTCATGCATTTCATCTTCCCATTCAGTCAACGCCTCAAACTGCGTCGCCCTAGGACGAGGCTCTAGATTCATCATCCTCTCCCGTAAATTTCTCAATATGGCCAGATTAAATCAGCCATGTTCCGGGAAAGCTAAAACTCCATCCTCTTTGGTGTACTTTGCCCAATTGTCTAACCAAATACAGGTATGATACCCATATTTTGCAACCATGAAGGATGCGGGGGTTCTTATCGGAGGAAGTAATTGTCCTTCCCTAGTCACAATATCCTTATCCTTGTCAAACCAGGTTTTAACCTTACTAAACAAGAATTTCTTTTTCTTTTCCTCAGCGTGGTAATACATTTTCTCGTTTTCCGCAACCCTTTAGTCTTTTCTACAACTGTACGATCTCCTGTCCAATTGCAGCGCGACTCACACTAACGCACCAATCCGGAGCGTTTACGTCACTGACTCAGCCCACGAATCCCAGCGCGACTCACACTAACGCACCAATCCTGGAGCGTCTACGTCACCCTGTATGTCTCCCAATCCTTGCGCGCCGTACACCAGCACACCAATCACCGTGCTTCCACCGTTCTAACCCACTGTCCAATCACAGCGCGGTCTTCCTGACGTCAGCAGTCGCTGTAGCAGCTCCTGCTCCTGTCTCCTGTCTCTCGTCTACCCCTCCTTTACAAAACTACTCGGTAGACTTCGTTTCAACTTCTACGAGTCTGTTAGTTACAACATACAAACATCTCCATTGTCTGCTTCGCTAGCCACAAAACAGCAAAAGACCTTTCCCACGAGAATTCCGCCTTTCCTGAGAGCAGCGCTTACCTCTGCCCTACTACGGAATCGTTACTTCCGTTGATAAAGTAGCACATCCCTCTACTTTACCCTTCTAGCAAGCACCAATTAACTGTTTTCTCCGGAATGCTCCTAAGAGTTTCACAATTAACCAGAATGCCTTCCCATTCACGCACTTTCACACCAGAAAATGTAGTACATCCACACAGAATCCTGTCTTTCCCGAGAACAGCGAACAGTCTGTCCTACTACAGAATTATAACACACATTAACAAAGCAGCGCTTACCTCTGCTCTGTCCTTCTAACAAGCTCAGAGAATACCTATTACCTTTCTAGTGATAAGCGTTATCGGAATGCCATAAGGATCCCTGATACCTAAGACCAGAACTTCACAGGTAACCTTCGCTATCATATACACTTCTCTCACACAGAAAATACGTCTCTAACGGCAACACATGGCGATGCTACCTCATCGAACCTAGACAATGCGACGCGCAACTTCAATTGTCACCCGTTTCCCCTGTCTACCTACAGGGCCAACAATCCCGCCTCTTCCGAGAGCAGAGCTTCCCTCTGCCGCACTACGGAACTGTCACCGACTTCCTACGTCCCAGAAGCCGTACACACTACATAAAACTCAATACGACTTCAACATATAGTGTTAGTACATATATCAATATCAATCAATAACCAATAAGCTTATATACACGCAAATTCACCAGATCAAGACAATAGTTAACCATCATTCTGCTACCAAGAAACTGGTGCAGATCGGAGTTCCCGAATCCCCTCTACTTCCACGGACGGAGTGATTTCACAGTCACACGCGCACATACACATCACACACTGGTGGGGCCCATAACACCAACATTCATCCTACTATACTATCCGTGCCATGTATAAGGGGAAACACTTTTCTAATACCTAACCAATCTGCATGTACCCTGAGGTCAATAAGATCAACTAGTTGCTATAGATTTGGTGATACATCTAACACTCTAAATATTCAATAAACATGACAATAAAATAACCACCCGACACAGTAATTCAGAGGCCGGGTCACCCCCTTGCTCCCTCGCCTGCTGATCCTGCTAGCCAGCCTCCTTGCCAGCCTCCTGCCTGCCGCCACCGACCGTCGCCCCCCCAGCACCCCCGAGCGGCCCAGCCACAGCTGAGCCGCCCGCTCGCCACTTTTCCCGCCACTGGGCCCCTGCAGCCCCGCCCACCACCGGCCCATTGGCCCAGCCGCTCGCCCAGCCCAGCAGACCCGCCCTCCCGTCCCCATCTTAAGGGGAGAGCCTGGTTGCCGCGGGAGTGACCACTGTGCCTCTCGAGGCCGGGTCACCCCCTTGCTCACTCGCCTGCTGATCCTGCTAGCCAGCCTCCTTGCTAGCCTCCTGCCTGCCGCCACCGACCGTCGCCCCCCCAGCACCCCCGAGCGGCCCAGCCACAGCTGAGCCGCCCGCTCGCCACTTTTCCTGCCACTGGCCCCCTGCGGTCCCGCCCACCACAGGCCCATTGGCCCAGCCGCTCGCCCAGCCCAGCAGACCCGCCCTCCCGTCCCCCTTCTTAAGGGGAGAGCCTGGTTGCCGCGGGAGTGACCACTGTGCCTCTCGAGGCCGGGTCACCCCCTTGCTCCCTCGCCTGCTGATCCTGCTAGCCAGCCTCCTTGCCAGCCTCCTGCCTGCCGCCACCGACCGTCGCCCCCCCAGCACCCCCGAGCGGCCTAGCCACAGCTGAGCCGCCCGCTCGCCACTTTTCCCGCCACTGGCCCCCTGCGGCCCCGCCCACCACCGGCCCATTGGCCCAGCCGCTCGCCCAGCCCAGCAGACCCGCCCTCCCGTCCCCCTACTTATGACGCCCCCTGAGCGACCGCGCGCAGCGGGAGCACCGATTGAGCGCCGAAGGTGCGCCAAAGGTAAGCCCGTCTGCGCCCGTCCGCGCCTGGACCGCGCCCAGGGCCAGGACCCCTGGCCCCCGCAGACCCCAGCCCACCCGCCGGATGTACGATGCCGCCACCCTCAATGCACTCAATAACGGCCGATTCCCGGGATGCTACCGAGCCACCCCGAGACGCACCCACGGACCCTTCTGCTGCAACGCCTGCAAGTTCTCCTGCATCTGGACCTGCCCCGCACCAGCACCCGCCAAGCCGAACACCAGCAGCAACCACCTCAAGTGCATCCTACTCAACACCCGCTCCGTCCACAGACACACCATCGAACTCTGGAACCTCCTCGACACCACAGCTCCTGACGTCGCCTTCCTCACGGAAACCTGGATGAACGACTCCTCAGCGCCAGACATCGCCATCCCAGAGGGTTACAAGATCACCCGAAGAGACCGAGGCAACCAGACTGGAGGAGGCATCGCCATCATCTACAGGGACACCATCCGCATCACGACCAACACCGACGACACCCTGACAACCGCCGAACACCTGCACTTCCAGATCCACACGGACCCCAAAACCACCCTCAGAGGCACCCTCATCTACCGACCCCCGGGACCACGCACACAATTCAGTGAAGACATCGCCGACTTCATCAGCCCGCACGCCCTCCCCTCCGCTGACTACATCCTCCTGGGGGACATCAACTTCCACCTGGAGAACAACAACGACCGCAACACCAACACCCTGCTTGACAACCTCGCCAACCTCGGACTCAAGCAGCTGGTGACCACCCCCACCCACCTTGCCGGACACACACTCGACGCTGTCTTCTCATCCAGCAAGGACATCGTCTTCAGCCACGCCACCGGACTCCACTGGACGGACCACAGCTGCGTCCACTTCACCTTCAGAAGATCCACGATCCACCACCACCAGCAACAGGTTGCTCGAAGAAACTGGAACAAGATCACAGCAGACCAGCTCGCCGCTTCCCTGAGCCAGCACCCTCCCGCCAGCTCAGCGAACCCCAGCCAGGCCACCGACAACCTCACGAAGTGGATCAGCAACTGCGCAGACGACCTCGTCCCACTGAGGACCCCGCCGAGCAGACCCGGCAGCAAGAAGGCCCCATGGTTCACCGACGAACTCAAGAGCTCCAAGAAGAACTGCCGAGCCCTCGAGAAAGCCTGGAGAAGGGAGCCAACACCGGACAACATGACCACCCTCAAGCTCGCCACCCGGAAGCACCATCAACTGATCCACGCCACCAAGAAAACAGCATTCAAGGACCGGCTGGACAACAACGCACACAACTGCAAGGAACTCTTCAACATCGTGAAAGAGCTCTCCAACCCCAACGCCGGAAACAACGACATCACCCCGTCGCAAGACCTCTGCAACTCCCTCGCCTCCTACTTCCACAACAAGATCGCTGACATACACAACAGCTTCAGCCCACAAACAACGCTCCCAACGACCGCACCAACGCCCCCCACCACCACCCTCAGCGCCTGGACCCAGATCAACACAGAAGACACCATCTGCACGATGAACTCTATCCACTCCAGATCTCCGACCGACCCCTGCCCCCACCACGTCTTCAACAAGGCCGACGCTGTCATCGCACCCCACCTGCGGGACATCATCAACACCTCCTTCGACACCGCCACCTTCCCTGAGAGCTGGAAGCACGCCGAACTCAGCGCTCTACTAAAGAAACCAACAGCGGACCCCACCGAACTCAAGAATTACCGCCCCATCTCGCTCCTCCCGTTCCCAGCCAAAGTCATCGAGAAGACCGTCAACAAGCAGCTGGCCGCCTTCCTCGAGACGAATGGATCCCTCGACCCCTCACAGTCTGGCTTCCGAGCCAACCACAGCACCGAGACCGCCCTCATCGCTGCCACCGATGACATCCAAGCCCTGCTGGACAACGGTGAGACAGCGTCCCTCATCCTCCTAGACCTCTCCGCGGCGTTCGTCACTGTTTGCCACCGCACCCTAGTGCAGCGCCTCAGCAACATCGGAATCCAGGAGAAGGCACTGGAGTGGATCATCTCCTTCCTCGCTGGAAGGACACAGAGAGTCCGCCTACCTCCGTTCAGATCTGCAGCCACGGAAGTCATCTGCGGCGTTCCTCAGGGCTCCTCGCTCAGCCCCACCCTCTTCAACGTCTACATGAGCCCCCTTGCGGCCATCGCACGCCAACACAACCTCAACATCATCTCCTACGCGGACGACACCCAGCTGATCCTCTCCCTGACCAACGACCCCGTCGCCGCCAGAGCCAACCTTCACGATGGGATGAAAGACGTAGCCGAGTGGATGACGACCAGCCGCCTGAAACTGAACTCCGACAAGACGGAAGTCCTCATCCTGGGCTCCTCGCCCTCCGCCTGGGACGACTCCTGGTGGCCCCCCACCCTGGGCACCGCACCCAAACCGACAGACCACGCACGCAACCTGGGCTTCATCCTGGACACCTCCCTCTCCATGACCAGACAAGTCAACGCCGTCTCCTCGTCTTGCTTCAACATCCTGCGCATGCTACGTAAGATCTTCCGGTGGATCCCCACCGAGACCAGGAAGACGGTCACCCAGGCCCTCGTCACCAGCCGACTGGACTACGGCAACGCCCTCTACGCTGGTACCACCGCCAAGCTCCAGAAGAGACTCCAGCGGATCCAGAACGCCTCAGCCAGACTCATCCTCGACATCCCCCGACGCAGCCACATCTCCGGACACCTGAGAGACCTGCACTGGCTCCCCGTCAACAAGAGAATCACCTTCCGTCTCCTCACCCACGCACACAAAGCCCTACATGATCAAGGCCCGAGCTACCTCAACAACCGCCTCAACTTCTACGCGCCCAAACGCCATCTCCGATCAACCAGTCACGCCCTCGCCGTCGTCCCCCACATCTGAAGAGCGACAACAGGAGGAAGGTCCTTCTCCTACCTGGCCGCCAAGACCTGGAACTCCCTCCCGACCGACCTGCGCCTGACCCAAGACCACCTCTCCTTCAGGAAGAAGCTCAAGACCTGGCTGTTCGAGCAGTAGCGGCAACCCCCCCCCAAGCGCCTTGAGACCCTCCGGGTGAGTAGTGCGCTCTATAAATGTCTTTGATTGATTGATTGATTTATCTAAAAATTGTAAGAAAAGCCAATTAAATGCAAGATCATATTTTCCATTTTTACCTATTCTGGCTAAAAGTCGTTTTCTAAGTCAGAACTGGTCCTCAGCAAATAGTTAAAGTTTTTTAGCCGTCATGTAGAGTCACCGTCCACTCCTTCAGCATCGGGACCTCTGATCATTGGTTCAGGAAGAAGTGGCACTAGACCTCTCTAGTCTACTAATATTTATACCAAAATTTACATTCCAAATGTTGCAAATATAACTTTCAAAACAGTCAATTGGCGGAAATTATGTCGTCTTGGTACATTAAGCTACACCATTAGATTTTCTCATGTATTGATAGTTTCAAATTCTGAATAGAAATTAGAAGTCCATAGCTAATTCGTTACTTCTACGGATGTCTCTTTAGGATAAAATGTATCTCATCCATGGGACCATTATAAGTTCATCAGGTCGGATTTAAAGTTGCAACAATTCTTCACGTTCAGGGGCATCTGGCAACACTCCCAGATTTGTCGTCATGTTCATGGCTTTTCAGTTCAATCAGAGGAAAGGGTCGCAGTCAGCGCAAAGCCTCTTTTCATATTTTCATCTACTCGAATGCAGGCTGCGGGTGGTGGCCATTTTACAGCAGGCCACAATGGTCAACTTAAGCGAAGAAAACACAAAATCATAATTACTACATGGAATTGATTATACAGTGTTATTTCCCTGCTAATACCCTTATGTGTATGTATTTATCTAGCCATTTGCGACATCAAAAGCCATTATTGCATGTTTGTTATAAGCGCAAATCACAATAACATCACATAAGCAACATCTATACTGTCAATTTGCTCACCAACTTAGTTCACTTATTATTTTAGCCATGCAATTGCATTCCCACGTGTAATTCTTCTGTTAATAAGGTTGATTAGTCAAGACTCGACACATCTTTAGTAATTACTAATTAATCAGTAGTACTTTTAATAATGACATACGAAAATTAAATAGGTATTTGGTTTAAAAGTAAAAACCCTGCTCCAGCACAGCGACACAGCCTGACAAATAGTATTACTTATAATCACATGTAGTTCTCTAATGTCAAAAAACTCATACAGAAAATATACCGCACATTGACATTTTTTTTATCTCTCACACATTTATAAAACATCTCTTCCAAAGAAGCACTCCCCAACTACTTCTATTCCATAAGAACAGACAATAATGAATACGTTTACTACCATATATTTTAGTATATCTACCTTTTTATTATTTACTAGTCAGAAACTACAAAAACTATTCACTATACCCAAATGCAAACCAGAAACCATATTCATATTTATCTCAATTTAGGATCACATGATTCAAACTAGGCGTACATATAAAAGGAACGTATCACTTTTCCTATCTCCATCTCCTCTCCATGTAATCTCAAAACACTGTACACGGCCCCACTGTACAACAACCTACCTTGACGTACATTCAAACCTACCTCTCAGTGTCAAAAATAAGACCACAACCTGCCCACATAACATTTCTGCATTTCGTTTTATCACTTTTAACTTAATAACACATACGTCTCCTACCACCACCCCCACCCCACTATTTCCACAAAAAGTATCAGTTCCAAACATGCGCCATTTTCTTTATCTCCCCAAATACATTGCAAACTCAAATTAACGCTGTACCTCATTTTCAAAACAGTACAGTCCTATAAAGATGAAAAACTACACTTCTTCTCTGTGAAAAATTCCTGAACATATATAAAATACTTATATAACAACAGCTCAAATGTTATGCATATTTCATAACCAATATCAAACACCACACTTTACTAACACTATATTACTTTGAAATAAAAAATACTTTCAAAATTATAAACATCACCTCAAATACTTAATCAATACTATAAAACACATAACACACCTTGTTAATTTCTAACTCACCTTTGTAGTTATTATCCAGATTTCAAATGACACACTCATACAATTCTCTCTTTCTCACATAGTACATGTAAAGCTCCGACTTCATCAAGAATGAAACCAGGAATGGCACAATTTCTCTGTCGCTCCACACATAAATACATGTAAAGAACAAATCAGAATACTTCATTCCTTCAACGACATTCCAAAACTTACCTCCATTGGTTAATTTTGAATTTTCCTTCCGAAAAGCTACTTATTATTCCGCACCACCTGCAGGTCACAAGTTCAACCTAATTTATCACCACACATTCTGGAACCTCCTACGACACCTGCAGGTTAAAAGTTCATCATTTATTTTTTAACCTAACAATATACTTTTGAAACATTTTCTCGAACATTCAACGGCACGTGCACGTTAAAAGTTCACAATAGGGGTCAGTAGTGCATCAGCTTTATTCCCAACTCCAGCAGCACCTCACCTTACACCCCCAGCGCCATCAGACCCGTAGGAGTCAGTGCTTTCCTCTTTCCAAATACCAAATTAATTTCATACACACAAATTTACATTCGCACTTCCTATATAACACCCCCTGAGCACCATACACAAGTTACAATGTTCGAAACAAAAGTTCCTCCAAGTAGCTATAATTACATGCTGACACTACTTGCACAGATGTGTCACAGCGGCCAGAGCACATGACTTCACAGCATATGACACACAGTTTGAGCTCAGGCTTTCATCCCCAAGTCCGGCAGCAGCTCAGCTTAGCAGCATGAGACTCTACACACTACCTCACATATTTACCGTACCCTGGAACTTTCAGACCAGTACGGGTCAGTAGTTCGTCCTAGTAGTTATAAACACATGCTGACACTACTTCCACAACTGTACTGCAGAGGCCAGGGCACATGACTTCACAGCATAAGACACACAATTTAGACTCACGCTCTAATCCTCGAGTCCCGCACCACCTCACCTTAGCAGCATCACACTCTAGGCAATACCTCACTTAATTTTCGTAGCCTAGCACTTTCACACCGGTAGTTATGATTAGTTCACTTCGCACCCCCTCTATAGGACACCCTAAACACCCCACAGAGGTTACAGTGCTCCTACCCTCCTATTTCCCCCTTTTTTCCCCCTTTTTTCCCCTTACTCGCTTCAACTGAATAACAAAATGGCGGCCAACAATTCCTCCTTCCATGAGACTCTAGACAATACCTCACATATTTTCCGTACCCAGGACTTTCACACCACTACGGGTCAGTAGTTCATCCTAGTAGGTATAAACACATGCTGACATTACTTCCACAACTGTACTGCAGCGGCCAGAGCACATGACTTCACAGCATAAGACACACAGTGTGGGCTCAAGCTTTAATCCTCAAGTCGCGCACAAGCTTACCTTAGAAACATCACACACTAGCCAATACCTCACTTAACTTTCATAGCCTAGAACTTTCACACCGGTAGGTATGAGTAGTTCACTTTGCACTCCTCTATAGCACACCCTAAACACCCCACAGAGGTTACAGTGCTCTTACCCTCCTCTTTCCCACATTGTTTGCCCTTTTTCCCCCTTACTCGCTTCAACGGAATCACAAAATGGCGGCCAACACTTCCTAGTTTCAAGCGCTCACAGCGCTCGCAGCCAATCAGCAGCAAGCTCGTGCTCGTAACGCCTCAGCCAATCAGATGGCAGAATTCCCAAATATCGATATCTGTAAATTTCGATATTTCTCAAATACTACTGTGTCAAGATCTGTGCTCTTCCTCAACGCTCAGGAGCAGAATGCCGCAGGTTCCCAATTCCTCTCCAAGCCTCCGGGGCGACTCGCTTCTTTTTACGCAAGTACGCCCCAGAACCCCAAGGGGGAAAGGGGATGGGACAGAGAAGAGACAGTCACTTCACGTCTTCTTTCTTCTTCCGTAGAGACACCCTTCTACTTCTGGTATCTTCTTAACCTTCGTGGTGCAGGTGAGTATGTACTGTAAAAGAAGTTTTTACATTCAAATATGTTACTGTCTAAAACTTTCTCCTGTTCTTTCTCTCTATGTTCTTTTCTGGTTGGGGTGTTTACCTACCCTGTCTGAAGTGAGCAATGCTTCTCTTCTTATTTTCTTGTTTGTTACTAGGTGATGTCTTCTATGTGCTGCAACTAGAATTTGACAGAATATGTAACTTCTATCCCACTCTGTTTCTAATCTTTCTTTTCTTATTCTACAGTGTTCTCACCCCAAGCACTATGGTGTGCAGCCTCAAACTGGATTCTGAAATAAGGTAAGTAGTAGTAATTCTCCTATCTTCACTAGTTTCCTTATTTAGCTTCTTCAATCTTGCTAGTTATCTTTTCTCTTGTGTATACGCCTCTCTATTTCGTTGCCTTGTAACCTTTTCTCTATCTTAGCTCTTGTTTGACTTTTAATATGACCCTAGACGGTGGCACTATATTAGGGTCTCTTGCAAGGGCGAGAGAGAGTGTCTACATGTCTTGTGCTGACTCTTAATCTGATACTCAGTAATAACTTCAGCGCTCTCACAGACACCTTAATCTTAATATTTTCTTATAAGTGCGAAATGTTACTAAAGGTCTGAACTACTCAGCGCTGCTGTCTTAAGAAAATTGCAACCTCAATGTTACTCTTCTTTCAAATTATATTTCGCTCTTATTTGCGCATGCCTGGCTGATAATTCTTCCAAGAGAAGCGGACGCTTCCTCTCGTAATATCTTGTTTTCGTCTTCAGATATTTTTGCTCAAAGACTCTATAGCTAAATGTAATCCTGAATTATGCGTGAGTTTTCTGAACTACTCGCAACAAAAACAGTCTTACTTGAGAATGCCAATAAAGCGCAAGTTTTCTGAACTACTCGCAACAAGAACAGTCTTACTTGAGATTGTTTCCTCCTCTGCTCGCACCCAAAAACATTGAATTGTTTTGAGGTAATACGCGACGTAGTATTTCCCTCTCTAACTACGCGACGTATTCTCTGTGACCTTCTCTCCTCAGGAACGCAGTGAAGTGCGCCACTCCAATGGCCAGACACCTGGATCTTGGAGATTGACGTGAGACACTTGAGCGCTAACCTGCTGCTCTCCCGAGGCTAACTTAGCAGCCATTTTAGACGTGGATCTGCCCTTATACTGGCTCTGCATATTACGCTCCCTCATTGAATTATTTGATCTTGAGACTTTTATTCTTACTGTGAGTGGTTTCTTTGCACCCCCAAACTTTCAACATAGGAGCTCTGATCACAACAAAAAATTTGTTTTGAAAATTTCATGAAGATTCATCAATCGGCGCCAAAGTTATTGCGAATAGAATGTTGCCATTTTCCTATAGTAACTAGGTCCTAACTATAACTACCTACTGGCGACCGCCAGTAGGCAATATAGCCAATTATTTAGAACGCTGAATAAATATGTTTCCTGTGTTTCACTGCCAGACGTACAATAGTCTGAACATTAGAGCTTCTGTTATTCACTGTAGACTAATCAGTCATTCGCCCATCCAAAGAAATGACATGATTCATACAGATCATGTGGCAGGATGTTTGAGAGGTGATGCACACACAACAGGGGGACTGGCATAGTCGAGATCTGGCATCCTCTTATCTCTAGAATAACACTCGCCTAGACAGAAGTCAGAAACACTGGGTATTGCGAATGTATGCTACTTCATTCACCGCTTTCTATGTTTTCATAGGTTGGTACATAATATAATAAAAAATGTAACAAATATCAAGACACACAATGGCTTGGAAGGCTGAATAGCGTGCATTCGCTTAAATATGCATACCCAGGAAAATCCAAGTACGCAAATGTATTCAGTCCTACATCCTTATTTAGGGATGACTATTTGAGCGACTGCCATTATTCCTTCACTTTGAAAGAGAGGAAGGACAACAAAGGCCGGACAGGCCTTTTATTCCATCGGACATTTCTTCGACAGGCTGGAGCCCTCAGAGGCCGGTTTTCTAAAGCCAGGGCTACTACTGGTACCTCTGTGGGATTGTTTTTCAAGTTTATATTTTGGTGCACTAACAATGGTGTTTAGACAAAATATCATTTTGAAAAAAGCAGAAGAAAGAAATGTGACACATATTGTGATGCAGAAATATCTTTGACAAGAATATCATTTTTTGAGGTAAGTAATATCGTTGTAAATAATATAGATGTTTTTAATTTTGTTTTCACTAATATAGAGGTAAAGAATATTGCTTTATAATTATTTTAATGTGTTTTAGTAGATACATACATTTTATGTGTTACTATTGCTTATATTAATGTTATTGTCTTAAAAATATAGCTTATAATTTTTGGTGATTTAGAATTTTTATACATTTAAATAGTAATTTATAGTGTTGTAAAGGATTGTTAAGTTTGTAGGGCACAAAGTTAATTAAGTAATAAATAAATAAAGAATTATTAAATATAACACTGTTATTAAATATAACACCGTTCGGAAGGACTCCCATTGACTTCTATGGGAGCCCGTGTTCTGACCAACAACACAGGCTCCTATGGGGAAAAGGAGTGTTGCAGAAAACCTTGGAGCCTGTGGCGGGCACCCCATGGTGCTTGCCACAGAGTGCATGGTTTTACAAGGGGTTCCGTTGGGTACCGACACAACCCCCAACCGGATGCCTCAGGAGGATGGGGGGCCTGCAAAGGGGTCCCCAAAGTCAGTTTCCAACAACCTTTTCATGTCGCACAGACCGAGTCAGAAATGCTGTCAGAATGCGACATCGTAATTGGTTGGTCAGAAACTCTGTCCGTAGAGCTGTACATATCGCATTTTCCGATTGACGGTTGGGGCATATTCAGAATGACCAAACAGTTCCCCTTCTAACTGCGAGCATCATAATAGGTCAAGTGGATTGGATTTTGACCGACTCGGGCAGATGGGTTCTGACAAGGTCTAGGGGAATCCGACTTTCTGCCGGAGGCTTTCCGACCGACATCGTAATGAGCCCCTAAGTAGGAAACTTACACATGTGAGGAACTTCCCATGAAAATGGGTTGAGATTTGCACTTGTAGGTTTGTGAATAGCATTGTGTAGTACTTTAGTATTACTGTTGTAGTATTACTAAACATGCTACAAAATGCAGCTCATGACTAGGCATCTCCTGTCTCAAAACTGCCTCTAACTAATTTAGATCTTTATGCCAAGTACCAACCTTCAAGTCAACCCCACCAAAGAAAAATTGAATATTGTTAATTAATAGGTTAAAAAACTTCAATTCTAGCTTGTCTACCTGACATGAAGCTTGACAGTTTCACACTACAGCTGGCAGCAAATACTGTGTCACCTGAATACACCATCAACACAGATTAAACCCTTGAAGAACGCATTACTATAAAAAGAAGAGAGCATGGTAGCAACTCTCTTTCCTGCAAAACATGAAATGTTACTAATAGAAACTGATTTTAGATCAAAAGAACAAGCCTTAGTCATCATGCACTTGGATGTAGGGTCTTCTCTGCACAATAACCTCCTTGACTCCACACTGGCAGCCCTAAAACCACCCTATCTGCAGCGGCCTCTACAAGACTAGCTGTATCATACACAAGGATGCCAGATGCAGCCAGGTAAGCGGCAAAGACAGTAGCCATATAGGGTGGAAACCAATCCACTAGGAGCCAATATGTGGCTAGACTGGAGATGAGGAAATATATACAATTCAAAACCAAAGGGCAGGCCTTCTCCACTTCAGTCACCAGAATCTGAAAAGAATCACTCCCGACAACAGAACTGTCCATGCTACCCTGCAGTTTAGAAAGTGAACTGAAGACACATCCCTTCTCAGAACATTGCCACCTCATCTATTAATTACTTTTTCTACTGTCTCTCTGTAAACATGTTCAAAACTCTACCCCTAGGCTCACATCCTCCTGTTCAGTGCTCTGGTGTGACATATCTAGCTCTATTTACCATTATCTGCATCCATACATATGGTACATGCGGAAATAGGGCTAGTAATTAACTTCAGTGACCCCACACTGTGCATCCATAGTAAGGATTGCTAGTAGCCCCACATTCTACATGCACCAACAGCCCTAGTAATGAGAAACTGTTTGCCTCACACAATGCATCCATCAAAAGTCTTATTAAACAGTATCAGTGGCCCCACACAGTGATTTTTAAAAAAAGAATAGCGACACCCTGCCAGTGTCTTCAGCATTAAATGTCCTGAAAAATAAATAAACTTTCTCCACAGAGGATGAGGAGACTGCTGAAGGGTCATTGGCTGTCCAGAGAGTGAGGCTACTTGCAGGTGTGCACCCTGAGTAGCAAATCCATAATATCAGTGGGACAGAATATTGAGGACATAATATTTTTTTAAAATATTTCAACAGGAACGTAGGTATAGATTCCCTGTACCTAACCCCACATATATCTACCCAGGGGTGCATAGATTTCCAAAGTATGTAGAGGTTAAGAATAGTAAATCTATACTGCACTTGTCATTTGATTTTTTGTCCCTAGATATTCTGCCCTTGATATTCTTATACCTCAATATTGTTGGTGCTGATATTCAGTAGTGCAGTTGCTGCATGAGTGTTAAAAAAATGCTAAAGTATATGGTAAAAGCAGTTGCCGAAATAAATCCAGCAAGTTGGGGTGTGGCACCTTTTGCTAATTACTCAGTGTTTCAGCCCACCTGCTTAAACAGATAATTCTTTGCAATCTCAATCGGAGGCTATAAATGAAGCAAGTTTATGGCATGAAAAGCTGAATGTGACTAAAAGTAACAACAATATAGAAATAGCGAAAAATGGGGAATTGTCAGTTCAACCAATGCATGCAGGGAAGAAAGCTTGAAGTTCCATATATGCTTTCCATGGCTGTTCACAAGAAACATCTGTTCCCGTCAGGGGTCGTATTGGGCGGTAACTAAGGGGGTCTATTTGCCCCTTCCTTTTAATTTGAAAAAAACAGCTCCCCTAGTATATGTTAAAAGACAACTGTCCCTATATGATTAATTTCGGCAGATGAGATTCCACGGTTGAAATGAAAGGAATAGAGTCTTCTCTGCTTTGAAGCTGACAGCAAGAAACAAGTCTTCTTGCCAGGGTGTCTGTTGCCTGAAAGAAATGTAACTGTGCACATTTGGTTAATCTGCAAATCTAAAGGCTTCTTGGAAGCCGTTATTTCCTTTAATTGATTAAGTCACTTGACAGGCATTCTTTTTAAGAGGTATTGTAAGGTTGACCTGATGAGTTGTGGAGTGTGTGCTTTTAATAGACTGTTATAAAAAAATATTTGCACTAGGTACAATCTACATATTACTGAGGTCTTTATTTTGCAAGCACTTTTTTAGTTGAAACCTGTATCTTTTTGTGCACTTTGTGGCAGCCTCTCTTATGCTGTGTGTAATACAAGTTTAGAAAATGACGTACATATCCACAGTGCCTGGGACCTTGTAACACTAAAAACACAAGGTAGTATTCCCTGCTGCACCAACGAGAAAACCATTCTAAAGCCCTCTGGTTACACACACAGATATCTGCAGTGATCACATTACCCAAAAGAAGTTTCACAACATAAAGTAGTGCATCCTGATTAGTATAACTCACATTTATTTTTCATTTAAGAAGTGTGTTATTTCATGTGCAGTTACTTGATGGTGAAAGACCAACAAAATAGTTACATAATATTTTGTTCTTTTAACCATGCCTTCAACTGACCCAAACACTCACTGCCCCTGGCCGCATTGCACTTAGGATCACAGTTCCCATACTTTTTAGGTCTCGCCTGACCCAGCGCATGCGCTGGACTGGCGAAACTTATTGAGAGGGCTCCAAAAAGTGCTACCAGGCCAGCCTAGAGCTACAGTGCATGTGCGCGGGCGCGCACGCCGCGCTTTACCGCGATTACTTTAATTTTCGCGCTTTACCGCGATTACTTTCATTTTCGGATCGTGATCGCGATCACTTTCACTTTCGCGACCGCATGGCCGCTTTGCATAGCCTATAGGTCTCGCTTTTGGGACCTTATAAGTATTTAGTCATGCAACTGTTGCATAGCTAAACACTTATAAGGTCCCAAAGGCGAGGCCTATTGGCTATGCCAATGCTTGTTTTTATTGCACTTCGACCACTGGTTCCCTTTGACCTTCTCAAGGCACCCAGGCTGCATGTGCAGTTCGTGTGAGCTGCAGATATACAGCTCTGCCCCAGGCTGGGGAAGAGAGCAGGACTATCTTGAAAATGTGTGGAAGGCAGTTCTAAGAGGTTGAAAAGACAACTGGGGTTGCTGTGTGTCGAAGCCTTGCCATTGTATACGGAGTCGTCTCTGGATCCTGAAAACTTTGAGTGACATCAAAGCAGGACTGCTAGTGAGAGAAGGTGACGGGGCAGTAGTCAAAAAACATTAAATGACCTGGATGGTGAAATCTCGAGAATTTTGGGCCAGATGTACGACCATTCAGTTTAGTGAGTCGCAAATTGCGCAGAATTTCGACTCTCACTTTGCGACCCGCTAAAGTGAATGTACAACAGTGCCTCAGACACTGTTTGCAATTCCCAATTGGGTCACAAATTGCATGCCTCATCAATATTCATGTGGCATGCGCAATTTGCGACCCCATTTGCAAATGGCTAGAACTCACAGGAATGGTGGCCTGCTGGGGTCAGCAGACCACCATGTCTGTGACTGCTTTTTAAATAAAGCTGTTGTTTTTTTTAAATGCAGCCCATTTTCCTTAAAGAAAAACAGGATGCACTTAAAAAAAAAGAAAAATGAAACTGTTCAGTTTCATTTTGAAGGGCAGGCAGTGGTCCCTGGGACCACTGGTGGCTATTATATAAAGCAATCTCACCCATTTACAAAGGGGAAGGGGTATCATTGTATCAGTGAGATCTACTTGTGTGAAGTGGTGTTTCATCTGTTAAAAAGTAAGGCCATCAGGATCGTGAAAATGTATTCAAATAGGCCGTGTATATATGTAATATGACTCCTCTGGACCCCACTAGTTTCAGAGATTCAAAGAGTGTCCTCTCTCTATTGGCTGACATTTCACATCTTGAGATTGCAACCCAAAGTCACAATGGCAGAGCATATCTTAAAGTATCGACAGTGAGAATGTCATTGTAACTAGTCAATGTGGGTGCGATACATCTGTCTTTAACTCACAGAGGCTTCACTAAATGTACATTCCTACTGCAGAAAATAGGGTGTTTGGACAAAAGTTGGCATGCAAGCTCCCTCATCACCAATCAATGTGTGTGACTGAACAAGCATGGGGCCAGGAGTATAATGTGGTTGATTGAGGCAACTACGCATTTATGCACTAGAAAGGTGTTTGAATTTAGTCTACACACATCTGGTGCAGAGTCTTACTGTCGCTACAGAGCAGCAGCGCACTCTTGGCACCGGATGCTGAAGCTGCAGGGGATGGTTAAAAAGGAGTGGCACAGAAGGGCCGCGTCAGGTTGTTTCTCAGTCAGCCTGCGTTGCCGGACCATGACGTCGGCTCACCCGGGGAGATAAGGTGGCAGCCAGTTGCGTGTGGCAATAGATCATGCCTGTAGAAACCTATTTGAAAACCCCGAACAAATCCCTGCCTGAAGAGTGTTGCCTGCTGCATGTGACGGTTAGGAAGGATGGTCGAGTCAGCTGCGACAAGCACAAATCACCTCAGCTGCCGGTTACACTTCCGCGTCTGACAGGCATTGTTGATGGGCTGGGACGGAATTAGAAAGGTCACTCACAGCTTGAAGGGTGATATAACGTGAAGCCTTCGACAGCCCAGGGGGGACAACCTCTGTCAGGTTCACTGATGGAGAGCCTCTCTTAGACACCGCGGTCATCACGTTGTTCTGTTTTCTGGACTCCACAATCTGGGCTTTTTTTCTCAAGTGGACTGATTTTGGCAACGAAAACGACTAAATGTGATCGACTTGAATTAAAGGTGAATGTGTGTGATTTGACAACACATAAAACAGCGGGGTCATTTAAGAAGGTTGAGAGTAAATAAATAAACCATGACATTTGCACTTAATGCCTGCACATGGCTATAATTTACCAAACGTTTTATATACGTTCTTTTCATACACATACCTAAAGTATGCATATTGCAAAGTATGCGGCACATGTATTACATGTTTTCCTATCCCGATGCATGTGAACTCTAATCACTGTACACAGTAAACATGCCTAGTGTTAGCATATACAGGGGCAGATTTACAAGCCCATTGCCCCACTTTTGCGTCATTTTTCCCATGTTAAAAATGCCGCAAAAGTGGCGCAAAAATATGCCCCACAGTATTTAGATGTTTTTCCTTTTTAGGTCTAGCATGTCAGTGCAGCTGCCCCCAACCTTATAGGATCAACAGGAAAAGAGATTTTACTGAGTAAGGGACGTGTCCCACTCCCCACCCACATGTTGACTTTCAAGGCAGAATGTTATTACACTGTGTTAAACCCTGAAGGTATTTAGGGCCATATTATCAAGGAACGGTGTTAACAATATCGCCGCTTTAGCGACAGGAAACTGCCGCTAAAGTGGCGATAATGGGCTTGATAATATGCCCTTGTGAATTCCCATAGAAGCCCAGGTTCACATCAGAACCTGGGCTTCTATTGGAATTCTCAAGGGCATATTATCAAGCCCATTATCGCCGCTTTAGCGGCAGTTTCCTGTCGCTAAAGCGGTGATATTGTTATCGCCGTTCCTTGATAATATGGCCCTGAGTTACATGAAATCTCACCGATTACTGCTGTAGGCAAGAGGTCTGGTGTTGGTTACTCTCTCTTACAAACCATGGGGCATATCAGCAACAACGGCGATAATTATCGCCGGCTAGCGTGGATTTGTATCGCTGAGATAGCGTGCTATTAGCAACGCTTATCTCAAAAGCGATAAAAATCCTAGCGCTAACTGCCAAACGTGTGATTATCGCTGGAAACCCAGCGATAATCCCACGAAGTTTGGCGATAGCTTGCTGATAGGGCCTCACATACTTAGCCATGATATCCACCTTCCATATGATATCATGGCTAAATCAGTTTCAAAGCAGGCGAAAGGAAAGTAGCGATAACAGAGGTTATCGCTACTTTTCCTGTCGCTATGCTGCTTTGCCTGAGGCTTGATAATAGGAGAAATGTCGCTTAGCGACATTTCTCCCGTTATCCTGGGGAGGAACGCCCACTTTGCATTTCACTAGAGATGCAAAGATGGGCGTTAAGGGAAATGGAGATAAGGCAGGGTTTCACACGATAGCGTGACCTTGCAGATAAGGCGATAAAATTATCGCCGCTTTTCGTCCAAAAACAGACGCAAAAGCGGCGATAATTTTTTAACGCCTGCTTGTTGATATGCCCCCAAGTGAGTAGAATATTGCTAAATTACAATCCTTGTGAGGCCCTTTTAAAAGGGTTTGTATACTGTTTTACCACTGTAATTATGCCTGATGGCTGCCTAGTTTCAGATATCAGCAGAGAGCATTTAACTATTGGTATGGTATCTCGAAAGCGGCAGAGGGTTCGCTACGACAATTGATTAAACACCATCTACAACTCAAAAACCAAACGTTATGGGTGGATAAAATAAAAAAAAATATTAACAGACCTGAATATTGATGCAGTAGCACAGGTTGGTGAGGGATTGGCAGAAGCAAAAACAAAATGGTGCAGATCAGAAGTCAAGATACAGAATTTAGAGGATTGTAGTGAAAGACCTCCACTTTCTCACCTTTTGGCTACAGACTATACATGTGCTTTACAACCATACTTGAAACATATAAAAAAGGTGTACTGTAATAAAAATGGATGCTGCAGCTCAGACTGGGCCACTTCCCGGCTTCATTGAAGTGGAAGCTGTTGGTTGAAAATTAAGTGATTAAGAATGGAACACTAAATATATGCCCCTTCTTCCAACTGAACACACTGTCACTTTCACATTTGCTTGGTTTTTGCACAATGTTTGGTCAAGAAAAAGGAAAAAGGTATTGCTTCCTTTTTTATAGAGAACGGCAGATCCACCGAGTAAATGAACTGACGATCTTAGTGCAGAGATGCAACAACATGACTCTGTTATCGGCTCAGTAAATGATTTGATAGTGTGATGGACAAAAGACATATTTAAAATAGCAGATTTATATGTATAGCCCCTTATGCTACAAGATAAAACAGCCATGTAAAGGTCTGGGTAAGTGATACAGTAACTGAATATGAGGAGTTTGCACTTGGAACTTGGCACTTTCTTAAAAAGCCCAGCTGTCCTGTTATGCAATATTTTATTACTTTTTAATTAGGTTGCATATACGGTGATGTGATAGACAAAGAACTGGAAGAGCTGACATGTTAAAGGAGATAGAGAATTTACGATATAATCACATTTTATAAAAAAAAGTGCACGGTGCACTTTATTTGAAATTCTCTTGATATTATTATTAAAATTGAATTCTGTTACTGCTGCTTTTGCTAAAAAAAATAAACTACAAGTAATTGCATCTTGCACCTTACTAGAAATGAATATGGTATAATTACAGAATTTATGGTATTGCCGCTTCTCTTTTAAATTAGAAAGATATTAAATGGAAGATTGCTGAACGAACTCGATTAGAAATGAATCCAGTACCTGATGGAATTTCATCACTGAGGCCTCTTGCTTATAACTGATAGATGATATATCACCTAGTATATAGTGGGAGAATAGATATCTTGAAGTCTGTTTTTTACATGATTTTTAGAATGCAATGCGTTAGTGTTCTTTTTTATTCAACCTTTGAACTAAACTAGGTGATATGAAATCAAATTATTTTGTGATTTTGTAATTTGTGTTCAGATCTTTTTTTAGATGCATAGCAGTGCGGATATTCTTTTAAACTTTTAGATATTTTAATTGTGTGATGAATGTAAAATTGTAATGTTTGTTTTACATAGTCAGCAATATGTCAAGCAAATAAACTTGAACTGGCTTGAACTCAACAGATGGTTTCCATGTGTGAAAGCTTACACTTATTGTAGTGGGCCTGGATTGGTTATGCTGAAAAGCCAGTGATACAGACTATAGGATTCATTGCTTCATTGGGAAATGCAATGTAACATGCCATTGGTCTGATGTGTTTATCAATAAAAGGTATAACAAATTAAAACTCCTATGATAAAACCAAAATGACTTTAAGGGTGGGTTGGTACTACTCTATGTTAAATCTTGTTGATAGGCATTTTGTTACATGGAACAGAAAACACAATTGCAGTAGGCAAGAGGGATGTTGCTGGTGACCCACTCTACCAAACTCTGGTGGGTCGAAGACTTACACTGTGATGATCCTTGTAGGCACTCTTGGAAGGGATTACCTATTGTTTTTACAAGTGTAATTGTGTATCCAATTTTAATTATTTCAATTATCACACTATATGCCTGATATTTGTCTCTGGGGAAAGCTTATAATTAATAGGGTAGGCCTAAAATGGTTAGGATGATTAATCAATGGTAAAGGCTATTGACTTGATTGCCTCATTGGAAAATGTTATGTTAGAAGGCTTAAGTCTGATCTGCTTATAATAAGGCAGACTTATTTATTGGATTGTTATTACACTGTGTTAAAGCATGTAGGCAGGTATTTTGTCAAACTAAATCTCAGAGATTACTGTAGGAAGCAAGGGGTGGTGTTCATTGCCCCTCTGACAAACTCCGTTGTTAAATATTTGTATTGTTAGAATCCTTGTTGGGATCCTCTTTGACAGGTTGAATATTGTTTTGCCAACTACTTTTGTGTATATTTAAAATCTTATGACTCTTCGCCAGATAGCTGCCTCGTGCGACAGTTTATGTTCAAAATAGCCATCCTGAGTTCATTATGGTGACAAGCCAATAATAAAGGCTATAAGCTTCATTGGTTCATTGGGAAAGTTATATTAGATACTTTCGGTCTATTCTGTTATGACAAAGGTAGTAGGCCTCATTTATTGTAACAAGCTTTTGCTAAAGCCAATAGGCTGTTAAGGATAGAACTGTATTATTGTGCATTATAGCCTTTAGGCAGGTATATTGTTACATGGAATCCCACAAATTTCCCTATGAATTTGTTGTTGACTATCGCTTTTACAAACCCTGAGTGTTAAAGATTCGCATAGTGGCAATCCGCGCTAAACCCTCCAAGGACCTGATGGGTTTAGTTGTCTGTCATGATCTTGTAATCACATAAATCTATAAATAACTACATTCATACATATGCAGATGTGAATTTTACATCAGCCCTCTTCTGCCATTGGTCTGTTCAAGTATTCTTGGATTTGCCCTTTTCAGCGATTGACTGTATTGTCCTGTGTGTAACAGCATATTGTCTAATCTCATGTGCATATTAGCCTGAAAATGAGTGTGCTTCACTGGCAGAAAAAGATTTATTGCCTTTCGATTGCCCTTAAAAGGCCTGAAATTGGAAAGGCTGAACTGCGTCGACCTGGCTTGTGCAATGGAGGAGCTACTGCACGATGAACTTTGTTACATAAATTTAGTGGAAGGGTCTGAACCATTGAATTTGTCTGCACTTCTCTTTACTAACTCAAAGTGGATCATGGAATTAAGATATATTTGATGTACCACCCTGTGTATACAAAATGAATGTCTGGATAGACACAGAATGATCAAGTATGCTGTTATATTCCATATAGGTACTATAATATATGCCTCTGTACACACGTTACCCTTCACGTATATTCTCTCCCTACATTACACTTGTCACGCTTTACAGGGACTGACCTTTTACCTAGATATTACACTGCATTCAGAACGTGGGTTTTCCCTAGTTCAAAATCTCATACATTATGCATGAGGGTTCTTGGAAGCACAGCAGGACTGCCAACTCCTGTATAAAATCTATGTATAAAGTTCAGGCCCAACGTCATCCTTAGGCCGACACAGTAACACTGCACGTTAGGAACCCTGGGAAGACCTATGGGTATTTATACATCACATCTTGCTAAGATAGCTAGAGGGGATCGAGACTTCCCTGCCGACACACTGACCAGAGACGCTGAGATTCCTGCATGCAGACACTCCAGCTCGCAGTGGTCTAACATCCCTCAAGGGGTGTCCAGCTCAAGACCAGGACGTGGTCCCACAGTCTCACTTAAGGTAATGGGGTTGACTAGATCCTAGAGGAATTCTTGGCTTAAGCACCTACACCCATGCTAGGTACACTTAGGAACATCTAGCAAGGGAGGCATCGTATGAGTACGCATATTTTATCATGTGTTTTATATACTTGAATGTATTCATGATTTCAGTAAAATGGTAGAACTCTACTATCCTTTTACTTTGGTAGTACTGTTAATCTGCTATATCCTATATTGTCTAACGGTTGTCGCAGCACACCTATTTTACACCAGAATAACAACTGTTCAATAAATGATTATTGAAAACGCCTAGCTTGTTTTATTCAGTGTATCTCTCTGAGAGAAACTAAGTAAGCACAAGTGACTGAGCGAAAGGTAGTACATTGTTTCCACGATTCTGAGGGATCAGGGTTGTCATGTTCTGACGTTGCCAGAATAAGGTTAAGGAGGAAGTTGAGGGAGACAAGCTTGAACTGGTTCAAATTGATCATGAGTAGAACCTACGGCTCCCAGCTTCTATTTGCATTATCCCTGACCCTTTTGTGCTTTCCTGCAGTGGCAGAGACTCTACAGGCAACAAAACCCCCAGTTTTCAGTAAGATCATACAAGGAGAAGAGGCACCTAGAATACCAACAAGATGGAATAAGTTGGGCAATTTTACTGCTTTCATCAAATTATCTATAACGCTGGGGAAACAAAATCCATAGTTTGGAATGTGAAATAATTACAAGCCGAACACAATGCCAGTGAAGAGATTACCTGACAAAAAACAGAGCTATGTTGTGTAAGAAATAGCTACCGAACAGTAGACACTATTCCCAGAGTTGGACATATCCCTCGTAACATCTCAAAATGGGACACTCTCAAAACCGCAGAATAAAGAAGCTCTAGAAAAACACATAACTGTGAGAGCTTCAAGATGGACTTAGTTGTTGCTCCAAAAGGACTACAAATGGTGCAGTGTTGGAGCAGAAGGTTGAATGTAGATGTGAGAAAATTATAAATGTTAAATACATATTCTTAATACCAACTACAATTGCAAGAAGAGACTTTCTGAAAATCAGCCAAACTCCATTACTTACTGGCTTGTTATAAAGCCCACAGGTTTTTTTTAACTTGGCTTTGACTCAGTCATCTTCTCAAAAAGAATATCACACATTCAGACTAGCATCCCAACTGCTAACAATTTGCCTTGACGATGTATGTCTTACCTATCATACCTTGGATTACTCCTGAAATCAAGAAATAGGCAGGTGTGCTGCTTGAATTAGGATCTTTATTAGAGTTTGATGGACAAGTTACTCTGCCACAAATACTTGCTCTTCCAGTGGAAACATTTGACTGAACTACCTACCAATATTAGGCCAACAATGAAAGTAGCTCAGATAGTTTAGGGTTGATGTTCTGACATATTTTTATTCCTGTTTGGAACTGGCAGGAAAAAAATGGTGGTCCCTAAATGAAAAACAAATAAAGGAGCACCACATGCTTGAAGAAAACTCCCATTGTTTCAGGAATATTTATTCCTCCCACTATGAGAGGTTGTTTTTGCAAAGCAAAAAACTTTGATGTGCCAATGTACTGAACACAGTGCCCTCGGAGAAAACTTTCAGCGCCTTGAGAGGAGTCACCCTAGTGGCAGCTCCTCTGAAAGCATTGCAATCTCTGCCAGGTAGTTAAAGATCTCATATAGCAGGCTGCAGTCAGTATTAGAAGGGGCACATACCAACACATTTTAAATAAGCCCCAGTTTTGCAGCAAAATGTTTGTGAATCAAGCCCTAAATGTTTATATGTTTATCGATTTCACCATGAATTAAGGGTAACACGAGAGTGAGAGAATGCCTGAGGTACCATAAAGAGGAATGCCCCATACCTTACTGATAATCTTCATTACTCCTGGTCCCATTGACCTTGTCCCATCCATTATTTGTCGAGATAACCATCTCCCTGACAGAGAAAAGAACAGAGGAATGCCGGGACCCTTACCCCAACCTCTCCCACTGGGAGTACATAACCAGTACTTACCCAGCATTCCGCCTGAACTATGAAGCCACCAATAGGAAGGCCGGCCATCTGGAGGGAGGGGGTAGGGGTGTAACGAATGAGACACAGACAACTGGACAAGGAGTAATGAAGATTACCGGTAAATAATGGGGCATTTCCCCCAGGTCCCTCCAGTCCTTGTCCCATCCATTACTTGTGGAGCATACCAAAGTCACAAAGCTGGTCTTCCAAACCCCCAAAGAACACCCAGGACACCACACCGAAAGCAGCATCCCAAGTGAAAAAAACAGAAGAATCAGAGCACACAAACCACAACACACCCAACCAAACAATAGGGCTGCACCACCCAGAACAAGCAGGAGATGACCCAGGAGAACGAAAAACAACAAGGCCACTGCAGGTGACATCACCCGAAGGGCAGCCAACCCACACCGGGAACACCCATGAACCAGCAATGGAGGAGGAGCACCCACCAAGGAAGCACCAGAGACCATCAACCATAGAAGGACAACTCGGAGGCCACAGACGAAGAAGACTCAAAGTGGCCAGACACTCCAGCAAAACCAGGGACAGACAGAAAGAGACACAACCAAGGCCCATAAGAACCAGGACCCTGTAAGTAGAAGCCACCACAAGCACCAATGAGGCAGCCAACCACAGAAAAAGGAAAAGCAAGGCACCCAGGCCCCACCAGCCTCAAACCCCAAAAACCGCAGAGCAGAAGGAAGCCCAGAAAACCATCAAGAAGGTGACTGGGCAAGGACAGACAAAACCAAGGCCCAGAAAGGAGGTGCACCAAGGAGACCTCAATCCCCAAAGGCCAAGCCTCTGAAGGGAAACTGATGCCGAATCAACCACTGTTAACAAAAGGGTATGCAGTTCCTGATATTAGCGCAGTGTGTGTTAGAATCACTAGGTCCCAGGGTGATGGTGTGAAAACAATCTGATTGAACGGAGTAGAAGGTACTCCTTCTGGAAAAGAAGACCCTCACACACCCAACAAGCGGGTGTCTTGCTTCATCACCGGGTCTTTGCTCCTTATCGGGCCGGCAGTGCAATGCCCGATCAGGCACCCCGAGGGGGCCTTCCTGTCGGAGATCTTTATTTCCAAACGCCGATGAGTGAGGTGTGTTGGGAGAGCAGTTAATTATGATAAATGGTGTAGGTGCAAGTGAAGTGAAAGGTAAGTGTACTAAAACAGGGGAGGTGATCCACTTCAAACAATTTTAATAAAGTATGGTCAACACCCTGATTAAAAACAATCCGCACATCTCTCACCATTAGGTGTATGAGTAATATGTGCTAAAGGGATAAAAGAGGTCAACATGTTTCTTGCCTAGGGTTATATTAAATGGCAATTCTTCAGGACCAATATATACGGCTACCTGCACCTTTTTGGTGGTGGCCACAACCTCTAAGAGGTGTCAGTGGTGGCCACACATACAGCACCCTAAAAACGTGTGGTACCGTGTATACCAAGAACACACAACCTGTGAAAAAAACACAAAATTAAAATCATTGTCATTATAAACGATTCGAGGCATCAGGTTTACTTGAGAGAACAAGTGATGTCAGACATAAAACCGTGGCATGCGTCGATTGTGAGCAGATATTAATAGGACTTTATAAAGGCAAACAGCAGAATCTCAATTGAAAACTTTCTCCACAATTTCAACCAGCATGGTTACTTTGATTATCGAAAACAATCTAGCATAAACTCACCCTATTAGGCTGTGGAGAAAATGTGGCCAGGGTAGGAAGGCACTAAATGCTAGTGTCCTAAAGGGAGGAAGGTAGATAAAAAACAAACAAACAACAGATGCGTCAGGTCAATAAGCATCAAGTGCACTCAATATAAGTTGGAGAACCCATGTGGTGGGATGTCTCATGGTATACATAAGCATGTAAAATTTAGAACTGTCACCCAATCACACGAGGGCGGAAGTTTGCTACAGTGGTCACACAAACTGGAAAATGGGTGTGCTTGTACCAAGGATGGTAAAGTACTAATGAAGCAATGGATGACGCAACCAGTTATCCTGTACGTCAGCGCCAGTGCATGGCAATTAAGAATGTAACAGAACTAGTCTCAGCGTAGATCAAGGAGGCAAACAGCGGTTGTGGCAACCCCTAATCCTGCAAATCAGCACAAGCATATGGCGATTGAGAATATAACTGGACTAGTATCAGCGTGGGTCAAGGAAGCACTAATGTACCTGCCATAAACAGTGCATTCACATCCCGTGTCTGACCAGTCTCTCCTGTGCATTACGTAGTCAACTGAGACTAGAAAACTGCACTCTAACTCAATGAACGATACAACAACTAAAAAATATACTCACGATTTCGTTGTAGTAACGTTACCGTAAACCTAAGACCCCGCCAGCCGCTCAAGTCTGGTGATGGTAAGGTCGACTGGCTCAAAGAAATGAAAGCCGGTCGGCGTGCTACGTCGGTACGTCTAGGGCGGTCGCAAGCGGTTGAGGCGTGGCCACGTCCCAACCACTAGGCCGCCAACCGTGACGACTGTCAGACGGGTGGGGACGCTAAAGGGGATACTATGGGAACCAGTGTGTAGAAAGGAATCCCTCTCGCTCGCGTGCGTATGACGCGGTCGCAACCAAAGACGGCGTGGACACCAGTCAACCAATAGGTTGCTCCCCTCGGAATGGTTTACCAAATAGGCGATTGGATAGGAGGTTGCCATAGAAAATTGTTAGCGACGCGTGCTGCCGTATACGAACAGACAGTACATTCGTTTGTGACATTCGTTTGTTACAAAATCTATGGCACCCTATTTAATTATATCCAACTGCGCGCTAAGTGCTACAGAGCTTGGTTAGTACCAGGCACGAAGTGATAAAGTGAAAAGCACAGCGGAGGTCCGCACTCAGGGTTGACAACCCTGTTGCTAAAGATGGAACTCAAGACCCAAAAGTATGGGTATTATTACCATTCGGCGACTAGTATACATGAGTAAACCCATACTCCAAAAATGATGATCAACAGAATAGTAGCCAAGGGCCAGCAGTGGTTGTTCCTAGTATCGGAGTCACCTCAGTAAGTGTGCCTATATTGTGAAGAAATTAGGCTCATAGAATATTAAAGGTCAAGAAGATAATAGCCTGAGTCAAGTAAGACTGCTCCATGGAATGTCCTCATTAAGGCCAGTGGTATCAGCAGCCAATCTCAGGACCCAACGTTGTTCGAGCCTAAAGAGGGCTTTTTTAGACATATGGGGGTGAGATTCCAAAACCACCCATTCAAATGAGGTGGGAGCATGTCGTTCCAGGTTGTAGTGGGTCGTCGTTTTAGTGTTGGTCTTTACGCATCTGAAATTACTTTTGTGTTCCAGCATGCGAATCAACCACACCATCAAAGCAACAGGCACCAGGAGGACCAGACCAGACTGAGAGCCCACAGGGCAGAAAAGCCCGAAAGGACGCCTCCAGCACCCCCAGAGACATGGCAGCAGAACCTACAGAGAGTGGCCCAAAGTAGACAACAGGAGAAGTGCCCAATCACAGAAGAGAGGGGAAGCAGTGGAAGACCCAAATGCCATTGTCTCAACTAGGAACCAAGAGCAACAGGGTAGACACCCAGACCAAACCCACCACCACCGTGGAGGCCCACAGCAGACCAGCACAAAAAAAGGAGGCGGGACCACCAATAGAGCCTAGGCCTCCACCCAGAGGACCAGCCTAAGGCAGGACATTAGAGGCCAAACTAGAAAGGGAGGAGGCACCGACCAAAGGCTCCAAGCCCCCAGAGAGTTCAGAGGACACCACAGCCACTGAAAACCCCAGAGGAGCCCCCTGGCCCAAAGGCAAGAATGCCCAGCACCAACCACCAACGCAAGCACAGGATGACCGCCAAAGCCCCCATACTGGGAGAAGGAGCCGGAGCACCGGGACAGGCCAACAGTGCAAGACTGAGGAACCCACAAAAGAGTGCAGGGAACACTGGGATACAACCACCGAACCCTGCCCAACAGCACTGCTCTGAAATGTTTCCTTTGATTTGCTTGTCGGGTCAAGAAGGTGCTGATGATGATATATTAATATTGGTTTTTGGAGATACTATTCGAATAATGACTACGTAGGAATGGATAGCAAATGTGAACAAAGTACAGAGACATCTTGGTACAAACATAACTGCTAAGTATAAGAGAACCAAAATAATCAAAAACCCATTTAGAGGAGATTTCGGGGAGAACATGGCGGCCACGTAGCATGTAGGTGCCTAAACTTATCATAATCTTATTATAATTGCCGAGCACTACAGAAACATGCCTCTCTGCTTCTATGTGCCTTAACCGGGGGTTTAGCCTGAGCCCTCCGAGCTCTGTTTCATTTGGTGTCTTCTGGAAACTGGACCGCGTTGTGTCTCGGCCACCCTGGAGCTCAGGAAGAGCCGCAGGGTGGCAGCGCGAGGCTATCCCCGGACGAGCAGTGGCAGCGTCAGCACATACGCTGTAGCTGCATGTCTGGAATACCGCCATTTCCAGCATCAAGGTGGAAAAATTAGAGGACGCGAAAGGTAGTAGACCTACTGCAGAGATCCTGTTTTGTAGTTCTGGTGACCGTGTTGAAGAGGGTCCATTAGTGGAGGGGGGAAGGGAGGAACAAAGTAGACGAAGTGAGTGTATTGAGCAAAAAGGGGGACAGTTCTTAGAGCGTGATTCAGCCTCCCCTGGCCTCACTACTGTAACTTCCAAGTGTAACTTCCAAGTGCCCACAAAAGGGGTCTCCCAAGTGTATCTCGAAGCGGGATATCAAAAAGAAAGGCAAAAAACAAAAAAAGAGAGGTGATTATATAGAGCCTAAAATTAAGATCACACCATCCTTACGCTCTTTCTTTAAAGTCCAGCCTTCAGTACTTGCCCTAAAAAGACCCTCGCAACCTGCATTAGTAGATTCAAACTTAAGATCAAGTGCAATTGCAGTGACTAGGGCTAGTATGGCTACTGATTCTCCCCCTATTACCATGGAGAGTGGTGTGGAGAGTGGCATAAATTCAGGGCAGGGGAGCGCCAAAGGGAATGCTGTGAATAAGGGTCTCGTAAACTCTGTTATATTCTGAACCCCCTGATGAAGTATTATACCAAGAGGTGAAAAACTCTACTGCCACCCTAGATATAGGTCACATGGGTCATGTCACTGGCAGTGACCACATTGAAAATAGGCCAGACACTAGTATCTTGTGCATACAAGCCCAGATATAAATTCAACAATCAGTATAGCTCCTGGTAGTAGAGACCTGGATATTCAGTCACGCGCACCTCTGGTTAACTCGTTAGAGACAATGATGGGGAGCCTATCGGCGGAAATAAAGAGCGGGTTCGCGAAGTCTGAGGCAAATCAGCGTGTAATTTGTGGATTTTGTGAATCCCTGGAGAAGAAACTAGATACACTAGCAGACAGGACAGAGATCCTGGAAGACACAGTAGAGGAGCTAAAAAAGGACCTCGTCAACAATAGAATGGAACTTCAAGCATTGCGCAAAGAGGAACAGGGGCTTCTGGAGAAGGTTGAGCAGTTGGAGAATAACTCTAGAAAAAACTATCTGAGGATACCTAACGTTCCGGAAGGAAAAGAGAGGGAGGACCAAAAAACATATGTAGTAGCTCTCATAAAAGCAGCAATTCAGGTGGAGGAGAGTGAGATGGAGATTGCCAAAGACATTCAAAGAATACACAGGGATCCCTTTAAAAGAGCACCGGGAAGCATAAAGGCAAGGAAGATCTTGATTAACTTCCACACCTATGCTCTTAAAGAAAAAATATTGATAACTGCACTAAAACTGAAAACTCTAAAGGGTCCTGATTTTTCTTTTGAAATACGATCAGATCTATCACGAGCCACCTTAGATAGACAGTGGGAACTTGGGAGGCGTGTGGGTAATTTAAAAAAAGTGGGGGCAACTGTACAGCTCAAATTCCTAGCCTCTCTACGAGTTATGTTTAATAAAAGAATGCATATGGTTAGGAGCATAAGAGAGGCAGAGGACTTGCTAGGAAGCATTAAGGGGGGAATTGGAGATGGAGGGAACAGAGGAGGAAGTTAGTCAAAAAAGAAAAAGATGATAGGTTTTTAGGTACTTGTATTGAATATGTACTGTAGGCACACATATAGGAGGCAATTCTTTTTTTTTTGTTTTTTCTAAGAGTTAGGCACTTTCTTACACTTAATGAGATTTATTGAGACTTGGCAAGACGGGGCCAATGGAGCAAAAGTTTAACTCGGAATAACACTATGTCCAAGAGGAAGAAGCAGGGGTGGGTTCTCCAGGGGAGTGAGGGGGAGGGAAGGGTGTCACAGGGTGGGAAGCATATGGGGAAAAAAATCCTCAAACACCTCAGTATTAGTCCTTACATTTAGAACTGCAATATCAAAGATATGTCCATACAGATATTAACTTGGAATATTAATGGGTTATGGGTGAAGGGTCGAAGGGCCAGGCTACTCCAATATCTAAAAGACTTCCCTGCGCAAATATTGATCCTACAAGAAACACACCTATTGAAAAAGGAGTGTTTAGATATCTTTGGAAAATTAAGATGGGTACAACAAGTTTTTTGAACAGATCAGAGTGGGAATACCAGGGGGCTGGCCATAATAGTAAAAAAACAGACAAAAGTTTGGGTAACATGTACAAAAACAGACAAAGGGGGCAAATTGATTATTGTAGAAGCCAAAATTGATGATAGATCACTGACGCTAGTAGGCTATTAAGGCCTGAATCATAATGATTGTGAACCATTGACAAACCTATTCTCTAATCTCTTGGATTTCACTGGTCCGATAATTATGGGAGGTGATTTTAATGTTGTATTAGATTTAAAATTGGATAAATCAAGTAAAACTAGAACCATACCAACCGCAAATTCACGTGCACTATTAAAAAACTTGATGACTCAACATACAATATGTGATCTTTGGAGAGAAAGAGTAGGGACCTTACAGGGAATATATTTCCATAATAACAAATATGGCAGTAGGTCAAGAATTGACTATTTCCTTGTTGATTGGGGTCTTAGAGAGGATATTTTAGATATTGAATATAAGGCGGCCCATTTATCAGATCATTCGGCGGTACTTTTAACTCTAACAAACAGCAGTGAGTGTGAAGAGATTAGGTGGACGCTGGATCGAACTATACTAATAGATAACGAAGCAATGGAAAAGCTTAAACCTGACGTTAGAGATTTCATAGAGATAAATATAGGCTCGGCATCAAACGGAATATTGTGGGACAGTCTAAAGGCCTTTTTAAGGGGCAAAATCTCCAGTATAACGAGCCATAGAAATAGGACATACAGAAGAGAAATTTCACAACTAGAGGAAGAGATGAAAAACATAGAACTAGAAATAAGAAGGTCTGAATCAGAAGAGAACAGAGAGGAGCTTGGGAAGCAGCTACTATTTAGGAAGAATCAACTATCGGAGATTCTCCAATTAAGAGTTAAAATAAGGTGGGAGACCAGTAAGTTGGCACACTTTGAGTATGTTAAGGCGGCGCGAAAACTTATAGCCTGGCAAGTCAAGACAGAACGGAACAGGAATAGGATTAAGGAGATCAAAGAAGAACGGTCTGGAGTCATACTAAGTAGGGAGACGGAGATAAGAGAGACTTTCAAAAACTTCTTTAGTGACCTATACACAGAGGAAAAAGAGGATATTGTAGGAACTGAGGTAGAGGATTGGCTTAACGAATCCATTAGTCCTATAGATAATAGTCAACCGAATAGTCTAAATCAAGCAATTAGTAAGGAGGCAGTAGTTAAAATAATTCAATCCAGTAAAGGAGGTAGAGTGGCAGGGCCAGATGGCATTCCAACAGAGATGTACATGATCTTAGTTGATGAGATATCCCCACTCATCAGTAATAAATGAGTTATTAGATCAGGGAATACAATTATCAAAATCGTGGAATGAGGCGACAATTACCCTTATTTTGAAACCGGGTAAAAATCCAGTATCCTGTGAGTCTTATAGACCAATATCACTTTTAAATTCAGATTACAAACTTTTTACTAAACTTTTATCTGACAGGTTAGCCAAAATTGCGGGGTATATTATACACGAAGCCCAGAGAGGTTTTGTAAAAGGGAGATACCTACATGAGCTCTCTTATGAGCTTGTCGGGACTATTGATTTTGCAACCTGCTCTAGTACACCGTTAGCTATAACAACATTGGACGCCTCTAAGGCATTCGACAAGGTCCGATGGTCCTACCTGTTCTCTGTATTAAAAAGTTATAATTTGGGTAATAATTTCTGTATATACAAAGATCCAGTTGCAAGAGTATTGGTTAATGGCAGATTATCTTCTTCCTCCAAGATCCTTAGAGGCACAAGACAGGGTTGCTCCCTCTCCCCTCTTTTATTTAATCTATATATGGAACCCTTGGCCTTTAGAATTAGACATTCAATTGACATTCCACCATTTTGTCAGGGTAACTGGGTTAAAAAAGTTGCATTATATGCTGACGACCTCATGGTATATTCTTCCAATCTAGATGCTGCTTTACCCATTATTTTTCGTATAGCGACAGATTTTGGAAGAATATCGGGGTATTCTGTAAACAAACTCAAGACCGAAGCTATGATATGGAACCAAGTCAGCTGCAATCCATTAGTTAAAAAGGAAATATGATATCTCAGTCTTAGAATAGTCCAGGACATCAATCAAATTGCTGAAACAAATTTAAGAAGAGTGTTCAAAGAGATATCTCAATTAATGAAAAATTGGATGCACCTCCCATTAACTATTCTAGGGAGAGTAAGCCTGGTAAAAATGAGTATCCTGCCGAAAATCACTTTTATATCCAATTCACTACGGTTACATTTTAATAAAGCTACCATACACAGTATCCAGCAAGCAATCAATTCTTTTATTTGGGCTAACAAAGGGATTAGGATTTCTTGGAAAAAGCCACGTAGAAGAAGGGAGAAGGGGGGGTCTATCTTTACCCGACATTCAGCTGTATGCGTGTGCCTTCCAATTAAAAAACTCCAGAGTGCTTATGAAGACCCCTGATGGATCCGTAATAGGCTCAATGTTCTCAGCCATGCTAAAAGAGCAATAAATAAAACCAGCCGGCTTTCTTTTTAAATTTGGAGATCCTAAATTCTTCAAAAAAGTTAAATTGAAGGTACTGCACTCAATGGCATCAATGTGGTACCATATACGATGCTTGATGAAAATAGATTATTATTCTCATTCTGCCCCGATTTGGGATTCCCCAGGGACTTCCGAGTGTCTTAATGGTAAATTGGCACTATCAATCAGAGAAGCCAACCTAAACATCTGGGGAGATCTGTCTAGAGATGGACATTTGTTACCTTGGTATGACTTAAATGGTTTGATGATGGGCTCCCTCTCAAAATGTAAGTATCTTCCATTAAAAGGTTGGGTGCAAAGCAAGGCATCGTCATTGGGCACTAACAACATTCTGGAAGACCTACTGATAAGTAAGCCACCGGGAAGGAAAGAACTATCTCTTTGGTATTGGCACCTTCAAGACAGCATGGATGGAGAATTTACTTTGGCTGAGGAGCTGTCGGGAAAGCACTTGCCTGGTGACCAGTTGCAGAACATTTGGCAAGTATCTATGCACACTCTTTACAACACAGTTAAACCCGCTTTTTTAAGAAGAAACCACCTTTTCTCACTTCATAAGGCTTACATATCACCAGAGAAACTATCTAAGATGGGGAAAGGAAGCCGAACCAGTTTGTACGAAATGTGGGTTGGAAAAGGCAACCGATGTTCACATGTTCTTCCAATGTCCAGAAATCAGCGAATTCTGGAGCAAATTAGAAACAACCATGACAGGTATTTTGGGTCGGCTAATAAAGGTAAGCCTTTCTCTGGTTATCTTTGGGGTGGATGATGAGCTAACAGGAACCCCTAGAGATTTGTTGTTTTACGCTGTATTACTGGCCAGAAGGGAAATTTGTCGTAAATGGGTAAGCAACCTAACTCCACAGCAGTCGGATTGGTTGGAATCCCTAATATATATGTCTAGAATGGATCTTTCAGGGAAAATGTCCAAAAAGAAAGCTTTCTGGAAACCATTAACTGTTTGGCTGGAAGGTGTATGAAGTAACGGTTGAGGTTATATTTATGATACTAGTATTAGCTCACGTCCAATGATTACACCGGCTAACACTCCTGCACTGCTTCAGGGCCTCCATCGCTTTTTTGGAAAATAAAGCAGTGCCGGTTAATACCGGGTGTGAGACACAGCCGCAGAAAGGTTGGTGTTTATTGGAGTATGCCCATTGGCGGTTGGTAACCCTCACAAACGATAAGGGAAGAAAAAAGGACATTTTGTCTCTTTTTCTGAGGTGAATGAGGACAAAAAAACCCAAAAAAACATTTAGGGTAAAAGCTAATGAACGGAAATATATTTTGCTGTGAACATTATAGAAGATCCGTGTTTAGGAACACAGGGTCGTATGTACAAAGGATGCATCCGTTAAAAGTGGCTGCAATTTGCACACCAACTTTTACCAATTGGATTGGTATTTTGCGAACCAACCAAGCTCGGATCACCAAATAGTAAATCATAGTTGGTCACGATTTACCCTACCTCATCAATATTGATGAGGTAGGTCACAAATTGTGACCCGCTACATTTGCTGCCATCACAGGAAGGTGGCCTGTGGGTCAACAATTCACCATGTTCGTTTTGCTTTTAAATAAAGCAGTAATGCAGCTAGATGCAGTCCTCCCAGTGCTTGATGACTGGCTTTACTCTTATTACACGTTTTATAACTTTAAACATAATCTTCCACATCTGCAGGTAGCAGTTGAGTAACTGTGGCCTTGCTAAAGCCATTGCCTGTGATGACGCAAAAACATTGACTCATTTCTCCGTTGCCCTTCTATAGGACTGGACTGGCTGTAGCGGGTAACGGGCATTTACCGGTGAGCTGCCAAGGGGGAGCCGGTTTTGGACCCCTGGGGGGCGTTTTTTTACTGGGGACTGGTTATGCAATATCGGCCTCGCACCCTGTAACAAAAGCTTTCCTCTAGTACCCGCTCCAGGGACCTTTTCCACTAGCACCCAAGGGGCCGTTCGAGCTGTTTGCCATGGCTGGTTTCGTTTACCAGTCGGTCGAGTCCTTCTATATTTAAGTAGAGCAGTGACATAATATTCATCCAACCTTTCCCCCTAGCTATGGTTTATAACAACATGTTGAATCATGCACCTTTTTCCAGTCTGATCAAAAAATGGCACCGTGATTTTTTTTTTCACATGTGGATTGTGTAGGCTTGTTCATTGCTACAGGTTGAACTTGGCAGTTTTCAGAATCTCTGTCTTCTGCGTGAAAATTCATATTGCAACACCTGAACTATACTGCCAGTGATCTACTATTGAGAGCACACTCCTCTGGTACTGTCAATACTTGAACCAGGGTGCTATTATAATCTACCCATGAAACCCTGATGGACCAAATGTCCTGCTGGAAATAGAGAAATTGTAAAATGTTGGTGCATCACCTGCTGAAGCATTGAAGATGATGACACCAGAACAAATGCATGTGTTTGTACTTGAAGACTCCTTCTGGTATGATAAATTATGTTTAGGCCCTTGAATCCTAATTCGGAAAATTAAAATTATTGGGTGGACAAAGGCTTCCTTTTAATTTTCCATTCACTTGCCACACTCGGATTCACGATTCCCAATCAATACGCTCCGCTATATTAAAGCGTTGTAGCACACCAGAGATACATTCGGTATCTCTGGTGGGGACCCTATGATGAAGCATGTCACCAACAAGGTTGGTGAGTGAGGGTTCTTTTATCACCTTGTAGTGACTCCTATTTTCTGACACATTTCTCCTTTATTAAGGATACACTCTTTCTTTGTTCTGTTGATATTGATCTAGGGGGACTAAGAATGGTTCCTTAGTTTTTTCACCCTCTCTCTCTTTTTGTTTTGAAGTATCTAGGCAGCGCACAGCTGTGAGAGTTAACCTTCTGAAACCTTTGACTTTTTTATAAGGCAGCAATATGGAGAACAAAGGCCTCTCATTCACTGACGAAGAGGTGGACGCTTTGTTGGCAGACCCCTCTCTTTTCTCGGATCCGTCGATAGCACAGACCATATCCCAGACGACTGAATGGGATAAACTTACAGAACAGAAACGTAATCGAATTCGTACCATTTTACATGGCACAATACTCACTGAATATTTACGAAATAACATTGCACCCAGGGGACTTTTAGTAACAAATGCACCCCGTATCTTTCTAGATGATCCCGTCTTCAGAAAAGAATGGGCCCAGATTGCGTGGCACTGTACCCGCGACTGGTTAGTGCTGATTATTAAAACAGCCCTTAGACTTTCTGAAGCACTAATGGTGGAAATTCAACTCACTGAGACACACTTCAGAGCAACATTGACTGGTTACAAAAAAAATTAGAAGAACTGAACAAGGAGGTCAATGAATATAAAGACAACCTTACACAATCTAAAGCCCAGAAATTTCAGACCTTAAACGCTTTGCTTTCACCAAAGTATACCCTTATGCTCACCCTGATTATATTCCTCCACTCAAGAATACTGATCAATTAGAAACATCAGACGAGGATGGGTCTACTACAAGTGATTCTAGTAGTGAAGGTTTTAGACCTAGGCAACGCGGAAGAGGTAGTAATAGATCTTACCATTACCAACAGAATTGTCCAGCCTATCCTAATTCGGGGGGTGGTGGTTTTCACAATTCATACCAACAACACCAGTTCCCAATGATGAGCTGGAATCCCAATTTCATGCCTATGCCCCCATTCCCACAAAATTCTTTCCAACAAAATTCATATCGCCCGCCTTTTTTAGACAGGGGCCGGAGAGGTCGGGGCAAGAGAAGAGGGAACAACCAGGTTCACTGGGAACAAGAAGAAGCAGTGGGGAAAAACACAACACTCGCAGCAAGGCAGGACCAAGCAACCAGAGAGTCTAGTTGTTAACCTCTCTTCCGTGGAACTGACTGAGACAGAACAGACAGTCCTAGAAAAGGGACTAGGTTTTGTTCCAACTGCCCGTTTGGATCGGTTTCATCTTCATTGTGAACTTGCAGAATTCTTTAGAAAAGTAAAGTTGAAGTTCTTCTTTGAAAAACAAAAGACTGTTGAAACTTTGACTTCTCCCAGTGACACTGGCCTTCGTGTTAAGTCTACATTTACACCTCCTCCACACATGATTCCTCCTGAAATCGTTACTTTTGAACAGGCAGTCTTTAATGATCTTGAATCACTTCAAGAAAACAATGTGTTCAAAAATATGAGTACAGCGGAATTTAAAGCATTGCAATCTTTACAGTCAAATTCCTCTATTGTCATTAAACCAGCAGACAAGGGGGGTGGGATTGTGATTCAGAATACGACTGATTATGACAAAGAGTGTAGACGTTTACTAAGTGATCTTAAGAACTATACTCCTTTACCTACTGACCCATCCCCGCAATTGAAAACTACCATCATCAGTTTGGTTGACCATGCAGAGTCCGCTGGTTATATCACTAAACATGAGGCTGATTTTTTGACAACAGGAGTAGGGGTTATCCCCTACTTTTATATTTTACCAAAAATCCATAAGAATGAAACACCTCCACCGGGACGACCGATAGTTTCGGCTATTGGATCACAATTAGAACCCTTGTCTAAATATTGTGATTTCTTTTTCAAACCTTTGATTCAGAAAACTTCAACTTACCTGAGAGACACAAAAAGTTTTTTGGCCCTCTTACATGACCTGAGAGTGGATATGGAATCAACCATCTTGGGGACAGATTTATGTTTCCTGGCGCATCCCTCCATATCAGCAGGGATGCGCCAGGAGAGATGCGTCACGCAAGTTTACCCTTGCGCCACCACAGATGCGCCGCATTTACAATGCAGCGCATCGTGGCGCAAGGATAAACAGATGCGTGATGCATCTGATGGCGTAAGGGCGGCACATTGCTGGAGTCATGTCGCAAGCACAATGCAACTCCAGCAATGTTTAGGGGCTGCCCATACCTAACATGCTGCCTCATGCCTTATGCCTGCTTCAAGCAGGCGCAAGGTTTTGACGCAGCAGCGTCGGAAAAGTGACTGAGTGAAATCTTGTAGATTTCACTGCGTCACTTTTCCGAGGCTTTTTCCGATGGAACGCCCACCCTGCATACATTAAACCTGACGCAGGTTTAATATGGCACAGGGCTTTACACCGTGACGCATCTCCATAGATGCGTCACGATGTAAATGGGGCGCAACGTGGCGCAGGGTTTACGCCGCCGCTGCGTCACAAAAGTGATGCAACGGCGGCATAAAAGTGGCGCAAGTCTAACATAAATCTGCCCCTTGGTGTTTCTGGATATTGAGAGTTTGTATACGAGCATTCCCCAGGATGATACAATCAAGGTCCTGGGGGAAGCTCTGGGGTCTGCTCCCTGGGATTTTAGGACCCCGAAACAGTTCGTCATTGAATGTGCAACAATGGCACTGAAGAAAAACTTTTTTGAATATAAGGGCGCCTTATATTTACAGTCCACCGGTACATCGATGGGAAGTACCTTTGCCCTCAGTGTGGCAGGGCTGTGCGTTCATGATTTTGAATGCAAAAACATCTTGGGACCAGCCAATCCATTTTTATCCAATATAATTTTTTTGAAAAGATACATTGATGACGTCTTTGTCATCTGCCAGGGTTCGGAAGGTGTTCTTTTGGACTTCTTTCAGTGGATCAACACTTGTGATCCCAACTTGACTTTCACTCACACCTTCAATAAACATGAAATGATATTTCTTGATGTTGTGATAACAAAGACAGAGGGTGCCTTACTCACGAGAACATATTATAAACCGACAGCCAAGAACAATCTGTTAACCTTTTCCAGCTTTCATCCAAGACCCCTAAGAGAAAATCTCCCTTACGGACAATATTTGCAGATACGACGCAATGGTAGTAAGGTTGAAGACTTTCGTACACAATCTAAAGATCTGACTGAAAAGCTGAGGAATAGAGGGTATCCGGAGACAATCTTGAAAAAGAGTTGTAAAAGAGCCCGTAATCAACCAAGAGAGGCTCTTTTAGAGGAATCACATAAACTAATTGGAGATGCCCCTTTGACTTGTGTCACTACATACAGTACAGCATCCAACGCAGTGTCAAATTCCATCAAGAAACACTGGCGTATCCTTACGAGCAATGACTTGAAATGGGACAAACCCCTTTTCTCCTTCAAGAGAGCGAGAAGTATCAGGGATGCCCTGGTACATACTAGACCAAGGAAGACTAATGGTGCTGAGGATATTTCAGTTCTGACTCCCTGGGGTTTGCCCCGTATCACTGGGCATTTTCTATGTGGGTCATGTAGTGTTTGCCATTTGACCACACCCACTAAAACCTTGTTTTTAGAGACTGGTAAAATATGGACTCAGAGATCACACACAAATTGTAATACAACCAATGTGGTGTATATGATAACATGTCCTTGTGCTCTAAGATATGTTGGCATGACCTCTCGCAAAGTCAAACAATGATTTTGCGAACATCAAAGTAATGTCCGTTGCAAAAAGAATACAACAAAATTGACTGATCATTTTTTGAAATTCAATCATACACCTAATGATATGCAATGGACTGTCATCGAACAGGTTAATTCGCAAAAACCTTCTACGCATTTATTGTTTCAAAAGGAGCAACGCTGGATTTATCGATTATCCACTAATATTCACGTTCTCAATGATAATATTCCATGGGGTTCAGTAATGAGACACTGACCCCTGCGAATATTTATGACTCTCTGGTAATTTCATTACACTATGAGATTGAGTGACATTCATTTGAGGGCAATAGGGAATACCCTTTTCCTTTCCCCCTTTTTTCCTGTTAAGTTTTGGGGTTCTTTGTAACATCAATTACTATTCCCCTGTTATTAAACTACAATATTGGTAGTTCGGTGACACTTATACACGGTCATTGTAAACTATTTGCAATTAATTTAGGCGAGACAGTGCAAAAGTTATATAGGGATAACAACCACAAGATCACAAGTTTGTTAACACCCTTCGATTCCCTCTTCTGTACCAGTTGGTCTGGTTTCTCTGTGCTACCGACGTTTTCCGTATTTTTGCCCATTTTGAATAAAGTTGGTTGACAATGGAACTCTATATGCGGTTAGCATTCTAGCTCTATTATAAGTGGAGTTCATGTTAAACTTGAAATGTCACGTGACCCGCGCATTTTACAGAGCCCTGGCTGCGGTTAGCGTTCCAGCTATCTTATGAGTGGTGTTTACGTAACATTTGACACACCACGTGATCCGTGTAAACCCCGGAAGTAATTTACAGTTTTTTTGGCGCCGCTTGGAAGTGCCAGGATGGTATTTATTTCGCGGCTCGGGAGATTTTTCTCATCTCCAGGTCTGCTGGGACCCCCTAGGTGTAATGGCTGGCGCTCGACCCTCTGCGAAGTAAGTTTTTGTTTTGGTGGCAGTTTAGTTTTAGCGTTCTCATAGAGATAGAGATGCTAATTTAATTCTCTTTGCTACCGATTTCTTTAGATTTTGATGAGGCTCCCGCTACCCGGCAGCACCTAAGGAGCAGTATTTACGTAGCAGTAATGTAAGTCATTTTTTCTCCAATATTGTAAAAACTTTGTTTTTAGCCTGCCGTTTCTTTTGAGCTAGCATATAACACCGCTGCTTCTTAAAGTCATGTTTTTTCAGAACATTTGGAAACCTTACCACCGTGATAACAGTTGGTATTGTAGAGGCTAATATCGCCTTTATAGACGATGAACATAATGCGCATATGTTATTATGTTTAAGAATTAAATAAGATGTCTATCTGTTAATAAAAAATGGCCCTACATTATGTTAAGTGGGAGCAAGATATGTCAGAATTTGGTTGATTAACTACTAACAAGTTTGAAATTGCAAGTGTACATATTCTTGATTGTTCTTTCAGACTCTGTGAAACTTTCGAGAAATCCTTGAAGTTTGTTTCTACACAACCGTGAGTTATGGTACACAACAAATGCCACAGGTTAGGATAAGCCTTAGTGTGCTTATACCGCCGTGGCTTTTCCCTTTGGTCCTAACGAAAGCTTCGCTTAAACCAAATAATAGAAGCTGAAACATGTTGGCCACATGCACTTTTTTGGATGTAACTGGTCAAATTAATTCCAGTTAGGAACATCCATTTCATTTGTTTTTAACCAGGAGCCTTTCATTCCAAAAATTAAAATTATTGGGTGGACAAAGGCCTCCTTTTAATTTTCCATTCACTTGCTACACTAGGATTCACGATTCCCAATCAATACGCTCCGCTATATTAAAGCGTTGTAGCACACCAGAGATACATTCGGTATCTCTGGTGGGGACCCTATGATGAAGCATGTCACCAACCAGGTTGGTGAGTGAGGGTTCCTTTATCACCTTGTAGTGACTCCTATTTTCTGACACATTTCTCCTTTATTAAGGATACACTCTTTCTTTGTTCTGTTGATAGTCCCTTGAATCTCCATGAAGAGAAATTGAATGATATGGCGATGAAAGGTCAAGAGTGGTGAACACTGTAGCTCCTTTCAAAGCTGCCAGTATCACTCCAATATTGCAAACTGGGTGACAATAAGTCCACATACTTCTGTTCAAGCATCTGAGGTCGGCACACAACCTTATGCCACGATTCTTCTTACAACCCGCCTCAACCAGTTCTGTGATGATAGTGTCATCCAAGGCGTGCATCACATGTCATTGTGTACGACTGCTGGTGCCACACATTATATCAGTGTTGTGTAATAAAATACCCTCTTCTTACACACTGAAAGTCGAGCACTCCACGGTCTAATGTAAAAGCCAGGCAGCTAAATCAGTGCTTGGCCAGTTCCTCGATGATGACTGAAATGTGGTGCCTTCCTATGCAGCAACTCACAGTCATTTTAAAGCATCACAGAGCAAAATGGTTTTTGGCTGCCAATTTCAAACTGTACACAGGGAACCTTTGAAGACAAGTGAAATTATGCCTTTGGGGATTGTTCCTCCTTCTCCTTGGTCCAATCACTGCTAAAAATGAAGATCCCAATACTCACACAGAAGGATATTCAAAGTCATTTATTGAAGATTCAAAGTCACATTCTAATGAAACGGGTAACTGCCAGCAACTGCCACAAGAAGAATGCTGGTTTCCCACTTCATAGCAATTCTTCCCAAACGTTCTAGAATACCACATTGTTCTCTCTCTGGCTTCAGCTTGTAAGCAATACACTTCCACTGTCTGGGAACACAACTCTCACCATTATCTTGTGCAAATCTAGGCCAGGGGTAGCCAAAATAATTTCCACTGGCCTCCATTACTCTGGCTCACTCACACACTCTATTCATGGAGCATGCAGGCACCAACATCAACATGCATAACACTCACTCTGTATGTTAGTGTAGCAGACTAGGTAAGAGCTGGTCATGTTAGGGATTCCCAAAATATGCTATGCCACAACCTTCGCTGTCTATGCCAAACCCATAACAGAAACAGTACTCGATTGCCAGTATGTGAGGTTGCACTTGGTGCGCCTCTCCTGGTCATTGTATAAATCCAGGATCTAGTCAAATCTGAGGCAAATCTGACTTTTGTGAACGTGTTATATTGGCGTACACTGCAACACCATAGTGAAGGCAACTCCCAAACCAGGTCAGCTCCATTCCAACTACAAACATCCTTGAATATGATTAATATGGAGAAATGAGCCAATGTTTGGTGCATGTGGACAAATATTATATGACAAATGAAAACCGTGACAGCACATCAGAAAAACGAAATGAAATGGTAAAAAAAGATGGAAGACCTCACATTCTGATTAAATGTAAGAAATAAACTCTAGAATTGCTGTTAGCAATAAAACTTCAATTGGATGGTTGGGTACAACAAATAATTGCCTCATACATTTTGGAATAAGATTAGAGTCTGCAGCAGAGGACAGTTGTAATTGTGTAATTTTAAGTGTCTCTTATCAATGGGAAGACAATAAACAGTATTGGTCTATTTATTAGCTCCAGAAACATGTTGCTTTTAAGATGAACAGATTTCAAGACTCTTCCTGTTTTCCCACAAGGATCATTACAGTTGGAATTGCTAGAAAAATGCTAGACTATATTGCACAGGTCAGCATTGGGTGATGGTTCAGGAAGCTCCTGGATTTGGATGCTTTTGGGTCCTATCTTCAAATGGGCTCTGGATGGTCTCTCATTGGCAACTAAGGCCCTCATTTTGAGTGGTGTGTTTTTTTCTTATCAGAGATCAAAATTCAAGTTTTGTGTTAGTCAGCGAAAACTGCTGAATTTTACTAGTAAATGGAGATTTTAGCTACAACGCACACAAATTGCAATTCTCCTATTAACATGACCAGAGAATCTGGATTTCATTAAAGACACGGAGGCTAACATTATGCATAATCTTTTAATGCAGTCACAAGCAGCCGCACTGCATCATAAATAAAACAGTTCTAGAATGGAATGAACAGATGGTATGAAAGGCATGTGCACCAAACAGACAGCCTCTTTTAAATGTGGACACATAACGAAAGTCCCAAAAGGTCCAGTATCAACTTGTTCTTGAGAATGAAGAATCCAAAGAATCCATAAGGGAGTAATGAAGAGAGGAGAGGATGAATCAAAGATGATGAGAAGAATCCCTTCAGAGGAACTGTCTGAGCAGAAAGAGGAACATGTTAAGGACTGGAGATAGCAGAGCACAGAAAAAATCAGAGCATGTATAAAAAAGCAATAATCAAATAAAGCATTCGATAACAATCGGCGCATGTTAGAATAAAGCAATAATCAATAAAGCATTTGATAATAAAACTTCCAATAATAAAATATGGAAAAAGAAGACCGCCCAAGGGAGGGACTGGAGGGATAATGTTAGCCTCCGTGTCTTTAATGAAATCCAGATTCTCTGGTCATGTTAATAGGAGAATCGCAATTTCATTACAAGACCGGAGGCTACATTATGCATGTTGGTAGCCGTGTAGGACAACATCAGACATGTGCTCAATAGGTTTGCAGTAACGTCGAGCAAATGTGGATTTGTTGGACCAGTCCGCTGCTTTGAGAATCTCATCCAACTTACCACCAGACCAGAAGGACTTACTGGCCATAGCACCTCTGATAGAATGGGCTTAGAATTTAGATAAATCAACGCCAGCTAGGCTCATAGCGGACTTCACCCATCTGGCAATGGAGGTAGAGGAAATGGGTTTGAATGGTTTGACAAAAGAAATAAGCAGTTGATTAGCGTTATGAGGGCAAAGATCATTCATTCTACTGTCATATTCCTTCATACAATCTACAACACAAAGTTTTTTACACATGTCGAAATGAGGATAAAAAATAGAATCTGACACAGTTTTCGTTCTTCTAAAGATTTCAAATTTAACACCAAACATATCATAAGATCTATCAGATATATCAAGACATTGAATATCAGAAACTCTACGGCAGGAAATTAAACACAAGAGAGTTACAAGTTTAATAGAAAGACATTTCCTATTAAGAAAACAATTATCAGGCCAAGATGAAAAAAGATCTAAAATAGCCTTGACGTCCCACATGGATTGATATTTAGCTCTAGGAAGCCTCTTCAGCCTAATACTCTTCATGACTCTCCAAACAATAACATTTGTACCTACCGTCTTACCATTGATAAGAGAATGGCCAGCAGAGATAGCTGATCTATAACAATTAATAGATCTATAGGAAAGACCCAAATTGAATTTTTCGACAAGAAAATTAACAACGTGTACTATAGGGGCCTCCGCGGGATCCTAGTCTCTCTCCAGGCACCACCGAAACCATTTGCTCCAAATGCTGTTGTACCTATAATACGTTCCTGGGTCCCAAGATTCTCTGAGGAGAGTTGCAGCTGACATTGAAAAGTCAGAGAGCTCATTGGATTTCCTGACACCTTCCAGGCAACAAGGTTCAAATTCCCTGAAAGAATTAGGTGGTGATCTTCTCCATCTGCGTTTGTAACCAGACCCTTGACCGCAGGAATGAGGAAAGGAATGCTGCAGGCCAATTCCAGAGTCGTTGGGAACCAGGCCTGAGATGGCCAAAAGGGGGTTATCAGGACTAGGAAACATTGGTCTTGTCTGACCTTCTGAAGAACCCTCTGAATCATGGCAAAGGGGGGAAAGGCGTAACCCCAAAGGTCTGACCAGACCCGGAGAAAGGCGTTCACTGCAAGAGCGACCGGATCCGGCATCCAGCTGAAGTATTTTTCCAACTGGAAAGTTAACCTGCTCGCAAAAAGGTCGACATCGAGTGGCCCCCAAATTTGATTTAGAGCGTTGAAGACATTCGGGGCGAGTTTCCAATCGCTGAAGTCCAAGAGGAATCTCGAGTTCCAATCCACGGAAATATTTGATTTTCCGGGGAGATACTCTGCTCTCAGAGCGATCTTGTGTTCTAGGCAAAAATCCAGAGCCTCTTGGCTAAATCGGAGAGGTCTGCTGATCTGGTCCCGCCTAGGCGGTTGATTTAAGAAACTGCAGAGATGTTGTCCATCTTCAGGATAACAGATCTCCCTTGAAGGGAGTGTCTGAAGCTCATTAGAGCGTAAAGGCCTGCCGTAAGCTCCAAAGAGACCATACACCACAGGTGTTTTGGTCGAGAAGGCGAGCACCCCAGCCATGGAGACTCGCATCTGATTCCAGAATGAACTCCGGAGTCGAGCCAAAGATTGCTTTGCCATTCCAGGCATCCAAATTCTCCAGCCACCAAGACAGTTCCGACCTGGCTTCCTGATCTAAGGTTACAAGGTCTCCGTACCACAGGCCAGATCTGAGAGCCTTCCCTTTTATTCTTTGAAGAGCCCAGTAGTTGAGAGGTCCCGGGAAGATGGCTTGAATAGAAGACGAGAGGAGGCCTAAAAGTATGGCTAATTCTCTTAGAGACAGAGAATCTTGTTTTAAAACAAACCTGATCTCTTTGCGGATTTTGACAATTTATTTTGCGGGAAGTAAAAGAAGACATTTTAAAGTGTCCACTGTAAAGCCGAGGAACTCCAGGGATCTGGAGGGGGTAAGGATTGATTTTTCCAGGTTTATAATAAAGCCTTGACTCTCAATGAGATCCAGTGCAATCCTCAGGTCTTTGAGGATCTGCGAGTAGAGTTGGGACATAATGAGAATGTCGTCCAAATAAATAATCAAGCGAATACCTCTTTCCCTCAAAAGAGAGACGATAAGCCTCATAATCTTGGTGAAACACCAGGGGGCAGAAGAAAGCCTGAAAGGTAGGGCTTGAAATTGAAAGAGACGATTGTTCCAAGCAAACTGAAGAAAGGGCTGGTGTTCCTTGGCCATTGGAATGGTAAAATATGCGTCTTTCAGATCCAATTTGACCAACCAGTCTCCCTCTAGAAGTAGGTCTCTCAGGAGGTGGATGCCCTCCATTTTTAAATGCCTGTAGACCGGATACTTGTTTAATTCTCGTAGATTTATGACTGGCCTCCAGCCTTTCTCCTTTTTTTGAACGAGAAAGAGTGTGCTTACAAACTTCCTTACACTCCAAGGAACTTCTAAGATCGCGCCCTTTTGAAGCATGGAGGAAATGTCTTCTTCTACAATTTTTTGTTGATCCTCTGAAAGTGTTAAAACTCTTGGGAGACATGTTTGTGTAGGAGTGTTGATAAAATCTATTCTGAAACCCCGAACAGTCTCCAAAGCCCAGGGGTCTTGAGTTAAACTTTCCAATATGAGGGAAAGAAGAAGGAGGAATAGGAGTACTTACTTTGAGTATTTGAGTTGTTAGGCATGCCGCTGGACCTGGATCCTCTGTACCGTGAGCCTCTCCCTCTTTGGGGGTAGAATTGAGGGTTGGATTGGAAGTTGGATTGGAAGAACCCTCTTCCAGAGCCTCTGAATCTTGAAAAGGGCCTTTGGTAGCTTCAGCCAGAAGAAAGGCCCCTTCTTCCAGCCCGGCCAAAAAGGTTTGAATTAAAAATACGATTCATATTATTTTGGGCTTTATTCAGAGCGGTGAAGGTGGAGACATATTTACCAATGGACTTCATCATATTTTTACCAAAAAGGAGTCCCTTAGGGTTTAATGAAGGTTCCTTTTCGGCCATGTCACCTAATTTGGGATTGATTTTAGTGAGAAGGGCTCTCCCTCTTTCGATATTAAGGCTAGAGTTAGCATTGCCGAGGAGCACTAACGTCCTTTAGCTCCAGCCTCTAACCAGGTCAGTGTCAAGAGGAGTATCGTTGATGTGAGATTCTTCTGCTGCATCTAAGATTCTGGTTAGGGGACCCAGGATGTCGAGGAGGCGATCCTGGCAGCCCTTTAGGCACTTCTCGATACCCTTTCTGGGGTCTTTTCCCAGTTTGAACATAAACTTAATTAAGTCGGGGTCAAGGTTGGGGGTCTGACAGACCTTGTCTTGAATTGATGGTCTAGGGCACTCGGACCTGAGGGTACTACGAGTTTGCCTATCCAGGGTATTCCTGAGCCATTTTTTAATGAATTTCGCCACATGCTCTTGGGAGAACCATTCTGAGCTTCTAGGATGGGAGATATTAAGTGGCAAAAACATTTCCTCGCCCAAAGGGTCCAGGATGACATTCTTAGATGAGGAAGGTGAATCGTCATTAAGTTCATTATTGAAATCAAGGTTCTCATCATTGTCCAAATCAAAAACAAATTTGTCAGAAGGATTAGGGAAAATATCCTCAATTTCAGAATCAGAGTCTGCAATGTAATGAGCACACCAATAATTTGTGCCGCTAGGGACACCCAAGTAAGACGTGCCGCGAGGGACACCTGAGTAATTTGTACCGCTATGGATGCCCGAGTAAATTGTGCCGCTAGAGACACCTTTCAAATTCGAGGTGCGAGGACCTCCCAGAATGTTTGAGGTGCTACGACCTCCCAAGTCATTTGAGGTGCTAGGACCTCCCATGGTGCTCTTAAGACAAGGCTCGGTTTAATTAGATTTTTTTGCTCTTTTTCCCTGGTTAATAACTGTGAGGTTGTGTGTAGTTGACCCCTCAGGGGGCTCTTCCTGAAAGGGGAGGGGTCTTTTAGAGGACATAACCTCTTTAAATGTATCTAATATACAAGACCTCATTTCCTTTTGAATAAACTTTTTAAAAGACTCGTTGCTGTAATTAGGGGAGCTAGCTGCAGCATCATCTGAATCAATATCTGACATTATGTTATGAGAATTTATCAGATATAGGTAAATTATAAAGAGATTAAAAATAAAATGCTGAGCTTTAAAATAAAATGAAACTCTCCCTTAATCCTTCCTTTTCTTTTTTTTATGGGTAAACAAGCAAGAAGCGAAGGAACAAGTAAAACACACTCTCCGGTGGCAGCTGATAACTGACGAGTGCGCTCGAGAACAGCTGCCACCAGAGAAATTAGAGGAAAGGACCCTGAAGGGATAAGCGCGTAACGCTAGCGTTGCTAATGATCGATCCTCTAAGGACGCGGTCGGATGCCTCCTTCGTCTTAATCCCTTATGCAGAGAAAAGGGGAGACGGGGCTAAGGCGAATGATTAGTCAGGGTTAGTTATTTTGGGGAAATAAACGAAGATCTGCGACCAACGCGGAGATAAGGCAGTGAAGAGATGCCAAAAAACTCGATCTCTGCGATTAGGAGTGTTGAGGGCGGACCCGCCCGAGAATGACTGACACAAGGGTCAGATCGGTAAGGGGAAGGGCGGAAGGGCTTGAAGACCAAAAATTGGAATTCAAGGGGAGGAGGAGGGGAAAAGGAGGGGGAAGAGCCTTATCAAACTGAGCATATGCCAAAGGTAATCAAAGTATATGAGAACTGGACATTGCAATCAATAACAATCTAAGAATTACTATCAAAAAGAGACATTTGGTAAAGTAGAACAGAGTAATAGTAAAGGTAACTTATCTGCTTGAGAGCCACATTTAAAAGAGGCTGTCTGTTTGGTGCACATGCCTTTCATACCATCTGTTCATTCCATTCGAGACCTGTTTTATTTATGATGTAGTGCGGCTGCTTGTGACTGCATTAAAAGATTATGCATAATGTAGCCTCCGGTCTTGTAATGAAATCTTCATGTTAGGCCCCATTTTAAATGGCATAACCTTGTAATAGGTGTTATTTATTGCACCTTTTAAATTCCATCCCTGTAGTATCAGAATTTAAAACGTGTGAAAATAAGTGCCTTTCCAGCCGGGCCACTCGTAATTAGGGCCAAGATCCTGGAATAGACCTTTAGACATAAAAAACTTGTGCCCAACGTATTCCATCAATTCTTATTTTGGGATTTTTCCCATGAAGCTGCCACCCACACCATGTTCCTACTCCATCGTACCCACATTCTTCATTATTCGAGATATGTGGAGACCCAATACACTTTTCTCACTGACTGCTACTCCTGCAGCATTATGGACTGCCTCACAGTAACAGGGCCTGATTCACAAATGTAAACTTACACTTTTGTGCATGTTTATTTTTTCCTTGGTATTCACAAACTAGGAGTTTTTACAGTAAATTTATGACTGTACTGGTGGTGGACACTCTGCACATAAAAAGATAGGCCAATCCCATCTGTTTAGGGTCAGAGTTCGTCACCAAAGCTGTGAAGTCTTTCTAGTCGTAAAATGACTGCTAATTCAACTAGTAATTTTTGAATACCAAAAAAAGCGTAAACTTACAAAAAAAAGGGTATGTTTACCTTTGTGAAACAGGCCCTCCTGAAGTCTAATTTTAGACCTGAATCCTACATTTAGACCTAAAGTCGAACTTTAAACCTGAAGTCACATTTTAGACCTAAAGTCTAAAATTAGATCTAAAGTCTAACTTTAGACCTAAAGACTTCAGGTCTAAACATAGACTTTAAAAATAACCTTAGACTTCAGTTCTAAACTTTGTGCTGGGTTCATAAAGGTCAACTTAGACATGAAGTTTAAGTTCATACCTGGAGTCTAAGGGGCTGATTATGAGTTTAGCAGTGTGGGAGCGAGGCGGAATGCCACTGCCCCGCTTTCACACCACCAAACTCGACCACAGACCACCTGGAAGAATATGAGTTTCCTTGTGGTCTTGTAGGGCAGTACAAAGGCTCATAAGTTAGTCTTAGCACTGCAGCGCTGAGTGAGCGTCACAGCCTGTTCCTGCACGGCATGGACTGGTGCAGGCCATGCCGTGCAGGAACTGGAGTACATGCACACAGGGGGCACAACATGACCTTAATACTATCATTGATAGGTTTACTCAAATTTAATAATGACTTTTTAACTCAGATCGAATTACCAATAAAACTGACCAACTGCAAAGAATCTTTGAAAAGAAGTAGTATGTATGCAGGTCTGAGTGAGACTCGCACCGCTCGTAACGGCTCCCATAAACAAGGCTTCAAACGTGATTCAAATTGAAGACACTTACTGCCTCTACCTTTCTTCGTGTAGCAGAGTGGAACTTATTCGTCACATTATTTATAGACTGCTGTTAAGGTCCGTGACGGCTCCAAATCTAACAATAAATGTCGCAACTACGCGATTAATGTTTAACAGCACGTACTAACAAAACTTACTTCGAGAAACGGGACTGAAGATTCTTCGTCTCAGCATTAAATCCGGTTGTCTCTAGGTAGTGAGGCTGAGTTAGAATAAATGTGTGCTTCGTCGTATGACGATCAACGTGAGCATGCTCACATGATGAATCGGCGGGACTTATTTAAAGGGGACTAGATTGTGTAGTGCAATATAAAGTTCACAGTATTGAGTGAATGGAAATACCAAAAAAAACTGAAAAACAGATATAAAACTGGCTAAGTAGCGAAACTGAATATTTGATGTGCATTTTCCCTTAACATAGATTATGCAAGGTACAATATCATTCATAGAAAACACGATAATTCAATACGGTCATTCATCCCATTGGGATACATGGAATTCAATTTCTCTGTTAAACATTAATCGTGTAGTTGCGACATTTATTGTTAGATTTGGAGCCGTCACGGACCTTAACAGCAGTCTATAAATAATGTGACAAATAAGTTCCACTCCGCTACACATAAAAAGGCAGAGGCAGTAAGTGTCTTCAATTTGAATCACGTTTGAAGCCTTGTTTATGGGAGCCGTTACGAGCGGTGCGAATCTCACTCAGACGCGCATGCATACTACTTCTTTTCGAAGATCCTTTGCAGTTGGTCAGTTTTATTGGTATTTCGATCTGAGTTAAAAAGTCATTACTATATTTGAGTAAACCTATCAATGATAGTATTAAGGGGTATGTAGGAAGTACACAGTCATTCAACCACAATAGATTTCCCGATTAGGATATTGATGAACATTTCACAAGTACTTTGATTTTTTGACTATTTGTGAGCGTCATAAACTCATGTATAGTTTCTGAAGTCTCAGTAATGTTTAATTATGTTTTCTTTATTTAGAGGTCTGTGTATTTTCACGAAAATGAATGCAATGTATAATCAGGATATTTGTATGGTATGTTATGTATATCATGAAATTGCAGTTTGCATAAAACTTAGAATATTGGACTGATTAGACCCGAAATGCATTGGATTGTGAAACACATGATGAATTATTGATGGATTTTCGTTGTTTAAATCAAAGAAGAAAATAAAAATATGATTTAATTACTCACAAGTATGGATATAAGCCTTATTCATTGCATATAAAATTATTTGTGAATTTGGATAAGGAACTCTATGTTTCATTGAAAAAGTGCGCACATCCAACGGGAACTGGTATGCCTGACCTGATCATTTTCGTTCAATTCAAAGGCACTGTTAGGCGCAGTGCAACGGATGAAGCAGCACCACAATAAAGTTTGATGAATTGAAAAAGGGATGAATAGAGTGTGCACGGAGAATCATCACACTAATAGAGTATTGATTTATTATCATAACTTCACACCCACTTATTTTGATCATGTATCATAACTCAATATTGTAAATTCAATACATGGCTTCCACAGTATTTAAAGCTTCGTATTTTGTCCCAGCACAATAAGGGAACTTAAAGTAACTGATCAGTTTCATTTACCAAAGTATCTATAGGGACTCTGGAATTATGCAGCAGGACAGGGCCAAATTAAGAGGCAAGGTTGACTAAATTATGTGGCGAGAAATGTAAATTATGCGGCATAATGTGGCACATTTTCTATTAATATTACTTGATTATTTCACCATTTTTAAACTTGGTAACACTATATGGGCATTGATTGCATCTCATTAGTACCAGTTTAACACCCAAATATAGTATTAAGCAACAGAAAGATCATCAGTCCAGCTTTGCAATGGGCTTTCCACTGTGCAGCAACATGTGTTGCTGCATTTTTATTAACTTTTTAACCTTTTGAGCTAGAATTTATTTTTTTGCTTTTGTTAAAATCTGCAGATTATGCTGTAGATGATGGATTATGTGGCAAATGTGGCAAATGTATAATAATGCGAAAGTCGCTGCACAGTTGCATCATTCATGTGGCTCTGTCTATAGTGCTTTGCCCTCTCAGGTAGAGGAAGAAATCCTATGATTATAATAATATTGTTAATGAATAGTATGAAACAGTTACCAGAGGAATTTTGCTAAACATAATATATATGAAATAAAGTACCCTATTATACATTATAGCAATATTACAAGTCAAAAGTAAGTTCATTGAACAAATAGAGGAACAACACCAAAGGGATGGAACTCCCAGATGATTTGTAATATCATTATAATGTATGACTGTGGGTATTTTATTCCTTGCAACACATAAGAACACCATTACCCATCCCGCAAAATGTTTAAAACCTATAGGTCTTGCTCATTGATATGAAGGTGATAGTATGGTTTCAGCCATGAAGAATAACAGTGGACTCTGAAACATGAAATTAAACACCCCAAAAAGTAGTTAGTAATTTGTTGCTAAAACATATACGAAGCAATTTAGTGTAAGTTACATTGAACAAGTACAGTATCTCAGAATCAGTAACAAAATACAAAGATTAGTTTCTTTCCTGTCACAAACCATATGCAAAAAAATAAATATGTTGCCATAAATCTCTGCTTTACCTGGATATCTGTTCATTTTATAAAGCACATCAGAAGAATAAAAAAAGCCAGTTCTCATCATTGTTGTTTAAACTGCAGCTGTAATTATGTTCCGTGACATGACTTTACCTTTGCTGAATATTCTGCCAGCAGGCATTATGATGTCACAACTAACACTGTAATATGGTATTACAGATGAGCAGCTTCATCATTTCTTTATTACAGGTGACCAAAAATGTCACCAGGCAGGTTTTTATATTGGGTTAGCTGGCTTCCAAGTATTATAGAGATATTGTATGTTGCCTACTAGTTCCTTAACTGTACATCAGAATGAGGCAAAGACCAATTTATTTATAAAGTCATGGAACTCCACAGTGCCTTACAGTATCCTTTCAACATACTATAGAGTGTACTTTATTCCTTATAATACATGGTCACACTCTTAGCCTTTATTAAAAGGCTTAAATCCTCGTCTCTTACTCCTTGTATTTTACTACTTATAATACATGGTCACAATCTCTAACTCCTTCCCAAGTACATTTTCCAAGTAAATAAAATAAATGTGGAATCTGTAGTGAGAAATTAAACACACCAATAATGTGGTCCGATGTGTTCCTGTATACAACAGCAAGGATCCAAGTGAGGGACCAACCAATTCCACTACAGCAGTTAAAGGTCTGTGGCTCAAGTGGTGAGCAATTGGTTTAGAGGCATTATTCAGCCACATACTAAAGCAGTCATTCAGTGCTTATAATAGAGCAACTATTAACTGATCCCCCCGTTTGGTCATGCTACTACAGAAGCCTTTTTCACTTTAGATCATAATATCCATAACTTACCTATGGTACCCAGCAGATAACCAGAGTGTAATGAACCTGGCTCTTTTGATAGGACATGCAGGGGTGCCAACAGGCACCTGAGGTTAGCCCTCAAATAAACACCTAGGGACAGGGCAGTTTTTATCATCCTCAGGGGTGGATATAAACAGACCATTAAGGAAAGAAAACAGATTATTAAAAAAGAAACATGGGCCAGCTCAGTCGATGCTTGTGAAGCCAAAGATGCAGGTGTATTTTTGGTGAATAGTTAACTCAGGTGATCCTGTTGCCAACTTGTTAGATGGTCTGGAAACCAATGTGCAAGCAGATTTATGGGTTGTGCACTTTAGGTCCATATGCTGCTTAGCTGGCCAAGGGATTTCCAAAAAGAAAGTCAGGATTCCTCAGTCCCTCATAATATTAGAATTGAATTTGAAGAGGTCATGACTGCAATAGTGAAAAACCCTTCCAACAAAGTTCCCGGACCTGACAGGGTCCCAGTGGACCTGTATAAGGCCAGGTCTGAGTTCTGACTGCCGGTCACCATGAACACCTCACACTCGGCTGTACGGTTTAAGTTCCGAACTACATGGCACACTGCAATTATTGTTTCCGTATACAAGAGAGGAAACAAGCAGGACCCTGATGTTATCGGCCCATCTCCCTGTTGGCTCTGTGGTCAAAATCATTGATTGCATAGTCCTGCAGAAGATCATGGCCTGGACTGAGGCTTCTAATATATTATGCCCTGTCCGATATGGGTTTAGGAAGGGTTTAGACACCCAGGAGCAGTGCCATATCTTAATGCTGCTTATTAATAAATATACAGGATGGATTTGAGACCTTCTTTTGGCCAGGTAAACCATTCTAAGGGATGGGGTATCCTTGCAAAGATGGGCTTGGAGCCAGATTTGATAGACTTCCTCCCAACCCTACATTAAGATTTAAGAGCATGCAATAGGTATTTACCTGAGGGGGAGTGCACCGATGCATTTGAGTTACAATGGGGTGTTCACCAAGGATATGTGTTGGCACCTGTTTTGTCCTGATATATATTAAAGAAACATGTATTCTGTTTATGCAGAGACTTGCTGACAGTTAAAAAAAACTCCCTGTAGTGACTCTCTTATATGCAGGTGATGCTGTGCCTCTCTCAAGCACCTCTGTGTTACTTTGTAGCCTATATGGATAGTCTTGATTTGGAAACAAATCTCACCAAAACACATTACATGGCTGTGGGGGTCAGGCCTTTCAAAGTTAGACCAATCCATAACAAGTGTAAACCTAGTGAAAGGGTATATAGCATCTGCTATTTGGGCCTCACTTTTGACTCTTCATGTAACTGGACACCTTGCCTCCTAAATAAGTCTAGTAAGTTTCATCAATCTGTTGGGTATCTTTTTATTTACGGTGCATGTTGCGTCTGACCCCATACTGGCCCTGATAGAAATTTACAAACACAAGTGTATCCCAATTCTAACCTACGGGGGAGCCATATGGGGATATAGTGCAATTAACAGACTTCAAATCGAAGGAAATAGATTCTGCAGGCGACTTCAAGGCTTATCACATTTTAGGTTTTTGTCCATGGGGACCTAGGACTCAAATACACCACAGATCGAAGTGAACAAGCTCCCTTGTTACTATGGCTGTCGGTAAGGGCTAATAAACATGCCGTTTCAAACAAGGCCATTTCAGAGGATTGCCTTTGATGTGACCAGGGGCATGACATCCATTGATTCAAGTATGTCAGGCAATGTCTAATGACGTAGGGCTGCTCAACCTGTACTTTGCGCCCACAAAAATGACCTTGAGAGAGAAAACTTGGATAAAAAAGCTTCAATAGGAAGGGGTAGAGCTGAATTGGGAAATAATTGAAATTTGCAAGCCAGTGATGTGTGAGTGTGCTAATATTCAGACCTCCTCTTGCATAGAACCTTATTTCATTTTGGTAAACAATTGTGGGAAAGGCACTACTAACATAATTTCATATAGGTAGTATAGGTTGTAATCTTTCTTTCTTTGTGGGTCATTGTGATATGGCCTCAGTCCAACTATTTTCTTGAGATGCAACTTCAGCCCAAAAACTGCTGCAAATCAGGTTTTTTGTGCTAGTTTTATAAGCCATTCATTGGTCGATTCTTTGTACCGATCCTTAAATATAAATGTAAAAGTAAACTTGTACTTTACTTATTTGTAACCATGCAGTTTGCTGTTCAGTCGGTTCCTTTTAAAGTCTGTCACATGAGTTCGGGAAACACTGTTTTTTAAAGGGTGGAAAAGCAAAAAGTGCACTGGAATGAAATATTTTAGATGTTTTAATTATTTATTTTCAATCATTAATGTTTTTATCTTTTTGTGTTTTTATGTCGACGAGGATAGACCTTACTGTGTGTACTTTTATGGATAAATGTGTTACTCAAATAAAGATGTTTGATGAAGATGATGATGAAACAGACCAATCTACAGCTAGTAATTTGCTGCAAAAACATAATATAAATAGTTCATGTAAATCTCACTAAAGGCAGTTGTAGTTCATACTGTATCTTTAAAAAGCAGAAAGGATCTTCATTCTTGCAATGAGCTATAGCTTGACAAAAAATAAACACAGAAGCTAAGTATTTTGGAGAACTTCTACATAGGTCTTGCAAATGCTGACACCTTCCTGCATTACTGGGTCTAATTAGGGTTTCTTCAAGCAGCTCTATCTAGAGTAGGCTCAGGTTAGGTAACTTAGATTTACTCATGGCTAGGCAAGAGGAACGCAAATCATATTCTGATCATCAAATCCTATTTCTAATGTTGTGCATTGCCAGTGCTGAGTTTTTCCTATGTTTTCTGTTGCTGAGACTTAACTTTGTTAGGCGATTTGGTCTTCCAGTGGTGATTCAGTGTTTTTTTAATGTATTTTTGAGATTAGTGCACATCAGCTTGGCTTTGAATTTGTAATAAATACACACTTAATCTCATTTCATGAGTTTTGAGTTCTCACTGTGTGGCCAAATTGCTTACACCGTAGATTGAACTTGGGGATAATGTTGACTACCTTTCATTCCTTTATGCCTGTGCTTTGTCTGGCGGTGACCTATGAGGTCATTACAAAACCGAGAGAGGTGGGGTAGGGAGGAGGGGGAGCTGAGCATTGTGCTTTTCTGCCACCAGCCACTGTCTCAGCTCTTGGCTGTGGATTTCTGTCGACTAACGCAGAGAGAGAAGCAGCATCTGCACAGATTGGAGGCTCTCATAGAGCGCTGCTGCCAGCTCTCTCCTCTCAGTGTGAGAGCAGAGAGTGTGGCTTCAGGATGAGAGGGGGAAGGCATGTGCAGAGAGTGGTGTGGGTGAGGGGCAAGATGCCAGGTACCTGTTTTCCTTATGGGGAAGGGTTCTATGGAGAGTGTAGAGGAAGAGAGGTAGGATGCCATCTAGTGGTTTTTCTATATTTTGCCGGGGTGTTGTCATTACTGTGAAGGATCTTAGTGGTGGGCAGCAGGATATCAGGGGTTTTATATTCGGTTGGTGAAAGGGAGGGTTTTGAAACGGGTAAAGAGGATGGGTGGGAGGGCATAAGGTCATTTTATTGTGTTCGGAGACCGGAGGTTAATGCAATAGGTAGTGGTGGTGGGTGGCATAGTACCAACAATATTTCCATAATTTTGGGATGTTCAGGATGATGCAGAGGATGTTGATGGGGAGGTTGCCAGGACACCAGGTTGTGCTGGTTGCAGCTTACAACCCATTTAGACAGCTTTGCAAATCCTGTGAATTAGCCAATCTAGGTCCAGACGCTTTAAAAGTAAGTCTGCCCTTAGCTATAAGTAAGTACATGTAGTACCAAGTTTTTAGTGGCTGTCATTAGACATTAATAATTCAGTTGTAAAACAGCAACAATCAATGCTGTCGGGTCTAAAAACAACAAACAGCATGTGTACGCAGGGCCAGCCGCAAGTAAAAAAAAAAACAGGTAACATTAGATGAGTGTGGAGAAGGGGTGCTGAAAAGAAAAGTCACGCTTTTCGTCCAAGGATGGATAACTGCAGAGTACAGAAGGTTAAGGTTTAATGCAGTCAATAAACATGGAGCGTTAAGGAACTGAAGGCCGTGTGCTTTTCGAAGCAGGAAGGGACTGAGCGCAAGTATAAATCTTACCCTAACCGTGTGTTCAGTGTTTCAGATGATGTGGCTTTAGAGCCCTCTTGTGTTGTGTTCTGTGCAAAGGATGCTGCCTTTTCTTTTTCATGGACGTGCATTCTTTGACGTAGGAGAGAACTGTAGGAAATGCAAAGTAGCTGTCCTTAAAGCATTCTCAGCGCACTACGCAGCGCGTGAAGTGTCATTCACAAAGGGCCAGATGTATCAAAGGTTTTTACCCATTGGGTGCCTATGGGAAAATGTGCTCGTACATATGGCCCAAAATCATCTTGACCGTCGCAAAGTAGGCACTTCACTTTATATGCTCAGGAGCAAACTCCAATCATTGATTCATAGACGTGAGCCAAAATGTAACATATTTTAAGAATTAAAACCAAACATTGCACAGGTTTAAAGCTGGTAGACTCAGAGGCATATGTATGAGGAAGTGACGGAGTGAGGCATTTGCCATCATGGCCTAACGCCTCACTCCACCACTTAAGAAACGCAAGGCTGCACCATATTTACAAGGATATGGTGCAGCCTTGCGTTTCCCCATGCGCTGGTGCTACAACTTAGCAGTGTAGCGCCAACGCAGGCACCCTTGCATAGTGCAATGTTGTCTGCATGCAGGGGAGGATTTTTTATGTGGAGGAAGGTGTCCCTTCCTGCACGTAAACAATCCTAAAATTCTAATTTGTCACTTTTAGGGGTTCTGCTTCATGCAGCACATATGAAAGTCACAAAATTGATTTTCTTTACAGATTGTGTCTGTACAGGAAGGGGGACCTTCCTGTACATAAACAATCTAAGGCAGTTAAAGCAGTTTGTTTTTTCCATGTGTGCTGCACAAGGCAGCACATATGGAAAAAGCAAACACATGAAGAAATAATGCCTTTCTCCTCGTTTCGCCAAGTTAAGACCATGTTTTCTCTGGTCTTAATTTTGGAGATGCCTCCTATGTACGCTGCCCTTGTACATAGGAGGCAGCGTTAAAATCAATGGGTGTTGTGGTGGAACGCCCACCGCACACCCACTGCACACCCCTTTCACGCTAACCATAGCGTGAAAGGGGGCCTTATTTACAAGGCTGCTTTAAGCCACGTTAAGAGGCTTAACGCTGCCTTGTACATAAGGTGATGCCCCTATCTCCACAGGAACATCGTAAAAAGTGACAGTGTGGTGGCGATAGGGGCTTGTACATATGCCTCTCAATCTGCTAACTCTGGCACCACTTCAGGCACTGTTGAGGATGAGATAAGTGGTTAAGAGGCTTCCATATTAGACTGAGCCAAAGACAGAAATAAAAAGAGGGAGATGAGAAATTCTTTATTATTAAAATGACACTCTTTACCGACCTAGGAGGAATCTGTAGAGGTAATCTTCACATAGCATATATCATGCCAAATGTGAGTTGGCCCTAAGACATGGAGATAATCTTTGTGAACCATCTGCAAGTGAGACCGTACTCTATCACAATATTGTTTTTTAAATGTCGTTCTACAAAAATATTTCCACCAAAATATTGTCTAGCACAATATTGTGCAGTTAAGAACATACAGGTAGGTACAAATCTGCTGCTCTTAACTCCACATAGATATACCTTTACAATCCATATTCTTCAAGACATGCAAATGTCTAATTACAGATTGTCAATGTGTTCTTACCTTTATATTTACCTTCACTCTATTGTGGTCGACGATATTCTGCCAATGATCTTTTTAACACAATATGCTTACACACACCTGCTATATCACAAAGTGTTGTGTTGTTATTTCCCAATCTATTCGTAGTTCTCACAGATATAAAAGTACCTTGACAAAGGCAATAGCCTTGGATTCTTTATGGTGCATGAACATTGTGACACACAAAACACAGGCAAAGATACACAGACATGCACTTATTCACGCAGAACTGCACACCTAGAAGCTACAACTTTCACAAAGACCAATATTAATGAGGGCAATCCTGCATACATAACAGCACATAGACATTCCTTAACATCAAAAACTGTCATATATAATAATCCTTGGCAGCGGGACAATATAAATCCAATCACATCCGATGTGCTATCCTAAATTGCCACAGGAACCAAGCTAACCCAGATGAAGAGCCCATAACAGAGCACATAACAACGGCAAAACTGGTCTTGAATTGCTTGTGTTTCAGTTCAGGGAGGACCTGGCCTGACAGTACAGGCTGGACTGTTCTCATGAGGAACGGGGTCAAATCTGATTTGCATATGGCTAGGTCCAAACTGAGGTGGCATGGTGGGCGAAAAATGATGGATTGGGATGCGGCCGAGCGATTCTAGTGGCTGAGATTAATTCAAGCATTTCATCCATCACCTTGTTGTTTTTGGATTTTATGCCCTAAGTGCTCAGGGTATGCCCAAAAGTGGGTCTGGGGCTCGCTGTGCTGCTGGAACCAGCCATATGCTGCTGAAGAGCCCATGACAATGGCAAAAGCGGTTCTGGGTTGCTTTTGTTCTGGTTCAGGGAGGACCTGGTCTGGCAGTTCGAATCAAACTGCTCCAGTGAAGAACAGGGTCAAAGGCTGATTTGCATATTCCCATACTGAGGGTAGGCATGGTGGGCAAAAAATGATGCATTGGAATTTGGCCTAAGTGATAACCATTGGCTGAGATTAATTCATTCCATCCATCATCTTCTTGTTTTTGCATTTAATGTCCTAAATTGAACGGCCCATCTGAAATCATGGATGTATTATATCTGTGATGAGGAGAGAGTTTTCTGGTATTCCTGCACGGGTTGAGGAGGCAGGAGCGCTGCTTGCATTATCAGGTGGCGTGTTCTAAGACTTTGTGCTCACCACTTCATTGGCTGCTCACTTTGTCTGAATTGCGCAGGTGTTTCCATGCTTGCAGGCACCTGGAGTGATGCCCTGCAAGCTGTCAGGTGGCAATGGGATCATGGAATTCAGCACAGGTCGAAAGATGTCAGACTTGGTCTTTTTTGTTCACTATGTAAATACCAAGATTTCCAGAAAAAGTGCATGGGAAAGCCTTTCCAAGATGTTGCTTGCCCATAAAAGGCCTAGTCTTTTCCTATGATATCAACACCTATTAGTACCATATATTTAGAGGTATTCCCAAGTTAAGGGTGAGTCACACAGCATTGATTCCTAATATTTTTTGTCCCAGATTTTGCCGATAGTGGTTTGCCCTTGTTCTGGGTTCTATTCGTGTAATACTTGCCTGCCTTTTTTTGCTTTCCTTGCTGATTTCTTCATCGTTTATCAAGAGCAGTAAGATTGCCAAGAAGATTTTTTTCCCTTTGTGGTTTTTCTCCTAACTGAGACCCTCTTAAAGAAAAACTTGACATCCTTCACCCATATATTTCTGCGCAGCCTGCTCGGCATGCCACTGTCGCTTCTCGGAGGACTGACCCTTTTATCAGGCAATCAAGAAGGGTCACTCAAAAACACATTTTCAGCATCTAGTCCTTGACAGTATGTTGGCATCAGATTCACAAAATGAATGGGCCTAATGTGAAAATGATGACAGCTCCACCCAGTGCCGGACTGGGAATCCAAAGTAGCCCTGGCAATTTTGTCAGACCAACCCCCCCTTCAGGGTTGTTAGAGGGGGGCATGCAAGAGTTAAGCACTGCTGCTTTGTTACTGTGGGCCGATATTGCTGCACTGCTGCAAAACCAGACCCAAGTAACTAAACTGGCCTCCACCGCTGCTAAACCAGCCATCATCCTTTCAGCCTCTGGGGGAAACCTCCGATACCTGCTACGGCCAGTCTATATTAAGGCAACAAAATTAGAAAAAGCTGCTAAACAAGAGGCAACCGAAAATCCATTATCAACGCCACTGTGAGGGGTGTATATGTATTAATACACACACACACATATATACTAATTGTATTTGTGTGTATATATATATATATATATTCACTAAAAAAAACATAGGTTTCAGGGGCGTTATAGTTAGCTGGACATTTCCCTCGTATAAAACCCTAGAAATTCCCCTGTTATAGTTAGTTCAGCTAACTATAACTCGCGCCCCCGCAATGCACTGCTGATGACGTCACATATTACATCACTCATGACATGGTCAGTGACATCACTCATGACATCACTGATGACATCTCAAATGACATCACTGATGACATCACTGATGACATCATCCAGTGAATGTGTGTTTTTTTGAAAAGTTTAAATATGTTTTATATATTTATAGTGAAAGGCCTATGGAAGAATGAGTGGGTGTATAAGTGTGTGAATGGGTGATTTTCTAGGTGCGTAACTGACTCTATAAGTGAGTCATTAAATGTATCTTACTGTAGACTAGTGACTAAATTGTGTGAATGTCTGTATGTGTCTGTGTGTTGGTGTATAAGTGGCTGCATGGTTTTGTGAATAGCTATATGAGTGTCTATATGGGTTATTGATTGGTTGTCTGAGTATCTGTATGGGTGCCTGAGTGTTTGTGTAGGTAGGGTGTGTGTGACTCTGTGCATAGATGTGTGAGTGGGTGATTCAGTGGGTGCATGGTTTTAAGAGTGCATCTGTGATGGACTGTATGGTTGGGTGACGGTATGTAAGGGTGTGTTAGTGATTGAATGTATATCTCAGTTGTATATGTGTCAGTAACTACATATGTGAAACACAGTGTATATGTGTGTAAGAGTGTATAACTATTTATATGTGAGAGTGTGTGATTTTGGGAGTTGCTGTATGGATGAGTGTGTGCTTGTATCAGTAATTGTATAAGAGCGTCAGAATTTGTTAGTATTTTTATGAGTAAGTGAACTTGAGTGTGTTTAACTGTATAGGTGAGTAAATTGGACTGTAATTAATTATTTGCATGACTAACTAGGTGTGTCAGTACCTCAATGGATGATTGGCGGTGTGTGAGTGTCTATATAGGTGTATAAATGCATATGATTGTCCTGTACTGAGTGACTGTAAGTATGAGTGACTGTACAGGTGAGTGAGTGGAGGTGTATGTAGATCTAAAAGTCAATGAGTGGGTATGTAGTTATTGGTATTGGAGTATCTATGGTTTTCAAAATGGCCACCTGAAATTTTGGGTCGGTGTATCAAAGGTTATATTAGGGTGTGAGAAGATGCACTAATTTATCACATGGATGACGTCATCAGTGATGTCATCAGTGATGTCATTTGAGATGTCATCAGTGATGTCATCAGTGATGTCACTGACCATGTCATGAGTGATGTAATATGTGACATCATCAGCAGTGCATTGCGGGGGCGCGAGTTATAGTTAGCTGAACTAACTATAACAGGGGAATTTCTAGGGTTTTGTACGAGGGAAATGTCCAGCTAACTATTACGCCCCTGATACCTATGGTTTTTTTAGTGAATTTCTAAGGTTTTTTAAATGCCAATTCCTAACTATAACGCCCCTGAAACCTTTGTTTTTTTCAGTGAATTTCAAAGGTTTTTTAAATGCCAATTCCTAACTATAACGTGCATGAAACCTATGGTTTTTTCAGTCAATTTCAAAGGTTTTTTAAATGCTAATTCCTATCTATAACTTATCTCTAAAGATATCATGTTTAATGATTTTCATTGGATTTCTATATTTTTCAAACTCCGTGTGTCAATTTCATTAATTATGTTTTTTTTAAATTCTTTTTATCACCATTTTTTTAATTAATTTTTTTAATTAATTCTTTTAAAAATTAAAAAATATTATTTGTTTTTATTGGGGTTTTCAAACATGTTTTTTTATATTTTTAAAAATATTTCTTGAACTATATGTTCAAAACGTTATTTTATATATTTTTTCCCATGCTTTTGGATCCACGCGCCCTATGCGCACTGTTCTCGATCCCTACGCGTTAGCATCCGCGCATGGTATGCGTTGGGTACGTGTTTAGTGCGCGATCGCAATGCGTCAGGTACGCGACTCCCAGCCTATATGCGACACGTTTGATGTACGTAACGCGACGTTTACACGCTTCAGCGATTCGCCATCTGCGTCTATGACGCGGTAGGTGCGCGGATCCCGCAAAATATTTAACATTTAAAAAAACATATATATATATGTATTTCATGTGAATATTAATTGAAGACAAACTCTAAACTAGTATTAAAACTAATATATTTTTACATCTAATCCCATCATTTTTTTTAATTCAATTTCACGTATGCGCGCTGGGTGCGTGCTGCATATGCGCAGGGTGCGCGGATGCCATGTGACCTGCAAAAAAAGAGATTTGATTGGTTGATTACACTTCCTCTTCTAACTATTGAAAGACCCCACCCAGTTCAATCATTCCTCTTTGACCTTCTTTGGAGGAGCATCTCTTTGCAGAGAAAAATATTTTTTTAGACTAAGTTTACACTTAGCTCTAACTTTTTTCAACTAAAAATGGCTTCAGAGCAGCAGGCATCACCTGCATCTCCTCATACATCTGAGGATGAATTTTTGGAGGAGGCACCACGCAAAGAACGTTTTTCTTCAGTGGTGTGGAAATTTTTTACTTTTCCCGAGGGGCAGAATAAGACCAATGCCACCTTGGTCACATGCAAGATTTGCAAAAGAGTGCAGTCGCGAGGGGATCCTAACAAGAAATACTCGTGCGGCATGGCTAGTATGATGAAGCACCTAAGGACCCTTCATCCAAACAATCTTGCACGAGAAGAGTGCAAACGGATGAGAAACACTCCTGCTCCTGCGCCATCCACCTAATCGCAGCCAAGCACTTCAAGAGTGCATCCATCAGCCCAAAATTTGGACATCCGTCCTCAATTTCAATTTTTAAAAGTGCTCTGCACTAAGTGCAATGCGACTTTGTGCTACGGTGAGCAGTCGATCGATCGATCTGATCTGCTGCCGGCAAGAAACTCACATTTGTTAGGTTTTTCTTTATTTTTTATTGTTCCCTGAAGTTCATTGTTTGGTTCCTCCTGTTTTTTTTTTGTTTGTTTTTTTGCAGAAAAAACAAAAAAAATTAAAAATTGTTCAGAAGAAAAAATAAAGTTCTTGTAAGAACTAACTTTCCTGGTTTAAAAAAAGAGCTACATTTCTTTGTTAGTGTGTGAAAGTTTAGATGACTGTATGTGTAGTATGTAATTGACTGAATGAATGCATTAGTAGCGTATGGTGAGTGTATAAGTGCAGAACTATGAGGAAGTGCTGCAGCATCACACAGTAACCTCTTTAACTACAGTGTGCTGTAGTACTTCCGAAGCACAGGGATGCAACACATGTACATAAATATGTTGCAAATCTATGCTTCTCTCTGCATGGCTGCTTAAACTGCAGCCATGTGGTGACACAGGCACCCTTGCACCATAGTGCAAGGATATCTGTGTCATGTGCTGTTTGTTTTTGTGCTGGACACACCTTCCTGCACAAAAACAATCAGTAAAGGCATTTTTCTCTTTCAATGTATGCTGAGCATTCTAGCATGCATTGAAGATATAAAAATGTGGAGAAATGAAAACAATTCTCCTGGTTGTGCTTTACTACACCAATTTTAGAATGGTGCAGCATTCACACACATATCGAGATTTATGATTTATGATAAATCTAGACATGTGTCTTGTTCTATGAGTATTCAGTGCAATCATGCACAACAACACTTATAGAACACCCTTTCAATGCATACTGGTGTGCATAATGAGGTTGTATTTACATGGAGTATAAAAAGTGCACAGAGTGCCTTTTCCTCTCTTTGTAAATATGAAAGAGTGTCTTGCGTAATAACTATGTTTCAAAAAGTGACATATTTCCGGTTTTAAAATTCCTTGCGAATGATAGAAGGTAAGCACAGAGTTTTGTCTGCAAAGATGTTCAAAGAAGAATGATTGAAATGATTGTGGTCCTTCAATAGCTACAATGGAAAATATTATGAACCCCTCAAATCTCTTTTTTTGCAGGTCACATGATATCGGATTGTGGTCAGATTTCAAAACTACATAGGTATAAACAGAGTGTTTTTAGAAATGTGTTTCAACTTTGTAGCTTCTTGCAGACCTCCTCATTCTGCATATTGAGACTTAGTTAAACTTACCTTCACAGTAATAGGAATAAAAAATGATATACATTTTTTTCAGATTTTCATTGCAATCTAAATTCATATAAATTGCTTATTTTAAAATTTGAATCTGTGCAAGAAAAGGAAAAACAAATTATAACATGTAACAATACATTTTTTACAACACAGCATAATTTCCACAAAGTAATTTGTTTGCCTTTTTTGCTGTTCTCAGAATATATTGAATTTCACTAAAAATAGTGATTTCAATCGTACTCATCACTTAACAGCGGGCAAAAAAAAAAAATCAGAAAGATTGTTAAAAAAACAACAACATGCTATTCTCAGCAAAATACCACAATATACAAATCACAGATATATAAAATACTTACGGCTAACAAAATTTTATACGTTTAACTTACAAAAACTGTAAATGTTGTCGCTTTAAAATATTCACCGAATCTAAGGATGAATTTTTGGAGGAGGCACCACGCCCACAACGTTTTTGTTCAGTGGTGTGGACATTTTTTACTTTTCCCGAGGGGCAAACAAAGATCAATGCCACCTTGGTCACATGCAAGATTTGCAAAAGAGTTCTGTTGCGAGGGGATCCTAACAAGAAATACTCGTACGGCATGGCAAGTATGATGAAACACCTAAGGACCCTTCATCCAAACAATCTTGCACGAGAAGAGTGCAAACGGATGAGAAACACTCCTGCTCCTGCGCCTTTCTGAGTTTCTTTTCTTTTTTTTTTCTGGCATGATTTCTCTATTTTTAGGTTGAAAAACAGTATCTGTAAAAAAGAATCACAAATAAATGTATATTAATAACTTTCAAATTTATACTATTCCATTACTGTAAAAACACATTTTATATAAAAACTGACTAAGAAACTATAGCCCTGAACCACAAGTGTGATGATGGTTAAAACACTACATGCATAGTGCATCTTTGAGGCAGTTCATGCCCTAAAGCCTACCTCACTAAGGGCCATATGTAGGAAGCCTAATACCGGTCGGTAACTGCTGATTTTCGGTAAATATCCCGTTACCGACCGGTATTTAGGCTTTTGGTATGTAGGGGGCACATTTCAGGATTCAGTATTTTACCGATTTGGTAATTTTACCGATTTGGTAAATACCGAATCCTGAAATGATATGTAGGGGGAGTGTGTCGTTGGTGTGGGGATTCATTATTTACCACCAACTAAAAGTTGATGGTAAATGACCAATAGCTGTAAAAAAGCATTTTTGTGCACTTTGAAGTGTGCAATGTGGCAGACATACATGCCCTTAGGGCATGTATGTGTGCCACATGTGCACACATGGACGAATCAGGGGTGCAACATAGTGTCAATGTGACACCCTGCCACCCATGATGATGCCTCCCCCATTACCGATTCGGTATTTACCGATTCGGTAATGGCAACTGGCTTCCCATTCATTCCTATGGGCCTCCAGGCCCATAGGAATGAATGGGAAGCCAGTTGCCATTACCGATTCGGTAAATACCGATTCTAAAATACCGAAATTTACCGAATTGGTAATATTTTACCTACATTACATTGACCGATTCATAAATACCGAATAGGTAAAATTTGGTATTTAAGATTCGGTAAATGTAATTTACCTACATATGGCCCTAAAAGACTACATGCTAACTGACTGAATGATTCCAGTACTATAAGGAGACACACTGGGTGAGTAACAGGGTGTTTGCTAGAAGTGTATGAATACTTACTGGGGAATTGAAGGTGTGAAAGACAACTGTGTAGGTGGTTAGAGGCCTGCATGCATAGTGAATAGGCATTTGAAGCAGTCTATGTGCTAAGGCCTGGCTCACTGCATGAGTACTTTGGAACTGACAGAATGATTAGAGTACAGCAAGGAGAGTGCCTGGGTGAATTTATAAATGGTTGGCTTTTGACATAGTGAATGGATTAGTACTTGGTACTGAATGGGTCACTAGAGGAGTGCAAAGGGAGTGACAGGATGTTTGCTGGACTGTATGGATACTGACTAGGGAATTGAAGGTGTGAAAGACAAGTGTATAGTATGTTAGAAGACTGCATGCATACTGCATAGACATTTGAAGCAGTCTATTTGGTAATGTAGGGTTCACAACATGAATACTTGGAAACTGACTAAATCATCAGACTACTGCTAGGACAGTGCCTGGGTAAAACTTTTAAATTTTCAGTTCTGGCACAGTGAAGAGAATAGTACATGGTACTGCACTTTAGTGTCAAACCCTGACTCATTTTATCAATGCATAAGCAAAGAATAGCTTCTAAAGCTACTAAAACTTGACAACATGACCGGTTTTAAAACAGTTATCTGTCAGCAAATACACAATGTTACCAAATGCTTCTATCACAATCCTTACCCAAATACACACAGACTCCCAGTGTGATTTTAGATAAGCAGCACTATCCTAGGAGTTTACCAAAACTCATTCACTAGTCTAGAAGAGGTAAGGGTACTGCACACAATCTACATATTTAAGTACAGCACATTAGTGTCAAAGCATGACTCATTTAATCAACGCATAAGCAAAGACTGGCTTCTAATACTACTAAAACTTGACAACATGACAGGTTTTAAGAGTTATCTGCCAGAAAATACACGATGTTACCAAATGCTTCTCTCACAGTGGTTCCCAAATGCACACAGACTCACAGTGTGATTCTAGACAACACCCACTATACCTAGGAGTTTACCAAAAATCATTCACTACTGTGGTAGTGGTATGGGAACTGCACACAATCTACATATTTCAGGACTGCACTTTTGTGTCAAAGCCTAACTCATTTAATCAACGCATAAGCAAAGACTGGCTTCTAATGCTACTAAAACTTGACAACATGACAGGTTTTTAAAAAGTTATCTGTCAGAAAATACACGATGTTACCAAATGCTTCTCTCACAGTGGTTCCCAAATGCACACAGACTCACAGTGTGATTCTATACAAGCACCACTATCCCTAGGAGTTTACCAAAACTCATTCACTACAGTGGAAGTGATAAGGGAACTGCGCACAATATACATATTTCAGGACTGCACTTTTGTGTCAAAGCCTGACTCATTTAATCAAAGCATAAGCAAAAACTGCCTTCTAATGCTACTAAAACTTGACAACAAGACAGGTTTTAAAACAGTTAACTGTCAGCAAATACACAATGTTACCAAATGCTTCTCTCACAGTGGTTCCCAAATGCACACAGACTCACAGTGTGATTCTAGACAAGCAACACTATCCCTAGCAGCTTACCAAAACTCATTCACAACTGTGCAAGGGGTAAGGAGACTACACACAATCTACATATTAAAGTACAGCACATTAGTGTCTGTTCTGCTCGATTTTCCCGGCCTTCTTGTGAGGAACAATGATGGAATGTGACTTCAGTCTCTTATCATTCAAGTCTAAGGGTTAGAGTAGTGAATGGAGCCTATTTACTAGGCACTTCGACATGATTCTGTGCTCTTCCCCATAGATCAGGGCTTGCACACATAGCCTAGGGGATAGATTCGTTAGTATTAGGGATAACCTGTCCTGTAGTGAGGGTATTTCATGGAGCCGTGCTGAATTCAGGCCTGGTAGGCCTCAAACGGGAGAGACTCCATCTTTCTTTCTGCTCCGGCAGCTTGGGATGCTTCTAGGTCAAATGTAATGTTTTAGTTATGAGGTGTTATTCGCTTGGAGAGAACCGGTTCAGGCCGGCCCTTATCGAAGGATTGTATTTTTCTTCATGCCGAAGACACTACATCAGGCCGGCCGGCTGGGAACGTGTCCTTGGTACGGGGAGGTACAAGAATTTAGTGGGCGGCAGGAATTTTCCATGAGGAAACGCACCTCTATATTAGTGAAAGTCTGAGGCAGTTACATGTTCAGTCCGTAGGCAGCATCTAGCCGTTAGCAGTAAAGCTACTACTTATTCCAGGGAAGACAGACGCCATCTTGAAGGCGGAGAAGAACCGAGAGACAGATGCTCTCCTAGCAGAATAGCCAGAGAGGATAGAGTAGCCGATAAGGAAGAGGTCCCAGTGACTCGGAGAAGGGTGATTCCAGGCGAGCCGAGGCACAGACGAGAAGGGAACCTAGATGACCACTGAGTGCAGGCTACATACTACTAAGGTGATGTCGACCCTTTCTTATTAGAGTGTACAACTTAATCTTTCACTTTTCTTTGCAGGTTATGTGTTATATCGTAATGTTATGTGATTGTGTATGTAATGAGTAATAAAGTACCCAGTTTGTAGTGAACCAACATGTGCTGCGTGTTCTTGTATGAGAGGGTAGCCTATTCTTCTAGTCAGCTGCGGCTACATGAACAGATGTTAACCCTGATCAGGTAAGTGGTAACTGAATAAGGGAAAGAGGAGCCCCTCGAACCTGAGAACAGGCTATGCTCGAACTGGTAATCCTTGTGTGATCTGATGAATAGTGAGACTGATTCCCTTTTTGTATGTTATGGTGATCATAGGATGAACTGTCGTATGAGACTGCCGTCTAGGTAGAGAGGTCTGGATTCGTATAGGATCGCGAGGCCGCCACTTGTGATACTGTTGTATGGGCAGAGAGGTCTGGATTCGTAGGGGATCGCGAGGCCGCCGATTGTGCTGAGACTGCCGTCTGGGTAGAGAGGTCTGGATTCGTAGGGGATCGCGAGGCCGCCGACTGTGCTGAGACTGCCGTCTGGGTAGAGAGGTCTGGATTCGTATGGGATCGCGAGGCCGCCACTTGTGATACTGTCGTATGGGCAGAGAGGTCTGGATTCGTAGGGGATCGCGAGGCCGCCGATTGTGCTGAGACTGCCGTTTGGGTAGAGAGGTCTGGATTCGTGTGGGATCGCGAGACCGCCACTTGTGATACTGTCGTATGGGCAGAGAGGTCTGGATTCGTATGGGATCGCGAGGCCGCCGATTGTGCTGAGACTGCCGTCTGGGTAGAGAGGTCTGGATTCGTGTGGGATCGCGAGGCCGCCACTTGTGATACTGTCGTATGGGCAGAGAGGTCTGGATCCGTATGGGATCGTGAGGCCGCCGATTATAAGAGGTCTTGGTATGTATAGTAGGAATCCCCTGTCCTTAGGTGGTAGATATATGTGGTTGCAGGATTGTAAATAGGTTCTAGGGAGGGGGTAACGTTCTGGCTGGGTTAGTGAGGCTCTGATGAGCGGGTTCTATCTGATCCGAAAACCCAAGCAGAACATTTGGCGTCACGAACCGTTTACGAAACCTGTGTGCGTTGTAGTTGTATCGTGTTTGCTTTCGGCGCCTGCGTGGTTTCGTTTGTATATTATTTGTATATAATTGTGTGTAGTTTTCTTTTTCTCTTTTTCTTTCTTTTCCGAAATGTTTTCTAGAAAGTCGAAATCTACTTTTAAGTTGCCCGTTGATATTCCCGGCTGGGATTCAACGCCTTATGAAGCCTTAGCCCGTGAGTGGGCTGATTCTACTGGTTTGAGTGAGAATTGGAATTCTTTTTTGGAGCTGGCGGAGCCGGCTAATGTGATTACTTGTTTACAGAAGGCGCCGGTATCTAAGGGTGATGAGCTTCCCGTTTTGGGGCGCAGAGGTTGGATTGTTCTGTCTGCGTACAGGATTCTGCATGAGAGGTTGTTGAAGTTACAGAACTTGCATAAGGATTTGGAAACAAACTTTTTTGAGATTCAGAATGCTCATACTTTGTTGCGATGTCAAAATAAGTTACTTGCTGATAAACTTGAGACATACCAAACTATTGCCGAGAGGGCGGCTGTGCGAATTGCTCGTTATAAATACAAGAATCGGCGTGGTCGGGTTTCGACGCGAAAGGTGCGTCTGGTCATGGTGAAAGCCGGACTGGATTGGAATCCTGATGACTGGGATGGTAATATCTGGAACTCGAGTGATTCTCCTTCTTCGGGTGAGGAGTCTGCCAAGCGCGAGTCCTCTCGCTCCGGCCGTGATTGTAAGTCTGCTTCTTGCGCCTCTGATGGTGCACCCCGTGATTGCGCTCGTCCTTCGAGCGGGGTCGATGCTTCTTACACTGATTGTTCCTCTACGTGTACTGGTCGAGCTCCTTGTGATGCTCGTCCCGCGGTCTCGGTGCATCCAGTTTTTCGGCGGAAGTTGCAGCAGGCTCCCGGTGCTCCGAATGGTATTGCTTTAGACTCTTTGGAGGATTTTACTCAACAAGAAATTAGTGATATTTTGCAGCGATTTCGGCAGCGAGCTGGTGAGACCTTACTCACATGGATGGTGCGCCTTTATGAACTGGGCGCTGCTGGCATTATGTTGGATGCTGGCGATTGTTTGAAGTTTTGTTCCTTGAGTTCGGATTCTACTGTACAGGATCATTTTCGTAACTTTAATGTTGGTGGTCAAATTTCTTTGCTTCAATTGGCGACTGAGGGTTGTAATCAAAAATATCCTACTGAGTCTGACTGGCCTGTGAATGACAAACCGTGGTATACTTTGCGCGATGCTGCGCAACGTCTCAAAGAGGAGGTGATGAAAACGGCAATTTTTCTAAATACTGCTGACAGGTTGCTTGATGGTTTCTTGACATCTTCTGTGCGGAATCGTATTATTCGTTCTTCCCCTGTTGCTTATAAGCAGGTCATGATGACTTTATTGATTAATCAGACTGGTAACATGTTATCTGTGGTGCTGGAATCGGTACGCCAACTCGGTGAGTTGGGTGAGTGGTTTAAACCTGAACGGCAGTCCCGGCCTGACACTCGTACTCTTGGTGACAATAAACTTACTAGACATATGTTTTTTGGTCTTATGGCCGATGGTGTGCGGAAGGAGGACATTGATGGTGAGACTACTTCTCGTTTGTGGGAAATGTTTCGCAAACGTGGCTTGGATCGAAAGGAGGGTGCCCGGCGTGTTCGGACAACTGAGTGTGATCGTGGTTTTTCTGACGGTAGCGGTGATGACGACCGCCGTGGGCGCTCTGATCGTCGTGATGATCGACGTTATGTACGTGATTTGTCCCCCCGTCGTGTGAGAGACAGGGAGAGAGAGGGGGAAAGAGAGAGGGGGAGAGATAATTATGTTAACAGCAGACGTAGAGATGATAGGGTTCAATCCCCTGAGTTGAGAAGGAGAGAGGATCGACACATATTGGCCGATCGAAACCCGCAGTACAATGCAGAGAACAGGAATCCATTTCGTAATGGAGATGGATATGAACAGGAGGTATCGATACCTGGGAAACGTGAGAGTCTTTATCCTGATTTATCCTGGTACACAGAACGCAGTAAAGATGACTAGGAAATAGGTCAAGCTCCAGTACACAGATGGGCTCACAGAGATAATAGACCCTATGTAGATATTGATATTTATTGGAGACATCGTAATATCCAAAGGGCCCGAGCATTGGTAGATACAGGAGCGGAGGCCACTCTTATTCATGGAAAATCAAAGAAGTTTAAAGGTCAGCCTTTTACAATTACCGGATTAGGTGGAAAGGAAACTCCCGCAGTTCAAACTTTACTTGAAATGAGAATAGGTAGAATTCCTAGAAAAGAATACTCTGTATTAGTGGTGCCACTCTTAGAATTCATAATTGGAATTGATATTTTGAAAGGAATGACTTTGCACTTAGATGATGGATGTTACCAATTTGGAACTAAACATTATATATCGTCCAGGCCTGTACGGGTTGGTCGTTTAAGAATGCCCCCCATAAAAGTTCCCCAGGCGACAAAAGTGGTTCGTCAGAAGCAGTATCGTATTCCAGGTGGTCATGAAGAGATTAGTACCACTATTCAGGAGTTGGTGGATGCAGGAGTTATAACCCCAGTTACTTCTGCTTGGAATAATCCTGTTTGGCCTGTACGTAAGAGTGATAATTCTTGGTGCATGACTGTTGATTATCGAGAATTGAATAGACACACACCCTCTTTGACTGTTGCAGTACCGGATGTTATTACCCTAATTGAAAGAATCCAAAAACATCCAGGTACATGGTATGCGTCCATTGATATTGCTAATGCTTTCTTTTCGATTCCGATTGCCCCTGAGTGTCAGGAACAATTCAGTTTTACGTGGAACGGGCGTCAGATGACGTTTAGAAGTCTTCCCCAGGGCTATGTGCATAGTCCTACGATATGTCACCGGCTGGTGGCAGAGCATTTGGCTGAGGTACCGGTTCATCCGCAAATTCAGATATGTCACTATATTGATGATATTTTGATCCAAGGCGAATCACAAGAGGAAGTTCAGACCCAATTAGATAGAGTCATTGAGTGCTTGCGTGAGAAAGGTTGGGAAATCAACCCGGATAAATTACAAGGTCCGTCCCAGGCTGTGAAATTTTTGGGCATTAATTGGCATGAGGGGCACCAAGAAGTGATCCCTCAGGTTAAACAGAAAATTCTTGATTTTGCAGTTCCGAGGAATAGGAAAGAAGCCCAAAGCTTCATTGGCTTGTTTGGTTTTTGGCGCCAGCATATTCCTCATTTAAGTCAAATATTGGCCCCTTTGTACCAGGTCACTCGTAAAAAGAATGCATTTGAATGGGATAAACAACATCAAGATGCGTTCAGTCTGGCAAAAGAAGCAATTCAGCATGCTCTGGATTTATGGCCTGTATGTGATGGTGATGTGGATTTGAATGTGTCTGTACAAGGCCTTTATGCGAATTGGAGTTTGTGGCAGAAACAAGGCAGGAGTAGAGTACCGTTAGGTTTCTGGACCAAAAAGTTACCTGATGCTGGTGAGCATTATACACCTTTTGAGAAACAGTTACTTGCATGTTATTGGGCTCTGGTGGATACCGAGCAATTGACTTTGGGACATGATATAGTTTTGCGACCTGAAATTCCTATCATGCAGTGGGTTATGAGTTCGCCGAAAACTCACCGAATTGGACACGCTCAAGAGGCGAGTGTGATTAAATGGAAATGGTATATACAAGACAGGGCACGTGTGGGACAAAAAGGAGTTGCATCTTTGCATGAGCAGGTGGCACGGGCGCCATCAACTGAGACTGAGAGTGAATGTTCCATACCTTTAGTACAGGAGTCTCCTGTTAAGTGGGGTAGACCTTTTGATGATTTGTCCGCAGAGGACAGAAACCATGTCTGGTTTACGGATGGTTCAGCAAGGTTCATAGGGACGAAACGGCATTGGAAGGCGGTGTCCTATAATCCGATCACACAAAAATTGCTGAGTACAACTGGTGAGGGTAAGAGCAGTCAATTTGCTGAACTCTATGCTGTTTATCAAGTTCTGAAACAAGAGTTACCTGGCACATGTCATATTTTCACCGATTCTTGGTCTACTGCCAATGGACTGGCAGTTTGGTTACCGACTTGGCATTCCCATAGTTGGAAAATCCATTCAAAAGAACTGTGGGGAAAAGAATTATGGCAGGAGATTTGGGAAATGCTCCCACAGAGTACTGTTACAATCTTCCATGTGGATGCTCATACCCCGATAGACTCTCTTGACAAATTCTTTCATAACATTGCAGATGAGAAATCTAAAATTGCTGAGGCAGTGGTGGACAGGCAAGATTCTGATATTGCGGGATTGGCGAAATGGGCCCACCAGAAAGCAGGACACTTTGGAGAGAAAGCCACTAGCAGGTGGGCTGCTGATCGAGGAATTTATATTCCCCTAGATTTAATTAAAAATGTTATTCTACATTGTCCCATTTGTCAGCATATCAGGCAGCGCAAAGTGCCCCAAATTGTTAAAGGTCATTTACATCGCGGGAAATTACCCGCTCAAATTTGGCAGATTGATTACATTGGTCCACTTCCTATGAGTAGGAATTGTCAATATGTTTGCACTATTGTTGATACATACAGTGGCCTGTTGGTGGCCCTTCCCTGTAAGCAAGCTACCCAATTGAATACTATTAAAACATTGGAATTGATTATGATGCATTATGGTATGCCATTCCAAATTCAATCTGATAATGCATCCCATTTTCGTGGAAGATTGGTACAGGAATTCTGTGTGGAAAACAATATTGAATGGGTGTTTCATATACCATATTATCCACAGGCCTCGGGTCTTGTGGAGAGGTTGAATGGCCTGCTGAAAGACCAATTACGTAAATTAACAGATGACAAGTATAAGAATTGGCGAGACTTTTTGCCTCAAGCGTTATTGATTTTGAATAACCGTCCTTTTCTAAATGCTGAATCCCCACTTATGCGTTTGTTTCCTCCGAATGTTGATGCTAAGCCCAATGAAATCAGAGAGACTGTGATGTACTGGGAGATTACTCCCGGAGCTTTGGCTCCATGTAGAGCGACCCCAGGGTCGGCAGGTTTAGACTTGCATGCCATGGATGACACCGTTATAAAAAGTAAGGATCGAGTCATCATTGAAACTGGTGTTGGTGTTCATATACCAACTGGAAATTTCGGATTAATCGCCCCTAGATCGGGGCTGGCTGTAAAAGGCATTCAGGTGCTTGGAGGAATCATTGATAGTGATTATCAGGGAGAGATTAAGGTGCTCCTGCTGAATAGCAGTGAGGTTGACTTACTGATACATCAAACTGACCGAGTGGCTCAATTGCTAATAATGCCTGTTTTCAGTGGTGAGATCACAAAAGGCACTGCCCCAACGTTGCTAACTGTACGAGGCCAGAAAGGTTTTGGCTCCACAGATAATCCTGGGGCCAGAGTTTGGGTGCAGTCGCCTAAGAATCCCCCTGAACAAGCAGAAGTCATTGCAACCGGTCAAGACAACACCATTTTAGTTATGAGACCAGGGAAAGATAGCTGGGAAGCAGTCCCGGCTGACAAATGTTACTTACGAGAAAGATTAATGCCTGTATTTGATTTTCTTTCAGATCATTCTTAGGACTGTTGCTGCAGGATGTGTCGGCGTTGGACTCCTTTTGGGCTGGTACGACGAGAGAGGAGGGATCCCATCAACCCGGGCTGAGTTGAGAAACCGAGTGTCGCGTTCCTTCGCTGCGTGGGATTCGTCGTCGAACTTTTGGATTACATTAGCCAAACAAGTGACTAAAGCCCCTCATTTCTGCTTGACACCGATGAGATCGGTGACGGACATTCTAGCGACTTGTTTAGTTGCTGTCCCTGCTTCATTGGAGACTTTGACTCATATTTTTAATATATCAAATGCTCGCCCCAATGTTCTTCTGGGCGATTTCGCTGCCCATGAGTATTGCCCCTTGTGTACTGTACTGTCAGACCCGATACCCCCCATCCAGTCCCAAATAGTTACCTATAATATCACACAGGGTGATTTGTGTTTTTTCCTTACTTGTGATCCTAGTGCGATTTCTGAATGTATGCGTTTAAGATTGAAAGGTGCCACTTCATTCACCGCTCATGAACGAACCTTGTGCCTTCAAAGGACACCGAAAACATGTACTTCTGTTCAGAATAACATGACTTGCAAGAGTTTGGTAGTTACCCCCAGTCATTATCGCACGATGTTACTACCTGCCGGATGGCTTTTCTCATGTGGTAATACTTCCTGGCCATATATTCCCGCAAATATTTCTGGAGGCCCTTGTGCCATTACTAGACTGAGCTTGTTAATGTTTTCTCCACATCCGAATGCCAACTCTCGTGTGATTCGAGATACAGTGAGGTTACAGGAGGATTGTGACTCATCTTTGCATTTATATTCCAAGTCTGAATACCTTAGCCTGGCTATTTCAATTGTTGGTGTTCCTGCTTTGGCAGTTTATAATGCCAAATCTATTGGGAAAATGGCCTGCTGGATGGTAAAATCCATCAATCATACTTCTACAGTCCTGTCTGACATGCTATTAGACGCCCAGGGTGAACGTAGGGCTATCTTGCAAAATCGAGCGGACATTGATTATCTTTTGCTTAAACATGGACACGATTGTTCTGATTTTGAGGGTCTTTGTTGTTTTAACTTGTCGGATCATACGAAATCCATTCAAGCTCACATTGATAAACTACATGACTTAACAGAGGAAGTTAGAAAACACATTGACCAGGGCTGGTTTGACTGGCTCTTTAATTGGTTACCTGATTTGCATATGTTACGTCAGATATTAGGAGGTATTCTGATTACTATCGGCATTTTGATTTCTATCTGTTGCTTTATTCAGTCTATTCCTTCACTACTTCAATTCTGCACACCTGGTACTAGACATAGATCAGTTAGTCTTGTTTCATATTATTCTTCCACAGATATTAGTTCTGTTTAATGAATGTATAATAGACTAAAGTCAAGGGTGAAATGTTCTGCTCGATTTTCCCGGCCTTCTTGTGAGGAACAATGATGGAATGTGACTTCAGTCTCTTATCATTCAAGTCTATGGGTTAGAGTAGTGAATGGAGCCTATTTACTAGGCACTTCGACATGATTCTGTGCTCTTCCCCATAGATCAGGGCTTGCACACATAGCCTAGGGGATAGATTCGTTAGTATTAGGGATAACCTGTCCTGTAGTGAGGGTATTTCATGGAGCCGTGCTGAATTCAGGCCTGGTAGGCCTCAAACGGGAGAGACTCCATCTTTCTTTCTGCTCCGGCAGCTTGGGATGCTTCTAGGTCAAATGTAATGTTTTAGTTATGAGGTGTTATTCGCTTGGAGAGAACCGGTTCAGGCCGGCCCTTATCGAAGGATTGTATTTTTCTTCATGCCGAAGACACTACATCAGGCCGGCCGGCTGGGAACGTGTCCTTGGTACGGGGAGGTACAAGAATTTAGTGGGCGGCAGGTTACAGGCCGGAATTTTCCATGAGGAAACGCACCTCTATATTAGTGAAAGTCTGAGGCAGTTACATGTTCAGTCCGTAGGCGGCATCTAGCCGTTAGCAGTAAAGCTACTACTTATTCCAGGGAAGACAGACGCCATCTTGAAGGCGGAGAAGAACCGAGAGACAGATGCTCTCCTAGCAGAATAGCCAGAGAGGAGAGAGTAGCCGATAAGGAAGAGGTCCCAGTGACTCGGAGAAGGGTGATTCCAGGCGAGCCGAGGCACAGACGAGAAGGGAACCTAGATGACCACTGAGTGCAGGCTACATACTACTAAGGTGATGTCGACCCTTTCTTATTAGAGTGTACAACTTAATCTTTCACTTTTCTTTGCAGGTTATGTGTTATATCGTAATGTTATGTGATTGTGTATGTAATGAGTAATAAAGTACCCAGTTTGTAGTGAACCAACATGTGCTGCGTGTTCTTGTATGAGAGGGTAGCCTATTCTTCTAGTCAGCTGCGGCTACATGAACAGATGTTAACCCTGATCAGGTAAGTGGTAACTGAATAAGGGAAAGAGGAGCCCCTCGAACCTGAGAACAGGCTATGCTCGAACTGGCAATCCTTGTGTGATCTGATGAATAGTGAGACTGATTCCCTTTTTGTATGTTATGGTGATCATAGGATGAACTGTCGTATGAGACTGCCGTCTAGGTAGAGAGGTCTGGATTCGTATAGGATCGCGAGGCCGCCACTTGTGATACTGTCGTATGGGCAGAGAGGTCTGGATTCGTAGGGGATCGCGAGGCCGCCGATTGTGCTGAGACTGCCGTCTGGGTAGAGAGGTCTGGATTCGTAGGGGATCGCGAGGCCGCCGACTGTGCTGAGACTGCCGTCTGGGTAGAGAGGTCTGGATTCGTATGGGATCGCGAGGCCGCCACTTGTGATACTGTCGTATGGGCAGAGAGGTTTGGATTCGTAGGGGATCGCGAGGCCGCCGATTGTGCTGAGACTGCCGTCTGGGTAGAGAGGTCTGGATTCGTGTGGGATCGCGAGGCCGCCACTTGTGATACTGTCGTATGGGCAGAGAGGTCTGGATTCGTATGGGATCGCGAGGCCGCCGATTGTGCTGAGACTGCCGTCTGGGTAGAGAGGTCTGGATTCGTATGGGATCGCGAGGCCGCCACTTGTGATACTGTCGTATGGGCAGAGAGGTCTGGATTCGTATGGGATCGCGAGGCCGCCGATTGTGCTGAGACTGCCGTCTGGGTAGAGAGGTCTGGATTCGTGTGGGATCGCGAGGCCGCCACTTGTGATACTGTCGTATGGGCAGAGAGGTCTGGATCCGTATGGGATCGCGAGGCCGCCGATTATAAGAGGTCTTGGTATGTATAGTAGGAATCCCCTGTCCTTAGGTGGTAGATATATGTGGTTGCAGGATTGTAAATAGGTTCTAGGGAGGGGGTAACGTTCTGGCTGGGTTAGTGAGGCTCTGATGAGCGGGTTCTATCTGATCCGAAAACCCAAGCAGAACAGTGTCAAAGCATGAATCATTTTATCAATGCATAAGCAAAGACTGGCTTCTAATGCTACTAAAACTTGACAACATGACAGGTTTTAAAACAGTTATCTGACAGCAAATACACGATGTTACCAAATGCTTCTCTCACAGTGGTTCCCAAATGCACACATACTCACTGTGTGATTCTAGACAAACAGCACTATACCGAAACACATTTCTTCATCTAGAAGGAGTACTACATTTTAGCATAGAAACATAACTCATTTCACAAATTCATAAACAATGACTGGTTTCTAATTCTACCAAAATATAAAAACAGCACAGTTATCTGTCTCCAAACACCTGAAAAACACAAATGCTTATCACAGAATGGTTTCTACATGCACACACACTGTCAATATGATTGTAGAGAAAAAAAGTACTCCCTACACTTTAGCAGGAGAAATACATTAGTCTGATTAAAATCAAAATAGTCTACATACATCCCCTCACAATTAAATAACTCACCTTTCAAGTTGTTTTGTAGATTAAGAAGTATATCAGTCACACACCAGATATCAGTCACACACCAGATTTTCTTTTACAGAATCTCTGCACTGTGCACCTCTCAGCAAAAACAAAGAATGGCAAAGTTTCCCTTTCATTTTCCACACATATACATGTAAACATCAAATCACAATCCTTCACACATAAATTCAAAAGCAAACACACATCTCTATTGGTTAAACATTTCAACCCTTTCCAAATGAAATACATTTCAACCCTTCCCCCAATCTGCCTTCTGCCTGTTACCATAGAAACAAGTCATGGAACACTGCACTGAGCACACAGGTCACAAGTTCAGCACACAATGTTGCTAAACAACAGCAAGTGTGCTTGACTTTTCAACATATCAGCTTATCATATATAATGTTCCTTACAATCAGTTTTTGTTAACCAATAAGAATCATGCCTTTAAAAAACAGAAATATACACCCTACCTTTCAGTGTAGAAAGTTGTCATACAACCAATGATTTCTTGTCTTTTTTCAAATTTTTTTTCCTTGGATCCACGCACCCAACGCGAGAGGATCCGTGCACCAAACGCGATAGGATGGGCGCACCCTGCGTGCATTTCACCATTTTCTTTTTGTTTTTTATAAAGGGGGCCCCAGGGGGTCCTTCTGAGACCCCCTAAGCACCTCTAGAGGGTCAGAGTATTTCCACTCTGCCCCCTTTATATGTTTTACACACTTATTCCCCTTGCTTCTTCAGCCTCGCTTCTACCGAGGCTGTAAACGGCCGCCAACAGTTTCTAGTTTCGAATGTAGACAGACACTCGACAGCCAATTAGCATTCAGCGTGCGATCCGGAGGGTGCGCACTTGATTCGGGAGGGTGAGCTTACGGTGCGGGTAGGGTCCGCGGATCCTCCCTGGCCATAGATATCACAAACTTTTTTACCCTAATTTTCTCAGGAACTAATGAACAGATTCACACCATTTGTGCAAAAGGCACGAGTCTGAGCTGAGGACTACCTCTTTGCCAAATTTGATGTCATTCCGTTCAGCGGTTCGGGCTGTAGCTGCGACAACAGATCCTATGGGAAATTGCATGGGGAAAACGCGTGTTGGGACCCCCCTTTTTTCTCGGCCCCCAATTTACGAATCACCACAAAACTTTCAGAGTAGGAGCGGAGCGGAGCTGGCCAAAAGTTTGGAAAATTTCACGAGGATTCATCAACCATCATAGTCCACATTGTGTACATAGGAATTAATTTGTATAGATGATGACTTGCAGATACATTGTTGTCCATATGTGTTGATGAAGAAAATAATTTATTGTAAAAAAAGATACTGAAAAACAAAAAACTAAAAAAAATATATATTTATATTTTGTAATAATAAAAGAGATATATCATATATCCATTAGCCTGTATGCCTATCTATTTTACGACTTGCATTTGTTAGGCATTATTTGATGATTGTTAGTAGAATGTGAGATATGCATGTTTATTGGGAGTCAATTTGCAAGTAGTATTTATCCGACACTGTGCCCGGTGTTCACCTTTTCCCATACAAGTTTATTCCCTACTTGGGCTATATATCAAGTCAGTAGGGGCCCCGTTGCTTTACCAAACACATTATCTCGCAGCCTGTCTGTGAGGGTTGTTTTTTGAATATTATCAGTTGACATTCTTTAGATACTTATTAATTTGAATTTGGGTTCCTAATCCAACAGACTCTTGGTTCGCACTGATTAAAACACACTGATATAGACTATCACGTTTAGTGTATAATACAAATATGGCCAATCTCTAAACATTTGGATTCACAGATGAACAGTTTGCCAATATGGTAGGCAGTTCAAGTAATTTTGGACATCAAACTCTCACAGGTACAGATAAAAATGAAGATGTAACATCACTTTTAGCACTGAGGAAAAAGATTAAACGCATTGAACTACATGGCCAATATATGTTGGAATATTTGAAGGCAGGAGTTATACCGCAAGGTTTAAAAGTCAGGAACATACCAGGTTTGTTTGTTCAAGTTAAACAATTTCTTGAACGATGGGCTATGATTTCTAATCGCTGCTCCCTCGACTACATGATGCTGATTGTGGAAACAGCAAAGGAGGTAATTGAACAACTAGCCACAGAAATCGCAGATCTAGAAAATAAAATCAAAGCCTCTTGTGTAGTGGAGATAGCAAAAAAGAAATTAGAAAAAATAGATAAAGACCTACACTCCTACACGGAATACCTCAATAAACGTAAGATAGAGAAATTAAGAAAAGATATAAGGTATTTCAGCAAGGAAGGTACATACCCATACTTAGCTGAACAATTTTACAATCAAGCAGGAGACATGCAATATGAATCAACCATGAATAGACCATCATTTGTCAGTAGGAAAGTCACCACATTCTCTGACACAACAGACTCTGATCAGGAAGAACGAGCTCAAGAGCTCAGAGATAACGGATTAAATACAGGAAGATCAAGAGGAAGACAGTCTAATTTTTTAGGGAGGCGTTACACCAGACGCCAAAACTGGAGACCCCGATATCAACCACGTTATCCCACTCCACAATTCCAACCGCGCTTCCAGGGCAATCCAACGATGGATTACGACCAATATCTGGTAACCCGGAATGCGCAATACTGGAGGGAATAAATACCCTACCTGTATTTAATTTAAGTCATACGCCCTTATCTGACTCAACTGTTGCCTTATTGTCCAAAGGATTGACGTTTGCCCCACATTCAGGCCTTAACAAATTTGAGCTGGTGAGAGATCTTGTAGCCCTCTTCAGAAAAATAAGACTGAAGGTATTTTTTGCAGGCGCAGACCCTCAACAGGGAACCCCAAATTTATCTGGTCTTGCTCCAATATCTGTATTTACACCTACCTTAGACCAACTACCACCAGAAGTAGCGGTATTTGAAAAAGTAGTCTACAACAAAGTCCAGAACATCATTAAATATGTTCCGGCAACACCATTCAATTTAAAAAAAGAGGAATATACAGCAATGCAAACCCTTAAACAGGCATCACACTTAACAGTTAAAGCCTGTGATAAAGGAGGGGGAATAGTCGTATATGACACTCCCACATATGTCATAAAAATGAATCAAATGTTGGGAGACACTAGATACTATCGTCCTATTACCAGAGACCCTACAGCACAAATTGTCAAACAAATACTCAAAATAACAAACAAGGCACTGAAAAATGGAGACATATGTATTAAGGAATGGACATTCCTTAATAAAGAAAAACCTAAAATGGCCAGCATCTACGGCATACCAAAAGTGCATAAGAACGCTGGTGACCCGCCGCTGAGACCGATAGTTACCACTATCGGATCAGCGACTGAGCCATTAGCTAAATACGTAGATGCACTACTATGCAAACATATACCTAAAACTCCAGCTTTCGTAAAGGACACTAGACATATCATTAACCTTGTAGAGAATACACCTTTCCGCCCGGATAATCAATATATGGTCACTATGGACATAGAGGCCTTATATAGCAATATTCCAATTGGAGGAGCCATTGCGGCCGTGCATTGGTTCATAAAGGCATATAACATTGATTGTCCTTCCATCTTTGTGTTGGAATGCCTTAAAATTGTGTTAGAGGATAATGTGTTCGAGTTCAATCAACAACTGTACAGACAGAATCAAGGCGTCAGTATGGGGGCGTCTTGTGCCCCAACGGTCGCTAATATCTACATGACCCTTTTTGAAAAAAACTACATCTATAATGAAATAGCACCTTTTTACGAATCAGTGACCAAATGGTCGCGATTTATTGATGATGTTTTTTTTATTTGGTCAGACACATATGAAAAATTACTTGAATTCATTGAGTGGATCAATCTATGCGATGAGAATATCAGCTTCACTAACAACATTAGCTCAGAACAAGTAGAATATCTAGACATCCTCATCAAACATCAACAGGGAGTACTAACGGTCGTGCTATACACTAAGACCACGGCGAGGAACACACTATTGCATTACGACAGTTATCACCCCAAGAGCCAAAAGGACAATATCCCGTTCGGGGAATTTTTACGCCTTAGGCGAAACTGTACGAACATCAGGGACTTTGATGAGAAATCAGAGGTCATGAAGAAAAAATTTCATGCCAGAGGATATCCGAACAAAATTGTGCGGGATGCCTACAAACGGGCACGTTACTATGATAGGCAACATCTACTCACAAATATAAAAACTACATCAAATCCACCTCTAGTTTTTGCCACACGCCATTCTATGCTGAATGCCAGAATTCGACAAGCAATATGCTCTAGTTGGCATATACTAAATGTAGAAAAATCCAGGAGAGAGGAAATAATACCTAAACCGCTATTTGCATACAAGCGTAACAAAAGCTTGAGAGACCACATAGTACATTCAAGAATGAAAAATGAGACAAACTCCTACCAAACCGATTTGGAAGGCTCTAAAAAAGTGGTGGGGAATTTCAAATGCACTATGTGCAAATTTTGCTCCATGGCCATCGAAGCAGTGACATTTACATTCAATGGTGTCAATATTTCCCCCAAGACATTAAACAACTGTAAATCAACAAATGTTATCTATTTGATCATTTGTCCATGCCACAAGGGATATGTGGGAGAAACAGGGAGAGCGTTTAATGTCAGACTCACCGAGCATAAATCAGCAATTAGAACTCAGAAAACATCGCCACCCATGGTGCAACACTTCTTAGATCTGGGACATACACCAGAAGACATTAAGTGGTACATTCTGGAAAAGATTTGGCCCCGAGTAGGAGAACAGATGGACAAAATTAGAAAAATGAGAGAGGTTTATTGGATGTTTATCCTTAACACAGCTATATCAGGTTTGAACCAAGAAATACCTTGGGATCAAGCCATTAAAAACAATGGATAATTCATATTCATGACGACAGTCAATTTAGTCAAATTCTAACCTGTCTTCATGTCAGGGTCAAGAAACTGAAAAGAATAGGCAATAAAATTAAGACCTCTCATTAATAATATACTGATCTATTATATAGTGGTACACAAGCAGAAGAAACAGACTAGTTTATACAGGATTGTAGTTGAGAAATGACTAACCACATTAACTCATGTGATTCAGGCATTATTATCTCTCTATTATGGATAGAGTGGTCTCTTTCTTTAACGTCGTAGGTCTCAATGAAAAGATAGACTTTATCACTGTATGCAATATATATCCCCGAATATCAAAGTCCATATATAATAAAACCCCATTTACAACTTTTCAAAATAAAGAACTAATTGTGGTATTTTTGTAATCCTTCAAACTGTATATATCACAGTGATGAGTTAGATATTTATCAAAAAACAAGATAGGAAGAACAAAGTTATAAAATAACCATTTAAACATGGCGCAGGTCGAGCAATCTCGACCGGACCACCAGTCCTATCTTTATGCGCATGACCTAGGACGCCCAAGTCACGCACGTAAATCCGGCGTATACAAATAGACCCAACATGGCGGCGAACTTGATCACTGTCGAACCAGATGAGGACGCGGAGCCAAATAGAGAGGAGGTATTTGCCAATTTGAGTTCTGAGCGGGTAAGGAAAGATAAGATTTAGAGCTACAAGTTTATTTAGAGTTAGACTTAGACTAACAGGCAAGCGGATTTTTTTACTCGTTGATACAAACTTTGATGAACGTATCTCAGTAGGAGTGTTAATTATAACGATACACGCTCTCCGATAGTCGCATATCTATAGTAATTTCAGACAGGGAAGTTAATCGGCAATATTTGAAGACTTTTTAAACCATGGAGAGTTTTTCTAAAGAGAGTTTTTACTTGTTGTGGTGACATTTCTTTAGAATTGATAGACAACCACTTATGCTATTCAACAGGACAATGAAATAGAGCGAGAAGCGAGAAAAAATAGACATCACCAAGACAGATGACAACGACAGAGAGAACAGAATAGAAAAATCAAGGTATGTGTATTACATACACACGAATGAATTATAATGGTATCCTCGAAGTTATCGGGCTAATTAGACAAATAACAAACTGTTAAATTACAGATTTTATCAAAATTGACATTAATTAGTTTTCGTATTAGAGCCCTTTTGTTCACACAATAAACAGTAGATAAGAGTAAACATCAACAGCATACTCGCTTATATATCCAAATCTATAGGTCTGATCCTACTTGCGAAGACAGGAAAACAAAGGTGCAGACCCTTGACATTCATGTTTCGTTGAAAATCAGATGGTTAACCAGTATAATACTTTTTGAGCAAGTAAGTACTCAAGTTAAGTGCACTATAGACTAGACCAATATATTGCAATAAATAGAGTATAACCGCACATTTACCATCCCTCAGCCTAAGTGACACACCTCTATCTTCCCTTAGAACCATCATATACCACTCGTCCCCCAAAATAAGAAGATAATCTGGGTTCAACCAATTATCTCGAACCATATACGAAAACAGTTAATTGGAACAACAAGGGTTAGTATGGTTTCATCACACCGGATTGTCAAATATAAGTAAGATTAGAGACTCAGTCCATGTAACTTTAATTTAACCGGCATAGTCCTAGAAAAACGCCTCCAAGCAACTTCCCATTTAAGAGTAGAGAAATTCGTCCTGGGTAATAAAAAAGAGGACTTGTTAGTATCCAACTTTAGTATATCCCAGGTTTTTATTAGATTGGTCACTGTCAGTATAGCTAAAGTAAAATGGAAGTGTTTTCCCCTTTTCGTAACACTAAGGTTCTGGGGAATCAAATTTCTTTTTCATGAGTGTTAAGGTCAGTACAGAGCTGAGAGACGTTGGAGTGGATCATATAATTCAAATGAATTTACTCATAATTGTTATTGTTAATGAATGATCATTGCTACATTGACTCCCTTAAACAATTCACAAAATGGGTTTTAATTGATACATGTGTTTTTTCTGTTGTTATTGTTTTTCACATATAGTGTTATACTCAGAGCGGATTCCTGACGAAGGCCTAGCCGAAACGCGTTGTGTCAATCGACCGCCAATGTGCTCTTTTTTCAACAATTGAGTATAAAGTTGAGATAAACAAGTTTTTCACTGATTTTTGATTTTAGTTTCTGTATATAGTATGTGTGAGGAAAAATAATCATAGCAAAAGTAATGAGTTATCAACATGATTAACATTAGCAGGCTAAGGACACCTCTTATGATCAATTAGTTATGAATCAATCATAGTCCACATTGTGTACATAGGAATTAATTTGTATAGATGATGACTTGCAGATACATTGTTGTCCATATGTGTTGATGAAGAAAAGAATTTATTGTAAAAAAAGATACTGAAAAACAAAAAACTAAAAAAAATATATATTTATATTTTGTAATAATAAAAGAGATATATCATATATCCATTAGCCTGTATGCCTATCTATTTTACGACTTGCATTTGTTAGGCATTATTTGATGATTGTTAGTAGAATGTGAGATATGCATGTTTATTGGGAGTCAATTTGCAAGTAGTATTTATCCGACACTGTGCCCGGTGTTCACCTTTTCCCATACAAGATTCATCAACCTGCGCCAGACTTATTGGGAATAGAATGTTGCGGTTTTCCTATGGAAAATAGGTTCTAACTATAACTATCTACTGGCGACCGCCAGTAGATAATATATATATATATATATATATACCCAAACCCTCATATGCTCAAGGAATGGGCCACGAACAACCTTGAGGCTTCAATGAATATGGTTACCATATTAATAAAATATGCAGCAATTGATAGAGATGAAATCTTGAAACAAATCGATGCACTCAATCTAGTACTGGCATCGTATGAGCAACAAGAAATCATTGTCAAAACCAGGGGAGAAATTGACGCACGCCTCATAAAGTATGAGGAATCAATCAAAGCATGGAAAATATTCAAATTTGTTAGAGACAAAAGAGACTACGAATAGGGAAGAATTTTCACCTTTGCACGCAAATTTGATAATGTTAAAAGAAAGACTCTGATACCCCCAATTGCTTCATTATCAACAGCCTGTCCACCAAACCCAGAAGAAGTTGATTCAGACCTTAGTTCAGTTGCTAGCAGTGTCTTCTCTGAAGACAGTGGATCAGACAATAGGCCTATGACAACTCCCAGCAATTTTTCTCCATCTGAAGAACTAGGTTTTTTAGTAGAGGATCGCCGACAGACATTGCGGCAAACTACTCAAGCCAAGAGAGGAACAAATGGAGAAATGAATGTAGAAAACAAAGACGCAAAGCCGAAAGGAGGAAACAACAGGGGAAGGTGGCGAAATACGAAAAAGAAGAACTAAGGAGTACCCCAACTTTGGGTAATACAGTCATCAACCTTACTGATGTTAACCTCACCAAAGCTGAGCTTAATCTCCTATCCTTGGGTTTATCTTTTTGTCCTAAAAGTCGTTTTAAATATGTGCAGACAAGAATTGGCATTTTCAAATTTATAAGAAAATTGAAACTAATGAAATACTTTAAACTCAACAAAGCCTCTAGTACAGCTGCTACCACCACGACCACCAACAGACCTAGCTTATCACTTTCTGCCAGTGATGTGACAAATCTTAAAACAATACATGCTCTTGTCAATGATGCTGAAGATGCCAAAGTGTCCACTCAACAACAACTATCTAGTTTGGGCACTACTGGAAATTCACCGGCTCTAAGCCCATTTCGCCCTAATTCTACCTTTATTCCTAATATGCCTAAAGATGCTTTGGATGTTTTTAGTGACTGTGTCATTCAAGATCTTAAAACATTGAATCGTAAAGTGTTGAAAACCAGCAAAAACCGATCATTTTGTGATCAACAGTACTCTACCCTCATGAATAAATTGAAGAATAATGCTAATGTCATCATAACCAAGGCTGACAAGGGAGGAAATGTTGTGTTGTGGGCTAGGAGCCAATACTTACAAGAAGCATATCGTCATTTAAACGATGATACATGTTATAGGAAAGCCTATATCAGAAAACTAAAAGATACTATTCACAAAGAACTTGGACAATGGAAAAGAGATGGGCTCCTAAACGAAAATGAATATATCTTTTTGAAGGTTGAATTCCCAATCACTGCAGTTTTATACTTTTTACCTAAAGTACATAAACAGCAAATGCCTGTCCCCGGTAGACCCATCATCTAAGCCCAACATAGTCTTTGTGAAAAAATGTCTAAATATGTTGACTTCTTCCTTCATGAATTTGTTGAAGACTTACCATCTTACATTAAAGACACCAGCCATTTTGTATCTACTGTTCAAACTGTTACTTGGCAAGAGGGCTATGTTTTCATTGTAATGGACATATGCTCACTCTACACCAGTAAACGCCATTCTGATGGACTGCAGGCAGTTAAATTCTATCTTGACAAAAGAAATATTATTTTCCATCAACACAATATTATGTTGTTAAGAATGATCGAGATTTGTCTATATAACAACTATTTTATGTTTAACAATGAGCTTTTTTTCAGCAGCTGCAGGGTGTAGCCATGGGGGCTTGCTTCTCTCCCAGCTACGCGTGTATACACGTTGGCTGGTGGGAGGAGCATGTCCTTAGGTGCACCCACGGTGAGCTGTATTCGTCTCATGTTATACGATGATGGAGGTTCATTGATGATATTTGCATTATTTGGAATGGATCTGCTGATTCAGCAAATGATTTTGTGAACGCTGTCAACAACAATGATTTAAATCTTGAATTCACTGCCCAGATCAGTTCAGATCAAGTTCAATTTTTGGATGTGGAATTGTATATTGAGAACAATAACATACAATCTCGATTATATCGTAAGAGCACAGCTGGTAATGCCATATTGCATGCCCAAAGTTCTCACCCTTACCACTTGCTTAAAAGTATCCCATATGGGGAATTTCTCTGCATCAATCGTATATGTAGTTCTGAACTTGATTGCACTACTTATCAGAATGAATCCCTTGAAAGATTTTTAGCCAGTGGCTACAAAAGGAAGGACTTAGAGTTAGCACTAGCCAGAGCCAATACTATGAAACGTAGTGATTATTTCGAGACAGTTACTAGTAAGACTATCCATAGAACAGTTTCTAGCACTAAGGTGGAGCCGAATGATCCTAACCCTGTCCAGCTTATTACGACTTTTAGTAGCCAGGACAATGTTATTAGGAAACTTATTTATAAGAATTGGCCCATAGTAAAAACTGATCTCACCATATCACAGTTAGTGCCTAACTTACCCCTGATTATTTTCAGGCGAGCACCCTCTATGAGGGATGCTCTAGTGAGAACCAGTCCTGAAGTCACTACGTCTAGTACCTGGCTCTCTAATCGAAAGGGTTTTTTCAAATGCAGCTCCTGTCGAGCTTGCAAATTTGGCATTAACACCTGTGAATTTAGGAATGCCTTTGTAGATATTCCAACTAGCATAAAGGGATTTTTCACATGCAAAACTGATCATGCAGTCTACATACTTGAATGCACATGTAAATTAAAATATATCGGTAGCACGATATTACAGGTATCTGCACGAATCTTACAACATCTACGTGCCATTGTCAACTCTGACCCCAGTTATCCAGTAGCACGCCATTTTAAACTGGTTCATCACAATAATCTAAATGATTTACAATACTTTGTGATTGATGCAATACCTAGGTTACCTAGAGGAGGTAATAGGGAAAAGCGTCTTAGACAGCTGGAATCCCATTACATATTGTTACTGGATACTAAAATGCCAAATGGTCTCAATACCGGGGAATACTTACATAACTTTCTATAAAACTGTATGAATTGGTCTGATTTTACTGTTTTTGTACAATAATTGATGTTCCCTCCCCTTGTTACTGCCGTTACTGTTTACCCTGAGGTAGTCTACTGTTGACCTTCATTTTATCGTTCCTTTAGCCAGTTCGATCTTTGGTTTTAAGCCGGATTTTAATCTTTTGATTGTGATCGGGTTTTTACTGCGGTTTGTATCTGGATTTTTTTGACGATTTTATGGATGTTGTACTGTTCTCTGCTTCACGGTTCTTTGTCACTTTTAAGCATTTAATCTCTGTTATTTATTCTTTATTGCTGCTATGCTTTGCCATTTTGCACATAATTTGCGGAATTTGCACTTGTGCATTTGCACTTTATGAGATATATATATATACTTTATATTTCCTGTTCATTAATGGCCTTAGTATGTGGTTACATTTAATAGGTTTTTAGCTTGATCTAATCTCTCTATTTATTGCACTTGCAGTTTAATAGAGTTCAACCTACTCTCATTCTTAAATTAATTGGATGAGTGTTATATAAATTTGTTTTGCTATTAGTAGCAATCTATCAAGCTGTTTGACCTATTCTCTATTTTTCATGCTGACTGTGTAGTTATTGAACCTGTTAGGATCTATTTTATCTCCGTTTTTGTGCATTATATCTGTTTATTATGAAAATGGCAGCCATAGTAGTCATGATTATTTGAAGATATTTTGACAATTAGAGAGAACATTGCTATGGCCTCTCTTTATCTCTTATATATTTTATATAATTATTTTTATTTTTTATTCATACTTTTTTCTTCCTCTCCCCTTTTTCTTTTTGTGTTCAATTCTTTATTCACTTGATAGTTATTTATGTTTGTTGGACCTTGGTATTAGAGGCCAATATATATATTTTTTCCCGTGGACTTGTGATTAATACATGACCAGGACTTTATGATTTTTTATGTTTAATCACTATGATATGATTTGTTTCTAATGAAATTCTGACTTCTGTTTTACAACATTATGTTGTTTAGAAACGTAGTATTTTTTTTTATTTCGTTTCCCTGGTTTCATGTGATGTCTGCTGTTTGTTTGTCGCAATTCCATTGGCTTACACTGGATGAGGAAGTTAATCTTGCACTATATCTTTCTCGATTGGTTCAAGGTGTGTCATGTGATCAAGGCCGTGGCAACATGGCCGAAATGCGTCATGCCGATTAAGGAATAAATGTGCACTCCTAAAAATCTACCTCCAGCGTGCTGTGGTCTGTACCTGTGTTCTTCTACAGTTGGACATCTGGGAAAACTTGTTTTGTTCATATATATATATATATATATATATATATATATATATATATATATATATATATATATATATATATATATATATATATATATATATATATATATATATATATTACCTACTGGCGGTCGCCAGTAGGTAGTTATGTAGTTATAGTTAGGACCCCTTTTCCATAGGAAAACCTCAACATTCTATTTTGAATAACTTTGGCGCCGGTCGACGAATCCTCGTGAATTTTTCAAAATAGGTGGGGCGCTACGCTCCGCTCCTACCTTGAAAGTCTCGGGGGGATTCGTCAAGCGGGGGCTGAGATAAAAGGGGGGTCCCAAAACGCGTTTTTCCCATGCATTTTTCCATAGGACCTTTAGACACAGCTACAGCCCGAACGGCTGAACAGAATTACTTGAAATTTGGCAGATCAAGGAAGTGCCTTTTGTAGGTTTGGTGTAAATCTGTTCAGTAGATTCTGAGAAAATAGCATTTAAATCAATATATATATCTGTGGCAGCTTACCGTGCGCTTACGGTGCGCTTACGGTAAGCTTACCGTACGCGTACGGTGCCGTGCGCGAGCGCGATTCTGATTGGCTGTTAGATCATAGTAAACATTCGAATCGGTCGAAACCAGGAAGCGGCGGCCACCATTTTCTCACTCGCACTGTCAGGGGGGTGAATAAAAAAGGTGGATAATGTGAAAAGGGGGCAGGCTCGACAGTTCCTGACCCCCTAGCCTTGGTCAGGGGGTCCCAGAAGGACCCTCAAGGGCAAAAATGAAATTTTTTTTTTTTTCGAAAAATCGCCGTATGCGCGTAGCGTACGCGCACGGTGTAATCTGCGAAATTCCGCGAAATTCGCGGAATTACGCGTACCGTGCGCGCACGGCAAAAAAAAATTTGCATAAAGGAAAGCTTAAAAAAAAACAAAAAAATTTGTGAGGTAAGGTTGGCTCTTATAAGAGCCGTTGGGTTCATACAGGGATAGAGGAAAGAAAGAATGGGAATATTATGAGCGTCTACAAACATGCTGGTCTATCTTTTTGTTAATAAGGGGAAGACTGACCTCCCCAAAAACAATAAGACCACCACATTTTGTACACCTCATTTCAACACTCCCAAATCGAGGGTTGATGTCCAAAGGAAAAGAAGAAGGTGATGCTCCAACAACAGAGGAAGGGCTCAGCTGAGCTGCCGATGATGTACTCGGCTGAGCATCTGAGGCTGGGCTCTGGTGACTTACTGAAGAGTTTTCTCCAGTATGTCGAGCAAAGGTCCTTGGGTGTCTGTCCTGAAGGTGTCTCTTCATAGAGTGATTTCCAAAGGAATATTTCTTCCTTGGATTTCCTCTTGATAAAACACGATCACAAAGTATGCAAGTGACCAATTGAGCATTCACCTTTTTCTCCCCCTCTGGAAAAGTGAAATACTCCCATACAAAAGAAGTCTTTTGTTTCCTCCTTCTCTGGATCATGGTGGTGCTGCTGGCCTCACTCTCAGAAGAGGTCTGCTGTTCTGCCATTGTATCCCAATGTCAATCCAGCTCCTGCTCCTAGAGAATCACAAGCAGAAATGAGGGGAATGGGTGTGGTGTGGGAAGAATCTGGAACTGAAAGTAGTTTCAACCAATGAAAAGTGTTCTTTCAAGCAGTAATGAGGGGAATGGGTGTGGTGTGGGAAGTTTCTGGAAGTGAAAGTAATTTCAACCAATAAAAAGTGATCTTTGTAAGTCACATGACCTGCCGTGCGCGCACGTGACGCTTGCGGTGCGCTTACGCAGCGCTTACGTCACTTTCGCGCATGCGCATTACACGCCCCTGCGTAACCGCGACGTTGCTTCCGGGTATACGCGTACGGCACGCACGTATCACGTAGGCGCGCTGCACTAATGACGTCCAGAGCGCGTAGCGTCAGCTTACCGTACGCGTATCCTACAAGCGCGTAGCGTCAGCTTACCGTACGCGCACGGAAAAAAATGCATAAAAAAAAAAAAACCTTTCCATAATGCAGGATATAGTACATAAATTATTATATAAAAAGGCTTACAAAAAATGACATAAAAAAAATTTGCATTTAAAAAACCATACAAATTAAATGAATTTGAGAATCAGACACATTATAGTTAGAAATTACCATTTTAAAAATCTTGCAAAGACACTGGAAAAACCATAGGTATCAAACATATTATAGTTAGAAATTAGCATTTAAAAAACCTTGCAAATTCACTGAAAAAACCATAGGTTTCACACACGTTATAGTTAGGAATTAGCATTTAAAAAACCTTGCAAATTCACTGAAAAAACCATAGGTTTCACACATGTTATAGTTAGCGGAAATTTTACTGATAAAAAACCAGTGAAATTGCCCCGTTATAGTTAGTGCTGGCAACTATAACTCACGCGACCGCAATCTTCTGCTGATGACATATGTGTCTTTATGAAAAAAAAATATTTGTAATATATGTATAGCTAAAAATGTATGGAAGAAGACATGGGCAAATAAGTGTCTAAATACAGTATTAGCATCTGCAGAGGATTGCGGTCGCGTGAGTTATAGTTGCCAGCACTAACTATAACGGGGCAATTTCACTGGTTTTTTATCAGTAAAATTTCCGCTAACTATAACATGTGTGAAACCTATGGTTTTTTCAGTGAATATATATATATATATTCACTGAAAAAACCATAGGTTTCACACATGTTATAGTTAGCGGAAATTTTACTGATAAAAAACCAGTGAAATTGCCCCGTTATAGTTAGTGCTGGCAACTATAACTCACGCGACCGCAATCCTCTGCAGATGCTAATACTGTATTTAGACACTTATTTGCCCATGTCTTCTTCCATACATTTTTAGCTATACATATATTACAAATATTTTTTTTTCATAAAGACACATATGTCATCAGCAGAAGATTGCGGTCGCGTGAGTTATAGTTGCCAGCACTAACTATAACAGGGCAATTTCACTGGTTTTTTATCAGTAAAATTTCCGCTAACTATAACATGTGTGAAACCTATGGTTTTTTCAGTGAATTTGCAAGGTTTTTTAAATGCTAATTCCTAACTATAACGTGTGTGAAACCTATGGTTTTTTCAGTGAATTTGTACGGTTTTTTAAATGCTAAGTTACTTTACGCCATTCGAGGCGTGCGCGCCCACTTAACGCAGTTCGTTCCGTGCACGGTTTTTATCAACTTTAATAAGCCCTGTACATTTGGTGGCCTTCGGCCACCAAAAGCACAGGGGGTGGGGTCAATGTGGATAGTGTTTTTTTTATTTCGATTTTATAATTTCATGTTGCCAAAATTAAGTTTTTTTTCAATATTAATAAGCCCTGCACATTTGGTGGCCTGCGGCCACCAAAAGCACAGGGGGTGGGGTAAGTGTGGATAGTGTTTTTTTTATTTTTATTTTTTTAACGTACGCTTACGGTAAGCGTACGGTAAGCGTACTCGGCGAAATTGCCGAAAAAAAAATAAAACCGTTTTTGCTCTTGGGGGATGTTTGGGGACTCCCTCAACATGACTATGTGGGAGGGAGTTGTCAAAACAGCCCCGTAACATGTTTTTGGCCATCATGTTTGATAAATAACACTCAGTGCGAGAGACAAAATGGCGGACGCCGCTTCCTGGTTTCGGCCGATTCGAATGTTTACTAAGATCTAAGAGCCAATCAGAATCGCGCTCGCGCACGCCACCGTACGCTTACGGTAAGCGTACGGTAAGCGTACCGTAAGCGGGCTCAGATATATATATTGATTTAAAGGCTATTTTCTCAGAATCTACTGAACAGATTTACACCAAACCTACAAAAGGCACTTCCTTGACCTAGGGACTACCTCTCTGCCAAATTTCTAGTAATTCTGTTCAGCCGTTCGGGCTGTAGCTCGTTCTAAAGGTCCTATGGAAAAATGCATGGGAAAAACGCGTTTTGGGACCCCCCTTTTATCTCAGCCCCCGCTTGACGAATCCCCCCGAGACTTTCAGGGTAGGAGCGGAGCGTAGCGCCCCACCTATTTTGAGAAATTCGCAAAGATTCATCGACCGGCGCCAAAGTTATTCAAAATAGAATGTTGCAGATTTCCTATGGAAAAGGGGTCCTAACTATAACTACCTACTGGCGACCGCCAGTAGGTAATATATATATATATATATATATATATATATTTACAAATACAATTCCAATTAAGAAATAAAGGGTGCAGCACACCAAAGGATAGCGCAATATGTTTCAGCAAAATAGCCCTTGTCAAGTTTTTGAATGAATGAATGAACATTAGTCTTATAGAGCGCAAACTTTGCCCAAAGGCGTCATGGCGCTGCAGATAGAACAGGCGGTCATAGGAAGCACAAAAGGTCCCTAACAGCTAAAGAGTGAAGAGCCATGTTTTTAGGGGCCTTACAGAACAGAAGGTGAGAGTCTTGCCCAGAGATCGATAGCGGGAGAGAATTCCAAAGCTTAGAGGCAGCAACAGAAAAGGCTCTTTACCCCCAGCTGGCTCTCTTGAACCAGGGAAATACCAGCCAGTTTTTGCTGGCAGACCGCAGGTATTTGGTAGGGACGTACCGTTTGAAAGAGCCTTTTAATTCCTTCGGAACCCGAATTATGAAGAGCCTTATCAACAAGGCAAAGAGCCTTGAACAAAATTCTCATTTCTAAAGGAAGCCAGTGCAGCTTATGACTAGATGCTGAAACTGAATGGAATTTAAGAAGATACATAACAAGTCTAGCAGCTGCATTCAGTACAAGCTGCAATTTACGGATGGATCCCTTTTTGGTGTCCAGGTAAAAGGCATTGCAATAATCCAGTCTGACAGAACCAGGGCAACAGCTGCATGCTTTCGAGAGGAAAAGGAAAGACATGGATCCTGATGATACCAAAACAAGTGGAAACCGTTCTGTTGATCTGGGGGTTAAAAGAAAGAGCGCTATCAACTATGACACCAAGATTCTTTGCTGCTGGAGCAGGACATGGGTATGAGCCGAGCATTTCAGGCCACCAAGAATGGGACTATACAGATTGTTGACTACCAAAAATCAAGACTTTTGTCTAGTCCCCATTGAGTCATAGGTAGTTGTCTACCATCCAGGAGGCCACAGCCCACATGCAGCTTTTAAAGTTTGCAGGGGATGCCTCAATGCTAATGGTGATTGACACAATAACGTGTGTGTTATCCGCATATGACAGAGCCTCCAGCCCAAAAGATCTAATAACCTTGGCCAAAAGAGTGACATAGATGTTGAATAAGTTTGGACTCAATGAGGAACCCTGTGGGACTCCGCAGAAGGTGTGAGTGGCATCAGAGTAGAATTGATCCAGTTTTACTTTTTGTGACTGATCAGTGAGAAATGAGGACAGAAGCACGACAGCGGACTCTGTGACCCCAGTTTCGTTGAGACGGCCAACCAGCCTCATAGGTGAGATTGTATTAAATGCTGCAGTTAGGTCCAGGAGAATTGAGAGAGAGGTGTACGCCAGCATCTATTTGAATGTATATGTTATTTACTGCAAAGGTTAGAGCAGTCACCAGTCTATGTCCACTCCAGAACCCATGCTGGGAGCCATCAATAAAATGATGTTGCTCCAAATAAGAGCTAAGATGGGAGTTTAGATGCTTCTCCAAGATCTTTGCAGGGACTGGTAGCAAAGAGATAGGCCAATAGTTTTTTAGTTCATAGGTATCCAGTGTAGCTTTTTTTATTAATGGTTTGACCACTGCTGTTTTCCAAGCGTGAGGGTACTTCCCTGATGAGATAGCTGCATTGAGCATGGAGGTAAGGTGAGGGACAATCATCTCCCTTCCTAATTTTATGATCTTCAGGGGGTAGGATTCCAAAGGGAATCCAGAACTAATTCCCCCAAGGAGACGATTTGTATGCTCATGGGACAAGGAAGTGAAGGCAGATAGTTTTACGTCCCCCTTGTTGATTTAGGGAGAGTTAGGGAGAACAGAACTAGTAGTTGGGGCTGTATTGGACAGCTCTAAATTGAGATTGTCCAGGGAAGAATATATTTCTGAAATATTGAAATGGAAATATTTAGCCATCTTGTCGCAGAGATCCTCTGAGCTGTCAGTGTAAGCAGAAGAAGAAGGAGCAGAGAGGGAGAACGTTATTTACACTGAATAATTCCCAAGAGGATCTGAGAAATTCTGTCATTTGAGAGTAGAAAAATGATTTTTCTCTTAAATAGCAGTTTTGTATTCCACTAATTTCTGTTTATGAAGGTCTCTTTCAATCGGGTTGAGATGTCGCCGCCAGATCCTTTCTTGATGGTGACAGGATTGTCTAAGCTTCCTTAGCCTTTTTGAAAACTGAGGGGCAGTGTGCTTTTTGCTGCCTGCATAGTACTCTTTAAGGGAGGTGAGGGAATCAATAGATGTCAACAGCCAATTGGAGAACTCTGTAGATGCCAGATTGGCATCAGAATGATTGGTCCAGAGAAGATTACTGAGGGATTTAAGGAAAGCTTTCTTATTAATATTGCTGTAATTCCTTTTAAATACCTTTCTATTATCCTTATTCAAGGATATTTGCGGTAAACAAATCACAAGAGATAAAAGAAACAGCATAATGATCTGACCAAGAGAGTTGAAGTGGCTACATTACCATGAAGTGGAAGTCATTAAAAAAAATGCCATCCAAAATGTGTCCCACCTCATGAGTAGTACTTTTTACCAATTGTGGTAACCCACAGCATGCCATAGTTTCTATAAGAGTCTGAGAGTCTTCACATAAGGACTTATCTAAGTGAAAGTCAGAATAAGTTTCGCCAAGTAGGGTTCTATGCGATTAGTGAAATCGTCAGTGAAAGATGATCTTGGCCCAGGGGGACGATAGGTTAAAATCCCAGCAAAGCTTTATGTAGAAAGTATTTTTAAGGAAAAGAACATCGCTTCATAGGGATTGGAGAATGTAGTTAGCAGCTCAATTTAGCAGGTATAAGAATCCTTAAATAGAATGCCTATGCCCCAACCAATTATCCTTACCCGGTCAAATTGTGATAATACAGAGCCCTGTGGGATTGCATCGACCAAGCCAGGGCCGGAGCAATCCCTGGCCTAGGTCTCAGTAATAAAAACCCTGTCTGGCCTTTGAAAGGAGACAAAGTCACAAAACTCCACTTTGTTTTTAATCATCAGGGATCTATTACTGATGAGCTAACCCAAGAAGGTATTCTACAGGGAAATAGAGGGGAGAGAGCTCTTCGGCAGGAATATGCAGGCTTTAGCAGGAGGAAATTGAAAATTACAAGTACGGCAGACAGGCAACTGATTGAGAGTATCAGCTTCCAGGTTTATAGTGTGGCAATAGAACTCTCTAGGCCTCCGTAGCTCAAGAAGCTGGTCTTTAGAGTAAAGAGTGAGAGGCTTAGTAGTGTCCTTTATAAAACATCCAGGGGTCCTTGCGCAAGGCGTAGTCCAGGCACGGACGGGCTTGCCTTTGGTGCGCCATCGGCGTGCCCCCTGCTCATGTCCAGCCCAGCATGGTCTTAAGTAGACTGGGCCGGAAAATACAAGAGTCCTAACCTTGCAATACAGAGAGCGAAGCACACAGGAAGTGGAAATGATGGGAGGAAAATGCCCACTTCCGTTCGCAACAATCATCCAGGTGCCATGGCGGACCGGTGACGTAAGGTCAGAGAGTAGTGAGATAATATAAACGGTGCAATCTATCACAGAGTATTAAAAAGGTATTTTAAAAAGATAAAAAATCATGCCAAATGAACGCTCAACAAGAGCTTCTTTCAGCGTATAGTTCCTGACAGCCTCTGGCCGTCTATTCGCTGTGCGTACGGCCCAGCATGGTCTTAAGTAGGCTGGGCCGGAAAAAGACTAGAGTGTTAACCCCACCACACAGAGAGTGTAGCCCACAGGAAGTGGAGATGATGGGAGGAAAATGCTCACTTTCCTCTGCAACAATTGGCGAGGTTCCACGGTGGACCGGGGAGGTGAGGTAAGGGAGTAGTGAGATAGAATCTATCACAAAATATTGCAAAGTTATTTTAAAATTATTAAAAGCGATGCCAAATGAACGCTCAACAAGAGCTTCTTACAGCTATGGGCCAAGATAGTAAAACTACCAATCAAGGAATAAAATCCAGGTTGGAAATTGCTAAATGCAGGCTGTGTGACCACAAAATGGAGTCCTTGGTACACCCTATATGATGCTGCTCTGCACTGCACCAACATTGTCGGCGGCTGTTTAAAACAATGTTCATAAAGCACGGGGTCAGGACATGTGCAAAGGCAATTTCATTGCTCCTGACCTGTACAGTGTCCTTGGGGATGGCCAAATTCAGAAAACACATGAGAGCAACCCAAATGGAACTAAACTACGCTATAGAGTCTGCTGGGCAACAGTAACTTCAAAGACGTGAATCTGAATCAAGTTACTTAGTGGAGTCAGATGCAAAATGCCATGACTGAGCAGAACAGTTCTTAGAACCTGATAAGTGTCCTACAAGACAAAACATTGGAATAAAGCTGGGAAGCCTATGAGAGCGGTCTGATCCGAGTGGTTCGTTGACGCAGGGCATACTAGCCCCAGGGTGTTAGCCCTAGAAAAACACACAGGCCTTTTTTGCACAGTGTTCTTTTTACCTTTATTATGGTAGAGCATAGTTAAGAGGACGCTTCAAACAGTTCTAAATAGCTTGTTGGAAGATTTTGCACGGAGACACTGTTCATAAAGGCGGGGACAAAGAGATTATAGTCAAGCTGAATTATATAGCTTTTGCACTTTTTATGCTATGGTCCATTCTCATGGGGGAAGCCGCAGATTGGACCTCAACAAGGGGACTAGATTTAAAGCTGCTGAAATTTAATTAAAAACACATTTTAAATGAATGGATCAATTGTATGGTTAAATCCTCCCCCTCTTGAAGAAAGCTACTCTTAATCCCTCGTTACCGGGGAATTATAGACCGATCTCTCTTCTCCCTAGCCTCTCTAAGGTTTGCGAGAAGATAGTAAACAGACAGCTTTCAGAGTATGTTGAGGGGGCAGGCCTATTACATCCTGCTCAGTCGGGCATTCCGCCCTTCCTTTAGCACGGAAGGTGCTTTGGTGGCAGTTTCGGAAGCCATTCGGGAGTGTCTCGATGCCGGCGGGAGAGCAGCCTTAGTGCTGCTCGACCTGTCGGGCGCTTTTGATACGGTCCCCCATTCTCTACTGCTGGATAGACTGACAGAGATTGGAGTGGCAGGCTCAGCCTGGGGTTGGATTAAGTCCTTTTTGGAGGGTCGGTCTCAGCAAGTTTGGTTACCCCCAGCGGCTTCTTCTCCCCAGCGGGTTTGCATAGGGGTTCCCCAGGGCTACTCCCTCAGCCCCCTTTTGTTTAACATCTACCTTACCCCTCTCGTTTTTTTGGCGGAGGGTTTGGGGGCTAAGGTGATTGCTTACGCTGATGACACGCAGCTATTGTGTACTTGGAATAAGAACGTGGCTGGTGTGGCCCCGGTGCAATCGTGTCTCTCTGCAGTCTTCAAATGGTTGGCTAACGCCCAGTTGAAATTAAATGAAGACAAGTCAGAGGTTCTGCTGTTTGGTGAGTTTCCACCTGGGTTCAGAGACTCGATCTGGCCAGCTGAGTTTCCGCCCCCCCCAGTCCAGTAGCCAGACCGCTAAGAACCTGGGTGTTTGGTTTGATGGGAATCTTTCCTTCTCCAGTCAGGTGAAGCGACTGGCAGGTTGCTGTTTTGGGCTCCTTAGAGTCCTGAGAAGATTTTTTCTGCTTCTTCCTCAGACAGCTCGCGAGTCGGTGGTGCTTGCGCTTATCTTGTCCCGCCTGGACTATGCTAACGCGCTCTACGCGGGGATTCCAGCCTATTCCCTTAATAGACTTCAGGTAATCCAGAACGCGGCTGCCCGCCTCCTGGGGGGGATCCCGCCCAGGGAGAGTGTGCGGGATTACCTGCGCTCCCTGCACTGGCTTCCGGTCAGGGCGCGGGTGGTGTTTAAATCCCTCACCATAGCCCATCGTGCACTTCACGGCCTAGGGCCAGGCTATCTGCAGAAACGATTCTCTTTTTATGTTCCGGGGAGGCCTCTGCGCTCCTCATCCCTTAAACTGGCAAAAATCCCTGGGTTCCAGCGACATCGCTTGGGGGGTGCCTCCTTGACCGTCCTTGCGGCCCGTGCCTCGAATGCTCTTCCCTTCGCTCTTCGATGTGTGGAAGATATTGCTGTTTTTAAAAAATTGTTAAAAACTTATCTCTTTAATTAACGGTCAGGTATTGTTTTGTTTCCCCTTGCTCGCGCCGGGACACTCCCAGGAGTATCCGTGCACGTTATAAATTTAAATAACATAACATAACATGTCATGTGTGCATTTGCTATGATTTTTAATAATTACTCATTATTGCATTCATTCATTCCTGAGTGTCAGCTCATACCACCACTAAGGCTATTCTTTTCTTTTTGTTTTTTTTTGCATATTTATATAGCGCGAACTCGACCCGAAGGTATTGGAGCACTTTACATAGCACCGTATTTACATTACACATTCAGGCAAGGGGAGATTAAGTGATTTGCCCAGAGTCACAGGATGTGGACGCGACCTCGAGGCTCGAACCTTGGTTTCCAGCACCAAAGTCGGTAGTCTAGGCGATGGACCACATTCCCTCCCATTCTTGATAATATCAATGTGGATGCTAATGTTTCGGAGTACTCCAAAGTCTTACATATAAATGGCCTCAAAAACTGAAAACACCAACCTGCGATGGCAATCAAACCAAATGAAATACTTAGGTATTCATTTAAAAAATAACGTAGATGACACCGTAATATTTAATGAAGTAACTCGTCTCAGCAAACTAAAAAAATCTTGTCTCTTCCTGATCACCCAAATTCATGACCTGGTGGGATAGATTAGAGTGTGTCAAAATGATGCTTGCTCCCCAAGTAGGTTTTCTTACAATCATACTCTATAAATTTCCCCCACCTACTATAAACAGCTTGATTAATTTCTAAATTTATGTGGAAAAAAGAAGACCAAAATATCCCTGCTGAAACTAAGAATAAATTAAACCCATTGTCAGCCTACCGAATTTCCTTAGCTCTCAAATGGTATTTCTCTGCAGGTAAGCTATATGTTAAATCTGACTCACCACTATGGGCCAAATTGAAGATTCCCTTGTTAAACCCTTCTCCCTAATGTTAACCCTCACAATGAAGAAACTAAGGGCACCATTAGCATGGCAGGCGGACTTTGTCTACCCGCCATAGCCCCGGGAAATGGGACTGCCGGCAATGCATGCGGCGGTCCCGCAGATACAATTAGGATGCGCCCGCCACACTGGCGGGCGCATCCCGCATTTTTAACATTGCAGCGGGTGGTGCAGAAAGCACCGCCCGACGCAATGCCAAAAATGCAAGTTGTGCATTTGCATGAACAACGTGACAGGCACCGTGCGGTGCTGGCTACGTTGTACATGCAAATGCAGGGGGGTACCATGTGCACCCCCCACCCCCCAAAATTACCTGGGGGCCCCCAATGTGAAAGACCGCATGCCTTTCCGTGGCGGCGTTGCTGCTAAAGCGGCGATAATGGTCTTGATAATATGCCGCAGAGAATTCCAATAGAAGCCCTTGTTGACATTAGAACATGGGCTTCTATGCAATTCACAAGGGCATATTATCAAGCCCATTATCGCCGCTTCTTGATAATATGCCCCCTCGTCTCTCTCTCTGATCTCCCCTTTCGATTTTCTCTGCTCCTTCTCTCTACTCTTTCTTTTAACTCATACCCGCAATGCAACCACTATTTTATTCCTCCACTTTCTGTAATGTTGTACATGTACTTACACGCCTTGCCTTGACATGATGATTACTTTGGCATTGCATGTTAAATAGCCCGTTTTGTATGTCTGTTTTATTAACAATGATAACATTAATTGAAAACGTAAAAGAAAAAAGAATAAATTAACACTTTAAAGCAGGAAACCTTAAAGTAAAGTAATAATGTAATAATATGAAGGTTAAAAACACAGTGGCTAAATTACATGAACCCTATATTAGACACACAAAAATTAAGGAAAATCGATAAGAATACAATTTCCTATAATATAGCAACATGGTGCCACTGTTAAATCTTATATTTAAACATTTCCCTGTGGAACTGGAGTGGCAGGTGAATGTTCTGGCACTTCACTTACACTATCTATATTCGACCCTTTATACCGGGAACCTTTCTGTTCCAGATGCCCTCTTTTGAACGAGGTTATCTCTAAGATGCTCAGGGCAGCTCAAAAACTGCAAAAGGCAAAGGGACTGGCGTGTGTGTTTCAAACACTTCAAATGCCACTGGGGCATATAAGGAACATACACTATTGGTTTGTAAGTTACATAATACTAGCGGGCTTCTTGGAATTGCGGAAGGAGGACCATTTGTTAAAAAAGTTTATTCGTTGTAAAACCAATCAAATCCTCTGCAGATTTTTCAAAGCACATGAACCGGTGACCTTGCTATGGTAGCTGTGTGGGAAACATGGTGAAATGAATCATACCGGGGCAATTACGAGGCACCATGTGGCTTCAGGATTATCTTCAAATTCCAAACTGTTTTTTGTTAGCAAGGGACCACTCTGAAGCTTGTAACCTGTGGCTTGTATTGGTTTCCTCAATTTAATGTTAGGGTACACGGAGTTGGAAAAGTGTTCAGACGGCCAAAATATGCTTCTGACTGCTCACGACATTTCTAAAAGTAAATACAGAAAACCTAAGATATTGATTATTACCTGTTTGTCAAAGTGATAAGAATCTTCATCCTATGATTAAATAGTTTTTATTGTTTTATAAAGGGAGGACTAGAAAGGCAAAAAACACCCACGAGTACAGGACAACATATGGAACTCATCCTGTATCAGTCAAACTCAGATACCCTCTCCCCCACTCAAAAAACACAAAAAAATTCAAGCAATTTGTACCATTCCATTCTCTTCCCAAGCAAGTTCTTTCTCTTCAATTGCTGAAGCAGACACACTAGCTCATAATGACCAGTTTGATCTGCAACAGTGTTCTGGGGGCAAGTCAGTCTCCTAGCTTTCCTGGATAGAAAGTTCGAAATAACATTCCACTTCACTGAGAATGCTGCATTTTCTCCTTGTATGTCATGAGCTATTTTGTCCATGTTCCATTTAAACCAATCAATTTTAATTCTAATCTAGATGCGTGGGTGGGTGTTTGCCTCCTCATTTAATTAGTAAGGTCTGCCTAGCAATGGATAGCAGCAATAGTGTGAGGTTTTTATTACCTTTCTGGGGCCCCCAGTCCCCATCAGGTCGAATCCTGAGTAGAGCCAACCATGGATTTATGGAAAGCCCTGCATCTGTAATCTTCCTAATATCCTTTCACACATCCTTCCAAAAGAGTCTAGGGATTTACATTTCCACATGATGTGTCATTGTGCCCATCTCGTCACAATCCCTCCAGCCTTTGTCCATACATATCTGTTGATTTGGTACAGCCATATAGGGGTGAAATGCCATCTCTGCAGTAATTTGAGACTAGGTTTTTCCAACCTACCTCTACAGGACTTGTGTAGTGTTGTCTAATTACCATCCCCCACTCTGTTTCATATTGAGCTTTAGCTCTTACTCTTTCTCCCATTGGTTTTGGAAGTTCAATTTCATGTATATGTTAATCTCTATTAGAATGTGATACTTCATTGATGTGAGAAATTGATTTTAGTAGGTGAGCTGAAAGAAATTCTCAAAAGTTTTGTACTCCTTACTGTCTTCTTGTTTGAATGGACCCAGCAGCACCCACTGCTTAATTTTGAGTTTCTATAGTGTTCTATTTTAGGTAGGCCTTAGACTGTTTGAAGGTTTTAAACTTCCTGTACAAAATTGGGTTATTGGTTGAAAGGGATGGAAGCCCCACTTAAACATCATCCACAGTCCTTTTCAGGGTGAATGTTAGACCTGACATCTTTGATGTGGTATTATCCTCAACTTTGTGCCTTCCTCCCTTCTGTTTGCTGAATTTGTTTTTGTTGGCTTTAGGACTCTGTGCATGTTACCACTGTTAACCAGAACTAAAGTGCTTGTGCTCTCTCCTTCAAACATGGCAAAATTGGGATACATCTAATTGACACATTTAATATACTTGTGTATCCTTCATAAATGGTACTGCATGTACCCAGGGCTTATAAGTTTTAAATGCTACTAGTGGGCCTGTAGCACTCATGTGCCACCCTCTAAGTCCATCTGAGCTGCTCCCCTCTCACCTTCTTTCTTTTGCTGGACTGTATGCAGGCTTCTCCACAGGACCTGCGCTCATCCCACCTTCTCTGCACCACTATATGCAGGGTCTTGGGGTTAACCCACATCAACCTCCCAGTCGCCCCCTACTCCTACCATACCTTGCACCAGACTCTCTTATGTGCTGCAGCTGTCATTTCCTGAGCTGAGCACCACTCTTCTCCAACTTAGAAGTCCCCATCACTGCCTGCTGGGGTGGGGAATGTAATTTGGCTACCATTTTAGTGCTTTCTGGAGCTTTTCCTTAACCAGTAGAGATGGACAGTGTCCAATGAGACAGCTGGACTAGAGAGGTGCCGGCACACATCTTACTCTTTCACAATCTTGACATGCCCCAGAATCTCCATCTTCCATACAGTTAAATAATTACTTTGCTTTCTCTTTGTAAAATGTGGTAGAGAAAAAAGAGTAGGTATTAGTTGGTCAATCTAATTTGACAGATTTATTAAACAAATTTATTTAGACCTGTACATTTTTTAAACAAATCAAAAGCAACTCAATCCTTTTACAAAGATCTAAATGGCTTGACCTCAATCTGTCATTACTAAAGATATTTGTAAATGCTGCAATAAAGTGTTAAGACACCGATCCTGAATTTTAAGCTTTATTTTCGGCAGGTAATATTTCCAGCAAGTTACTGGATGTTGTGAAAAGTGTTAAGATGGGCCTTATTAAAAAAAGCTGAGAAAAGCATTTAGAGTTTGGTAGAGCTAACCCATGCCTGTGCCAAAGCAGTGATCCCTATATATCAGCTGGCTTTGCCAATAGCAACTTTTGACCCAGCAGCACAGTCTTGCCAGGTGAAAGTATTAGAAGTCATTATCTAGGTCTGACCAGGCAACACCTATTTTTCATGATGGGGACTGCTCTATGACATTCTCAGGCAGGGAATCTAATGAATGATCCTCATTTGGAGAAAATCCCCTATGCGTCGGGCGCATTAGTTTTTGTGTATAAAATACAGAAAAAGAAAATGCTGATCGATTACCAAGACATGGCGGTAGGTGGGCATTGTCACAGTGGGTGGGGGAGAGGGCCTCTTCTACATTGGTGGACTGACTTTTACATGCCAATCTTACAATGAACCATCAACACGGTGTGACCTGTCTAATAAGTCTACTGGCATCTGAGAGCAGCAGAACACCTCTGATCCATTACTTTTTGATCAGCAATCAGAACATTCCTTTTTTACTGAGTTGTTTTGTCTTTTTCAATAGAGTTCCTGTGAACAAAGACCCTCCGAGTTCTTTCAAAGTAATGTTTTTTTACTAGCTTTGTGATTGGAAGACTGTTTACTATTAGATATTAAAGGCTGGATCAAAAACATACTTCTGGAGATCAGTAGTGGCTGCCATGTACTGAAGGCAGTGGGCTGGGGAGGCAGAGGAGATGCAGGAAAAACCACTTACCTGAGGCCTCCTCCACCAGTCGTCTCTTTTCCATGAGACACAGCCAACTCGTCCAACCAATCCTGGTGTTGCTCTTACCAGCATTAGAACAACACAAGGATTGGTTCTAGGAGCCTCACTCAGCACTCTCAAGAGCACTGTAGGCATGCACTTACTCTATTCCTGCTGTCTAATTAAGCTACGCTAGAGAGGTTTAAATTGCACATGGCTGTCCATTGCACGATGGCTGGCCAAAGAGACATGCACATTTTAAAGCGCATAGCTCCCTGCTGCCACTTGGCAGCACTGGCCCTGCCCCGCCCTGTCACTCAGTTTAGAAAGGGTGGGTTACTAAGAAATAAAATGGTATTAAATAAATGTTATTACCATTTTAGCTTTCAGCTCTGGCCTGTGGGGCGACGCTCCTCCACTCAAATGGAGGAGCCGCCCTGCGTGGAGATTTTCTTTGAAAGATTAGATTACTTCCTGGGTACCCAGGCCGGTATTCTTAAATTACCATGCCATTCTTGTTCTGTCAGCAAGGGAGGCTCTCTGTACTGTAGTGGCTGCACAGATTTATAAGCCAGCTCAGGGCTCTTAAATTCAAAGCCTGCAGATCCTTCAACTCCTATATTCTGATTCTGTGTGGAAGAATTGAATGACAAATTAGAGATGTCCTCTTCTCTTCACTTCTCTTTGAATAAGCATAATTGCCAGATTTATTTGCACTTTGATCGAGTGGAACTCAGCTCTAGACACCTTTCCGTTCAACAGAGTCACAAACTCACGAATGTCTCTTTCTTTCCAGACACCCAATATTTACTTTAAAGTGCCCGTCACTGTGCTGTTGCAAAGCAGAGCAGATGACATTAGTCCCACCCAGGGTCAAGAACACAAACTAAATTGAGAGGCACTGGGTATATGAAACATGTATTTTGACAAACAGAAAGCACTTATTTAAACTCATTTACATCCAATGAGATCATATTTAACTATTCAAGGCAAACGTAATTCTAGTATCCCTTACATTCGCGGCCTACATCCCCTCAGACCTGAAAAATACTTCTGTTTATAAATTAACCTAAATTGTTGGGCTGTTATTTTTAATATCGAACAGTTCAAGAACAGGATGTGGTAATCTTGTTCTATAGATAACTGATCAGTGACTCTTTCTTGGAAGGCAGAGGAAAAGGAAAAACACATGACTGTGAAACATAATTTCCGCATCCAAAGTCCTCTCCCATTTTCTATGAGAGAGCACGCGGGATGTGTGACCTGGGTATCCACGAACCAAGGGGCAGATTTACAAGCCCCTTGCGACAACTTTACGCAGCCGTTGCGTCACTTCTGTGACGCAGCGGCATCGTAAACCATGCGCCACGTTGCAACATATTTACAACGTGACACATCTAGGGAGATGCGTCACGTTGTTAAGCCCTGCGCTACATTATACCTGCGTCAGGTATAATGTATGCAGGGTCGGCATTCCGACGTGAGAAAGCCTTGTAAAAGTGACACAGTGAAATCTATAAGTTTTCACTGAGTCACTACTATGACGCCTCTGCGTCAAAACCTTTCGCCTGCTTGAAGCAGGCGTAAGGGGTGACGCAGCATGATAGTAAAAGACATACCTAACCATTGGTAGAGTTGCGTCATGCTTGCGACACGACTGCAGCAATGCGCTGCCTTTACGCCAAAACATGCATCATGCATCTGTCTATCCTTGCGCCACGGTGTGCCGCATTGTAAATGCGATGCATCCATGGTGGCGCAAGGGGTTTTTAACGGGACGCAAATGAACTGATGCATCTCTGCTAATATACAGAGATGCGCCAGTTCTTGTAAATCGGCCCCCAAGTACCTCAGGAGTTGGTGATGTCACATTGTTGTAAAATGGGTTTTGTTCAGCTTTGGGCGAGCCCACTGTTTTACTGGTTCATCCAATCCTCCTATGCTGCGGTTTGTCTTGGCCTTACTTCAGATTTTGAGCCCCATCTAAGCATATTTGAATTTGTGTTCTTATCATTATGCATAATTTACAATGTGTGATTTTCTTTATCATTTGATTTACATGTATTCACAGTATAAAAATGCTTTTTTTATGGGATTATATTGTATCAATGAGTTCAATCAACCAATCAATTCCTTTATTGGGTTCAAACATTTTAAACCCTAAAAGTACATGATAAAAACAATACAATATACATGATTCGCTTTAAAATCAGAGCAGCCATTGCCATAAAACAGATTAGTAAAAGTGAAAAGTTCATGTCCGATATAGGACAGCAATTTAAAATGCAAATAAAAATGAGCTAAAATTGTAGCGCAGACATTGACTTGCGTGCTAGTACTGTAACTTTCAAAATCAAAGTAATGCAGTTAAGGATGACTTCATCATACAATCGAAATAGTGCATTATTGGCTTCTCTAAAGTCACTAATATGTAACTTATTGATCAAAGGGAGCAAGATGGTTTCAGTACATGCAGAGTAAAAATTGCAGAAAAATAAAAAGTGCAGTCTAGATTGTCCAGATTTCCCATCGCAGGGACATGGGTGGATATTTAAGTTAGCTTGAAAGCCTAACAGGAAGTTTAATGAGTATTTTATTGTACCTTACCTAAAACAGAACAATAAACTACGGGCCAGATGTACGACCATTTGGAATTGCAACTCGCAAATTGTGAAAAATAGCGAGTCGCAAGTTGCGAGTCTCAATTCCAAATGTACAACAGTTTCAGAGACACTGTTAGCGGTTCCCAATGGGGTCGCAATATGCGAGGTTCATCAATATTCATGAGGCACTCGCATTTTGCAACCCCATTAAGAATGGCTGGTCCTCCCAGGGAAGGTGGCGTGCTGGGCTCAGCAGACCACCATGTCTGGGACTGCTTTTAAATAAAGCAGCTTTTTTTTTCTAAATGCAGCCCGTTTTCCTTAAAGGAAAACGGGATGCATTTAAAAAAAAAAATGAAAGTTTTTGTTTCATTTTTTAAGGGCAGGCAGTGGTGCCTGGGACCACTGCCTGTCCTTAAAACATGTTTTCGCTTGCATTTGCAAAGGGGAAGTGGACCCCTTCCCATTTGTGACTACATTACCACCTATTTGAAGTAGGTGGTAAATTGTGACTGTTTTGCGACCGCAATTGCGGTTGCAAAACAGTCATACAAAGGGCTCAGAGTCGCAATTAGGAAGGGGTTCTTCTTGAAACGCCCCTTCCTAAACGCAAGTTTCAAACACTATTTATCGAGTCGAAAATAATTTGTGACTCAATTAATAGCGTTTGTACATGGCTCTGTAGGGTTTTTGCATGCGCAAACGGGTCGCTGACCCGCTTGCGCATGCAAAAACAGGTCGGACATCTGGCCCGTTCCCAAGGATTCGTAAGGCCAGTCAGGTGATAGTGTATCAATGAGTTTAAATGCATATTTTCATATATTATGTTATAGTATTCTGAAAGAAACATAGTAGTCCTAGGTAATTGTGAAAGGGAATTATCATGAGTCTAGTGTTTCTCACTAATGTTGAGGAATAATATATAAGGTCTGAGGAAGAGCAGTCTGCATCAAGGCTGCATGCTGATGTTAGCTAGCTCCTTCTTGACATAACATAAAAAAGATTGTGCTTCCTACTCAGAGCAGGCTGTAGACTGGAGTAACACTGGAGTAACACTGAATTATGAGAGCTACATGTGCTACTTGACATTTAGGAAGTGCATATCCTCTTGACAAGATTTTGGAGCGAAAATAGACGTTAGCTAAGGCTAGAAAACACAGAAGAGATCCCATCATATATTTCATCCAACGATTGACTTGCCCTCCACTACAGAACTATTTTGCCAATTTGTTTGATTTATTGTCTGTGTGTATATTTCAGAGAAAAGTGTTCTAGCAGCCCGTATCAAAATAAAATGTATTCCTTGCAGTCTGTGGCAGGATTGATTGGCAACCGATGCTCATTATCACCTGATAAGTAATGGGAAATCTGTGGCTATCAGCCTGTCGATTTCACCTGCTCAATCTGATAAACTACCAAACTTGTTAATTATCAGGGCCTTAAGCTGTTAAGTTGGTTGAAAACTGTTCTTGCTTAAGGGTCAAGGAAAATCTACTGGACTGTATTTACAAGCAGACCAGTAAAAACCCATCATTATCGGCTTCAAGCCCTACCTTGACACCACTTTCTACAAATCTAAGGGGCATATTCTCAAGGACCTGTCGCCGAGTTATCGGCACTTTAGCACAGCCAAAGACGTGATAAATTCATTGCCCCATTCACAAGCTGGTGCTAACAGCCGATAACACCAGTTTACCTGCGATAGCAGCCGCAAAAGACATCGCCATGGATAACCCCGGCAACTATCGCTAATGAGATGCAGAGTAGGCGTTCCCGAGCAAAAAGCCGGGACAACACCACTCCGCAACATTCTCAACAACCAGCCAGATCTGCGAAAAGATCACAAAACATGAGATAAGGTGCGTTAGAAGTAGGAAACTAACACCTGCTCTGACCTGGTGCAAAGTCGGATGACATCCTGCACCAGAAAAGGGAGCACAGCCCACAGCCACACCTAAAGAACAACAGATGCCATGGCGCTACTCATCATGCAGCTCTGCGCCCCTAGAGGGCCACAACACCCACCGCCACCCACCCCCGGACCACCCCCCCCCCCCACCCCGGGGCTCTACCGCAGAATCACAACAATTAACAGTCATGTGAGTACCGAAAAAGCAGAATCAATCATTCACCATTGAAAGTCCAAACAAAATATCACAATCAAATACGTCTCCAAACAACTATTTGGAAGAGTCATGGCGGGTCATCCCTGGACCATCTGTAAGTGACAGCCTGTAAGACAATATTCAAGATAAGAAGGTGTGTCAGGCACTCATCAAAGGACAGAGAGAGAGGGAGAAAGAGAGAGAGGGAGACCGAATAAGGAGCGCAAGGACCCTTGGCTCATACATGCCAACTGTTGCGTGTGTTTTGCGATTGGTGTACCCTAAATCTAAGGCCTGGCATCAATTCCAGCACGAAGGCCACATCACATTCCAGAAATGCAAGCAGTAGTCAGACTAAAATTAGGCATGAAAGCTCCTTTGCCTCAATAGACAAGGAGGAAGGACATCCAAACCTCCAACCTTGGTCTTCAATGCGCCCGGCAACCCCTGAGTGAGATAACATCCCAGACCCTGACAACTCCCACACCACGAACTGTGCTAATGAAAGACCAACGTGTCCACACCCCACACACACTTGTTCCTGCTCGAGCCACACCTGCATGGGATGTCCCTGACATATCTGTAAAAAACAACCCATATGTCCAAACGTTGAACACACATACGACTCATGACTCCGAGCTGTGGCATATCGTCCACAGAACTTCCGCCGGTCTGCGGAGCGCTGGTGGTACGAGACCAACAAACGCAATGGCAGGCAATCCCGGGCACATGCACAACCCCTGTCACGTGGAACTGAACCATGCACAAATGCTGCATCTGTTGGGAGCTCTGCCAATGGCAGTTTTGCGAATCAGTTACCATCTGAGTTTACAGCTTGCATACATCACATGCGTCCAGCCCTGGTTATACTGTCAATCATGCACATTTGAGTGGCCCAGGGAGGTTGGCCTATCCAACACAACAGTAGCTGAACTGGATTATGAACTGTCATAATACCCCCTGTTGGCCCAAGAACAGGAGTGCAACTGGGATACCTGTGCATGGGACGCCCTGATCTGTGGCGTATGTACTGGCAGCAGTGGATGGGAGATTGAACAAGTCATCGTGTGCAGTGACCACATCGAGGCGCTACCGTATTGGGCTGTGTTACAGATTGGTGAAACGTCGTGCACGGAGCACATCTGTCCAGACCAGTTAAGGGATTGGCTCTCCCTCGTGTTCCTTGAACTCAAGAACAACGTACTTCTGGAACTGATTGCCTATGAAGCTGCGCTCGCATTCATGGATGAGTAACTACCTTCCTGCAGCCACAACTGATTGACACCCAGGGCAGAGGTCCCAACACTGTGTTGCATCGTGGAGGAAAGGTCACACATCCCGGGACAACAGTGGACACGTATGCATTTGCCCATCCTCAGAATGCATGTGCGTGCACCTACGTGTGTTGTCACACACCTGTGCAAGGTGATGCAGCCCCATGGGCAGAGCTGCACAGCGTCATTAGGCAACGTTCCTAAATCTGACATACTGCGGGAGTGAGACTACACACATGGCAATGTAGCACGACATGTGACCTTGTCGGTCCCTTTGAAAACCAAAGGGGATGATGGACGGAGTGTTGAACATTAGCCAGAAACCAGTCCCAGGATGCTTGTTTCCGGTCCAGGGAAGACATGGCTTGCAGTTCGGGCTGGACCGTTCCCATGAGGCACAGGGTCAGACTGATTTGCATATGGTCATGTCTAAACTGGTGTGGTGGAGTGAGCTAAAGAATGATGATGAATTAAACCCAGATCAGTTGACTGGGGGTGAGTGCTTGCAATGTTCAACACTCCGTCCATCATCCCCTTTGGTTTTGCCTTGTTGGTCCCTTTCACCTTCTCAATGTCAGCATAGCACACAGTCGGCGCAGTCTGGTGGTACAGCTCCATGCATATCCCATGGGCTGTGAGTCGTGTCCCCTGACACGGGGCAATGAGCAGACGCCAAACATCACATGACTCGACCAGCAAGGCAAGGTGGGCTGAGACCGTTGTCATCCGTAAGGATATGTGTTCATTTTTGCCTCCCCATTTCTTGCACCTCGACATGTTCCCATTCTGCCTGTAAGTGTCTTAAGCATTTGTCTGCCTGTTGTGGCCCATTCCTTGTCCATACTGACACGCACATGCTAATAACGTCTACCCAACTTCACCAGTGTACAACTGTGATCAGTGTTGATTAGTATGACAAATCACGTGCATCAATGAGCATTGTCCGTACACAGGGAGGGACAGACTGCCGCATGTACATTGGTGGTGAATCCATATTGGCAGCTCAACCTCTGTGAGCCGGACATTGTGTATGGGATAGTTGCTGGTAGACCTGTGCTCTTACGTGTCTTCAGCAGTGTGAGTATGGTGTACAACTTCTTGCCATGTGGATCAATGTGGTCCATTAAAACTGACTGTGTCCACACTAATGTGTGTGAGTAGGTCATGCGAAGAGATGTTCTGTAGCCACATGCAATGGGGGACACTATTTCAGGCATGCAACCAATTTTGAAACTTCCACACATAGCCCTATGTGACACATAGACGTGGGGCTATGTTTGGGGGTTGCAGGATTGTTGTTCATGTGCAATGAGGCCACAGCTAGTTTATACCTTCACAGTCATTTAATTGGCCATGTGTGTCAGGGTCAAACATGCACATTTATGACATTTACCAGGGTGTGTCTTTTTGCGCAATCAATGTCCCTACATTCATCCATACTTGCATACGTGAGTGAACATAGACATGACACATCTGTGTGATTTGGAATGTTTTATTCACATTCTGGTGAGTGTCGGAGCTGGAGGGGTACATGGCCAGTTCAAGCACATATAACGTGGTTGCCCATTGCTGGGCCAACCCGAGTCCTTGGGGGAATGCAAGGTTAATCTGAAGAGGAAGAGTTCAGTCCACAGCCAGATTGCTGTGTCATACTCTCCACATCTTACTCCTCTGAGATGTCTTCTGTGTCCGGTGTGTCAGGTGTGTGTGATGGTGTTATGGCTACATCACCATGGGGCACTGACACATCAGGGTGCGAAGGTGATAGGGCTGCATCACTGTGTGCCACTGACACATCAGGGTGAGAATGGTGATAGGGCTGCATCACTGGGTGCCAATGACACGTCAAGGGGCAGAGATGTGCGTGTCGAGGTTCCTGCAGCAGTCATCTGGTACAGGCTCAGAGGCAGCAATGGCTAGATGAGGATCTGCAAGGCATGGAAGATCCCAGCTACATCTCGCTGTTGTTCAGTCGTGGCAGCCCTACTTCGAGCTTGCATCGGCTCCATGGTCTCCATTGTCCTCTGCATCTGTGCCAACTCTGTGCTGTCATCGCTGGAGCCTGTTTGACTAGACAGTTCTTGTATCTAAGTAATGGCCCCAGTGAGGTCAGCCAGGGATTGTTGGTGAGCATGGTGAGGATAGTGGGTGTCTGTTAGGGACTGTTATTGGTCCCTGATGGGACTCAGACACCCACGATTGGCATTGTGTTTGGCTGCCATGAGGTCGAACCCCACCTGCAGCTGATCAGCCATCTTCTCCTGGCACCCTATCACACGGCGTTGGAATTCCATGTGTTGGTTGTGGGGGTCCTTTGAGCCAGCCGTGGTGGTGTGTGCTTCCTGCTGTGTGGTCTGTGCAGGGTGTGGGGTCACTGCAATGCAGCTGAGCTGCCCTGCTCCTGGGGGTGGTGTGCAGAGGCTGTCCATGAGCCGTTGGAGGGTGTCTGGGCAGATGTGCAGGGTGTCCTCTTCATCATCACTTTAGAGATGAGTGGTCTGCTCTGCAGGAGGTGTTGATTGTCCCTCTGCAATGTAACGGGGAGATGCAGGTTAACAGTGTGTTCCATGTATGTGCACGCATTGGAGATGTTTACATTTAGATTGCATGACAGTGTACATTTTGGCTGTTTTGGTGAAGCTGGCTATTTGATGGGAGACAGTGGACATTTCGACTACATGACAGATGTGAGGTTGTACTCGTACATTATCATCTCACAATGTCATGCAATGCCAGATGTGATTGGCCAGTTACTACGCACGAGTGGCACCAGTTGTGTCCTCTGTCCTGTGGTGTAAGGGTTGCACTTTGTACGACATTGTCGTCAATGTTGATGTACTGTGCTTGCTATGTTTGTGTGCAGCATTGTTGGCGAGTCTCCACTGCAGCTCTGATTTGGCGGACCCTTATCCCTTTGAGTCAGTGTGCCTTTGACTTGTGTGCTTTTCGGGTGCTGGGATTTTTGTGTCTTGGGACATTTGTGCTCTTGGACAGTTTTTGAACTTTTGTGCATTGTTTGTCTGCAGATGTGTTTTTGACGTCATGGTGGTAGGTGCACATGGATGTGTCAGAGTGTGACCTGCTCCCTTACGGATGTGGTCCACATTCAGCCACCTCAAAGTCGTCTCGTGCACCATGTCATGTATTGTGACTGCAGTCATGCTATCTGTCATGCAGTGTCACTTGCATTGTCCGTGTGGCTCACGGAGCCTCTGCTTTTCATGATTCAGCACATCTGCATGGGTAGGTTGTGGCATTGGTGATATGGAGGGGGGCCCATTTGTGCACATTGTGGAAGGTGGACTACTTGGTGTTTCTATGAGTGCTGCAGTGTGCCAAAGATATCAGGAACATGTTCCAAATTCATTAGGGGTGTGCAGTGTGCTGCTCATTATTGTGCATGTGTGCCATTGTGCCCATCTCCCTCCGTCCCCCTAGTCCCCGGTCGTTACTCACCCTGTACCTATTGGGTCAGGTCATATCGAGCAGTGTCCAGGCCCCCAACTCCTGCCACCGTCTCCACATGATGACTGTGGCCACTATTTCCTCCAGCTCATCCAGCTCCTCCTGTGGCGCAGGACTCCCACCTCCAGTCACCTTTGCTCCCTTCCTCTTGGCAGCGAGTTTCTCCTTGGTTTGGCTGTGCACTTCATGCCAGCACCTCTTGACCTCCTCCATTGACCTCATCGATACTCCGGCTGCATTCACGTTGGTGACGATGGACTGCCATATTTCCGTTTGTGTTGCCAATAACGCAGTGGGGGTGACGAACAGTTGTTGGTAGTGTTCTATCACCTCCGTGACTGTCAGGACTGTCAGGCCTAAAATAATAAATAAACCTTTTGCAAGGATTAAAGTCTTAAAAACTAACAATCAAAGAAAGAGGCGCTGCACCCTGAGCCTACCTAAAGATCAAACTGAATCTAAGATGGCCGCTGGTACAGGAACTAAGGAGCAGCAGGTTAGCGCTCTAGTGTTCCACAACAATCACGCAGATCCAGGTGTTGGTTCGTTGCTGCGGCACACTTCACTGAGTATCTGAGGAGAGAAGGTTGCCTTGAAACGCGTCGCGAAGTTAGTCAGGGAAAACAAACTTTGTCACGCTACAGAGAACTCGAGTACTGTTCGGACCTGAGTAGAGAAGCGTTCTAAGTAAGACTGTTCCAATTTTTAGTTAAAAGGCGGTGTTCAGCGCTTAACTAGGAAGCGTTCTTTTTCAGTCAAGCGCATATCATAGAAGTAATTTTTGTGTTGAGCTAAACAAGCGGCGAGCATGGAAACAGCGCAGTATATATTATTTGTAAGAGCGCATTACTAAATGTATATATTAGCAATTTGTTGGCAAGGATCTGATATAAGCGCAGGTTAAAATTAGAAGTTAAGGTTCATATCCAGGAATCTCTGGAAACTCCAAGTTGGTGAAGAGGAGCATTCAAACAATTGAGAAAAAGATAAGAGAAACTAGAGAGTAGTGATAAGTAAAGATTTACAGCCATTTAAAGGCAGAATAGGAGAGTGGTTAAAGAGGAAGATACTTACCATCACAGAATCCAGTTGAGGCGCTCTTCCAGAGTCTAGTGGGTGAGGAGTCTGAAAGAAAATAAAGAATAAATAGAAGTAGAGTAAGTAGTAAAAACTAACATTATTAATTATTTAGTAACAGCACCACAGAAGACATCACACAACAAGAGTAGTAAATAGAAGAGAAACATTGGTCACTACAGACAAGGTAGATACACAGGAAAGGAATTCACAATAACGTAGAACGGCAGGGTTGGAGACAGAAGGAAATACTAATGTAAAAAATTTCTTTTTTCAGTCTAAATTCACCTGTCCAGTCCAAAAGAGGATAGAAGATAGAAGGGCGTCAACATTGAAGAACGAAGAAGATCCTAGTGACTGTCTCTTCTCTGTACCATCCCCTTCCCCCCCTTGGAATTCCTTGGTGTACTCGCTTATTTTTCTAAAGAGCGTGGCGCTGGGAAAGCTAGGAGAGGCATTGGGAATTTACGACATTCTGCTCCCGTGCATGAGGGAAGAGCTCTAGATCTTGACAGTGACGATGATCTGGTCTTCCTGCAGACTGAACCCAGTCTTCCTCTTCTCCTTGCCCTTCCCCGACACCGGGGTTCCGGGCTGGTCCTCCGTGCGGCTTGTGGGGTTCGGGTTGACTTCTGCACTCGGTTCCGGTGCATCCATGGTGCTACGCAGTTTGATTTGGTTTTGGTGTGTTTTTTTTGTTGTTTTTATGGTGGGAATTGCAGGCCTGTGGCAGGTTTTTGCTGATTTTTGTATCGCGATTTGGGCATCGCAACTTTTTTCACGTTTGTGTTTGGCATTTTTGCGGCATCGCGTTGATTTTAGCGTGGTCATTTGACGCATTTTCATGGGACTATCGCATGGTGCCGCCGGCTTGGGAATACCACGTTAACACGGAGTTATTTTCCCGCGATAGACTGCGATGTGAAGAGTTGCGTTAAGCTACTTTTGCAATGGTTATCACATGTTCTTGAGAATATCCCCCTAAGTCTGGTTTGATACAGTCCCATATGGTATTAACACAATGCATTTCCGGTGAATCCTTGCCCTTTGTGTTATGAGAATGACTGTATCATATTTTATGTAAACCTGTGAGAAGTATGAGCATTACCTTGATATGTAGAGGCCCATTAGTATGTCGGTCGGATCGCCACCACCCACATGGCGGTGGCTATCCGCCCGACATTTCTTCCCGCCCACATGCCAATTCCCCCCCACCATATTACTATGGCGAGGGAGACCCCGGTGGACGGAGACGCCGTCCGACGGTAGGCAATCCGTCCGATTGCCTACCGGGCGGAAAAGCAGTTAATATGGTGACGGTGTCTGGTAGACACCGCCATCCATATCATGATGCCAGCGGGGTGTTGCCTTTCCATGGCGGCGTTGGCAAGCGGTCTTCCACATTGGGGGCCTGTAGCGGGCCCCCAGGGATTCTGGGGGGTGAGGGGTGCACATGGGGGGTACCTATGGTACCCCCCTGCATTTCAATGTACAACGTGGCAGGCACCGCACAGTGCCTGTCACGTTGTGCATTGAAAGGCACAACTTGCTTTTGTGGCATTGCGGCAGGCAGTGCTGAAAGCACCGTCCTCCTATGTCATGAATGCGGGATGCGCCCGCCAGTGTGGCGGGCGCATCCTAATTGTAGATGCGGGACCGCAGCATGCATTGTGGGCGGTCCCGTTTCCCGGGTGTGTGGTGGGCGGACAAAGTCCGCCCACACTACTAATGACCCCCATAGTGTCCACTGTACTAGATTAGTTGTAAAACACTCATGTGTATGTGGTTATTGTTGTGTTCTATGTAGTGATCTTAGCCCTGGGAGGTCCGGCATTTGTGTGGAATGCTGAACCTTAAACTTGAGGGCTGGAACTCGGGGATTCTGTGTGGGAACAGTATTTGTGCTAATATAAGGGATGTACTCCAAAGACAGCAACAAAAAGGTTTGACTCTAAAGGAATCTAAATGCAAGTTGAATTGTGATGAGGTGGAATATTCTGGACCCAATATCTCTAAGAACGCAATCAAGCCTAAACAAAATCATGTCAAAGCTGTGGAGGATGCCTCAGTATCAAAGACTAAGGAACAATTGTCATTTTTTGGGCCTTACAGAGTTCTAGATTCATAGATAACTATGACGTCAAAGTTGAAACTTCACTTAGATTGTTGAGGAATAACTGACTTTTTGTGGAAAGTAGAATAAGATCAAACTTTCATGGAGCTCAAAAAAGAACTGGTTAATGCACCTTTTCTAAAGTCATTTGATGTTAGGAGGGAGTGCATTGTTGTCGTTGATGCCAGCAACTATGGGTTGGGGGCCACTCTGTTACAAAAACTAAGTCAGAGAAGTATGTAGTGTTGAATGAATTCCATGCACTTAGAATCTGAGAACAACTACCCCGTCATTGAAAAAGTGCTATTAGTTTAAACCGGTATGCAAACATAATATCAATGTCTAAATATCAATATATCGATGTTTAAATTTTGATATGACAGAATATCAGCCATCAAGAATATCGTCGACTAGGATATCGACATGCAGGTAAGAAATATTGTTTTAATTAATATTGATGTTAGTAATACTGTTAGTAAAAATATTGTTGTTAATAATATCTTTTTTTGTGTTGTTTTTTTTAGCGTTTTGCATCTTAGTATATGAGTTAAAAGTGTAGCTTATTTTTGTAATTAATTTTATGTTAATTTTTGCATATTTTAGTTCTGTAGCGGGTTATGGGTTTATAGGGGAATAGGGTGGGAAGTAATTTAATTATAGTATATTTATTAATACATTTTTAGAAGTTATCAATTTTTTTTAAAACAGAAATATTGTGTTTTAGTTCCGTAGAGGGTTGTGGGTTTTATAGGGGAATAGGGTGAAAAGTAATTGAATTATAATTAATTAATCAATAAGTTTATTAATTAATATGTATGTAATTAATAATTTATATTGTTAATTGTGTTAAACATGTTAATAACTAGCTATTAATTGGATATTAATTATTATAATTGGTAAATATGTTAATTGTGTAATTTTTTATGAGTTGCTTGTGGGTTGATAGGGGAGTAGGGTGGGAAGTAATTTAATTTTAATAACATTTGCATTATTTTCTTATATACAATATTTATTTAAAGTTATTTTATAGTGTTAATTGTGTGAACTAATTTATTTGTTATTGTTTTTAATTTGCTTATTAAATGTTATTAGTTAATTAATTAATTGTTAAATAATTAAATTAAATGTGTAATATTTTATATTATTGGTGGTTACGTTTATAGGGGAATGTAGTAGGAGGTAAATTATTTTTAGGATAGGATAGGATAGGATGGTCATTTATAGAGCGCATACGTATGCCGGAGCGTCTTGGCGCTGGTAGAGAGAGAGAGAGAAAGGATGTCTTCATCCGCGAGTCTCGTCAAAAAGCCATGTTTTTAACTGTTTCCTGAAGGCCAAATGATTGCCTAATGATTTCATAGAATGAGGAAGCCTTTTCCAAAGACTAGCAGCCCGGAAAGAAAAGGCTCTGCCACCCCATCTGACTTTACGTATCCGATTTATCTTGATGAGGCTTTGTGTGGTAGACCTTAAAACCCGGCTGGGCACATATGGAACGAAAAGCTTCTGAACGTCCTTGGCTCCTCCTCCAAATATAGCCTTGTGCACTAAACATATTGCCTTAAATTCTATGCGCTGCTGGATCGGGAGCCAGTGTAATGTTTTGATGCCGCCAGAGATAGAGTGGTCTCTGGGTACAGCAATCAGGAGTCTGGCAGCAGCATTTTGCAGAGTCTGCAACCTCTTCATCTGGGTCTTATCTATGCCTAACAGCAAGGCGTTGCAGTAGTCAAGTCTCGATAGTACAAGCGCCACCACCACCGTCTTGCGAAGGTCAAATTCGATGAGAGGAAGAGTCTTCCGCAACGTCCTTATTAAAAAGGAACACGCTGAAGCAAGATTGCTGACATGTGCTGAGAAATTGAGTTGATTGTCAAAGAGCATACCCAGATTCCTGACTTTATAGACGGGACTAGGACATTCCCCCGCCTCCATCGGCCACCAAGATCCATTCCACACCGGGCTGCCCTGGCCAAACTCAATGATCTCGGTCTTCTCTGTGTTAATTTTCAGGAAACTCTCCCGCATCCAGCTCATAATCTCAGACAGGCAGCTATGGAATTTAAGAGCCACCTGTTCAGAATGATCCATGGTCGAGACTATGAGCTGGGAATCGTCAGCATAGGAGATAATGGTAAAACCGTATTTCCTGATGAGCTTGGCCAAGGGGGATACGTAGATGTTGAAAAGTGTTGGTGATAAGGCAGAACCCTGCGGTACCCCACAGGGTAGCTGGAAAGTGCTAGATTGTAGACCATCCCATAGCAGACTCTGTTCCCTACCTTCGAGAAAGGAAGAGAGGAGCGACAGAGCGGTTCCCTGCACACCGATGTTTTGAAGTTTGCGCTTCAACACTGTGTGGTTAACAGTGTCGAAGGCCGCAGACAGATCTAACATCACCACCACTGCCCTACCTCCCCCATCCACGACGCTATGCATTTTCTCCGCTGCCACCAGGAGTGCTGATTCCGTGGAATGCTGAGCGCGAAAGCCGTGCTGAGAAGGGTCGAGCAGCTCATGGGAAACCAGATATTCTGTTAAGGCCCGGTTTAACTCCCTCTCCATGACCTTAGCCGCCAAAGGGAGTGCAGCAATCGGACGGTAGTTCTTCAAGATGTGCGGATCCAAAGTAGTTTTTTTTAGCAATGGTCTAATTATTGCCCTCTTCCAACTTGAAGGATAACTACCAGACGCGATAACTTGATTGATCAGCGGGGACAGCTCTCCAGCGATAACCTCAGCCGCACGATGAAATACTGCTGGGGGGCACGGGTCGAGAGGTGATCCTGATTTCTTTATGGTAATCAACCTACACGTTTCCTCCACAGAAATGGGAGCAAAATTGCTAAAGCCCGTGTCGTCCTTGAGATTAGCTACCTGCTGCTGGTCGCCACAGTCCACATTGGTAGAAGAGCTCATAAAGTCGCTATGGATGATCTGAACTTTCTCCTGAAAGTACAGAGCTAATTTTTGGCATGTTGCTAGGTCAGGCCGATATGTGCTGTCTTGAGGAGGCTTAGAAAGAACCGATATGGTCTTAAAGAGCTCCTTTGCTGAATTACCGGCTTCCCTGATCTTAGTGGCAAGAAAAGCGCTTTTAGCTGCAATTATTGCTGCCCTGTAGGCTGTGAGAGCGCAATTATACTGTTCTTTGCCCTCCACACTATAGTCCCTTCTCCACCTGCGCTCTGCCCTTCTGCAAATGCTCTTCTGTGCCTTAAGCTCCTTGTTATACCATGGCGCAGATGGTTGAGTTCTTCTGGAACCCAGCAGCTTCTCAGGTGCTACTTTGTCCACTGCCGCCGCCAGCCAACCCTTAAAGAGCAAAGCAGCCTCCGAAGAGTCTGAGCTATGAGTAAGATGCAAACCACCGAGAGCAGAGCAGAGATTGTCAGTGGTCACCTGAGACCATGGTCTAATCTTCTGCTTACCTGGCCTAGGGCCCTGGGCGCGCACTGGTGCTCCGGTTGCAATGTTGAATAAAACAGCCCTATGGTCAGACCAGGGGAGAATCATAGTATTCACTATTTCCAGATTCATATTGTTAGTGAAGATACCGTCTAAGGTATGGCCCAAACTGTGAGTCGGGCTCTTGACTACCTGATTAAAATCTAATGCTGCTAGATTTTCAATTAGCACGGCCACATCTGGCTGCTCCGTAAGCTCTAGATGATAGTTAAAATCACCTAGAATCATAAACGGATGGTAGTCTATCCGAGATTCTAAGAGTTGCATGAGCTTTTCTGGAAAAATAGTCTTGGGCCCAGGTGTACGATAGACTAATACTCCTTGACACTTATAAGAGTTGCCAGCATAGATAGTGAAGAAGAAAGCTTCTGCGGGAAGATCTAAGTGTGTCTCCGTACGAATTTTTAGATGTGTTGCATATGCAATAGCTATCCCTCCCCCTCTTTTGCCTATTCTATCCTGGGAGGTAACCACATATCCTGTAGGCAAGGCAGAGTTCCAGTCTGGACCTGATGAACTATCCGTCCAGGTTTCGGTTAAAAAGATTATGTCAGGCGCACTGCGTTCGATCAAGTCGTAGATTTGATAGCTGTGTTTATGCAGAGAGCGTACGTTTACCAAGATGCAGCTAAGTGTTTGCGGTGTTCTAGCTCTTGTTGTAATGTGCTCGTCCTCTGGGTGCTTACTCACTGCCACTGCTATGTGCTGGCTGTTCCTCGCACACTTCATTAGCACCCCTATATGCTGCCCCTCCTTCTGGAAGTCACATCTAGTGCAGGGTCCAGGCTCTAAGGATTCCCCACATGGGTCCCAATCATGGGACCTGCATGGTACAGTGTCCAGCGCCAGCAGCTCGCCTCTACTGTAAAGGTGAATATGAGCGGGGGCAGGGGTTTCGGCGATGGGCGCTGAGCGGGCGCGGACGGGCGCAGACGGGCTTGCCTTTGGCGCGCCATCGGCGCGCCTCCGGCGCGCCCGCTGCGCGCGCCCGCTGCACGGTCGTCTCAGCGCCACTTTTGAATGTATTGGCCCCGCCCACCCTAACTGACGCGTCAAGCCCAGGTGCGATGCGGACCCGCCTAACCGGGTCCGCTTGGGTCGAGCGTCAAGATAGCAGAAGGAACAATCGGCGGCCACAATACAGTCAGTGAGTGATATACAGTGTGCAAGTTATGTTATGTGCAAAAATGCATTCGGCGGCAGTTCACCACCGATAGTTCTGCTTTTAGGGACAACACAAGCACGCTTATAGGAAAAGTGCAGTCACTGAATTAAAAAACCCAACTGTGATTCCAGTATTTAAAACAATACAAAAGCAATTTAAAAAGCATGCAGTCACAATTTAAAAGTCGCCGCCATAAAAACAACACTTTCAGGCAATATTTCAACAAGGATGGGGGAGCGAACTAATATTGCAACGCAGCCCTCTCTACTACTAACTTGAAAAGTTAATTATTTGTTAATTATTTGTTAATGAATGTTAATTATTTTGCAGGAGTGGGAATTCTAAATTATTCCCCTCCGCTATCTAACAATTTCCCTACTGTTACACTTGGTGGAGTGGGAATAGTAAATTATTCCCACCCGCTATCCAACACTTTCCCTACTGTTGTCTCACTGGAGTGGGAATAGTAAATTATTCCCCTCCGCTAACCAACACTTTCCCTACTGTTGCACTTTCTGTAGTGGTAATAGTAATTGTATTCCCTACGCTATTCAACATTTCCCTACTGTTATAGTTAATGTAGTGTAATTAAAAATATATATATATATATTAATATTAATATTTTAATTTATTATATATATCTTTTATTTGTATATTTATATTACAGGTTTATGTATATATATGCATTTATAACTTTTCTTATGTTTCTAACTTTTTATAATGAAATAAAATATGTATTTATTAATATTATTAAATAAGTATATAAAAAAAATGTATGTTTAATTGTTTTTTATATTACATTCATCATTTATCAGTTTTTAACATTTTTAAATAATTCTAACTATAGGGCCTATTAGGATGGCGGGCGGACTTTCGTTCGACCGCCACCCTAGCGGTGCTGGGACCGGCTGCCAGTGGTGCGGCGGTCCGGCACCGGCGATTAGGATGCTACCGCCACCGTAGCGATGGCATCCTCCATTCCCAGCATTGTGGCGGGCGGTGCTCACAGCACTGCCCACCACAATGTGGGGAATGCACGGTGCCTGCCACTTTGTCCGTGCCAATGTACCCCCCATGTGCCCCTCCCACCCCCCAACATCCAGGGGGCCCGCAACAGGCCCCCAACTCAGGAATCCACAAATTAATGTTTGATGGGTTCTGGGATAAAGTGGTACCGCCTTCTGGGCTATAAAAGAATATTATCCAGATTGGAAATGAAGGACATGTGGGCATGTCTGCTACTAAAAGTCTCATTTCAGAGTTCTATTGGTGGCCTGGAATGAATGGTATCGTGGAGGAAATGGTGAGGAAGTGCAGTTTGTGTGCAAATAGTGATATGATGGTAAACCCATGTGTCACAGGATCTTCACCTACTAGTTAGCTACTGGGCCATGGAGGAAGTTGGGAATAGAAATATTCGGCCAATTTTTTGCCATACCTAGGAGAGAAGCATTTGCCATTGTACTTGTGGATAATTTTTCAAAATTGCATGAGGTTAAAATGACAAAGAAAGTAACTTCAGAGGTGATCATTGAGTTTTTGGAAGTTTGTTTTGTAGAGAGGGTTTACCTGAAGAGTTGGTTTCTGTCAATGGACCCCAATTTATTAGCAAATCTTTCAAAGATTATTTGACAAGGTGTGGTGTGAAACACAAAACAATACGCCAATTATTATTCCCAGTCCAATAGTCAGATTGAGAAATTTAACTGTGTAGTAAGAAAGTCCATTCAGTTAGAATGCAATGGAGGTTAACCTTGGAGAAAGGCTGTACAAGCCACCTTTCTGTCATATCGTCCCGTGCCGAATTCTGTCACAGGAGGTTCATCATTTGAACTAATATGTGTTAGAAAGCCATGATTTAAACTGTCTCCTTGGTGGTTGAAGGAGTGTTGTGAGGAATCTGAAGTTTGCATTGACTATAAGATTAGGGAGCGTGTGGAAATTTATCAAAGGAAAATAAAGCATAGCATGAATAAAACCAGAAATAAAAGGTCAGATGTTAGAATTTGTGTGGGTGATTGGGTTCACATTAGGATGCCGGTCACAAGTGGTAAAGAGTTAACCAAGTGTTTGGAACCTGCTTTGATAGGCATGCTAATGAGAAGGCTTTTAAACTTCAAAGAGGAAAAGTTTGGAATGTGAGTTGGGTTTCTGTTTTCAGACGTCCTGTGAGTACTGGAACTAGGGATCTGGTGAAATGCCCGAGAAGGGAGGGTGCTTGTAATGTCTTCATGGATGTGCAAGTGGGTGAAGATGTGGGGGAACCAGCAGGAGTGGATTTTGCTTCCAAAAATGGATTGCATGATAAGGTAATGGAGGATGTGGTGAGAATAAGTTCTAGGACTAAACGTCTGGCAAATTTCTCAGAATATATCAAGTATTAATTTCATGTCTACAGTGATTGAATATTGTGGTATCTGGTTTTTGTCATTTTTGTATATACTTATTGTTTATAGTTTTAGAATAATTTAGGTTGTTTTTTGTTGTTGTTTATTGTTTTATAAAGGGGAAAGGTGTGTTGTGTTCTATTCAGTGATCTTAGCGCTGGGACCTTCTGGTATGTGGGTGGAATACTGATGGTGGAACTCCAGGGCTGGATCACAGGGATTGTATGTGGGGACAGTTGGAGGAGCAAGGCATCTTGCAGTGGCTGTATTTGTTGTGGCTGCTCCTATATTTATATATAATAAACCTTACATGTGCAGCTTCGTGGTGTCCTCGTTACTACAGTTATTTATAAGAATGCAGTTGGAAAAATGGTCACATTGAAGTATTGAGGACATGTTTTCGAGTTATATTCATCAGTGTATTGTCTCTGGGAATCTGTTCTTGTTTCAGCACTCTCTAATGTATATCATGGTTCGTGCTCATATGACAGTGTTCATTCTTGCTTCACTTGGTTAGTTACTAGAGCTTTCAACTAATTAGTGAGGCACTCCTGGTGTGCTGTCTAGTTTCATTTCGCAACCTATAATAACACCTGCCCCTGGGGTGTTACCTAATCTGTTTTTCAAGCAAAAAAACTGAATCTGTGCTCAGATTTGCACAGATCCTGCCTATTGATTTTAGCTGTTTGAAATCCTGTTGCAGTCTTACATTTTATGCGCAGGAACCTCTTCCTACTTGGTTGTGGAGTCACTGATAACGCCACCCATGTGCTCTTTGTACAATACTGTTCATCCCATTTATTTACACTCTGCGTGATGCCACACTTACTGCCACTTTACCAGTGATTACAAGTATATTAAATATGCCACTTGGGTATAAGCCAATCTAACATGTTTTAAGGAGAGAGCGCAAGCACTTTAGCACTGGTTAGCATTGGTCAAGAGACCTAAGGCCAGCAAAAACGAATTCAGCCAAACCAGAATTCTGAAGGCAAAAAGTTGAGGTGAAACCCATGCCAAGGATGCCAGGTCTAGCACTGTAATGTAACATAAAAGTAACTTGTAAAGTGCAACTGTTACTCCGTAGAGTGTCCTGGTGCTCTGCACTAGCAATGTAGGGACCGAGAAACGAGAGACAAAAGAACAGACTTAGTTCTTCAATAAAAGCCATGTATTCAGCACCTTGCCTGTACATTGTTTACAATTATATTGAATTATCTTAATACTAGTAAAATAAAGGGTGCTGGATTTTGTAAAAGACTATGGGCTAGATTTAGATCTTGGCGGTATTACCATTGTTCCACCACAGCAGTGGTTCCAAGTACGCCATTAGGCTGACGGCGGTACGCGCTCCATATTTAGATGTGGCATCATCAGACTGGCTCCCGCTGCGATGGCAGTCTTCTCAGCTGGCTAACACTACTCCATCAGGCTGGTGGGTTTGCAACAAGCTGATTTAGATATCCCTGTTGTGCTGGTAGAGCTCTGAAGGTGGAGTCCTTATGAAGTGAGGCCATAGTGGTGTGGAGATCAGTAAGTACTACTTATTATTATCTCACTACATCTGTATGTTGTGAATCTGTCAATATGTATATGTAGGTAATGTATAATGCCATTTATGTTACATATAGCATTGCACACGAGTAACATACACACTATTGTATGTACACTCACAGTCAGCACACGCAAAACACCCACGACCACCACCACCACCAAATAAATATTTTATTTCTGTGTCAATACAGTTGGGTACATTTTACTGCAATAATTCATAGGATGAACACTTATGCATGATGCTTAAAAAAGTGCATATTAGAGCAATGTAGAAAATAAACAAGGCGAAATCTAATGTTAAGACATGATTGATAGTGAGACAAATGACACAGAAGCCTACCTTAGATTCCGGCAACAGTATTGTTGCTGAGCATTGTGTTCAAGTAGCAACAGCACAGGAAGGACTTGGACAATGGGGTTCAAGACAGAAACTGAGTGAGAACTGGAAAAAAGGTATATTTTCACCTATTTTTCTTTGTTTTCGCCAACCCGAGTTTGGAGGTTTCCCTGCCATAGTTGCCTCAATGGTAAGACACATCGTAGTTGTCTTGGTGGTATTCTTGGAGGGACTCCCTCTGACAGCTGCTTTTGCCTATGATGCCATCGACTTGGGAGGAAGTTTCTGGCGGAGATGGCGGGTCTCTGACGGTCTTCCCTCCAAGGACCTGCCAATATCTAAATGCAGCGGGTGGACCGACAAGTCAGGGGGAGGGCACACTGGCAGAAAAGTGACAGCCGGACCAGATCTTCCTAGATCTAAATCAGGACATATGCCTTCTTTCATGTTGAAGGATCCTTTTGCTGCTTCACCTACGCCACTCAAAATAAGCAGCTTGGTACCATGTTTATCATTTGTTTATGCAATGCAACGCAGCAAGACACCTTGCTGTGCTATACTGCACTGAGTGAAAGGGAGAAGTCAGGAATGCACCATATCTACTAAGCTATGGTGCATTCCTATTATCCTCTTTCTACATGTGCTGCAGAATCCAGGACACATTGAAAGAGGAATAAACGAGGGAAATAAAGATATTTTTCCTTGTTAAGACTCCTGTGGGAAGGCATAGCATTTTGACACATTCCCGGATCTACCACTCATGGTAAATCTCTGAATGCACTGAAATCCATGGGAGAACACCCATGCTAGCCCCAATGATCGCCACCCTGGGGCAGAGTAATGCAAGAGAGTGACTTGCGCTGCCTTGCACTACTCCAGATTTACCAAGCATAGCACGGCCAAACCAGGTGGCCTTGTGTACCTTGGTAAATCTCACCTTGGTTTAGCATCACGCTTGCATTACCTTGCACAGCGCTAGAGTGACGCAAAACTTTGATAAATATGCCCCACTGTCCCCATAGCATCTTCATGTTTAGGCCTGTTAAAGCAACTAGTGAGTCTTTTTGAGAAGGGAACACCCCTGCAGCAATGATTACTAAGAGGTATTGTGTGTGTTGACCAGCATGCCTACTCAGGTGAAGAGGAGGAGTGAGTTTGAGGGGAGGTGGCATAATGTGGCGTCTATTCTAGGAATACTTCCACTTACTGATGACGTCGGAGGGGAGGGCAGTACACTAACACTGGCAATGGAAGGTGGCACAAGTGACAAGAAACAAAGGAGGTTTGGGGGCATGAGAGATTCAGAGATTTCCAAATGGGCTAGCAATGGATCTCATGTATAGAGAGTTAGACGTTTGATGCCTTTTGTGATGAGCAAGGTATTGGCCTATGTCAGTAGGTAGATGGACCTTCCCATGGTTTCTCTATTTAGTTGTCAGGCCTTGGCCCAGTCTAAAAGAGCCTTTGTTGTTTTTGGCACACAAAAACAAGTGGTGCCCTAGAAAAGGAAGATTATTGCCCAAAAGTTTATTTGGGTTAAAGCGCTATCAAGCTTTAAATAAATAATAGTTAGCAGCACATTGTAATGAGTTTGCTGTTCCCCTCATTCTAGGTATTCACAAGGAAGTTTCCACGAGGTTTCCAGATCTCACAAAAACAGCAACCATCCTGGGCGTGACCTAATAAATAAGCTGCACCAAAAGCCGTGAACTCTGCTTATTATCACTGTTCTTGGAATGACAGCAGCATCTCTTTGGTGTTTTCTCTTTTAAAATCTAGTTTATGTAGTCTCAGCAGGTGTTGGTATAGCTCTGGAAAACAGGGACTTAAAATATGCTCTCCAACAATTGAATCACACAGTCCCACACATGTGTTAACCAAACTACCCTTTGCCTCACCATCTAGTGCCTTGCTCAAGTACCCAACATCACCCTCCTGGGACTGGCAAGACAGTGTCTTACTGTCTCTGTCACTCAATCCACACTCTTCTGGGCAGTCTCCACACTCACATGCCAGGACTTCTTCCATGGGGGGACCCCGCTCCCTTCATCTCTCATCTAAAGTCAGTAGAGTGTCCCTCCCACCACTAGGAATATGATCCCCTGTGCCAGTTCCCCAATCCACTTCAGGGAGGCTGTGCACCACTGGAGCTACTTCATAAACCTGAACCCCCACGGTTGTGTCGAACCCCTCCTTCAAGGTAGGTGCCACATCCCTGGGTGTGTATTCTGCTCCCTCAGCACTAGATAACACCTTGTTGCTGTCACCATCTGAGCTGTACTCCACCTCCAGCCCAGCCAAGCTCACTTCCTGAGCTATACACACTTCTTCTTGTTGGGTTAAGGCCCTCTTGGCCCCAGCCCCCTCGAGCTACTCATCACACTCTCTCAGCCTCTGCTCACAAGCTAAAAGCCATACTGAATTTGGGCTGAATTTGGGCTGCCTCTAGATCCTCCCTGGACCTTCTCTTCAAAGGCAGACCCCTTTCCTTGCAGAACACACATAGTTCCCTCATCGTACAGATGAACAAGCACCAGAAGTCAAGTTCCATTTTCTCAAGACTTCATAGATTCAACAACTGACCAGAGTCTCAGTATCAATAATAGTTCCAGGAGGACACCAGAAAACAGAAAAAGCAGTATGTGGTTGCATAATAGTCTGCACTATACTATTAATGTACACCAATCACTGTATGTGAGGCACAAATGCAAGTTCAGATACTCACCGCTGACAACCAATGTTAAAGATGGGGGTCTCTAGTTGGCCGGGGTAGGTAACTTTGTCCAAGTAGGAACCCTTCTTCCTAGCCAGGGTAAGGAGGATACACTTCTAAAATGATTCCTGCTCACCCCCTTGATAGCTTGGCACAAGCAGAGAGGCTTATCTCAGAGGCAGTGTAAAAAGCATTTGTGAACACATACAGTAATACAGTGAAGACACTACAATGGACACCACACCAGTTTAGAACAATAAGCAATCTTTGTCTAAACCAAAACAAGACCAAACGAAAAACATCCACAATACAGTATTAAAAATATGATTCTTAAAAGGTAGAAACAGTTCAGTTCAAAGAAAATGTGGGATGTGACACTTTTACACAAAGTATCTTGGATGCGTCGAAAAATGCAAGCAAAAAAGGCCACAGGAAAGGTGATGTGTCGTTTCCTTACACTCAGGGAAGGTGATGTGTTAGTTCCTTGCTCCAGGGGAGGTGATGTGTTGGTTCCTTACTGCTGCGCAGGGGAGGTGATGTGGCTGTTCCTTACCGGAGAGCAGGTGATGCGTCGGTTTCTTCCTGACTGGGGAGGTGATGCATCGGTTTCTTACTGCATCCCCCAACAATATGACAGACTTGGCGCTTCAATGCCATGTGTGATGATCTGATGAGTTGCGTTGGTTTTTCCCCAACCGGGCCTGCGTCAGAATCAGTCGGTGATCTTGGACGTCGGAAATCAGTTCATAGGATTTGTCACCCAGCAGACAATTCAGCCGCGAGCAGGCGCTGCGTCGATTCTTCGACAGCGGCGATGCGTCGGAAAATTCTTCTTGCACCGCTGCGATGCGTCGAAAAATAGGCGATGTGAAGATTTTCACAGTTCTTGCAGTTACAAGTCCCAAAACAACCTCCAGAGTCTCAGAACACTGGCAAGCACCGCTTAGCAAGTAGCAGGTCAGAACTGCCAGCAAAGGAGTTCAGGGGGGACTGAGGGTGAAGTTTTTGTATCACTGATACTTCAGAACAGGAGGCGAGCTCAATTAAAGGCCTTGGAGATCTTTCTCAAGCAGGGTAGACAGAAAACAGAAACATAATTTCCCTTTCATTGACAGAAAGTAGCCACTGCAGGCAAACCCCAGGCACTGCTTCGCACTGAGAGCTGGAGAGATGTCATTTTCAGCAGATCGTGTAAATCACCCGACTGACTGAAAGAATTAACTACTTGGACTTTTGCCAAACCTCTTTGACTCGTGTCTCTTGTGAGGTCAAACATAAATCGACCCCGTTTTTTGGAAAAAGAAGCATAATACACGCGCAGTGATTAATGACTCTTGCGCAGGGCTACATACACTCCTCCGTCCCGAAGAAGACCCGCCGTGACGCTTAAAAAATGTTTGCGCCTTACATAGGTTCGAAACGTCGACGCATACTAAGAGTCTACGCAACGTCTCAGTTCAAAAGCCTATTCACATATGAACAGGAGGCGTATGCGATCAATCATATGGACTTTACCAAAAATCGCACTTTCCCAACTATTCCTTTATTTGTTATACTAAGTGTACTAAGTGTATTGTCTGTATTTACTTCTACATGTCACCCCTCTTTCACAATTCTTTCAATTGTACCATTGTAGCCCAATTTATTTGTTACTTCTTAAAATATTGATTGAAACTTTCGCTTGGGTGTTGTTCTTTTCTCTTCCTAAATCATGGATACATGTTACATGAAATGTTTTTATATTGTGAACATCCCAAAGCAATTGTATTTCCCCGACAGAACCATTGTAGCCATATAATACAAATACCCAGGTTCTGAGGGACACAGGGTCACCCCATTATTTTTCATAATAATGGCCAACCCCAGACAGCAAACAGCACAGGAGCAGTATTCCTCCTCAGTTTCTCTAGCTCTTCTCCTTGGCAAAGGTTCCTCTTGATTACCAGAAGTTATATAAACGTCTGGGCCCCTCTTTTTATACAGTAAAATCCTTTCTTCTCTGTGGCAGAGAATCTCTTTGCCCAGCAAAACTAGTTTTGTCCTCACGGGTGCAGCTTCCTAGCAGGAGGTGGAGACAGCATTGTGGAAGGCAGACCAGTTCCATTCAGGTGAAAGGAAATCTCCTCCCCCTTCTCGAAATGCAGTCCAGGTCTATTCAGCCCAGCTCTGACTCATCCAGCCTCTCTGGAGACACTGCACATCCCCAGCCCCAGTCACTCCAAAGCCAGACAGTCAATAACCATCCTAGCAGAGGCACACTGGATGGCTAAGCAAGAAAATACCTACTTTCTAAAAATTATATTTTCAAACGCAGAATGTAAAAATCACCCTCGCATGCATTTTAACATTCTGAGTTTAGGCATACTAAACTTGTGTTTCCTACCTTGCTCCCAGGGGTAGTTGTTTATAAGATGTTATAAGCAAACTCCCCATTCTGTCCTATGGGAACAGGTAGCATTGCAATAGTGAAAACAAACTTGCCAGTATTTAACTATCAGGACATGTCACACACATCAGGGCATGTCCTACCTTTCCCATACACTGCACCCTGCCCACAGGGGTACCTTGGGCCTATCTTAGAGGTGACTAACATGTAAGAAAAGGGAAAGCTATGGCCTGGCAAGTGGCTGCACTGGCCAGGTCGACATAGCAGGACCAGACTGCACACAGGCTCTGCAATAGCAGGTCTGAGTTACATTTACGGGCTGCATATGTGAGTGGTACAATAAGTGCTGCAGGCCCACTAGCAGCATTTGATTTACAGGCCCTGGGCACACACAGTGCACTGTACTAGTAGAGACTGACTAGTAAATCAAATTTTCCAATCATGGAATCACCAATCCATAACAACAATTCATAAGGAGAGCATATGCACTTTAGTATTGATCAGCAGTGGTAAAGTGCCCAGAGTCAATCAATCAATAATTCTTTATTCGGTGGTTAAAAACCATCATAAAAGATTACATATATATACAAGTAAAAATAGTATTAAATCATTATGCAAGAACATTGACTGAGTCTATATACATAAAATAATTCATTATTCACAATACGGGCACCATAAAAACGTAATCACAGTAGACGGGTGGGGAATCCTACAGGGTTCTCAGGTAATGCTATCCTCTGGTTACCCTTAGTCTTAGTGCAAATTTCAGGAAACTAATAACAGAACACAAGGTTAACGGGTCACCGGCCCTTTGTAGGAAGATCAGTGCTTCTTTGGCTCGAGTGAACCTGGCCTTTTTTTAAATTTCCTTTAAAAATCTACGTCTTGGAATTGCATACAAGGGACATAGAAGTACAAAATGAAGGGTGTCCTGTGGAGACTTATTGTCGCAGCCGCAGGCACCCTTCTGCTCAATTGACTGACTAAAACCAACTGGTTCAGCTAACAAAAAAGGTAAAAAATTGAGCCTAAAACGTGACATTAAAAACCTTTCTTGGGCATTATACACGACACAAAGATAGGGTTCCATCCCGTCAGTGGTTTCAAGCCTACTATAAATACTCACTGAGGGTTTTGCCCCTTCCACTGTGGGTCTTGCAAGAAATCTTTGGTCCACAAAAATGTTCTTAAGAGTCTGCTTATCCTGTGGGATAATCCCTGAAGGGTTTGAGTACAGCTCCTTACGACCCATACTTTCTAAACTGGATTTCACGTAAATAAGCCATGGGATATTCAAGCTTTTATCCCTCCCTAGACAATCTGTTAGGATATGCCTACTCAATGCAGCTTCAGGGTTAAGCCAAATTTTCAGCCAGGCCAGGATTGGTCTGAATTTAATCAAATCCTCTAGATAAGGTCGTCCTAATTCTCTATGAGCTATGGCGGCAGGGGTGCAGTTGGGGACTTTCAAGATTGAACGGAAAATTTTATTTTCTTCCCTTTGCAAAAGGTCAAGGTTTATGAACCCCCACACTTCTGAACCATACATGGCTTTGGGGCAACACATAGAGCCATAAAGGTTCCTTGATTGTTCCGGGGACCATCGACCAACTCTCCTCCCATAGCCTGCTATGGCCCCAGTTGATGCGACCAATTTTCCACACCTTTCCTGTACCAGAGGGGCAAATTTCAGGGACTCATCAAAGAGCACACCTAAATACGAAACGGATTGCACCCTTTCTAGTGTGTGATTCCCAATTCTGTAAGCAAAGCTAGTCCGTGGTTTATGACCTGCTGTCATTACGTAAGATTTTTTTAAATTCACAGACAGATCTAACGCATCCATAAATTTGACGAACCCGTCAATTAAAATCTGCAGACTTTTAGGGGTGCGCGCCAAAAGAACTGCATCATCTGCGTACAGCAGCACCGGGATATTGCGTGTTCCTACCCTTGGGCAGTCTGTTTTTAAGTTGGTTAGAGACTGTTCTAGATTATTAATATATAACGAGAATAGAAAAGGGGCCAATATGCAGCCTTGCCTAACACCGCTAGTACATGACTCGGTCAGCCCCCCTTCCATGTTATAACGTACTCTGGCAGAGGTCTCTCTGGGCAATTCCCTCAGGTAAAGTGCCCAGAGTCATAAAACCACCAACAACAGGTCAGAAAAAACACAGAAGGAAGGCAAAAAGTTCTTGGATGAACATGCAAGAAGGGCCAAGTCGAAAGGTCGCTATATCCAGCCAGTATTCCATCCCGGTTAGCCTGAACTTCTGGCTTTGTCTGGGTCCTGCGAGAAGAGATATCCCAAATAAGCGCTTATTGCTTCTAAGCACTATTTTACAGTTTATTTTTTTTAAATTCACTCAAGTTCTACTTATTGGATTTTTGTTGTTTTGGTCTTGTTTTATTTATTAAATTAAACCCTATTTTTCAAACCTGCTGTGGAATCATTTTATGTGCCGTTTATAATGTTTTCTTGTTTGAAGTGTTGCACAAATATGTTATACATTGCCTCTAAGTTAAGCCTGACTGCTCTTTGCTAAGCTACTAGAGGGTGAGTACAGGTTAATTTAGGGTTTGTCTGTTTCTTACCCTGACTAAGATTGTGGTTGCTGCTTGACTAGGGCTCATACCTCAGTCAACCTAGAACCCAATTTCTAACACAATCACAAAACAATATTTAAGTCAATACCTTTTATGTGAATTAAAAGTTATTGTTTTTGCAATATAAATATGTTAACAGTGAGCCAATGCACATCGAGGAAATATGATATCTGTTAACCGAGGAGGGAGGACTGCCTTGGTAGAATAAATGTTTTGCTCATACTGAGGGAAAAGAGAGTATTTCCTTAAAGATTTAAAGACTGTCCCACAAAACCAAAAACCAAAGCTAAAACAGTAGCAATGATTCAGGATAATTTGGAAAATGAAAAATATCTGGAGTAGATGAAGCCTTTCTTTCAGGTGCTTCTACTTGAGAGGATACACATCACCTGGCTAATGTTAGTCACCCAAACTTATACAAACACTTCCAGGTTGTTACGATTCTTACTCTACCAATTGGAAAATAGATTTCACCTAAAATCCCTTTGGTTTCTGGGGTAACAGGTAATTTTATGGAGATTACTTATTCAGGAGTTCAGGGACTACCAGTAGAAACAAAGCAAAAGTCAGAGCCAGTGCAATACATTGATGGTACCGAAATTAAATATGGCCCAGTAGATAAAAATAATTATCGTGTAGTCACTATGACCGTTCAGATAAATCATCAGGAATGAATACAATTTAGCAACAATTTCAAGCGATGTTAGGGATACTGCGGATTCAGTTGCACAACCAGGTAATTGATTGGTCAGATAGACAAGTGAACCTAACTATGTGGTCTTGCAAACTCTCATGTTGGTCTTCAGAAGTTAATGGGAAACCACCTTTGCAGTGCCTTGCTTGCACTGAAAAGGTAAAAAATGTTCCATATCCTTATCATGGTTTTGCAGATATTTTTGTCAAAGAAAAAGCAAGTGTATTACCACTACATTGATTATTTCACAGTAAAAACGATCTTCCATCTGGGGCACAAATGCTGTGTAGCAGGATTTATGCTTTTACAGAAAAAGAAGATGAACATATTAATTCAACCACTACAGTCACCAGCTTTGCCCCTACTGTTCCTTGTCCCATAGAAAATTAGCTTATGAAGACCAGGTATTGATTATTGAGCCTTTACAATGTGGAAATTAAAGTAAATATCCACTTCCTTTGATTCCTCATTTACTAGACTGAGTTGGGATTCCTGCCATCTACATCAAGCTGGATCTGCATAGAGCCTATCATTTAGTAAGCATACCATGGAGTGACAAATGGAAGACAGCTTTAAGTACCAAATTGATATGTACTAATATCTCATCTTGCCCAAAAGGGTTTGTAATGCTCATGCAATAATCCAGAATTTCTTTAACGTGGTCCAAATAGACATCACTGAGGCGTGTTCAGTCATGTATGTTTTATGTTGATCTAGTCAGTCCTCTGAAGATCAGGTAAAAGTGTACAAATATCCTAAAGTGATTGAGCGAAAGCGACTTTAAGCTAATTTGCAAATGTGTTTTCTACATCACTTCAGTAGAATTCTTAGGGTTTACCAAAAAATAACTGAAATAGAAAGAAGTCCAATGAAATATGAAGCAATTGCAACTTGCGACTTCCCAAGATAAAATAGAGAGGACCAAGTTTTCTTAGGCTTTACACCCCTTTACAAATGCTTCATTGATAATTTTTCTACTAAACGTATAACCAGATTACTGAGGAAACGAGCATGATTTAAATGGTCACTGGAAGGTGAGAAAGAATTCCAAACATTCAAGAGAATTGTGCCACAGCACCAATTCTATTACACTCCTACATTACCCAGCCACTTCCGGTGGAAGGAGCTGCCTTTCAGGTGGCAGTGGAAGGAGTTCTGTCACAGATTAATCTAACCACTAAACAACAGTTGCTTTCGATTCATGAAAATTGTCACCAGAGGAAAATAACTACACTATAACTGACAGGGAGAAAGATTAAACTTAGTTTCGCTATAGATATGCAGTGACAGTACAACTTTCAGATACACTACTAATAATAGAACCAAGTAACGTTATAGGTACCCATACTATGTCCGATTTTGTGAAATCTCTTCAGAACGCTCACACAGAAAAAGCTATAGGAAACTCACCAGTCAAGTGAACATAACTTTCACTTCCATCATGCATTGATTATAACCTCACATACATCACTCATAAATATGTTAAATTACATCACTGATGAAATGCTTGAAGACATCTCAAATGAACCATGCAATGTATCGAAAAAAGGTGTCAGCTACGAGGGGCACCACTTAGGGGGCTTAAGAGCACAAGTATTAGCATCTGGCCCATATTTTGGAAAATGCCCAGATAATTGCTTATGATTAAGATGAACCTGAAACTCCCGTTCACTAACATTTTGGTGCCGATTCCGATCCGTTAAATAAAATTACCATATGACTCGTATCCGTATTTTTTTACGTATGAATCGTACAAGTGCCGTCCCACCGGGAAAAATACAAACGAATCGCTTCGGGAAAAGTCTACGAGACGTCCCTGGACAGTTTTACATACAAATCGTAAAACTGAAGTCATAGCGCGCAAGTACGATCCGTACCGCCCTTCCGAAAACACAAGCGAATGGAAAATGCCCCGTACGGAGTGAATGCCGTACCACTCGTATCTGGGTAATCTTGTGCCCGGGATACGAGTCGTACAGCCCCCCCCCCCTTCCTCCCCATATGTCAGCACCGTATCCCCCCATGTCCGCACTCTACCCCAGCCCTGTACGTGTACGCACCGTACCCCAATGCCGTACCCCAGGCCCGGACCTGGACGCACCATACCCAGGCGCCCTACCCCAGCCCCGCACCCCAGCACTGTACCCCAGCCCCATACATGTACGCACCGTACCCCACCACCGTACCCCAACCCTTTACTTGTACGCACCGTACCCCACCACCGTACCCCAGCCCCGTACTTGGACACACCGTACCCCAGCGCCATACCCCATGCACAGACTTGGACACACCGTACCCCAGCGCCCTACCCCTGCCCCATACATATACGCACCGTACCCCACCACCGTACCCCAGCCCCTTACTTGTACGCACCGTACCCCACCACCGTACCCCAGCCCCATACTTGGACGCACCGTACCCCAGCACTGTACCACATGCCCGGACTTGTATGCACCGTACCCCAGCACCGTACCCCAGCCCCGTACCTCAGTGCCGTACCACAGCCCCGTACATGTACGCACCATACCCCACCACCGTACCCCAGCCCCGTACTTGTATGCACCGTACCCCACCACCGTACCCCAGCCCCGTACTTGGACGCACCGTACCCCAGCGCCGTACCCCATGCCCAGACTTGGACGCACCATAACCCAGCGCCCTACCCCAGCCCCGTACATGTACGCACCATACCCCAACACCGTACCCCAGCACCGTACTTGTACGCACCGTACCCCAACACCGTACCCCAGCACCGTACTAGTACGCACCGTACCCCAACACCGTACCCCAGCCCCGTACTTGGACGCACCGTACCCCACCACCGTACCCCAGCCCCGTACTTGGACACACCGTAACCCACCACCGTACCCCAGCATTGCGTATGTACGAGCCGTACAACAACATTGCATATGTCAGTACTGTACAACACCATCGCGTATGTACACACCTTACATACGCTAAAATGACTCGTACAGAACCAGGACACTGTAAAACAGCACAAGGAGGGTCATTTCGACTCGCACAACACCACAAAACACGTCTACAGTAGAAAAAACATCTAAATGACTGACCTGGCACATCCAAACAGGCAAACAGAGGCCCAAACTCACAACCACCTCTTATAACACGCCCACCAAAATTTCAAGCCCAGCCACACCCACAAATGGACCAATAAAAAGGGCCCACACTCACAAACCATGAGCCTGTGCAACAGACCAACTGCTGACAGACACCACACACAAACAACTGCACCCATTCACCTTAACTTACACACCTTCACACAACCTCCTTCACACATACCCCCTCTACACATTCACACACACACCTACACATTCACACCCACACACCCACAACCATCCACACCCACACCCCACACCATGCCCACAGACAAGAATCCGAATTTCACAAGGGAGGAGCTGGACATCCTTGTCAACAAAGTCATCAGAGTCGAGCCACAGCTCTTTGGAACATTGGTCAGACCAGCATAGCCGAAAAATCACGCCTGTGGCAGAGGATCGTCGATCGGGTGAATGCTGTTGCGCCCATCAGAAGGACCAGGAATGAATGCCAAGCCAGGTGGTATGATCTGCGGAGGGCAGTCAAGCACAAAATGAACGAGGACTAGGCCCAGAGTAACATCACTGGAGGTGGGCTGCCCCGCAGACCGGTACATTACCATCCCTGGGAGGAGAAGGTGATGGCCCTGCTTCTGCCGGTGGGAGTACATGGAGTCGAAGGAGTTGCCGAGCCTGGTGAGTACACAAACAACTTACGTAAAATGGGGGTAATGGCATCCACACCCCAACTACAACAAATGCACTCACATACCCCCAAGCCCTAACCAGACACAACCACACTCAAAAACAACGCTCATGCCACTAACATGTGTATACCCCATTCGCAAAGCAAGGCCATGCCATGTCCCAGGCTACACAAACCACAAACCCAAGACTGGATGTCCGGGATGCTGGGAGGGTGGGGATCACTAAACATATTGTACAACTCAGAAACATAATCAAATGAAGGAAAAATAAAAACCGGGTGGGCTATTTTTAATGAGGTCCAGTATACAAGCCCTGAAGTGATTAAACGGAAAGGGTATACAGTTCCTCTATTTGTATAGGAGTGTGTAGAGTACACTCTCCTTTGAATTCAGACAAAGTGGGGGGTAATGTCTAGTAAGCCTGAAGGGTACTAGCCTGTGTAGGGTGGGGGAACCCACATTGGTGGAACTAAAACCCTCACACACCCAGCAAGCTAGGTGTCATGCTTCATCATCTGGGTTTTGCTCCTCGTCGGGTCGGCGCTGCAATTCCCGACGGGCACCCAGGGATGGGGCTCTTTGGCGGAGATCTTTTGTTCCTTGCCGAGGGTGAGTGCAAGTGAGGGCCAGGTAAGTGTAGATGTTTGTGAGTGTGGTTTAAAAAGGGTTGGTTAGTCTGAATATATAATTTTATTCGGTCAGTAAACCACCCTGTTAAAAATGAAATGAGAGGCGGTAGTCTTGACTAAATGGGTCAGGGACTACTCTACTCTGCTCAGGTGGTCAACATGTTTCATGCCTACAAGGTCAGGGGGATCCAGCGGCAATTCATCAGGACCGGTGATTATAACTATCTACAAGATTGTGAGGGTGTGTTGCTAATTATTTACAGTGATATCTGGATAAAACTACCCTAGGTAAGTGTCGGAAAAACTAGACTCTTACGTGCTGGACTGGCCTAAAGTAAAAGGAAAGAAGAAACAAAACAGGCCAACATAGTACATTAAAACACACACTTAGTCAAAACTATACGTTTCAAAATAGGAGCCTGGGACTCCTCATATGCATGTTCACTGAGAAAACAATTTGCGCTAAATAAGAGTGATCATGCACAGGTGGATGCATGGTGCAGGTACGTGTCAGGTGATCAAATCTAAAATATAAAACACTCAGATTGTTACGTTGAACACGGTTATGCTCACCTAACGTATTAGAAAGTGCCACTCCAGTCGGTACTTGGCGAGCCTCTTGGGATTGCGTGATAGCCTACTGTGAGTAATGGTACAATGTAAAGAGGCGAGAGGCTCATGCATGTAGGAGAGGCATGCTCCCTGATGCTATGTCCAATCAGGGCAAAGGTAGCAAAGTTCCCCTCGGAGCCCGCGACAGGAGAACCACCGACCGTAGAACGGCGCGACCCCCGGCCCCAAGCGTCTCACGGGGGAGACAGGAGGGAGTCTAGGGATCGGGCCGCTGCCACAGCCGCGGTCCGCCGATCACCGAAAACGAGTAGGTCTCTGCTCGTGCAATGCAGTCTTACGAACGGAAAGCAACTACTTACAGTTTTGTCGCCCAAGGGTGGTTTGTAAACCTACCCCGCTCCGCCGAAACCGGGAAGTGAAGTCTGCTTCCCGCTGATCAGTTAAAAGCCAATCCTATGAGGCTAGACGGGTACTGATTGGTCACTGGAAACTGGCGAGGAAATTAGACAGGCAGCCTAGTTTCCAGCGATACCATGGGTGCCATCTTGGAGAGGGGTATATCACCATGTAATAGATCGTGTATTGATCACAAGGAGGTTAGAGGGTCCTTGAGAGATAACAATGAGCTGACAAGATTTGTCATCTGAGGTGACCCTATCAAGAACCTTGAATAGTCACGCTTCGTATGTGTGATCGTATGAATGGAACTCAGATACATACAAGGGAATGCGTCTCAAAACTAAGTGTAACAGGAGGTATAGCGGGTCTAATTCCCACTAATCAGTTAAAGGCCAATACCGTGAGGTCTAAGGGAATACTGATATGTGCATTTAGACACTGATGTAATAGTTCAAACGGCAGTCTCGTCGTCAAGGTTGACTACGGGCGCCATCTTGAGAAGGGATAATGCACTATGTGACAAAAGCGGAAAGTCCTGAAAGGTGACAAAGGGCTACAGGACGTCGTCATCCGATATCCCTGTCAAACAACATAGCAAGGTCACGACTAGTGTGAATAATGTCGTGGGAGGAGTTTGTATATAAGCACGGGAGTGCGCATTGAAAACATGTGAGGTGGCTTCGACATGTCGGTGTATACCAGAGATATCTAGTAAAGGTTGCTGGATATGCCCAGTCACTATCACTATTATGAGATGGTGCCCCTCCCTTGCTTGGATTTTACTTGAGGATTGGGACTGTAGTGAAGTGTAGGCATATTCTAGGTCTCAGTGAGTCAAGGAAACCCATGGTATGTCATCATTTAGACCCCGTGTATCAGAAGCCAATTTGTGGACCCATCTTTGTTCTAATCTGAACAATGTTTGTGGTGTCATGCCTGGATGTGATTCAAGGACAACCCATCTTAAGGAGTCTGCTGTGTGGTGAAGATTTTTAAAATGGCAATACAATTTTGTGGTCTCCTTAGAGCATCTGATGTTACTTTTGTGCTCTGTGATGCGTGTCTTGATTGATCGTGTCGTCATCCCTATATAATTCAAAGAGCAAGGGCATTGTAACAGATAGATGCAATTCTTTGAATTACAATTTGTGTGACGTCCCAATTTCCAGGTCAAGTTATCGGACAAAACCAATTCCTTGATGGTCATCGTCTGATGGCAAGATGTGCAATTGCCACAAGGGAAATGTCCTGTGACTGGTGGAAGTCCCCAAAGGGTGGCCTGGGTATTCTGCGCTGTTTTTTTGGGTCTGGTGTGAATCAGAATGTCTTTAAGGTTTTGCGTTCTCTTAAAGGCAAACCTTGGTTGCGGTAGAGTTAGATCCCCAGCCGCCAAAATCCCCCAATGTTTCTTAATGACTTTTTTCATGTTGTTGGAGGATGGGGTAAATGAAGTCACACATGTCAAGGTTTCGGTTTGTACACGGGTCTTAGTCTCAAGTAACACCTCTCTAGGGTTATTCCTTGCACGTTTCATTGCATTATTGATAGTAGCGGAGGGGTACCCTCTCTCTTTTAAATTATTAGCCAGAGTATCTGCCTCTTTCTTGTAGTCCGACACAGAACTGCAATTTCTCCTCACTCGGAGAAACTGGCCAAACGGTAGGTTATCCCTCAGTGCTTTAGGGTGGTGACTACTATACAACAACAGGCTGTTCCTGTCCGTTGGTTTTTTGTAGAGGCTAGTGGTTAGAACTCCGGACTCCAATCTGATGTCTAGGTCCAGAAAGGCAATGTGGGAGGGGGAGATGTGGTTGATAAAACTCAGATAGGGGTTCTGGGTATTGATCCATTGGCAGAACTCTTCACATCTGCTCAGAGACCCCTTCCAAAGGATGAGGATGTCATCAATGAATCGCCTCCACATAATCAGACTCTCATTAAAGGGGTTAGTCGGGCTCTGAATGATCTCCTCCTCGAAGGCTGCCATGTAAAGGCAGGCTAAGCTAGGGGCAAATGTACTGCCCATAGAGGTCCCTTGGCATTGATGGAACAATTCATTCCTGAATAAGAAAAAATTCTCTGTTAATGCTAGGGATGCTAGGTCCATTATGAAAGACACCGGGGTGGGTGATGTCCAGTCTTCCTTACGTAGGACCTCTTCGATCACAGTTAGGGTGGCTTGTTGTGGGATATTTGTGTAGAGTGCCTCCACGTCAAGGGTGACGAGGAGGCTGATATCCCCATTAGGTGCCAACCCTTCTATTGTTCTTAAGATGTCACTAGTATCTTTGATATAAGATGGTATCCTTTGGACCAGGGGTTGTAGGTAGTGATCCACAAATCTGGATAGAGGCTCCAGAACCGACCCAATCCCGGACACAATGGGCCTACCTGGGGTGGGAAAGGTTCCCTTGTGGACTTTTGGCAAAGTGTAAAAATATGGTGTTACGGGATTCAGTGTGTTGAGGAAGTCAGCCTCTTTCTTTGTGATCCACCCATTGGTCTCAGCCTCCAGCGTGAGGCTATTGATGGTGTCCTTCAGCCTGGGGGTGGGGTCTAAAGTGATCGGGGTATAGTATTTCCGATCACCTAGTTGTCTCCGACACTCTGTCTCGTAATCAAGGGTGGACTGGATGACTGTAGCCCCACCCTTGTCTGCTTGTTTGATGGTGATCGAGGGGTCATCTGCCAGGGCCCTGGCTGCATTCATTTCCTCCTTAGAGAGATTATAGAAAGTGTTAGACCTATCTCGTGTCACGGCTAAGTCCTTTAGTATTGCTTTTTCAAAGGTTAGGACTTCAGGGGGGACCATGCCAGCGTTGGGAGTAAAGGTTGAGGGATTGTGTAGCCCAGTGTCTGTATGTTCTGTCTCGTTACCAGATTTGTTGTGAAAGAAGGCTTTTAGGCGAATCTTTCTAAAGAAACTATGCAATTCGCATGCTTCCCTGAATTTATCAACCTTAGGTGTTGGTACAAAGCCTAATCCTTTGCGAATCACTCGTAGTTCAATGTTGTCGAGTGGTCTTTCAGAGAGGTTAATCACTAGGTCCTTCTGCCCCTGCGTTGGCTCCGGGTTTCCATCGGTGGCTGAACTTGGTCTTGCCACTGAACATGTTGTGTTCCTCGCCTTCGCCCTCTTCCTCTGCCCCAGCCTCTGCCTAAAAAAGGTTGGGGATTGGTTCCTGGGTAGAATTGGGGAGGGCATGGGGGAAACATCGGGTATTGCCAAAATTGAGTTTGTGGTGGTGGGCCTGGGAATATTGGTTCCCCTCGATTATAGAAGGGACGGTTGTTCTTTCTTCTCTGGTTAGGAAAATCCCAGCTACCAGAGCTTGAGTTGCTGTTGTTGGAACCCCTCCTGCTATTATTGCTAGATTCTTCGTCGCTGGAATAATTGTTCCTGTTAGGTATAAAGTCTGGTTTCAGGTAGGGGAAGATTTTTTCTCTGTCAAACCTAGAGATGTCCTTCTGAAGCTTAGCTATCTTCTGTTTAAGAAGATACTCCCTATTCTCCGTTATTTCTGAGTTGATTTCAGCTAACTTGGTTTTGTAAGTGCTGTTAGGCACTGCAGATTTCATATTAGACTCAGCGGTTTGTATCCGTAATAACAAAGCATCAGCGAGTCTTTTCGCAGTGTTAATTATAAGTACTAGGAGGTCACGAGTACATTTCCAAGAGACTGAAGACCAATCTTTCTTGAATGGGGGATCCTCCAGAAATAAACGGGGAAAGATGTTAACGATCAGTCCATTGGGGGCAATGTTAGCCCTCAAATACTCAGTCATAACAGCTCCATGCATTGTTATTCTGAGCCAGTCTTTTTTGAGGGATACCAAATTAGACCAGTCATCTGAGTGGGACACATTTGCTGTTGCACCGTCTACTCCTAGGAGTGATGGTGTTCTGAGGATGTCTGAGACCGCATCCTCGCCATAGCTAATCCCTAATTCTCCCTCCATTGTGTGGAAGACAGGGAACAATGGCCACTAACCCAACGTGGGGGATTAGTCTGTTGTGGGGTGGGCCTACCAGTGTAAATTGACACTGTAGGTAACCTCAGTCTTTTCCTACGGTTTTCCAACCGCGCAAGGAATCATAATCAAATGAAGGAAAAATAAAAACCGGGTGGGCTATATTTAATGAGGTCCAGTATACAAGCCCTGAAGTGATTAAACGGAAAGGGTATACAGTTCCTCTATTTGTATAGGAGTGTGTAGAGTACACTCTCCTTTGAATTCAGACAAAGTGGGGGGTAATGTCTAGTAAGCCTGAAGGGTACTAGCCTGTGTAGGGTGGGGGAACCCACATTGGTGTAACTAAAACCCTCACACACCCAGCAAGCTAGGTGTCATGCTTCATCATCTGGGTTTTGCTCCTCGTCGGGTCGGCGCTGCAATTCCCGACGGGCACCCAGGGATGGGGCTCTTTGGCGGAGATCTTTTGTTCCTTGCCGAGGGTGAGTGCAAGTGAGGGCCAGGTAAGTGTAGATGTTTGTGAGTGTGGTTTAAAAAGGGTTGGTTAGTCTGAATATATAATTTTATTCGGTCAGTAAACCACCCTGTTAAAAATGAAATGAGAGGCGGTAGTCTTGACTAAATGGGTCAGGGACTACTCTACTCTGCTCAGGTGGTCAACATGTTTCATGCCTACAAGGTCAGGGGGATCCAGCGGCAATTCATCAGGACCGGTGATTATAACTATCTACAAGATTGTGAGGGTGTGTTGCTAATTATTTACAGTGATATCTGGATAAAACTACCCTAGGTAAGTGTCGGAAAAACTAGACTCTTACGTGCTGGACTGGCCTAAAGTAAAAGGAAAGAAGAAACAAAACAGGCCAACATAGTACATTAAAACACACACTTAGTCAAAACTATACGTTTCAAAATAGGAGCCTGGGACTCCTCATATGCATGTTCACTGAGAAAACAATTTGCGCTAAATAAGAGTGATCATGCACAGGTGGATGCATGGTGCAGGTACGTGTCAGGTGATCAAATCTAAAATATAAAACACTCAGATTGTTACGTTGAACACGGTTATGCTCACCTAACGTATTAGAAAGTGCCACTCCAGTCGGTACTTGGCGAGCCTCTTGGGATTGCGTGATAGCCTACTGTGAGTAATGGTACAATGTAAAGAGGCGAGAGGCTCATGCATGTAGGAGAGGCATGCTCCCTGATGCTATGTCCAATCAGGGCAAAGGTAGCAAAGTTCCCCTCGGAGCCCGCGACAGGAGAACCACCGACCGTAGAACGGCGCGACCCCCGGCCCCAAGCGTCTCACGGGGGAGACAGGAGGGAGTCTAGGGATCGGGCCGCTGCCACAGCCGCGGTCCGCCGATCACCGAAAACGAGTAGGTCTCTGCTCGTGCAATGCTGTCTTACGAACGGAAAGCAACTACTTACAGTTTTGTCGCCCAAGGGTGGTTTGTAAACCTACCCCGCTCCGCCGAAACCGGGAAGTGAAGTCTGCTTCCCGCTGATCAGTTAAAAGCCAATCCTATGAGGCTAGACGGGTACTGATTGGTCACTGGAAACTGGCGAGGAAATTAGACAGGCAGCCTAGTTTCCAGCGATACCATGGGTGCCATCTTGGAGAGGGGTATATCACCATGTAATAGATCGTGTATTGATCACAAGGAGGTTAGAGGGTCCTTGAGAGATAACAATGAGCTGACAAGATTTGTCATCTGATGTGACCCTATCAAGAACCTTGAATAGTCACGCTTCGTATGTGTGATCGTATGAATGGAACTCAGATACATACAAGGGAATGCGTCTCAAAACTAAGTGTAACAGGAGGTATAGCGGGTCTAATTCCCGCTAATCAGTTAAAGGCCAATACCGTGAGGTCTAAGGGAATACTGATATGTGCATTTAGACACTGATGTAATAGTTCAAACGGCAGTCTCGTCGTCAAGGTTGACTACGGGCGCCATCTTGAGAAGGGATAATGCACTATGTGACAAAAGCGGAAAGTCCTGAAAGGTGACAAAGGGCTACAGGACGTCGTCATCCGATATCCCTGTCAAACAACATAGCAAGGTCACGACTAGTGTGAATAATGTCGTGGGAGGAGTTTGTATATAAGCACGGGAGTGCGCATTGAAAACATGTGAGGTGGCTTCGACATGTCGGTGTATACCAGAGATATCTAGTAAAGGTTGCTGGATATGCCCAGTCACTATCACTATTATGAGATGGTGCCCCTCCCTTGCTTGGATTTTACTTGAGGATAGGGACTGTAGTGAAGTGTAGGCATATTCTAGGTCTCAGTGAGTCAAGGAAACCCATGGTATGTCATCATTTAGACCCCGTGTATCAGAAGCCAATTTGTGGACCCATCTTTGTTCTAATCTGAACAATGTTTGTGGTGTCATGCCTGGATGTGATTCAAGGACAACCAATCTTAAGGAGTCTGCTGTGTGGTGAAGATTTTTAAAATGGCAATACAATTTTGTGGTCTCCTTAGAGCATCTGATGTTACTTTTGTGCTCTGTGATGCGTGTCTTGATTGATCGTGTCGTCATCCCTATATAATTCAAAGAGCAAGGGCATTGTAACAGATAGATGCAATTCTTTGAATTACAATTTGTGTGACGTCCCAATTTCCAGGTCAAGTTATCGGACAAAACCAATTCCTTGATGGTCATCGTCTGATGGCAAGATGTGCAATTGCCACAAGGGAAATGTCCTGTGACTGGTGGAAGTCCCCAAAGGGTGGCCTGGGTATTCTGCGCTGTTTTTTTGGGTCTGGTGTGAATCAGAATGTCTTTAAGGTTTTGCGTTCTCTTAAAGGCAAACCTTGGTTGCGGTAGAGTTAGATCCCCAGCCGCCAAAATCCCCCAATGTTTCTTAATGACTTTTTTCATGTTGTTGGAGGATGGGGTAAATGAAGTCACACATGTCAAGGTTTCGGTTTGTACACGGGTCTTAGTCTCAAGTAACACCTCTCTAGGGTTATTCCTTGCACGTTTCATTGCATTATTGATAGTAGCGGAGGGGTACCCTCTCTCTTTTAAATTATTAGCCAGAGTATCTGCCTCTTTCTTGTAGTCCGACACAGAACTGCAATTTCTCCTCACTCGGAGAAACTGGCCAAACGGTAGGTTATCCCTCAGTGCTTTAGGGTGGTGACTACTATACAACAACAGGCTGTTCCTGTCCGTTGGTTTTTTGTAGAGGCTAGTGGTTAGAACTCCGGACTCCAATCTGATGTCTAGGTCCAGAAAGGCAATGTGGGAGGGGGAGATGTGGTTGGTAAAACTCAGATAGGGGTTCTGGGTATTGATCCATTGGCAGAACTCTTCACATCTGCTCAGAGACCCCTTCCAAAGGATGAGGATGTCATCAATGAATCGCCTCCACATAATCAGACTCTCATTAAAGGGGTTAGTCGGGCTCTGAATGATCTCCTCCTCGAAGGCTGCCATGTAAAGGCAGGCTAAGCTAGGGGCAAATGTACTGCCCATAGAAGTCCCTTGGCATTGATGGAACAATTCATTCCTGAATTCGAAAAAATTCTCTGTTAATGCTAGGGATGCTAGGTCCATTATGAAAGACACCGGGGTGGGTGATGTCCAGTCTTCCTTACGTAGGACCTCTTCGATCACAGTTAGGGTGGCTTGTTGTGGGATATTTGTGTAGAGTGCCTCCACGTCAAGGGTGACGAGGAGGCTGATATCCCCATTAGGTGCCAACCCTTCTATTGTTCTTAAGATGTCACTAGTATCTTTGATATAAGATGGTATCCTTTGGACCAGGGGTTGTAGGTAGTGATCCACAAATCTGGATAGAGGCTCCAGAACCGACCCAATCCCGGACACAATGGGCCTACCTGGGGTGGGAAAGGTTCCCTTGTGGACTTTTGGCAAAGTGTAAAAATATGGTGTTACGGGATTCAGTGTGTTGAGGAAGTCAGCCTCTTTCTTTGTGATCCACCCATTGGTCTCAGCCTCCAGCGTGAGGCTATTGATGGTGTCCTTCAGCCTGGGGGTGGGGTCTAAAGTGATCGGGGTATAGTATTTCCGATCACCTAGTTGTCTCCGACACTCTGTCTCGTAATCAAGGGTGGACTGGATGACTGTAGCCCCACCCTTGTCTGCTTGTTTGATGGTGATCGAGGGGTCATCTGCCAGGGCCCTGGCTGCATTCATTTCCTCCTTAGAGAGATTATAGAAAGTGTTAGACCTATCTCGTGTCACGGCTAAGTCCTTTAGTATTGCTTTTTCAAAGGTTAGGACTTCAGGGGGGACCATGCCAGCGTTGGGAGTAAAGGTTGAGGGATTGTGTAGCCCAGTGTCTGTATGTTCTGTCTCGTTACCAGATTTGTTGTGAAAGAAGGCTTTTAGGCGAATCTTTCTAAAGAAACTATGCAATTCGCATGCTAGATACTAGTGACATCTTAAGAACAATAGAAGGGTTGGCACCTAATGGGGATATCAGCCTCCTCGTCACCCTTGACGTGGAGGCACTCTACACAAATATCCCACAACAAGCCACCCTAACTGTAATCGAAGAGGTCCTACGTAAGGAAGACTGGACATCACCCACCCCGGTGTCTTTCATAATGGACCTAGCATCCCTAGCATTAACAGAGAATTTTTTCGAATTCAGGAATGAATTGTTCCATCAATGCCAAGGGACTTCTATGGGCAGTACATTTGCCCCTAGCTTAGCCTGCCTTTACATGGCAGCCTTCGAGGAGGAGATCATTCAGAGCCCGACTAACCCCTTTAATGAGAGTCTGATTATGTGGAGGCGATTCATTGATAACATCCTCATCCTTTGGAAGGGGTCTCTGAGCAGATGTGAAGAGTTCTGCCAATGGATCAATACCCAGAACCCCTATCTGAGTTTTACCAACCACATCTCCCCCTCCCACATTGCCTTTCTGGACCTAGACATCAGATTGGAGTCCGGAGTTCTAACCACTAGCCTCTACAAAAAACCAACAGACAGGAACAGCCTGTTGTTGTATAGTAGTCACCACCCTAAAGCACTGAGGGATAACCTACCGTTTGGCCAGTTTCTCCGAGGAGAAATTGCAGTTCTGTGTCGGACTACAAGAAAGAGGCAGATACTCTGGCTAATAATATAAAAGAGAGAGGGTACCCCTCCGCTACTATCAATAATGCAATGAAACGTGCAAGGAATAACCCTAGAGAGGTGTTACTTGAGACTAAGACCCGTGTACAAACCGAAACCTTGACATGTGTGACTTCATTTACCCCATCCTCCAACAACATGAAAAAAGTCATTAAGAAACATTGGGGGATTTTGGCGGCTGGGGATCTAACTCTACCGCAACCAAGGTTTGCCTTTAAGAGAACGCAAAACCTTAAAGACATTCTGATTCACACCAGACCCAAAAAAACAGCGCAGAATACCCAGGCCACCCTTTGGGGACTTCCACCAGTCACAGGACATTTCCCTTGTGGCAATTGTACATCTTGCCATCAGACGATGACCATCAAGGAATTGGTTTTGTCCGATAACTTGACCTGGAAATTGGGACGTCACACAAATTGTAATTCAAAGAATTGCATCTATCTGTTACAATGCCCTTGCTCTTTGAATTATATAGGGATGACGACACGATCAATCAAGACACGCATCACAGAGCACAAAAGTAACATCAGATGCTCTAAGGAGACCACAAAATTGTATTGCCATTTTAAAAATCTTCACCACACAGCAGACTCCTTAAGATGGGTTGTCCTTGAATCACATCCAGGCATGACACCACAAACATTGTTCAGATTAGAACAAAGATGGGTCCACAAATTGGCTTCTGATACACGGGGTCTAAATGATGACATACCATGGGTTTCCTTGACTCACTGAGACCTAGAATATGCCTACACTTCACTACAGTCCCTATCCTCAAGTAAAATCCAAGCAAGGGAGGGGCACCATCTCATAATAGTGATAGTGACTGGGCATATCCAGCAACCTTTACTAGATATCTCTGGTATACACCGACATGTCGAAGCCACCTCACATGTTTTCAATGCGCACTCCCGTGCTTATATACAAACTCCTCCCACGACATTATTCACACTAGTCGTGACCTTGCTATGTTGTTTGACAGGGATATCGGATGACGACGTCCTGTAGCCCTTTGTCACCTTTCAGGACTTTCCGCTTTTGTCACATAGTGCATTATCCCTTCTCAAGATGGCGCCCGTAGTCAACCTTGACGACGAGACTGCCGTTTGAACTATTACATCAGTGTCTAAATGCACATATCAGTATTCCCTTAGACCTCACGGTATTGGCCTTTAACTGATTAGCGGGAATTAGACCCGCTATACCTCCTGTTACACTTAGTTTTGAGACGCATTCCCTTGTATGTATCTGAGTTCCATTCATACGATCACACATACGAAGCGTGACTATTCAAGGTTCTTGATAGGGTCACATCAGATGACAAATCTTGTCAGCTCATTGTTATCTCTCAAGGACCCTCTAACCTCCTTGTGATCAATACACGATCTATTACATGGTGATATACCCCTCTCCAAGATGGCACCCATGGTATCGCTGGAAACTAGGCTGCCTGTCTAATTTCCTCGCCAGTTTCCAGTGACCAATCAGTACCCGTCTAGCCTCATAGGATTGGCTTTTAACTGATCAGCGGGAAGCAGACTTCACTTCCCGGTTTCGGCGGAGCGGGGTTGGTTTACAAACCACCCTTGGGCGACAAAACTGTAAGTAGTTGCTTTCCGTTCGTAAGACTGCATTGCACGAGCAGAGACCTACTCGTTTTCGGTGATCGGCGGACCGCGGCTGTGGCAGCGGCCCGATCCCTAGACTCCCTCCTGTCTCCCCCGTGAGACGCTTGGGGCCGGGGGTCGCGCCGTTCTACGGTCGGTGGTTCTCCTGTCGCGGGCTCCGAGGGGAACTTTGCTACCTTTGCCCTGATTGGACATAGCATCAGGGAGCATGCCTCTCCTACATGCATGAGCCTCTCGCCTCTTTACATTGTACCATTACTCACAGTAGGCTATCACGCAATCCCAAGAGGCTCGCCAAGTACCGACTGGAGTGGCACTTTCTAATACGTTAGGTGAGCATAACCGTGTTCAACGTAACAATCTGAGTGTTTTATATTTTAGATTTGATCACCTGACACGTACCTGCACCATGCATCCACCTGTGCATGATCACTCTTATTTAGCGCAAATTGTTTTCTCAGTGAACATGCATATGAGGAGTCCCAGGCTCCTATTTTGAAACGTATAGTTTTGACTAAGTGTGTGTTTTAATGTACTATGTTGGCCTGTTTTGTTTCTTCTTTCCTTTTACTTTAGGCCAGTCCAGCACGTAAGAGTCTAGTTTTTCCGACACTTACCTAGGGTAGTTTTATCCAGATATCACTGTAAATAATTAGCAACACACCCTCACAATCTTGTAGATAGTTATAATCACCGGTCCTGATGAATTGCTGCTGGATCCCCCTGACCTTGTAGGCATGAAACATGTTGACCACCTGAGCAGAGTAGAGTAGTCCCTGACCCATTTAGTCAAGACTACCGCCTCTCATTTCATTTTTAACAGGGTGGTTTACTGACCGAATAAAATTATATATTCAGACTAACCAACCCTTTTTAAACCAAACTCACAAACATCTACACTTACCTGGCCCTCACTTGCACTCACCCTCGGCAAGGAACAAAAGATCTCCGCCAAAGAGCCCCATCCCTGGGTGCCCGTCGGGAATTGCAGCGCCGACCCGACGAGGAGCAAAACCCAGATGATGAAGCATGACACCTAGCTTGCTGGGTGTGTGAGGGTTTTAGTTCCACCAATGTGGGTTCCCCCACCCTACACAGGCTAGTACCCTTCAGGCTTACTAGACATTACCCCCCACTTTGTCTGAATTCAAAGGAGAGTGTACTCTACACACTCCTATACAAATAGAGGAACTGTATACCCTTTCCGTTTAATCACAACTCAGAAACAGACACCATTGCCCTCAGCCCATATGGCCCAGGTACATACCCATGTACCATGCTCAATACACAGGGACTGGCAAAGTACAAACAAGGTAGCTGACACTTGGCCCTGCTGTAGGCAGCACAAGGCCCTCCTGTGACCACTGCAAACTCTAACACAAACACAACAAGCTCAGATATCTAGGACAGGAACTCACACTCACTGACATGGCAGCATGCTCCATGGGGGAACAGATACATCACCTGGGAGACCCACTGCCAAATCACACTACACCCACCAGCAGGCACCATCAATAAATCAACAATCGATCAGGGTACTTGTAAGACGCACTACTTACCCGTGAGGGTCTCAAGGCGCTGGGGGTGAGGGTTCCACTACTGCTCGAAGAGCCAGGTCTTGAGGAGTCTTCTGAAGGCAAGTAAGTCTTGGGTCAGTCGTAGGTGGGTTGGGAGGGTGTTCCAGGTCTTGGTGGCGAGGTAGGAGAAGGATCTGCCACAGGCGGTCGTACGTTGGATGCGGGGGACAGCTGCGAGGGCGAGGCTGCCGGAGCAGAGCTGGCGGGTGGGGGTGTAGAAGCTGAGTCAGATGTTCAGGTAGGCTTGTCCGGTGTTATGGAGTGCCTTGTGTGCGTGGGTGAGGAGCTTGAAGGTGATCCTCTTGTCGATGGGGAGCCAGTGCAGGTCACTCAGGAGGGGGGTGATGTGGCTGTGGAGGGGGGCGTTGACGATCAGTCGTGCGGAGGCGTTTTGGAAGCGTTGTAGCTGCCGTTGGTGTTTGGATGGGAGTCCTGCGTAGAGTGCGTTGCCGTACTCCAGTCTGCTGCTGACGAGGGCCTTTGTCACTGTTCTACTTGTTTCAGTCGGGATCCACATGTAGATCCGGCAGAGCGTGCGTAGGGTGTCGCAGCAGGAGGAGGAGACGGCGTTGACCTGCTTGGACATGGAGAGGGAGGATGCGACTATCAATCCTAGGTTGCGTGCGTGGTCGTGGGTGTCGGTGCTGTCCCCAGAGCGATCGGCCACCAGGAGTCGTCCCAGGCTGAGGGTGTGGGTCCGAGGATGAGGACCTCCGTATTGTCCGAGTTCAGTTTCAGATGGCGGCTCCTCATCCAGTCGGCGATGGCCCTCAGACCCTCGTGGATGTTTGTTTTGGCGGTGTTAGGGTCCTTGGTGAGGGAGAGGATGAGCTGCGTGTCATCGGGGGCCATGTGGATGTTCAACAGCGTTCGGCTGAGGGATGATCACTCACCCCTCACACAAGCACACACCCCGGGGCAGCCAATGGAGTTACCCACTCTCACAATGGACATGTGACACAACAAGATCAAGCCACAGCCAAAGAAGCATCCAAGCCCAAATTTGACATGTCAAACACCCTGGAGAACATTTCAATCAGTCCCCTGCAACATACCCATCCACAAGTGAACATTGATGTGAATGCTAGGCACATACAACTACCTGGAGGAACTGTGGCAACTAGAATATGTATGAAACATGGATGTCACATTAAACAGCATTAACATTGTCTCTCTCTCACACACAGGGCAACGTCATGGATCTCCCCCCAACAATAGGGGGGAAGTACCACAGTCCCAGGCTCGGGAGGAACCTGATCCCACCGGCAGCGACACCTCACAACACTCCGTGGATGATCCCAATCCACCTGGCCCCTCTGGTGTCCAAGCCCCTGCAGCACCTGCTTCAGGTACATCTGTGCCAACCACCACCCCCATTACTGCCACATCCCAGGAGACACCCAGGAGCCCTGCCTACACTGAACAACTGAGCCAGTCTGACCTGGAGGGACAAGGTTCGCCGGGCACCCAGGAGGAGGCAGCCAACACCGACACTGCCATCCCTCAGGGGTCCCGTAGACCTGATGTGCCCACAATGGCAGGCCAGGCTCGTGTGGGCAGGGGTGGTGGGAGTGGAGGCAGGCGAAGGCGAGAACCTGACCAGACAGCTGAAGGGACCGGTATGTCACACGTACGCAACATCATGGAGGCATACCGGCGTGACACCAGGGCCATCAGTCAGGTAGTGGCGACCCTCACAGACATTAAGAATCAGCAGGCCGAGCAACACGCCAGTCAACAACAACACCAAGGACGGATGGAGGCAAGACTGGCTGAGCTCCTGGCGGTGCAAAGGGACATAAGCCATTCACTCCGTCGGATCGCCGACAACATGGGCAACCCTCCCTGTGACACCAGGTGCAGACCAGCACCAGCCACAGGAAGGGAGGAGGAGGAGGAGGATTCGTCCGATGGAGCGTCCCAAGCATCGTCAAGGCCTGCATCTGAGGGTCCCCGGAGGAAGGTGGGTCATCCACGGGAAAGACCATGAGAGGCAGCGGACCATCCACATCTCCCAGGTCACCTGGCCTGGCACCTGGCCTTCATGCGCAACAGCAGCACATCATTCACTGACATTCTCTGCCACATGGACTTGCTGGTCACAGTCTGACCAATGATGACCAACACTGTGGTCTGGACTCTGATGACTTCAAATGCCAAGGATCCCATCTCCCCCTGTGAACTTTGGATTCTATGCACCCGGTAGAGCACCTTATTTTTTCTAGCAAAACACGCGCCCCACCGAGAATAAAACTATTTATTTGTCATGAGATGTTGCAGTCATTTTGCATTAGTCCACAACATACGTGTGGGTAAATGTCAAACTATGCCTGAGTGTTGAACTAACTCCAGCCATCCATACCCTGGGATCTGAGTCCGGTACAGGACACACATGGGTCACAATGTATCATCCGATACAGCCTGGGAGCACAATACTCACCCGTGATCGCCTCAAGCTGCTGAGGGGGGGCTTGAAATACTGTGCGGACACACCAATCAGGAAGAGGATGATGAAGGCCTAGAGGTCATGGCTCATGTGGAGGTTTCTGCGGAGGGAGTCCCAGGTATGTTTGTCCAGGTGGGAGAACCATCTCCTTCATGCTGGAGTGTTGTGGATGTGAAGAATGGTGGCCAGTCCAAGTTCGGATGCATAGAGTTGGGCCAACGGGGTCTTGGATGACAGATGTACAAGGTTGATTTTGGGGTCTGGGGTTGTTGACTGACTCCTGAGTGTGTTTGAGGAGTGTGAAGGTCATCCTGCAGCACACAGTGATCCCTTGCAGCTATCTCAGGTGGACGTTGATGTGGATGGGGTGCGGGATGTTGAAGCTGAGTTGTGCAGATGCACCCTGGATGTGGACAAGTTTCCCGTGAGTTTGGATGTACTTGCTCCGTAGAGGGCGGGGCAGTAGTTGACACGGCTGGTGTCGTGGACCTGGGGGATGGTCTGTCTTTCCTTGGAGTGGATCTATCTGTGGATCATGTGCATCATGCAGAGGGTGTTGCAGCATGAGGTACAGATGCTGGTAATTTGCATGGCAAATGTGAGTAACAAATCCATGATGCACACCATCTTGTGTGCGTGGCCACTGTGGGCTTGTGTAGGGCCCCTGCGGGTGGGACATCAGGAGTTGAGCCAGCTGTAAGGGGACAATCCTCAGATGATTACCTCAGTCCTGTACAAGTCCAGCCTCAGGTGGCTGATGTTCAGCCATTCATCCACGGACCTCATGCCTTCTTGAATGTTGGAACTGGCAATGGCTGCGTCTTTGGTGAGGGTGAGGAGCACCTGGGTGTCAATGGCATACGACATGATGATGAGGTTGTGTGCGCATGTGATGGTGGAGAGGGGGGTCCTGGACACATTGAAGATTGACATGCTGAGAAATGAGACCTGGGCCATGTGCCAGATGACGCCACTATACAACATGCTGAAGGCTTGAGTACCACTCCCATGGCCTTGCTGGTGGATGGAGCTGGTGTGGAGCAGGAGGGACATGATCTGGTTGGTGTGACAGGGCCTGGAAGGCAGGGCAGCGCTGTATAGGCAGTTGGAGTTGCACACTCAGCATGCAAAGGTGTCGTGTGTGCGCTTAGGGTATGCCTGAGAGCAGGTGGTTGAATTTCGGATAGACATTGCTTGGAGGGTGGCTGCAACATCAGACTGTAGTGTGATGTCGGTCATGCAAGGACATGAGGGTCATGCAATGTGCACGTTGCATATGCTGATGGTCCTGCCTTTGGCACCGCATGGCCGCAACAGTGGCACAAACAAGATGATGACACCCAAATGAATGGGTGGAGGGAGGCAGGGAGGAGCATCTTTGAGGCGTGTGTGTTGCCGAATCCTGCTACTTTGTGGGCCCTTGCTGCAGGGGCCGCAGCAGCAGGCGGCATGTCCTGGAAACTATGCCAAAAGTAGCACACAAAGACAAGGATGTCAGAAAGGACAACTGCAACAGGCGTATGTAAAGGAAGGAGTGTCCGGTTACCCCTGGCACACCCAAAGAAAATGGATGCACAATCACCAAATATGACTGACACAGGATCAGGAAACAGAAGGCCGAGCCGCGCACAGGAGACACACCATCAGCAGGCGTTAACGGCCCGTCGTGGGGACCAACATGCCCAAATACATACACAACCATGGACTTCATGCACAATCGAGATTCTAACCCATGAAGAACTGCATGCATGTAGCCAAACTACACATAGACTCATATGCACAATCTTTGACAACTATGCCAGAGATGCCGCATGCAAAGTGGCAAGAGACCTGCATTGACAGAGATGAGGCACCTTGGAGGGGGAGGAACCTCTTTATTACTCAGGCTCACACTAAGGGAAATGCATCAATATGAACAGGTGATTTGGCTGAACATGTGGGACCTACACTGGACACCCCCTTCACAACACAGATGTAGTAAATCCAAATGGCCTGGCACACAAGTTAAGGGGATGAGGCAAACACCCCCTGCTGCACACGGAGAGGCTGCAATTCCCCATTGAGCCTCTTATGGGGATGTTCCACACTATGTCCACCCGTAGCATCCCGTATGTTTCTGAGAAAAGTTTTACACACATTGATGCCTTCATAAGAATCCACAAACCATTACAGATGACTGTCACGAAGGTTGACTATCAATTCAAGGGAGTCATGCTACATGTCATGTGCCCCATGGTGAGTCGACATGTGTGCATGGTAACCCAACATGCACAGGAGCAGTCCCCACACATTCCAAACAAGTAACACCCCAAAAATACCTTGCTTCAATCCTCACCCAAAATGACTTTTCCCCATGTCCGTGCATGGAACGCTGATTCAGCACACGTTGCAATACTCATGAGGAATAGCAGGAGGCCAACGATGACACGACCAGACAACATGCGCAAGAACCTGTGGATGACAGACACACAAGAAGTCAGCTAAAAAATTGTTATCCGCCTTCCTGGTCATGTACTCAACAGGAATAATGTTGTCACCATCAGATTTGAAAATGTAGTGTCTCAGCCAAAATGAGTGGAATGACATCATCACTCGAGCGACACTTCAGAACACACATCTAAGTCCCAGTGACTCACCATTATGAGAAGAAGTTGTGTATGAGCTGACTCCGGATATCCTCCTCCTCCTCACTTGCCTCGTTACCAAGCCCTTCATCCTCCACGGGTGGATGTTCCTGCTCATGCTGCTCCAGGATGAGTGGCACTGCCTTCTCCACTGCCATGTTGTGCAGCATGCAGCACACGAGGAAGATTTTGCAGACCTTTGCCGGTGCATATGGGAGGGACCCGCCTGTCTTGTGAAGGCACCGGAATCGGCTCTTCGGGAGGCCAAACGTCCTCTCAATCACTCACCTGGTCTGCCCGTGTGCATTGTTGTAATGGTGATCTGCAGCTGATCTTGGGTTGCGGAGAGGCGTCATCAGCCATGGCATGTTGGGATAGCCAGAGTCCCCTACATGGAAACATCATGTAAATAAGTGGGTCAGGACAGGAGATGCCGTAAGATACAAAGATACCGCAAAACACAGGACAAACAGAGTATACCCACCAACAAGACATGCTCGTTCGTTGTGCAGCCGCAGCATCATTTGTGGCACCCTGCTACGCCTCATGATGTAGGCATTGTGTGCTGACCCTGGAAAACGTGCACAGACATGGGAAATCAGCATGTTAGCAAGACACACCACAAGGGCATTTATAGAGTGGTAATGTTTACGGTTGCGATAGGCGACTTCCTGTGCCTGTGGTGGTACCAAAGCCACATGTGTCCCATCAATGGACCCAATGACATGGGACATCCCTCCTAGGGCATAGAAATCACCCTAGACACCTGTCAACTCCTCAGGAGTCGGAAAATGGATGAATTCATCCAGTTGCTCCAACATGGCTGCCAAAACATCATGCAGGACACTGCTGAACATCGTCTGTGACATGCCACCAACATCAGCTATGGTGAATTGAAACGTACCTGTGGCAAAAAAATGTAGGGCTGCCATCACCTTCATCTTGGGGGTCAGCGCAGTAGGATACCTGTGTCGTGGTTGGAGGTGTGGTGCCAGCTTGGTGGTCAAGTCCTCAATCAACTGTTGGGTGAATCTGTAACGGCGTATGCAGTCACGTTCCCTCATGGCACCCAAGTCTGGCATTGGTCTGGGGACAGGCGGTGCCCTACAGAAAATTGGAATGAATAACGAACAGTGAGAACATAACAACATCAATGTCAATGAACTGAGCACATGCTCAACTGCTAATACACATTTGCTAAATACAGAGTCTGGTCTGTGCAATACATCCAGGACACGTATGCCAGCCAGGTGATACTCCTACGAAAAGCCAGCTACACCCGTTGATTGTCAAGTCTACATAACATGCCCTGAAACGAGCTGTGGGCCAGTGTCAGTGAACAGCCAGAGACATCACAAGAGTGACATACATCCACATATCAGCATTTGAAGGATGTCATCTCATACAGACAGCTGACGGCAAGCTAGACGCACAGATCACATGGAATGTCAAATGTACAGATCACACGCATTGCGATGAAGGGGTATACTTGAAAACAGAAAACACAGACATTGAGACGACGCAGATATGTCCTCATGTCAAAATATCATGTTCGATGCATACAGACACACGTTACGTGGAAATCCACATGTGGCATGGTGTGCGTAGATGTGTGCCATGCCCATCTACACACAGACACATGTTGGATGCAGCAACAGCAGATGCAGTTGACCGAACACCAACAGCAAGCTCATTGGAACACATGACACACACATGACATAGTCACATCGGTGCACGCTGGACAGATGCGGGTGGTGGTGACTGTGCCATACCAGTGATGCTGTGCTTGACACGTTTGTACTACATGCACACATGTGCAAAGTGTGAAGGGGAAGTGTGCCACATAGTGCCCCATCACACATGACATGTGTACACAGGTCATCACACATCAATTGTGCAAATACATGAGGAGACATATGCAATATCACTGCCTGACACACCTAGGCCCTGCACATGTAGGACAGCAATGGCAATGACTTGATGTACATCCTTGTGCGAGTCTGAGACCCCCATTCCTTTCTTGTGCGCATCCTATCAACAGTGTAAGCGTGTGAAATGCACCGTACACACGCTCTGAGGGCGTGTGTACGGTCCGTATCACTAGAGTTGTGTGGCCGTAGGAGTACGCGTGGTACGGACCGTACAAGTATGGTCCATATCACTATAGTAGTGGTGCCGTAGGAGCACGCGTGGTACGGACCGTACACACGTACGTGTACTACCAGTGCCTACAAGTACGTGTACTACCAGTGCGTACCCGTACGTGTAGGCACTGGTAGTACACATACGTGTACGCACTGGTAGTACACGTACGGGTACTTGTACTACCAGTGCGTACACGTAAATGTAGGCACTGGTAGTACACGTACGTGTAGGCACTGGTAGTACACTTACAGGTACGTGTACTACCAGTGTGTACACGTACGTGTACTACCAGTGCCTACACATACGTGTACGCACTGGTAGTACACATACCCTTACGTGTAGTACCAGTGCCTACACGTACGTGTACTACCAGTGCGTACCCATACGTGTAGGCACTGGTAGTACACGTACGTGTACGTACTGGTAGTACACATACGTGTAGGCACTGGTAGTACATGTACGGGTACGTGTACTACCAGTGCGTACACGTATGTGTACTACCAGTGCCTACACGTACGTGTAGGCACTGGTAGTACACGTACGTGTACGCACTGGTAGTACATGTACGGGTACATGTACTACCAGTGCCTACACGTACGTGTACTACCAGTGCCTACACGTACGTGTACGCACTGGTAGTACACGTACCCATACGTGTACTACCAGTGCCTACCCGTACGTGTACTACCAGTGCGTACACGTACGTGTAGGCACTGGTAGTACACGTACGTGTAGGCACTGGTAGTACACGTACGGGTACGTGTACTACCAGTGCCTACACGTACGTGTCAAATGCACTGTGCAACTGGTGCTGTAGGGGTACGTGTGAAATGCACCATACCTGTATGTGGATTTGAAAATTATATAGGGGACACATAAGGGACACGTATTAGGCACTAAATGCATGCTGGTTGTCATGGATACAGAGTTTTCAGTTCAAATTTTTCCATTAGGTGTCCTGGAAAAGTCAGTTGGCCACAAAATACAATGTTGCAAAGTGGTTGTTGACTTGACATGATGCTCATAATTTGAACGATGCAAATGCTGTCACTGGTGAATGTGGAAAGGGATTGGAGTAAACGTAAGATGCGAATTAATCTGACCAATCACTATGTACTCCTCCAAATGAATGCCCCTCAGCAAGACAGATATAAGTCAGCCAGAACCCATGAGAGGGCACTTGCCTGCACAACTTTCCTGTTGACAACACTGCTGCTGTATGTGCTTCCTCTGGCACCATGTCAAGGTCTGTGGAGAGGGCCCAGCCATTCACCCAGGAGGAGAATAAGGCATTGCTGTATGTCATCCTCACACAGTACACCAGCCTGTATGGGAGACCAGGGGAGCAGGTGAGTGCTGATGCTGTGCTTGACACGTTTGTACTACATGCACACATGTGCAAAGTGTGAAGGGGAAGTGTGCCACATAGTGCCCCATCACACATGACATGGGTACACAGGTCATCACACAGCAATTGTGCAAATACATGAGGAGACATGTGCAATATCACTGCCTGACACACCTAGGCCCTGCACATGTAGGACAGCAATGACAATGACTTGATGTACATCCTTGTGCGAGTCTGAGACCTCCATTCCTTTCGTGTGCGCATCCTATCAACAGTGTAAGCGTGTGAAACGCACCGTACACACGCTCTGAGGGCGTGTGTATGGTCCGTATCACTAGAGTTGTGTGGCCGTAGGAGTACGCGTGGTACGGACCGTACGAGTACGGTCCATATCACTATAGTAGTGGTGCCGTAGAAGCACGTGTGGTACGGACCGTACACACGTACGTGTACTACCAGTGCCCACACGTACGTGTACTACCAGTGCGTACCCGTATGTGTAGGCACTGGTAGTACACGTACGTGTAGGCACTGGTAGTACACGTACGTGTACGCACTGGTAGTACACGTACGGGTACGTGTACTACCAGTGCGTACACGTACGTGTAGGCACTGGTAGTACACGTATGTGTACCACCAGTGCCTATACGTCCGTGTACTACCAGTACCTACACGTACGTGTGGGCACTGGTAGTACACGGACGGGTACGTGTACTACCAGTGCGTACACGTACGTGTACTACCAGTGCCTACACATACGTGTACGCACTGGTAGTACACGTACCCTTACGTGTACTACCAGTGCCTACACGTACGTGTACTACCAGTGCGTACCCGTACGTGTAGGCACTGGTAGTACACGTACGTGTATGCACTGGTAGTACACGTACGTGTAGGCACTGGTAGTACACGTACGTGCCGCACTGGTAGTACACGTATGGGTACGTGTACTACCAGTGCCTACACGTACGTGTACTATCAGTGCCTACTCGTACATGTACGTACTGGTAGTACACGTACCCGTACATGTACAACCAGTGCCTACACATACGTGTACTACCAGTGCCTACACGTACATGTACTACCAGTGCGTACACGTACATGTAGGCACTGGTAGTACACGTACGTGTAGGCACTGGTAGTACACGTATGGGTACGTGTACTACCAGTGCCTACACGTACGTGTCAAATGCACTGTGCAACTGGTGCCGTAGGGGTATGTGTGAAATGCACCAAACCTGTGTGTGGATTTGAAAATTACATAGGGGACACATAAGGGACAAGTATTAGGCACTAAATGCATGCTGGTTGTCATGGATACAGAGTTTTCAGTTCAAATTTTTCCATCAGGTGTCCTGGAAAAGTCAGTTGGCCACAAAATACAATGTTGCAAAGTGGTTGTTGACTTGACATGATGCTCAAAATTTGAACGATGCAAATGCTGTCACTGGTGTATGTGGAAAGGGATTAGAGTAAACGTAAGATACGAATGAATCTGACCAATCACTATGTACTCCTCCAAATGAATGCCCCTCAGCAAGACAGATATAAGTCAGCCAGAACCCATGAGAGGGCACTTGCCTGCACAACTTTCCTGTTGACAACACTGCTGCTGTCTGTGCTCTGAGGGCGTGTGTATGGTCCGTATCACTAGAGTTGTGTGGCCGTAGGAGTACACGTGGTACGGACCATACAAGTACGGTCCGTATCACTATAGTAGTGGTGCCGTAGGAGCACGTGTGGTACGGACCGTACACACGTACGTGTACTACCAGTGCCCACACGTACGTGTACTACCAGTGCGTACCCGTATGTGTAGGCACTGGTAGTACACGTACGTGTAGGCACTGGTAGTACACGTACGTGTAGGCACTAGTTGTACACGTATGTGTACTACCAGTGCCTATACGTACGTGTACTACCAGTGCCTACACGTACGTGTGGGCACTGGTAGTACACGTACGTGTAGGCACGGCACTGGTAGTACACCTACCAGTGCCAACAGTACCAACTTTCCTGTTGACAACACTGCTGCTGTCTGTGCTTCCTCTGGCACCATGTCAAGGTCTGTGGAGACAGCCCAGCCATTCGCCCAGGAGGAGAATGAGGCATTGCTGGATGTCATCCTCCCACAGTATACCAGCCTGTATGGGAGACCAGGGGAGCAGGTGAGTGCTGACTCCACTACCTTTGACTGTGCACCTTTTTTGTGACTGTCACTTCTGGCATTGTGTCCAGGTGTGACAGACATGCAATGTTGTTTAGAGTGGGTCCCAGGGGGGGGAATGGCTTATGTCTCCTATGCAGAGCATGATGTAGTTCATGTGTGCACTCCTCACTTGCATTGTGCTTACTGTGACATTCACTGCATAGTGCATGACACATTCAGCCTGGCTAATCCTTTGTGGCATTTTTTGTCTATAGTCCTGAGGTGATTCAGTGGTCCCCCCAGTGTGACAGGTGACTGTACCCACAGATGTGTGTGAGTTGAGTTGAGCTGTGGTGAGAGTGTCCAAGTGATGTGTACGCCCCCTGGACATTGATGTGTGTGAATGTTCCTTGTCATGTGTGTGAGTGTCTATGTGAAGTGTTGCACCACAGCTGCATGGAGGAGGCAACAGCTCTACCCATCTGATGTGAGAAGTAAGCCGTGCTGTGTGTCTGACTTGCTGAGCTAGCCCCACACCTGTGACACCCCACAGGAAAGTGGAACATGTGCAGAGTGAGGTTTGTATCCGCTGTTGCCAATGGCATGTGATTGATCTGTGCCTGTGTGTGTCGGTGTACTCTGCTGAGTTTGCGTAAGTGGCCTGGGGCATGTAACTGCTTGGAGGTGCTGTCCATCAGCCTGGTGTTGCTTGTGATGCACAGTGTGTGCCATGATCATGGAGTTTGTCGCACCCCTCATGCCACCTGTGTACTTTTTTTTGTTGTTGTAAATTTCTTTATTCGTCTGATCGCCAGTTACATGTCATATATACCATGTTGCTAATTTGTATTATTTTTCCATCAAAGCAAATAAAAAAAAACAGTCAGTGTTCGTTGATAATACATTTGACAAAGATATACAATTTCCAGCTGCCCATGAATGCACCATTTCTTCATTGCGTGACATCATCATTCTCAACCCCATAATTTATCAGCACGCCACTTTGAAATAAGGTAGTGAAATGTTTGACACCTGGGATTTGGACAGCAGTCTCCCCTGAGCAAACAGAGAGAAGGAGAGGCCACACCCAAGTGGCATCCGTGTCTGTATAGTGCCATCTGTTTATATATCTACAGTGTTTACCTGCATGTTCAGAAGATATTGTTTCAGTGGCTCCCAAAAATCTCGAGGTCTCGACAAGAGAGGTAATTCCTCCGAATACGTCTCCATGGTTTCCCTGCAATATGACATGTCCATGAGCCAATCCTTTAATCTGGGTGGCCATTTACTACCCCATCTAATAGCTACCCGTCGTTTTGCAAGTAATAGTGCTACCGCCAGGAACTTTCGCCTCCTCAAAAGTTTCAATTTATATATCCCCAATAAACATATCAGAGGCGTATTTAGAACCTGCTCCATCAGCATTTTGGTTATCGCCCCCATAACTTCTTGCCAATAATTTTGTATCGTGGGACAAGCCCACACCAGGTGTAGGAAGTCAGCTTTCATTGCATTGCACCTGTGGCACCTATCATGCTGTCTTAGGCCATATCTGTAAAGTTGAGTCGGTGTGTAATAAAATTGGTGAAGAAATTTAAAGTGTATTATCCTTAGGTTGCAGTTTAACGTCAGTAGTTGTAATTGTGTGCAGCTATATTCCCAGTCCTGCTCCTCTATCTTGTCTCCGAGCAGCGTCTCCCACTTAGCTAGAGCTCTAGTGTCTACCTCGCTGTGCTCTGATTGCGCCGTATTGTATAGACGAGTGACTAATTTCTGCCTTGTTGGTGCTACTAGTAGGACCTGTAGTGTCTTTAACGTTGGCGGCTCCGCCGGGTAAGTATTGTGAGCTCTCTGATCGCTGCTTGCAATCTCATATGGGCAAAGACCTTCATCGGTGTGTTGTGTATGCTTAGTGACGGGTCGTTTCTTTGTATAAATCTAACATTTGGGAAAATATCTTTCATAGTGCATATTTTCATATCTTCTAGCAGGGACAGCATCTTTTTCTCTTGCGTTACTGATAATTTGGGATGGCTAGCAAGCGGGAGCGCTGGGGCATATACCGGCAGCTTATTTGCCCTACTTGCCAGTGCATGCCATGCATTCGATGTGCAAATCACGGCTTGTATCGCATTCCAATGTACGTAGGGCCTCAGGTTTGATATGAAAGTCATCAGTGGAGCTGGTTGTATACTGTCTGTCTCCACGGCCACGTGTGCAATGTATCCATGCTTTTGAGTCCAGCAGTGAGCATGCTGCGCTTGCGCGCAGTAGTAATATAACTGCAAGTCTGGTGCTCCGAAACCGCCCATATGGTATGGCTTTATCAGTACAGTCCAGCTGATCCTAGCCCGCCTGCCCGCCCAAGTCAGTTGCTGCATCACAGATCGCAGTTTTACAAAGAAGGCCCTCATTAGCCAGATCAGGATGTTAGTGAAGAGGTATAAGAATCTAGGTAATACAATCATTTTCTGTAGTGCTATCCTATCTGCTAGCGATAGAGGCAGCTGTGCCCACCTGGCGACTTGTTCCTCCAGTTTGAGCATTGCCCTGCCGTAGTTTTCCCTTATGACAAGGTCTGGGTATCTATGAATCCAGATCCCTAGATATTTCACTGGGTCTGTTTGCCATTTCAAAGGGAAGTCCAACCCTGGTTGAGTCGTCGCTGGTGTCAGCGGGATAACCACCGATTTATCCCAATTAATCCGTAATCCCGCATACTGTTCAAAGCGAATGTACTCTCTGATTAGATTGTTCAAATGGATTAGGGTGTCGCGTAAAAAGAACCATATCATCTGCATATAGTGATATGTTGAGAGGCCGCAAACTGAACTGTAAAGCTGCCTCCCGGTGTGTTTGGAGAATCTTGCTAGCAAGAGGTTCCAAAATCAGGGTAAATAATATTGGTGACAGCGGGCAACCCTGCCTCGTCCCCCATTTTACCTCTATAGGATCAGATATTTGTCCTTTAAGCCTGACTCTAGCTATTGGGGCCTGATATAACACCTCTATCCATTTCACGAAACGTTCCGGAAACCCCATTCTTCGCAGCATTACAAACATAAACGGCCATTCCACTGAATCAAAAGCTTTTTCAGCATCTAGTAGTGCCGCCGCTGCTGGTGATTCAGGGTCCAGGTGATGGTATAGCGCGAAAATGGTGCGTATGTTCTGTGCGGTGGATCAGGTAGGGACAAAACCTGCCTGATCGGGTAACACTATCTTCTCCTGCAGAAGCTGTATCCTAGTGGCAATAACCTTTGCCAGAATCTTGGCATCTATATTTATTAACGATAGGGGGCGGTACGAATCACATCGTGATAAGTCTTTATCTGGTTTAGGGAGCGTCACTAGGAGGGCCTCTCTCAGTGAGGTGGGGAGTTCTCCTGCCTCATATGCTTCTTCATACACTTCAGCTAGCTGGGGAATCAGCAGGTCTTTGTATGTTTTGTAGAATTCCCCCGGGAGGCCATCTAGTCCAGGGGCCTTGTTGTTCGGTAGGGAGTTAATGGCATCCGTTAGTTCCTCCTTGGTGATGTGGTGACTTAAAAATTTACGGTGGTTATCAGAGAGCCATGCTAAAGCTACGTCTTGTAAATAAGGGTTTATTTCCTCTGACGTGGTGTTAGTTTTGGCGTTATAAAGCTGTGTATAATATTTATGGAAGCAGTTGGATATGGACTGAGTATCGTATAGCATTTGGTCCTCTTCATTCCGTATCTGTGTTATGTAAGAGGTCGCGTGGGATGGTTTAATCTTGCCTGATAGTGCACGCCCCGGTCGGCCGCCCTCCCCGTAATTCCGTGCTGTGTACCTCTTTGATTTGTATTTTACCTCGTCTGCATCAAATTTATGGTAATCGTCGATCTTTTCCCCTATTCTCGCTAGCACTATCTGGTCTCGCGTTTGCGTATGTTCCGCCTCAAGTGTACCTATATCCCCCTCTATTTTAGTCAGTTGCTGTTGAATATTCTTCAATATCCCAGCTTGTTTATTAATACAGTGTCCCCGTATTGTTACCTTGAATGCTTCCCACAGAGTCCCCGCACTAGCCACAGAGCCCGTGTTCAATTCAAAGAAGTCTGTTATTGTTCGCCGTAGTTCACTATTGAAAACTTGATCTAGCAAGGCGCTACCTTGTAGTCTCCACGAGAATTGCCTGGGTATGTGGGTGGGGATGTCTAATGTGAGGCTAACTGGCGAATGATCCGATAGCGTTTTGGATAAATGTTGGACCGCACGCGCCCATGTACATGCTTCCGCCGTAAGCAGCCAATAGTCTATCCTCGACCATGTGTTGTGTGTCATGGATGTGCACGTCCCCTCCCTCCTGTCTTCGTGTCTCTGTCTCCATATGTCGGACATTCCCCAAGTTACCATACCGTCTTTAAGGGCTTTAGCTGCACGCCTACCATACCTCTCATTCCCGGTGGACCTATCTTTTGCCGGATCCAGACAAGTATTAAAATCTCCTCCCCATATTATTGGGGCGCTAGGGAACCCTCCCAATTTGGTCCATATGGCTGCATAGAAACCGGGGTCATCTATATTGGGGCCATAGGAGGTTATGATGGTCAACACAGTGCCGCCAAAGTTACCTTGCACAATTACATATCTACCTTGATCGTCTCTGAATGCATGGAGCAGTTGGAAGGGGATGCTCCATCTCACTAGTAGCATAACCCCCCTCGCATACATAGAATATGACGATGCTATGCGTTATGACGCCCACCTAGTGCCCACTCGTGTTTCTGTAGTTGATGTTAAGTGTGTTTCCTGTATGCATGCCACGTCAATGCCATGTCTGTCCAGGTATGCCAAAATCTTCCGTATTTTTTGCGGGTTCTGAAATCCGCGGACATTCCATGTCAGCAACGTCAGTGACCTAGTGTTCGCTCTGGTGTTAGCCATGTGCAGCTGGAATTATGCGACTATGTTGTGTGTTTCGCATGGTGTATCTGTAAGATGGCCGTTGTGTCAGCAGTTCCCATCTGTCTTCCAGACCTTTTTTTATTTTCTCCCCCGCCCCCACCCCCACCCACTCCGCCCTGACCCCAACAGCGGAGACATGCCCAACTTGGTGAATCATTAAAGGAAGAATTTCAACCTAAGGGAAAAAAGAAAAAAAAAGAAAAAACAATAACCCTTTCAATGAACTAGTGTGGTGTACACTTGAGGGTCGGAGCCGCCTGCCCGTTTCTTGTGGGATCCCCCACATGGGCATATGCCCTGTAGTAGTTTGTATTTCAAACCCAAACACAGCATGTTGTGTCCATATTTGAACATCCGGTGAATGCGTAGCGAGTCCGCCGCGCCACCGGGGTTGCACGCTTGGCATAACATATTCAGAAACTCAGTGCACAAACCTGCGGCAAAAAAGATGTGAAAAAAGTTCAACTTATCTTTATTGGTCTCTGAGTTCTCTGGTCTGTTTTTCAGCTCCCCTTTGCATAACTCTATATTCCATCGGATCATCGGCGTCGTCGATAGCTAACCCGCTGCGCCTGGCCATCTACCATGCCGTTTTTACATCCGATGTAGTATGTTGGTCTTCTTGGTCTCCCCGCGGGGATCTACGTCTTGGTTTCAGATGTTCTCTCTGTTGTATGAATTTGAGCACTTCTTTTGGTTCGTTGTAGATTTTCACTTTCCCGTCATCCGTGACTCGTAGTCGCGCTGGATACAGCATTGCGTATGGAATATTCAGTTCTCGCAACTTCTGTTTTGCCTGGATGAATTTCTTTCTGGCCCCATGCACTGATATCGTGAAGTCGGGGTAGATGGAGATAGCCATGCCCTCATGCGTCAGCTTCCCCAGCTCTCTAGCCTTCCGGAGCACCGCATCCCAATCTCTATAATTTAGAATGCGCGCTATAATCGGCCTTGGCGTGGAGCCGATAGGCGTCCTCAGAGCCGGGGATCTATGCGCGCGCTCAAAGATGAATATTTCGGAGAACGTGTCCCGGCCCAGCATTGCGATCAGCAGCTGTTTCACGTATCTCTCCATTGGGCCAGTGTTTGTTGTCTCTGCTACACCCGTCAAGCGGATGTTATTTTTGCGGTGCCTCGCTTCTAAATCTTCTGCCTTCACTGAAATAGCTGCCAGTTGCTTGTCCATCTTTGTCTGCTTCGTGTCCATCTGGACCTGGGCATCCTCGGCCTCCGAAATCCGCCGCTCGGCCTCGTCCAGCCGCTCCATATGTTTGTCCAGTCACTCAGACATCCTGTCAACGCGATAGGTAAGGGCATACATTTTCCCGTCTATGTTAGTGAGAGCAGCCTGAATGGTGGTGAACATGGCTTGAACTTCGACATTCGTTACTCCACTAGCAGCACCCGCTTCTCCTTGCTGCTGCGCTGATTCTTCCGTGCCCCTATCCATTTGTTTTTTGGAGTGCTCAAATGTGAGCTTCGGTTGGGTCCTGTCTGCCTTGCCCATCCTCCCGGCCACTTGTCCGGCCCTATATCCTCGGCCTCACCAATTGAGGGTGTCCAGGGGGGGCCGCCTCATACACTGATTCGCAGTCACTGCGGAGTTTTATTTTGTCGTATGTATTGTTGTTTTTCAGGGAAATGCCTCTTGTACTGCGCGGTCCGGGGGGCGGCAGCGCAAAGGACACCAGAGCCCAAGCAGATGCAGCAGCAGTCTTGTGGGCAGGCGTGCACCTAGTCAATCAGCAGTGAGATCGGCCCAGGCACTGCGTCCCTCCAAACCTACACCACTCACCTCAGTCTTCCCGGTGCTAGATCAAGCAGTATGCAGATATTCAAAAACTTGGTTCATGCCTGGCTATGTAGCACCTGTGCCCCTATGTCAAAGCAATGCAGTGGTTTCCGCGTCTCCCGGCACACGCTGTGCCATATATCTCACGAGGTTGCAGCCCTGTCGTTCCCCAGGGGGGGATAACTGCTTAACTGAAGAGGTCCCACAGTTCTGTTGCTTTATGATAATGTTGCTCCCCAATGTTCCCAATGGAGCTCCTAGGCAGATTGTATCACTAGGTGAGGCCGGAGTCCAGCTCACAGTTCTATCATATGTCGCTCTTGTTCCCAGCTCCCGCCTGCACACCAACCTGTGTTTCAAGCCGATTTTCTGCTGCTTAAGGGTCTATGCTTGTCGGTTCCTTCTCCCTCGCGGGGCCGCACCCGTCTCCAGGCACCGCTCCGGAAGCCACCTCTTGTGAACGCCTCTCTCCGTCCGCCTCCCAGGCAGCGCCGTATGCTGCGCACCACTCCCGCCGGCTCCACCCTTCCAAGACCGCCGCCCCCAGCGGCCAAATTCGTCAGGCGATCCTCCGAGTGCGCCGCAGGGGAAGCGGGACAGTTGTTCAGTCGCTCCCTGATTTGCCGCCCCTACTCCGCTTTCGCCCTCAGAGGGGGTCCGCTGCGTCCTCCGTGGGTCCCCGGTCCTGAGTAGTAGAGGCAGCCGCAGTGCGTGCCTTGCGTCTCCGCGCCACTTGGCATGCTAGTGCGCTGCCCTGGTTTCAGTTTCACCGCAGAAGGCTGCGTTGCCGATCTTTACTTTCGTGTGGCGTGGGTGCTCGCAAAATATCCGCCCTTCAGTCATGAAGGGTCCCAGACCGCTCACGCTCCTGGGATGTCTGTTTGTCTTTACTTGGGTTTCAAATACAGGATAGCTGTAGGATTTTTTCGGGCTGCAGCTCGGAGCTCCCTCAGAAAGCAGCCATCTCGCTGCACAGCAAGCTCTGCCCCCCACCACCTGTGTACTTTAAATGCCATGTAGTGCATTGGGGCTTCCACAGTGGCCAATGTCCATATGACAAAGATGCTATTCCTTGGCAGCATCCTATGCCCTGTTCAACATATCAAAGATGTTCAAATGTGTGTCTCTCTGACATGGAGCAGGTGTAGTGATGTTGTCTCACTTTGTCATCCTCACAGGTAACTGCCTACGTGAAGGGGGAGATCTGGAAGCGGGCCGTCAGGGCCGTGAGATCGGTGGAGGGTCGCAGTCGGCGCCTAGCCCAAGTCAGAAAACGGTGGCAGGACATCCGGTGCTGGACCCAGAGGATCACCCGGGTCCTGCTGGGGGACTCACCTCCATGCCCCCATGGCGGGCGCCGACGCCTGAACCACCAGATGAGGCGTGTCCTGGCGGTGGTCTTCCCTGACATCGATAGGTGGTTACAGGAGAGACAGCAGCAAGGAGGGGGGTAGGTACATGTGTGTTTGTTGTGTGTCACCAGCTTTTGGAAGTGCTCAGTCGCCTGGATACACTGCCAGGGTTTATATGTGCAGTGCATATCCTGTTCCCCCAAGTCAACCGGTGCTGTTCTTCCTCCCTTTCCCTCCTTGACATGTGTTCCCTGGTCTGTATGTAATCACTATTGCACATGGTCATCTAGGCTGACAGTTAATCCAAGTGCACATTGCTTTCTGCATCATGTGTAGGGGGGGGTCTGTGACATGTGTTGGTACCTTGCCTGTGCCCTGTCCTGTTCAGTCATTTGGGGGTCCATATTTGTTGGCACTGATACTGAGTCTCAACATAGGAGTGTGAGGTTTCAAATTAACAGACTTGCAGCATGCATGACCGATGTTGTGGCCTCAGACATGATGTGCATGAGTGGGAGATATGCATAGTGCCGGGACGGTTGCTCATGTTACAGTCAGATCATTCCAGGACCATGGAGCAGTGTGCCCACTACAGTCCCCTGAGACACCCTTGCCTCGGAATCATGTGTGTCATCCAACACTGTGCCCATTCTCTTTGTGTTCAGCATAGGTTGGCCTCTGTGGCATTGTTTCCTGGCCTCATTTGTATTTATCTAAAGTGTGCTACATGTGTCCACTGGACAGTGTGATCCCATTTGGCTTGTGCATCCTCACACTGCGCAGTGCCTGTGTGTCTATTTACAACTATCTGTTGATGGTTGTTTGTCGCAAATATGTGTTGGCAGCCTCACGAGGTGATGTGGAGTACATTTTGGAATTCTTGATGCACATTTTTGTTAACCCTGATTAAGAGGTGTCACTTCTTGATCTGTCTCAATCACATTGTCTCAGGTATGGGGGGTTTGTGCGGGCGAGGCCTACATGTCCAAATCTTATGTCTCCTTGCCAGGTCTGACCTGTGTGTGATAATTGTCTGGACAGAAACTCAACATGCAGTGACCCAGTGATGTTGTGCAGGCTTTCATGTTTGTGCTTTGCAGCATGTGTCAACAGTTTAAATACATGATTCCTGCTCATCCATTTTTGGCACCAGTGTGTGGTCCAGATGCTACGTAGTTTGGTATTTGTGTGCTGACATCTGTGTGGACATTCTTGCTTGCCATGAGGGTGTCTCCTGAGTGCAGGTGTGCCTTATTCCGACACAATTGCAGGCCCATTAGCTTATGCATTGTCCTGTGTTTGGACATGTGTGCCACTCCACATGACAGGCAGTGGGTCAGATGTGTTGCCAACTGTGTCATCATGGTACGGATGGCCATGTGACAGGTGGCATGATTCAAGTTGTTAGTCAAGAAGTCTTGTACCTTGGCACTCACTACACAAGTCAACATGTCTTCATGTTTTCAATGCTTGACTTTGATGTTTTGTTGTGAGGGACAATAATGTGCCTGCATGACAGATGTCTCCCAAGGAAGTGCACAAGAAACCACCTTTACACTTTCAGGGGACACGCTGGCACATTTTTAAGAAAGGCACAGTTCGAATAAGACTGTTTTTCAGATTATACATATCCAAGTTCCCACAGTGTGGTGGCATTTGGGTAAGTCCTTGGTTGTTGCTGATACCAACTTACGAGTGTCAAGTAATCCAGACCGCCGTGGTGCCATGTATATGTACTTACTGAAACCCCATTTCTTTCTAACAGTGGCTTCTTTGAATAAGGTTGGCAGCTCATACAATGACTGTGTAAATGTAGTTTTGTGTGCACCTCCTTGTGTGACTTCTTTTATACAGGCACATGTGTGTTCTGTTCACAAAGTGGCACATTCACACATTCAAAACATGTAGATTGTGTAAAGTGGTGTGATTCCCAAGGGATCACAATGTATTTCGTACTTACAGGTCTCTGAGTGTGGGGACACCTTCAGCATTGAGGTCTGTTATTTAGCCTTGGGTGCACCCATACTGTTTCTTTCACAGTAAACAAGAGGTGGCATGCCTTCATAGTATTGCTGTGCTCAACTGTTCCCAGACACTAGCTTCTCAGTATATTTCTAAATCAAGTTTTTGGCTGTTGTGTCCTATTTTTCCTTGTTTCCAAGTGGCATGGTGGGTCAACCAACTGGGGAGTACAGGGCTTACATATGTGCGGAGTAGATGTTACTCATGAAGCATTGCCTGATATGCACTGTGACGTATTTTGTTTGGACTCATGTGTCAGATGTATACAGGTGACTGATTATTTTCTGTATCTTCACCTTGCCCACAGCCTCATCGGAGGACACCGAGGGAGACACCTGCATGGACCTGGAGGAGGGATCCAGCACCGGTGCCACCACTGCTGGCGAGTCTGCGGATGCAAGTGGCACGGAGGGCGAGGGGAGTCAGGCGGAGGACCTGTCTGGTGGCGACACCGACTACGACGCTGACGGGTCCGAGGCTGAACTCATCGAGGGGGCGGAGGCTGCTACAACACCTGGCAGCAGCACAACATCTGTCCCCGCCTCCTCCATTCCCATCACCGCCCTCCCAGTTGCTCCGGTCCCTTCTGTCCATGCAGGGCACCACCATGTCTCCTTCGTGCCAGGCACCGCACCCCCTGCCCCTGTCACCCCTGCTGCCCTCACTGCAGAGTCTGTGGACATTCAGCGGCAGTTGCAGGTTGGCCAGACATCGATACTATATGTCCTCCAAGGCCGCACCAGACTGCTGACACAGATGGTGTCGTTCATGGAGGGCATGTCAGCAGCGATGTCTGACCAACGGATGTTGCTGAGGTCCATGGACTCTTCACTGACAGCAGCAGTGAGTCTCCTGCAGCGCTTCGTCCCCCCCAACCCCAGCCCCATCCACACTTCCCACTCCCATGCCTGTCCCATGCACACCCAACAATTCTCAAGCACGCACCCCACCAGACACAGGCAGCACACCAACACGTAAGGGCAAGTACACACCTCTTGGCACGCACACTCAGGGGGATAAAGGCACACCCACTGGGTCTGGGGCACACAGACATACACGCAGCCACAGTCTGAGTCTGCATGCCTCACTACGTAGTCCCTCCAAAGGCACTCCCCTTGGCTCCCCTGCCACACAGTCAGACAAGGAGAGCTACATGTCTGTACTGGGCCTCAGCCCCACTGGGTCACCAGCCCGTAAACGGGCAAGGCACTCCCCGGGTAGGGGAGTTGAGTCCCCCTCATGTCCCCTCCCCCAGTAGCACTGCACCCCATCCTTCTGACCCCCCCTACTTTGTGCCTGTGGTTTCTTCTGGTGCAGGGGATACTCAGGACGCCCTGGCAGAAGTGTGCAGCGCTGAGATCACCTCCACCTTTGGCGCTGCCCCACCCCCTGTGGTGGAGGCATCCGTCCCTGCACCTACCACACCTACCCTTACACCTCCTGTCCCTGCGGTGCCTGGTTCTTCCCCACATGATGCCCCCCCCAGTCGACGAACCTGAGGGTTCAAATGTGCAGGCAAGCTAGGGGAGACGCGTGCCCATGTGTTTCCCCAAGGACTTCTATTCTGGACTGGCCATTGGCCTTTGTATATAGTGTTCTTGAAAAAAATATAATTTTATGCTGATTAAAGCATTTTCTTTTTACTTTGAACACTATTGCATTTCAGGTATTGATGTTGGTGCTGATGCTCCAGGAGTTGGGGTTGTGGTAATGTGTTATGTTTAGGGCAAAGGTTCGAGTCTGATGGTCATGAGGTGGACCATGGGATCTGCGTGCCATCACAAGGTCTCTGCAAAGGATCTTTGGTCGTGTGTGTTATTTGTTTTTTGAGACATTGTACCAAGGAGTGTCCCTTCCTCCATGGCACCTGACATCTTCCCTGCAGAGAGTTGCACAATTGTTGTGCTGACCTGTGTATACATTCCCTTTGTTGGTGACGGATCCCTTCAACTATGGCCATGCCTGCTCAGCAATGTCTCCGGCTGCCTCGTGTGTGCCATCCTTGCTAGTCACTGTACTTGTGTATTGAGTATGTTGCCATGCCTTCATGGAGAAATTCTCCCTTTTCCGCACTATGCATGTGTGTAATCCCAGCCTAGCACACATATGGTACTTGTTCTGCAGGGTATTTGGGCACCTGACTCACAATTGTGGGCATTGTATCTGTGGGAACTCCACCCTATTCCTTCCATGAGAGACAACATCTTGGTGGCTGTCCCAGCACCTGTACATTCCTATCAGTCCTGGGATGTGCGTGACAGTGTGTGTTCCCTTTGGCTCTCTTAGTTTAGTAGGCATTGACATGACTATACAGTCTTGTGGCATGATCTCTGTGTGTGTATTGTGCTGCATCCGCCAGGGGTGGGTATGCATGTGTCATTTGTCCTCACACCCACATGTGGTGTGTCATGCAGTGGGGGAAAGACATCCATCCTCATAGGAGTGAGACACTGCTGTCAGTGATGTGTTGTTATGGCACTATCAACATAGTCGAAAATTAGGGATGCGTACTGACACCCATGGAGTTGTGGTCATCTGATAATGATGTACACACCCCCATGTCTCTGTCCACTGCTGGTATTCCTCTGCACCCACCCCTCACATGTCTCTGTCCACTGCTGGGAGTGATAGGCACCCACCCCTCCCATGTCTCTGTCCACTGCTGGTATTCCTCTGCACCCACCCCTCACATGTCTCTGTCCACTGATGGGAGTGATAGGAACCCACACCTCACATGTCTCTGTCCACTGCTGGTATTCCTCTGCACCCACCCCTCACATGTCTCTGTCCACTGCTGGGAGTGATAGGCACCCACACCTCACATGTCTTTGTCCACTGCTGGGAATCCTAGGCAGACACCCACCCACCCACCCGCACCCTTGGTGCAGTACACTGCTGTCCTGGGCATACACACACCCCAATCTACTGGTTATATGCTGCACCAGGCCCTAATCCAACATTTGTGGCGTGTGTTCGCCTTGTATCACAAATGTACTGGTGCCCTAGGGGTACGGGTGATGCGGTCCGTACCCCCGCATTCATAGGTTGGGTACGGTCCGTACCACGCGTACCCCTACATCACCACTACAATGGTGGTACGGACCGTACCCACGCCCTCAGAGCGTGGGTACAGTCCGTACCACGCGTACCCCTACATCACCACTACAATGGTGGTACGGACCGTACCCACACCCTCAGAGCGTGGGTACGGTCCGTACCACGCGTACCCCTACATCACCACTACAATGGTGGTACGGACCGTACCCACGCCCTCAGAGCGTGAGTACGGTCCATACCACGCGTACCCCTACGTCACCACTACAATGGTGGTACGGACCGTACCCACTCTCTGAGGGCGTGGGTACGGTCCGTCCGACCATTGTAGTGGTGACGGGTACGCATACACGTCCACTTCCGTTGTTGCGGTGCGCAGGGATTGGTGGACACGCACCCCGAAGTGACCAGACCCTGGAGGTAATGTATGTCCTCCATATTGTATGTTTTAATTTGTGTAGGGGGTATGTTTCATGCCCCTCACCCCCCTTTGACCCATGGGTGTTGTTCTCACCTTCTGCGGCGTGTGCGTCGGGTTCGGTGCACCAGGTCGTAGGCTAGGAGGGCCGGGATGACACGTAGGATGGGGTCCATGGCTGTCCGTCGCGTACCGGTGCTCCTTAATTGCGTCGTCCTCAATTTCCCGGGAGTTTTTGGCTGCCGTAAAAAATGAGCCGTGCGGAGTGATGTAGGCACGAATCGTACTTGCTGGTCCATAAAACGCTGCCTGACTCGATGTCCCGGATCAGAATTGTGGGTATTTTTTAGCCGCACGTATTTTTTTTTTAATCGTACGGAAATGGTATTTCTGTACGAATCGTACTTGCTGGTTTGTAAGGTGGATTTCCCGGGTACGAGTCATTCGGAGAATACGCTCCGTACGACCATTCGTACCTGGGTTTTACAGGATTGGAATCGGCACCCAAGTGTTTCTCCTTGGCATCATTGAAGCATGTTTGCCACTTGACTGGGCCAGCAAATCTTTCGACAAAGGTTGCTCATTGTATTGGCATTTTTGTTTTTTTTATCTTGACATAGTCACAGCCATGACATTTCTTGTTTGCTGATCTCAGTGGTTTGTACTCATCTACCCCGATTAACTAAGGCTTTGCTTTGGTGCAAAGTCTTGCAAGAATATTTACTATCCATTATGAAAGATGTTTTGGACTGAAAAGGTTCACCTTTTCGGTTTGCTCTGTTTTGCTTTACTTTGCTTCAAGGAGGCATGAATTGGGTGCTACTGTAGCAGAGAAGCACAAATACCATTTTCTTTTACAGAAAAACCCAATCTACTGCATCAAAACGAATATCTCTTTGAAGCAAGTTAGCAAGAGGAAACATATTTATTTTCCCAGAAAACCTCGCAGTTCATTTGTGTGCTGTAATACATAGCTGAAGCCATATGTATTGCATTTTTCTATGTTTAGGCATAGTAATCTATATTGGAAATGTATCTTGCTAGTGCAAATCCTATGCTGGATAGAGTACACTCACATCTGCACCATGGTGCAAGGCTATGTGATATGCTATGCAGTCTGTATGTGTGCCAACGGAGGGGATGACACCAAAAGCAGGACGATCATAGTAAATATGGCTCTGCACTGTTTCCCCCTTTTCACAACAATCAGATTTGAGTGAAAAATGAGTAAATCTTGCACTTCATCTTGTAGTCACTAACTGAAAAGTCTATGCACCCACATTTTCTACAAAGACATCCTCTTTCAGGCATGTGCCTACAAACGTAACACAAATGTTTTGTAATTATAAGAATTCCCCTCTGCCCCCCACTTAGAAATCTAACAGAATGTTAACATTTCTGCATCAGTATTTTTAATTGGTTTCACCATGTACTGTATTTTTATACATGCTTCGCGCAGGAAATTGCTTTACATTATTTTTCTCTGAGACAGGAAATTATTTTTACATTTCAAAGACAAGGACGATAATGGTTTAGATGGAAAAGAAGATCAGTTAAAGAATGGATTAGATTATGTACAATTATACAAGAAGGAATATTCGTCAATAGAGAGCACATGTATTTCCAGTAAACATTTAGGCAGGGAAGTCATAGTCCTGCATAAAAAATGTATTATGCTTTTATGTTATGAGTAAAACATTAACTAATAAATAGGCATCTTCATACATCAATCTAAAATGAGGTAATCTGCAGTGAAGTGGAAAAAGAAAAGACACCGCTTTTCACACATAATAGTATGTATGTCTAAACTTACTAGGGGCATTAATGGGTAATTTCAAGGGCACAATTCAATATAACAATACATCTTTCAGAACGTTCTTTTTTTAAATCCAGAGGTATTCTATGCTATCTGATGTTATCTGCAATGAAAATTCTATACGTTTCCTCTATTGCAAATTGGTACGAGCACGGTACAATTTTGGACTTGTGTTTACGTTGGCCAGTCAGTTAAAAAATGACATGTTCACCAATTAAACAAAACAGAAACAACATTTTACAGCAGTTCTTCAAGGCATATCACAACAAAGTTGAGGTGCTCGACAAAAAACATCTACTGACCAGTGCAATTTATGTAATTTGTCATGAGGCATAAGTAATGGAGCCAACTCTTCACTTGGCTTGATGGCCAGCAAGCTTGCTAGCTAGTTTACATAGAAATGCGGTATGTATTTTAAGGGAAAAAAACAGTTTTGAGGCACCAAGGATTGCCACCTTCCTCAGAAAGAAATAGGGCCATCTGTTTAAGTTTTAATATTCTGCAGGATACTTACAAGAAACTTTATATAAAATCATCCGTATTTATTTTTAACATGGCCTTTTTGTCTCTGTTTACTTTATGTATCAGTCTTGGTATGGGAGTCGAACCCGAATAATTATCTGATCCGAAATATTTTGAACGTTGAACAGCCATCACATCTCATGTGTTACAACGTATGCAATTACAAAGCAGTCGTTACAACAACGCGTTGTTACATAACGGTACCATTACAACGACTAGCTCGAGGGGGCACTCTAAACTAAGGAATAGTATAATTTACTATTCCAACACCTTCTCTACTGTTGCACACACTGGACTTGGAATAGAAAATTATACTTTTCCTAAGTCCAGCGTGCCCCCTAGAGCAAGTCGTTGTAACAACTTGCGTTGTAATGGTACTGCGATGTAAAAACGTGGTTGTTGCAACGACTGTGTACAACGCATAAGATGTAAAGGACTATTTTCATTTTGAACATTCCAATTCTTAACCAATAAATTTGGCTCCAGAATCTCCAATAGATCTAGCAGTCAGAAACTAGACTCTTCATGGAAAAATATGTCGTAACCTGTATTTTATTTATCTTGTTACATTCTCCCTAGCTGCTCAGCAGTGTGAATGTGATGCATGGAATGATGGTGTGATGGACATGAATGGAATATTTGGGTGGCAGATAATTTTGTGTGAGAGTTGGAGTATGGGCTTAGCAGCAGGCAGGCTGCTCCTGGTGGGCTGCTTCAAATTAACTCTACAACTTGTATCTGCAACTTAATAAATCTACCTAAAGTACACCTCGGATTTAATTCCTACAAAATAGAAATTTCAGCAGAGTCAAACAGAATAAATGACGGTGTCCTAAGAACAAAGTTCCAGATTTAGGAGTTAGAGGGACTACCGCAGTCCCACCACGGTGGTGATCCTAACTATTCCGTCGAGTTTGCAGCAGACTCCCAGCCGTATTTGGATAAGTACGTGATAAACACAAGACTGCCACGGCAGAGCTCTTCTGTGTTAGCAGAATGTACTCTAACGCTGACTTGAGAGTGAGATCCTGCTGACCAGATTTGGATACTCTAGTTAGGCTGGTGGTGTCAGCGCCACGATGCAGCTTTGGAGTCATGCTTTGGGGGTGCAGAGACAGATAAGTGATACATTTTCTATACATTTCTATACATGTCTTATGTGTATGAGTATATATGTATTTGTTGTTGACGTGTACAATCTACATACTGCATGCCACATTCACACCGTACACACATCGTATAATGTATAGGCACACACACCAAACACTTACCTGCCACTCTGTAAAAACGGGGTGACGGACTGTTGCCGACAGGGTGCGTCAGGGTAGGGAAGACCAGGACTGTCGCAGTCAGGATAGAATTGCTGCAGGAACCCTGTTTTCAGGTGAGTATTCACCCCTTTTCTTACCTTTCGCCGACTCTAGCTTGGAGGGATTCCCATGTGAATTCCTTCAGAAACAAGCCACATCCTAATCTGGATGGTGAGAATTCTGGCTTGAATCCTGCCTTAACCAGCCGCAGCCCCTGTAAGGGTCGGCGGCAGGAATAATTTGCTGGTGGAGTCAGCCGTACCGCAGCGGTCTTCAAGCCCATTGCCAGCCAGGATCTAAATTGGGTGGGAAGACCGCCAGTATGGCAGGTAGGAAGACTGCCAAAAAGTTGACAGTGGGGCCGGTCCCACCAACATCTAAATCAGGCCCTGAGTTCTAGATCAAACATTAAACAAGCATAGATTTAATACAGAATATTTAGTAAATGCAGTACACAGAAAAATTCATGAAAATGCCACGAAGACTTAATTACATAAATACAGAATCATAAAACTTAGTTGAAATTAGTCAGGCCTAACCCAGAGAGTAAAACTCATAAAAAGTACTGTCAGCATCCCATAGGAAAAACCCAAGACAAATGGACAAAGCCTTAGGAGAAAGATGAAAAGTCACCCAAGCAATAGCTGATGAACGGCAGCCATAGCAACATATATAAAAAATTACCCCCACAATACTTAAGTCCAAAAGTTATCATACACAAATAACACATTCTATGAAGAGATTTTGCAAACTCAGCATTCTATGATCATGGCTAGGGCCACTTTTGCAAATCAGAAACAGCCTAATATGTCAAATCTTTAACACTAACCCATTTCTTAATGTTTTATTCTATTCTATTCTATTCTAAAAGCACTTATACAGCTCATAGCTACCTGGAGGCATCCCAGCGCTGGTAGTGCAGCACAGAGACATTCACTCAGCTGTAAGAGGAGTTTATTGGGACCCATTCTGGAAAAGACAGGTTTTCAGTGATTTCCGGAAAGAAAGTTCAATTTCGGTTGAATGAAGAGACAATGGAAGACTCATGATGACAACAATCTTAGCCAAATAGACATTAGAAGAGCACAGCTTGAGTAGAAGGATAACAAAGGGCAATTATCAGAGGACTTTTATCACGACTAGCCCTGTGGTATATGTAGAGTGGTTTAAAATGTAATCTCTTAGCCACAGGAAGCCAATGAAGGTGTGGGGCTTGCTAGGCGCATTGATCTCTCGGTATGTTATACAGAAACCAAGCGGCGAGTTCTGTACTATCTGCAGATTCTTTATTGGGGCTTTGGTGCCCCCAGATAAAGTGAGTTGCCATAGTCCAGGCGAGAGAGAATGAGTGCCTGTACTGCCAACCTCTTTGAGATAGAAGGCAGAAGAGGGAGAATTTTACACAACAACCTCAAGATGCCGTAGCAGGTGGCCCACAATTTTACAGCTGTGAGTCGAATTTAAGAGATTGATCCAGCCACATGCCCAAGCTCTCACAACGCATGTTTGAGCAGGGGGGGGGGAACTTAGAAAACTTGGCTAACCCAAAATTGGTAGATTAATTAAGATTGTTGCCCAGGATCATTAGCTCCATTTTGTCTCTGTTTAACTTGAGACTGGAGCTCTTTGGCAAACATCTCTAGGCAGGGACCTAGAGAGGGCAATGCAGAACCTTGACTCTGGGAAAGTGAAAAAACGAATTGCGTATGATCCTCATAAGATAAGATTCAGATCCTAGAAGGAAGGACGATATCCGCAAGAGGTCTCATATATAGATTAAACACGAGAAATCTCTCATTGAATCTCTCAGCAACTGCATTCTGTAAATGATCAGCTCATAGAATTAAAACGCCTTCAATGGAACTTCCAGCGAAAGTCCTTGAATATGATACTTTGGATACACGATTCACAATACAGCCTTCCTAATACAATAGCTCATTATTGAATTTTTATTGTCATTCACTTTGTGCTCAATGAAAACACGAGAAGAGATGGTGTTAGAAATTGGGTCTCCAGTTGGCAGAGGTATGCACCATGTCCAAGTAGGGACCCAAATTCTAGTCAGTGAAAGCTGCATGCACACTAAAAGATAACCTCTGGTAGCTTGGCGCTGAGCAATCAGGCTTATCTAAAGAGGCAATGTATAAAGCATTTGTGCAACACACACAGTAACACAATGAAATCACCGCAAACATACTCTACACAGGTAAGAAAAAGAGCGAATATTTTTATGAGTAAAACAAGACCAAAACAACAAAAATCCAATAGGTAGAACCGGAGTTAAGAAAATCTAAAAGTAGTGCTTACGGTCAAATAGAGCTTAGGATTACTTTAGGTTGCACTGGACAGGAGTAAATCTAAAGTTCAGACAAACCACAAAGTAGGGCAGGCAGGCTACATGACCCACACAGTGTCCACTTAAAGAGTACCTTGGATGGAACAAGCGTCGGTGTCGAAGATTCGATGCTTCGGTTCCGATTCACCAGTTTGGTTGATACATTGCTGCCAAGCCTCACAGTAGGGTCCCACGTTGGCTTGTCGAACCTCGCAGTCGGGTCCCACATCGTCATCGAACCATGCAGGGATGTCCTCTGATCGGCACTGCGTCGGTGTCGAAGGGCACTGCGTCGGGTCCAATAGGCACAAAGTCATCACTGTGTGAATTCCGATGCTTCTAGACAGCAGAAAAAACTTTCAAGAGCCAAGTACCAGATTGGCACTACTTGACAGTGCAGGACTCCCAGATGGCAGAGTCCAGGTGATGTTGCAGAGTAGCAGGAAGTCTTTGATGGCTCTGAGGCTTCAGAACAGGAGGCAAGTCAGCGAGCCCTTGGAATCACTCTGAGTTCAAGTGAGATGGGTCCAGTACTTGTTTTCAGCAGAGCAGAGATCAGCAGGCAGCAGGGTAGCTTAGCAAAGCAGAACGCAGTTCCTTCAGAGCAGCAGTCAGGCAAAGTGGCAATCCTTTTGGCACAGAAATCTTTACTCCTGGCAGAGTTCTTCACAGGTCTAGCAGTGTACTGTCTTTGTAGGGGCAGAGCCCTGAAGTGGGGTTGATTTCAGAGCAAACCCTGTAAGTGCACAGGTTCCCCTTTCATCCAAGCCCTGGCTCTAGACTACCAATAAGGGGTAATCAGCCCTTTGTGTGGGACACATGACACTGTGTATTCAGGTGTAACGGTCAGCAACCGCTCTCTCTTCCTGCCCAGGAAGACCAATCAAAATGTAGATGAATGCAGATGAGTTCTCTCTCACACCCACAAAGTATAGCTGTCACCCCCAGGAATGTGTATTGGAGACAGAAACCAGGAACACAGGGATAAGTTAAGAGCAGAGAGATGTCAACTTTCTAAAAGTAAACACAATAAGATGATGGATGGAGCGCTGAAACCTTTCAAATACTCACCTCCAGTCACCATTAGATCTGTGCTAAATCCATCATCATACTTTTGCTCACTTCATCACCCCAGTTCAGACCCAGCCATATGTAAATCAGTCTTGATCCTGTTCCTCATGGGAACTGTCCAGCCCGAACTGCCAACCCGGTCGCAGGATGCTTGTTTCTGGTCCAGGGAGTACCTGCCATGGCAGTTCAGGCTGGACTGTTCCCAGAGGAACAGGGTTAAGACTAATTTTCCTATGGCAGGTTCCAAACTGGGTTGACATGGTGAGCACAAGAACAAAAGATTTAACCCAGATCTCTTGACTTGGGGCAAATGCATGATTTATTCAGCATTCCGTCCATCATTTGTTTGCATAGCACTTTTTGTCCTAAGTGGGTTGGGTTTGCCCAAACGTGGGTCCCTTCCTCATTGTGCCACTGGATTCAAGCTAGCCTTGCTTATGAGGGGTAATACCCCAAAACTGGTTGCAGCATGCTTGTTTATGGTACAGGGAGGCCCTGCCTTGGCAGTTTAAGCTGGACTGTTCCCGTGAGGGACAGGGTCAAGACCGATTTGCATATTGCTGGGTCCAAACTGGAGTGGCATGGTGAGCAAAAGAATGATAGAATTAACCCAGATATCTTGACCGGGTGTGAATGCACGATTTATTCATTATTCCGTCCATCATTTGTTTGCTTAGCACTTTTTGCATTAAGTGGGATAGGTATGTCCAGACGTGGGTCTCTTGTTCACAGTGCCACTGGATTCAAGCTAGCCTGACTGAGGAGGGGTAATACCCCGAAACTGGTCCCAAGATGCTTCATTGCAGCCCAGGGAGGACCTGGCTTGGGGAGGTACTGGCTAGGCAGTTCTGGCTGGACTGTTTCCATGAGGAACATGGGCAAGACTGATTTGCATATGGCTGGGTCCAAGCTGGGGTGGCATTATGAGCAAAAGAACAATGGATTTAACCCACATCTCTTGACTGGGGGTGAATACATGATTTATTCAGCATTCCGTCCAGCATTTGTTTGCGAAGCACCTTTTGCCCTAAGTGGGATGGGTATGCCCAGACGAAGGTCCCTTGCTCACTGTGCCACTGGATTCAAGCTAGCCTGGCTTATGAGGTATAATACCCTGAAACTGGTCCCAGGATGCTTGTTTCTGGTCCAGCAAGGACCTAGTTGCCAGTTTGGGCTGGATTATTCCCATGAAGAACAGGGTCAAGACTGATTTACATATGGCTGGCTCCAAACTGGGGTGGCATGGTGAGCAAAAAAACAATGGATTTAACCTGGATGTCTTGACTTGGGGTGAATCCATGATATATTCAGCATTACGTCCATCATGTGTTTGCATAGAAGTTTCTAAAAGTGGTATTTCTAAAATAGTAATGTTAAATCCAACTTTGCCAGTGAAGAGAGTTTATTATTATCATTCCAACGATATGACATATGATGCAACTGCTCCCTTCTAATCAGGAATTACAACTTAAAAGTGTTTTAAGGAATTCCCAGTGCTAGCTTATGACAGGAGCAGGCCTCACAGTAGTGAGAAACAAATTTAGCTGTTTGTCACTACCAGGACATGTAAAACTTACCAGTGCGTGTCCTATCTTTTACTTACACAGCCCCTTGCCCTTAGAGCTACCTAGGGCCTCCCTTAGGGGTGACATATGAGTAATAAAAGAGGAGTTTAAGGTTTGGCAAGTGGTTTTAAATGCAAGTCAAAGTGGCAGCAAAACGCACACACAGGCCTTGCAATGGCAAGCTTGAGGCAGGTTTGAAAGACTACTTCTGTGGGTGGCGCAACCAGTGCTGCAGGCCACTAGTAGCATTTAGATTACAGGCCCTGGCTATATGAAATAACACTTTTTCCAAGGTTCTTATAAGTTAGCTAAATATGCCAATCCTGTATACACCAATGCCACCATGTTTAGGGGAGAAGCACATGTACTTTAGCACTGGATAGCAGCAGTAAGATGTTCAGAGCCCTGAGGCCAACAAAAAGTCACAGCAAAAAGAGGCGGTAAGCAGGCAAAATGTTTGGCAGAAGACTACCCTAACAATGACAGGTCTAGCAGATGGTTTGCAGTGGGACACTGAGTGGGAGGAGGAATGAGCAGGAGCGCAATGATTTTCCCTGGTACTTCTCCTTTTTTTAAATTGCTGCAGCTTGGCCATCTAAAATTTAGCCAGATGATGCAGTTTGTAGTGCACCCAGTATGTACCAGGTGTGATGAAAAACACAAAATCCATAATTCCGATAAATGTGGTAACCATACTTAAAGAGTCATCAGCTGATGAAATTGAATTCAATAAATAGTGCCTCGTGTTTTCTCAATGGTGCATGTATACTGCATTCTTCACGTTCAACAGAAAGACAGAGTTCTGCCTCCTGAAAATAATGATGAGCATCACAACACCCAGACCAGGCTCTTAGCAAATAACACAGAAGCTTTACTATCCTGTTTATGATATGCACTAAATCATTGAGTTCTTCATCAACACCCATCTATTTTCAAATTATGTGGCATCACAACATCAAAATCAAATGTTCATGCAACTACTCAGGTCCTACTCTAGCCCCTCCCCCCAACGCTGAGATGGGAAATGTGTTTTCTTACATTCTTCCTCTGATCATATCAGGCACCCATGGTAGCAATTCTTATTGAGCTGTGCATGTTTTATTAATATGCAATGAAATGTGAATGATACATCCACAATAGTTAGGTTGGGGTGTGCTGTGTAAAATACATGGGTGGTAAGATGAAATAACAAGTCTACCTGGCAGAGAAACACGTCCTTTTCGATGTATTCTGCATCAATTTAGTGCCACTTCCTCATCAGACTGGGGCTCAAAGCCTCTGAAAGTGAAAATATTCACTGATGAGCCCGCTTAGTATATGCTACAATAATGTAGAAAGTCATCCGTATCAACATCAGATTGTGTACCTCCATCTTGCAACTTAGAAAGGGGCTCTAGTGTCATCTTTTTAAGAATCATTATCTCCATCAGTCATGAGAACTATACATGGTATTAGGATGCCCTCGATCCACGACAATGTCAAACTTGTGTGCTCCCTGCAATGAGACCACACCCTACTTCTATCCCTTCTTGCCAATGATCATGAGATCAGTCCCCTTAATACGAGCACTATTTGTTTATCTAACTCCTTCCATCAACATGCAAACCTCTTCGCTTCTTTCCATATTTAGATTCACGCTTTATAAATGACAAACATAAATGGTACATGAAAAGAAATCATTTTCTGATGCATGTTACACACGTAGAATGAGATGGATAAGGGTGAATAATGGTGATGTTGTTCATCAAGGGGCTCTGAGTGACATCAAATAGACAATAAGTATGGTATAGCTTGAGTTGTGTATGATGTCACACAGTACCCTGAGATGAATAACATCCCCATTATTCATGTCTTCCCATCTGTAATTTTATGCTGTACATGCCCCGAAAACACCTGCCCCTGCTTCCAACCTGTATACAAGGGCCGACAAGTTAATCTGGGATTAACCCCTGGCACTAAATGACTAAAACAGTAAGCTTTTCCACAGAGAAATTAGTTTTGCATATTACGTGGCACCAATCCAACATTAAAGGCAAGAATAAAACCAAGAAATTTCAAGAACGAATTTAGTAAAAAAAAAAAAAGAGAAGTGTTGTATTCTAAAATGACATCAAAACATTCATAAACTGATAAAGAGTACCTAAGAGATGAAGTTTTATTTTTTAAGTCAAAAGCATCAACCAACTGTAAAGCATGTATGGATGCCATCAATGAGCACCTTAGCACAATTTCAGGCTGACCACAATAGGCAGGGTTCGGATAAGCCTAGCAGATAAAACCAATAAAGAGTTTATTTTCTAACATTTTTAGAGAAGTTGCTTTATATTAGCGTGGTAAGGCATGACATGATAGCCAGCAAGTACGTCACAAGGTCAGATGCCTCAAATTTCAGAGTCCTGCCGAAGACTAGAGTTATCTCACTAGCAGCTCTGAATAAAATAACTTGATAAAATGTCTCTGCCATGATTCCCACATTGTCTATATCACATTGCTGCTGTTTTAGCACAGATGTGTTGGGCCACATGAATTTGTAATTCAAATGATCAATGCATTTTATCCCAGAATAGCCTCAGCTACCATTCTAAACACTCTAGGTCCTCAGATGGATCTTCTTCTGTGCTAAAAGGGACTAGAATATTTAGGGGATAGACTAATAACACAGGAGAACCTCGAATAAGATAACAGTTAACATTTATTCATTACCCAATGGATTTGCTCTAGTTACATTTATCTTTAGGCCAGTAGCTTTGAAAATTGACCACAACAAATGAATGAAACAGAATCAGCAGATTAGTTATCGCAGTTGGTATCTTTATCGCATTTTAAGAAAGTTGCATGCCAATCCAATTTACTAATTAAAGATTTTTAATACTGGTCAACAAAACTGTGAAAATCAAGTTTGAAGGGAAATATCTTCCTCAGCCAAGGGAGATTGTATCATGAGAAGTGAGTCCTTTAAAGCACATAACCCTCATACAAACCCAGTAGATGAAATTTCAGTTATCGCCAAATGACCAGTTCCAGTTCATGGACAGGATTTGTCTGCCCCTGACCACACTGCAGAGTAAATGCCATAGATGTTGTTAGAAAGCTTCCAGTAGGAAAGATTCCACTACTCAGCATAACAGCCAGCAGCAAACGTAGTAATCACCACAGTTTGCGCTAGTTTCTGGAAGTCCAAATCATCAGTCTCTGTACTGCAAGGTGGGTTGAGAAGTGGACAAAATAAAAACAGCCCCTATCCGCACTCAGGGTAATTATACCTAATCGATTTCTGGTTTACACCCCTTGACCTCACCAATTTTGTTGGACCAGCCTGTCCCATTGGTCAGTTTCAGTAGGATGAGATGGTGTAGTGAGCAAAAAATATACATATTCGAAAGAATTAAGTAATCCATTACTTTGCATTCCCTTAAAACCACTGTCCTTAGTCATACAATTGGTTGTGTCATCTAGGAAATAGGCGAGTCAATGATCTCATTCTTTGTCAGTTCTTTCTGAAGGATGTGCTCTAGGAAGTAACAATTTTGTTGCAAGTCCAGTTGAGCGAGCTACAAACGTGAAAGGAGTTATTGATTGTTAAAGCACAAGTAGAAACTTTACAAAATATTCCCATAGCCTTCAGACTATACAGTTCATAAGTTTATACTAGGAAAGAGGCCTTCATGAACACAGCTTGAGCACAATGAATTTATGCTAAAATATGAATTTCATGTTATTGAAAACCGTGCATTAGTTCTACAATTAAGCAAATTAATGATTTGTGTCTAAATCATGTAAGTATAATGTACCCCTAAAAACATTTTTTAACACTTAATTTCTATTTTACATTCTATTGAGCAATTTTCTATTTCACGTTGTAGGTTAATACATCACCAAAGATTAAAAGGCACATTTAGAATAAACTTTTTCATAACGCAAATCATTAGGGGCCATATGTAGGTAGCCCAATACCGGTCGGTAACGGCCGATTTTCGGTAAATATACCGTTACCGACCGGTATTTAGGCTTTTGATATGTAGGGGGATCATTTCTGTATTCGGTAATTTACAGAATCGGTAAAATTACCGAATCGGTAAAATACCGAATACAGAAATGAGATGTAGGGGGAGTGTGTGGTGGGTGTGGGGATTCGTTATTTACCACCAACTGAAAGTTGGTGGTAAATGACGAATGTCTCAGTTAATGCATTATTTGGCCCTTAGATGTGTGCAATGTGGCAGACACACATGCCCTCAGGGCATGTATGTGTGCCACATGTGCACACATGCAGGAATCAGGGGTGCAACAGCGTGTCAATGTGACACCCTGCCACCCTTGATTGAGCTCCCCCCATTACCGATTCGGTATTTACCGATTCGGTAATGGTAACTGGTTTCCCATTGATTCCTATGGGCCTCCTGGCCCATAGGAATCAATGAGATACAGGTTACCATTACCGAATCGGTAAATACCGATTCTAAAATACCGACACTTACCGAATCGGTATTTTTTTACCTACATTACATTTACCGATTCATAAATACCGAATCGGTAAAATTCGGTATTTAAGAATCGGTAAATGTAATTTACCTACATATGGCCCTAGGTCATCTATTTATGTTCATTGTCAGTGTTCATTATTACATGTTCTAAGGTTAACCACCATGTTCATAACACATTACAGTTTTTATTCTTTACATAGAGTTTCTATGCAATCGTTTGTTACATTTATTTACGCATAGAGAGAAACATCTTAATATATTTGTTAAACTTTTCATTAGTTTTTTACGATTAAATGTCATCACAATCCTACTTCTTACATTCTGCATGCTATTGCTTTTACGATGCAGTACCTAAATCCAGTCTGTTGGGGTTCTTACCGCGTTCTGGTTCTTTGCACGGAACCTGGAATGAAGGTTCCGTGCAGGGAATGTGGAGCGGTCGGGGTTGGCAGTTGCTGCCGGGGAATCTGAGTGACTGGATCGCAATAAAGGAGCTCTACCACACTGACCTTGGTATCATCTTTTCATTGGCGACGGGCTGGTCCAGCTCCCAGTTTCCCTTCATCTGTTCGGCGATTCCGTCTTCTGCCTGCACTGCTGTTGTTACGACGATCACGAAGAAATCGAGCGTCATCGAGCTTCGGGGTTGCCGGACTTGGAATCTTCCTCTGCTGCTCTTCCTCCAACGATGATCTTCGGCGGTGAGAGTATTTTGGTTTTTTCTCCTCTTTCTGGTATTTTGCTCGGCGCGTAGATCGGCGCGCGGCGTTAGCGCGAGCGTCACGCTCTGACGTTCCTTGCCTTGTTGGTTGTTGTGTACTTTAACCTTGGCAACTTAGCGTTCTGAAGCATGCGCTTTGGATAAAGGCAGTGCGTGAGGTTCAGCGCTAAACCTTCTTGCGTTTTTCAAGCGAAGTGTCAACATGCCAGATGGAATAATTCAGAAGGAACATTTTTAACCTACAATTCTTAAGCCTTGTGAAAGTGTACAGTCATATACACGGGAAAGCATTTTTTTATGCAGAAGACGGCAATATACAGTTATGTATACATGTAATCATTTTTAAGCAGAAGAAAGCAATTTTGGAATTTAATCAGATTATTATTTTTCGTTAAAAGACATCTTTAGTAGTAGTACAAAGATTCTTAAGTGGCATTTGCAAGATAGTGTTTATCTTAAGTGGCAGCAACTCACCCACGCAAGATTAACAATGGATAACATTGCTGCTCCACCTCCATTTTTACAGTTACCTGGTCCTCCTCCTATGCTATGGCAACAATGGAAGGCTACTTTTGAGGCTTATTTGGAAGCAATCGATGGTGACACTTTCACATCCAAGAAAAAGAAGGCCTTACTAATGTACAATGTAGGTGCGGAGGCAAGGTCAATTTTGCAAACTTTACCTCTGGAGTCGGTGTGGACGTGCACCAGCGGTGGTGAAGATGGGGATGCACTAATTGTCGATGATTATGCTTCCTTGGTAAAAACTCTTGATAAAAGGTTTAATCCCAAGCGCAATGTAGTTCTGGAACGGCACAAATTTTTACAGCGTGCACAGATGCCTGGTGAATCCATTGATGACTTCGTTGCTGCTCTCAGAATTTTGGCTCTCAAATGTAACTATAGAGAATTTCGTGATGAGATAATTCGCGATCAGCTAATTGAGCGCACGTGCGACAAGAAAGTCCAACAGAAGTTTCTATCCTCTGTTGATCCTGATCTTGAGACTGCTCTTATCTTAGCCAAGAGTGTTGAACATTCTCAACTTTGCATGAAAGAGTTAAATACACCTGTATAGACATCTGAAACCACTTCTGCATCTGAGGTCAAGCTAGTCACCACAAAAGCTCCTGTTAAGTTGGCCAAGACTATTAACGTCAATACTTCCCGGACACCATCAGTGTCCAATGTTCCGAAAACAAGAGTTGAACAACATCCTTCGTGTTATCGTTGTGGTAGCACCTCTCATCTGGGAAACTTCAAGTTTTGTTATGCCATAAATCAGACTTGTTTCAAGTGTGGGAAGAAAGGACACTTAGCGCGGATGTGCAAGGCAACTGTACCACACAGAGCACCTCCTCGTACTGTGAGGGCCATAGAAGAGGAGTGCGTGTATGAAGATGATGAGCGTTACGAACTATTAATGTTATCTTCGCCATCTATACAAGAAGAAGGGGTTGTAGAAATAGCTTCTATCGGAGAGGGTCATAGAAGGAAAAGTCCCGTGTGTATTATAAATGTGAATGGGAACGGCATGAAGTTTCTTGCTGATTCCGGTTCCCCTTTTACTTTGGTTAATGTCAAGGATTTTAAAGGTTTGGGCAATATTCCAGTAATTCACTCCAGTATAAGAATTGTTGCTTATGGTGGTAAAAGAGTGAAAGTAATAGGCAAATTCAAGGGAAAGTTAGAATTCAAGGGCGAGTGCATTTTCGGTACTGTATTTATAGTGGAGGAAGGTGCGAATTTGTTAGGATGGCATGAACAAGGCGAACTTGGAATCATCCTTGATCCGAATCATGCTGACATGGTGCTATCCAAATGGGAGGCTAGACAATACTATGCTAGTCTTTCGGAAGTTGCTCCAGTGCATACCATCACGACTGATGTGTGCGTTGAGAATGATTGGATTAAAAGTTACCCTGAGGTTTTTAGTGGGAAGTTGGGCAAACTCAAGGGATTTCAACACCGCATTGTTCTCAAAGAAGGTGTAAGAGCTGTGGCGCACAAGGTACGGAAGGTACCACTCAGTATGCGTGGGGAATTGAGGCTTGAGTTAGAACGGTTATGCGCATTGGGGGTGATTGAAGCTATTGAAGGGTCTGAGTGGTTGTCACCCATTGTTTTAGCGCGCAAGGCCGATAAGTCTCTTAGGATGTGCGTGGACTTGCCCGATCTGAATGCATGCATCTGGGTGGATCGACAACCTCTACCCAACATTAATGAGATGTTGTCGACTTTGGAGGGTGCCAGGCATTTTACTTCCCTTGACATATCTTCTGCGTACCACCAAGTTGAACTGTGCAAGGACTCCAGACATCTTACATCATTTGTGACTCCTGATGGAGCTTTCCGATATTTATGCATGCCGTTTGGGTTGGCATCAGCTTCCGCAGTGTTCCAACGTCTTATGGGAAACTTGTTCAGGAACACTGTGGGGGTGGTGTTTTTCCAGGACGACATTCTTATTCACGGGAAGACCGTACAGGAGCACGATGTCAGAGTTAGGCACGTATTGGACATAGTCAAATCTAGTGGTTTGACGTTAAGAAGAGACAAATGCAGATTTTTGCAAGATGGGGTGGATTACCTTGGTCACCATATCTCCGCTAAGGGTGTAGAACCAAAAATGAAATTACTGGATGCCATTAAGGATGCACCTGAACCTAAAAACAAGGACCAGTTACGCTCTTTTCTGGGGCTAGTTGAATATTACGCTAAATTTGTACCCAACTTTTCAGATAGAACTGTATGTTTGCGTAGTCTTCTTAGGAAAAATGTGAAGTATACCTGGTCTGATCAATGTGCTTCTGATTTTAAATTACTTAAGGAGGCTATAATACAGGCACAGCCACTTAAACTTTTCGACATCAATAACAAATGCATTGTCACCACCGACGCCAGCAATGTGGGTCTAGGTGCTGTTTTAATGCAGAGGAGATCGGACAGTAAGGAAGAAATTATTGCCTTTGCATCTAGAACACTTCGTGGTGCTGAAGGAACCTATTCTACCATCGAAAAGGAAGCGTTAGTGCTATGGTGGGGTGTACAGTATTTTCGTAATTTCCTGTGGGGAAACAATTTTGTTCTCAGAACTGACCATAAGCCTTTGGTAGACCTGTTTACCACCAAAGGTGGTGGCAGAGCTACGCCTCGTATTGCTAAATGGCAGTACAGACTGAATGAATTCAATTATTGCCTGGAGTATGTTGCTGGTGTGAAGAACCGTGTGGCTGACTGTTTGTCAAGGTTGCCTCTTTCGGTAAGTGTTAGTGAACCTGCTAATGACTTTGTGGAAATGGTGTGTGCAGTCAGTACTGTTGCTGATACGGGAGCTGCCTTATCTGAAGGGGATTGGAAACTGGCCATTTCTGAAGATGTGGAGCTTTGCAGGGTAATTGATTTGGTAATTCAGGGTTGGCCCAACAGTACTGCTATTCCTGAGGAATTGATTCCTTACTCGAGAATTAGTGACGAGTTGTCTCTGGTTGATGGGATTTTGCGCAGGGGTGGGTTGCTGGTTGTTCCCTTGTCATTACGGAAGAAGGTTTTAGATTTAGCCCATGAAGGTCATTTGGGTATTCGAGCAATGAAGCGGAGGGTGAGGGAAGATTTTTGGTGGCCGGGTGTTGACAGGTCCATCGAACATTGTGTCAGGGATTGTGGTGCGTGTGTGTTGAGTGACAAATCTCAGGTAACTTGCCCATCCTCTGTCAGTCCCATTGCTGTCAAGGAGACACCTTGGTTTAAATTGGCTTTTGATGTGGCTGGTCCATTCAGTGGTTTAGGGGTTTCTCCCAAATATGTGCTAGTTTTAATTGACTATATGTCCAAGTGGCCAGAGGTTAAATTTGTGGATGGTATCAACTCAAGTGTCATTATTAAATTTCTGATGGAGGTTTTCCTTCGGGAGGGATTTCCAGAAGAATTGGTAACAGATAATGGTACACAGTTGGTGTCTACTGAGATGCAAGGTTTTCTGAGCAAGCATGGGATCAAACACACACTTACCTCCCTTTACCATCCACGTAGCAATGGGTTGGTTGAGCGTTTTAATCGTGTCATCAAGGAACAGCTACAGTTGGCCTCCATTAATGGTCTTGATTGGAAGGTTGTGATTTCGGACGTGTTGTGGGCAATGAGGACAACCCCACACTGTAGTACTGGTATGTCTCCAGTTTCCTTTTTAAGGGGGAGAGTTGCGGGTTCTAAGCTCAACAAGGATTGGATGCTAAGGAAGGTAGTGGATCCACTAAGGTTGGGTGCGGTGGCGGATGTTAGAGCTGCCACTCAAGCCAAGTATGGTTCTAATTGTCCCAAGCAGTCTTCTGTGTGTGAAGGGGATTGGGTAAGGATTAAGAAACCTGTTTTTGTTCGTAAGGGTTTCTCTCGGTTTTCTGCTCCGGTTAAGGTCAGTAATGTGAGAGATCATGTGGTCGTTCTGGATAATGGCAAGGTCTGGAATAAGTCTGCTGTTTCTGTGGTACCTAAATCCAAAGTGGAGTTTGTGAGAGACAGATTTGGTGTTGATACACAGGGTACAATTCTACCCTCCAGCATGGATACGCATGGGGGTCGCACTTCGGAAAGCAACCTTGTTCCTCAACAGGGTCCTTTGAGAACTAAGTTTCTTCCTGCCAGAACCAGGTCATCTCCTGTTAAATTACAGGATTATGTTAGATTTTGATTTTCTGCATTTGGTGTTTTATGCGTTTTCATGTGGGTACTGTTTGTTTTATGTAATTAGGGGTTTGTGTTTTTTTGTGAAGGAAGGGGGGTGTGTTGGGGTTCTTACCGCGTTCTGGTTCTTTGCACGGAACCTGGAATGAAGGTTCCATGCAGGGAATGTGGAGCGGTCGGGGTTGGCAGTTGCTGCCGGGGAATCTGAGTGACTGGATCGCAATAAAGGAGCTCTACCACACTGACCTTGGTATCTTCTTTTCACAGTCTCATGTGTGTTTTTTCTTAAATGTGGTAACCTAACATGCATTTGTCATTTTGGAAAATAAATATCACAAATAATGTTTTCCAGGGTGAATTCATAGGGATAGACAAAAGATAACATCCATGCTCTATCACTGCCTTTGCTCAATCTTGACTTTTACCTTTGGACTCAGTCTCTTTTCGGAGCTGAGCAAGGTTGAATGCAGCACCTGAGTAGGGTTGCAATAGGTCACCCACTTTTTCCAGGAGGCCCTGCTAAAGCCTTTTTCTCTGTAGCAGAAAGCTCAAAATAAGACAAAGCGGAAATCTAACCCACTGAGGTTGCATCTTTCTCAGGTAGCCTCTGCACCATGTCCAGGTGCTCAGAAAGCAGAACAATTATAAATCTAAATTTTCTAAACTGGATATCTTCTCCCTGTACACTCCTAAATATTCCAGACAGCAATGGAGCACTTCCATGAGACCAGCTCAAACATGTTAGTCTAAAACAAGCCCAAATACTCACTCCAGCAAAGTGTGGGGCAGTTCAGATTAGTCTGTCTAAATTGGTCACTTGAGTCTTCATCTGAGGAGACATTTTTATTCCTTTATATCCCTAGAAATACAGGAGGTCAGCAGGTCTAACCCGTGGGCATCGCTTCCTGTCCTTGGGAACAAATGGGAAGCAGGGGAGGCTCCAGTACTCACCTCAAGCTGACAGCTCTTCACCAAGTAAATTTAATTTCTGAGGGGCTGCTTTTGGATAGCTTTTCCTATAGTGATCCCCAGACAGTGATTAGTAGTACGTACTAAGCCAATCCAGAAATAATTCCCACAGCCCGAGTAGGTATAATTTACTTTTATTGCTACTTTCATGCAAACAATCCCAGCAAAACATTCTATGGGGATCTTTCCTGACTTCAGAATCTCTTTGCCAGTTTGCAGAGCTCTCACCCCTAACCTAGGGGCTGTTGTATGGAAATTCTGATATATGAGCTTTTGCTCACGAGTTCAGTGAGCCAGAAAGGGGATTTTATTGGGTTTTCATGGTACAATCTGGGCTGTGGCCCTGCATATACATTTTGAAAACAAGATAAATCAAAGGTACCATTACAAGTATACAATCGCAACTCCTGCAGAACCTGCAGGTAAAACAACATAAACATAGTGCAGATAGTCCCAGATCCCATACATTTCAGTGAATCTAACTGGATACAGGTACAGACGGTGACATATTGTAGTGCGGGTTGTTCAGTGGCCATTAGCATGCAGTGGCAAATCTTGTCAGGGGGCCAGTGGTCGAAGGGGAGGTAAGTCTATGCCCCAATAGGTCACCCAGCGGGACCCTATTTTCCTATGTGTCTGGGGGCAGCCTCGGGCCTGGAAAACAGAAATCTCTGCACCCACACATCTATCCATGTCCTTTCTCCATCCACCCATCATTAGGGAGGACACCCCCTTCCACAGCTGGGCGATGTCGCGCTTAGCGATAATGAGGGCCAAAAAGAGTCTTTGCTGTTTGTACCGGTTCCTGCTTAACCCGTCAGTGCTGTGGAGTAGGAACAGCTTCGGTGCGAATGGGATATCCCATGATAATACCCTCCCTAGACAAGACAAGACCTTCCTCCAGAATGATTGTAGTGCTGTACAACTTCTCACTGTATGTATGAAAGTCCCCTCTTCCATTTCGCATCGTAGACACAGGGGGGACTGGCTAACACCCATCTTCCAGAGGCAGGATTGTGTGTAGTATATACGGTGTATGTACTTAAATTGTATGAGGCGGTAGCGTGATGACACTGCCGCACCTCAGGGGCTAGCAAGGGCTTCACCGCAGTCATCTTCAGTCAGGTCTGGTATGTCGTCCTGGAATGCCCTTCTAGTCTTGTGCAATGTTGTTCAGGTGTGTGTCGTAAATGTTTGATAAATCTGATGGATTTTATGTGCACTTGGGTCTCCCATTAAAAGGCGGCCTTTGAGGGGATGGAACTTGGGCAAGGTATCCAAAGAAAGAATCAGGGGGGCAAGTGCATGGCGCAACTGGAGATATTTGTAAAATGATGTCCTATGCAGCGGGAATTCTGCCTGTAATTGTTGGAAGGACTTTAGGGTAGTGCCTTGCATTACATCTCCCAGAGTGGATATGCCCACCAGATGCCATTTACGGAATCCCATTAGGGCCGTCACCGGGCGCAGATGTGTACCATGCCACAGTGGGGTTGCCTATATTTTACAGAGTTTCAATGAAGTTAAAAGGCTTAATCTGAGCTAAGCAAAACCATTGATGATGATGGACGGAGTGTTGAACATTGCAAGCACTCACCCCCAGTCAACTTATCTGGGTTTAATCCATCATCGTTCTTTACCTCACTCTGCCACCCCAGTTCAGACATGGCCATGTGCAAAAACTGGGGGTGAGTATTTGCAATGTTCAACACTCCGTCCATCATCCCCTTTGGTTTTGCTTAATATGAGCTAAGAAATTGTGACAATGCTTGCAGCATCAAGTCAGTGATAACATCGTTCCACAGACTGCCTAATGGATGCTAGATTTAAGCTAATACAATCTATGCATTTACAAATATAACAATCAAACTCTCTTTCAAAAAATTATATTAAGGAGTTAGGCATAAGGGAAGGCCTAGGAAGAATGAACAATAAAAATACTCAGATTCAGATGAGAGCATTCCAAAACATCAAATGAAATATATGTACTGAGATTACAGTGACAATCAGTGACCTCTACATGGCAAACACCAAACTACAATGGCCTATGAAGCTGTCACACAACATAAGAAAATGACTAAGGGCTTGATTTTGGTGTTGGCGGGAGACTCGTTTTTCCATCAGGGAGGCAGAGTAAATTACTCCATCGCCCAGACAGAGTTACCACAGGTCAAATTGATAAATGACCACCATGCAGTTGGTCATTTCCTAAAGCATTGTGAAGTTTGTGCAGTTTATGAAGTTTGGTGCATAGCCCCATCAACATGGCGAGCTGTGTACCAAACTGTTTTCCTTTGTATTTTCAACAGAAAAAAATCCTGAAGTGGGATTATCTTTTTGTAAATACAAAAGAAAATGCTCTCCTTGCTATGGGAGTCCTATCCCATAGCGAGGGAAGCATTTAGTAGTGATCACTGCTCCTTACTGCCAGGATTTTCCTGGTGGTGATGGGCAGTGAAAACTGATCTCCAATTCTACACATCTAAATCAGGTGGGTGGAACACTAGTTCTACCTCCAACGCCGATACAGGGCCTTCAGAGGGGTTTAATCACAGTGTAGATGCAGCAGTTTTCAATGCTATTAAACCAAAGGCTTGTCCGCATTGGCGGCCAGATCATATTCTTGGCAGTAGGAATACTCCTTTACCATTGTGATGGAGTACCCTTACTTCCAATAATTAAATCAGACCCTAAGTCACAACATACAGTAATGGTGCTGTTTTTCTTCAGATCTTGATATCATTCTCTCAGCTCTTGTATAAATTACAGTGGCCTAAGTTAAATATCCAAAATACTGCAATTTTGAGAGTTGGTCTCCAGGTTAATTTGTGTGACAGGAATTTCAAGCCCCATTTGTCAGGTTCCAGTCCAGTCCCTATGTCAATATTAATAAAGTGGGCTTTAAGATTACTGCAACCATTTTATTTGTGCTCCATCTCAATTCCATAATTAATACATATCGTTATAAACGAAGGGCCTGATTTAGAGTTTGGTGGACAGGTTACTTTGTCACAAATGTGACGGCTGTACTGTTCGCCATATTACAAGTGCTACTGGATATAATGCACACGGAGAACGCTACATATTTATGACAGAGTAACACGTCCACCAAAATCTAAATCCGACCCTTAAAATGTCCTATAAATGGTCCTATCATTTGTTTCACAAGTTTAAAAAAGTTGCATAGATGTTGCACTAATCCGTAAGACTGGATTTCAACAACTTTCTTGATTTGAGCTGGGTGGATTTCCTGTGGCAGTGTCTGCAGCTGATGCTGAAGCTCATCCATTAACACATTTGAGAAATATTACCGCATATCACCGTTACTTGTGGAACTATGGTACAATGGAGACCAATCTCATATCAGGTTGTTTTCTAACCAGGGAAAGTGGTCAAAAAATTTACCCATGATGTAATGTTGACGACAGTGGCTTATGAAAGATTCTTTTAGGAATAGGGCATCACAAACCCACATTAACTAAAATTAGGCAAAATTGGGAGTATTGCCTATCTGTGAACCAGATGCTCCTCAAACTTCAAATTCTTAGTTATTCAGGCTATCCAACCATGCACAACCGACATGCTCATCATATAGCACATGTTTAACTGTTCATGACCAAACCTCCCTCTGCTCACACTAGTATCCCTAGTCTTCTTTTCTACATGGAGGGACATTTTATGCCACAAACTGTGCATCATACAACAGCTAAAGCTCATCTCCACTATAGGAAAGTGGGCTTTTGGTTGAGGGGGATTTAACCATTCTCAAACAACAACCACAATTCCTGGCAAGGTTAACTACAAAAATGTCTCTAAATTAACCTGTCAGGCTTAACTTAGAGGTAACGTGTAAAGTATTTTTGCAGTACTCAAACAGTAATAAAGTGAAAACACAACACAAGAAAAATCCCACAACAACTTAAAAAGGCTTTAATAAATAAAAGAACATCAAAACAAATTAAATCTAATCAGTAGATGTGTGGTTATGAATTTTTAAAGTTGTGAGTGAAAAATAGCATCTAAAATATCAAAGCACCACAAACGAGGCTGCAATAGCAGGCTTGAGGCATGTATTAAAGGGCTACTTAAGTAGGCGACAAAGTAAGTGCTACAGGCTCACTAGAAGCATTTAACTTACAGGCCTTACTTACAAGTTGCACCACATTCCTGCGGAAATATAAGAAAGTTAAATAAGATAACCAGTGTAGGCCACTTTTTCCATGTTTTAAGAAGTAAGCACAAACACTTTAGCACTGGTTAGCAGTGGTAGAATGCACAGAGTACTACATTTAACAATAACCAATTGGAGCAACGGGAGGTGAGTAGCCAAAACGTTTGGGGGAATCCCACCCTCAGTGTTGTCAGGCCTAACATGCACCTATTCCTGTCAGTAAGCAAAGCAGTGGAAAGTGAAAAGGCATGACAGGTCATAAAGAGGACTCTGACCAACCTTTCTGAGTAACTAAGTATATTGAAGATAAGAGGGATCTGTGATACATAAACATGTGCATACACCAACAAGGCTCACAGAAAACATTTAGCAATAACAAGCCCTTTAACATTCAATGTTATTTACTTCCCTTAGGACCTATGCCACAAAATGTAGGAAGATGTTCCCAGATAAAGCACTAAAACCCATGACGTTTGTGTTAAACTCTTCAAAAGCACACTTATCTTAGAATTACCAGTAGGTTGCACCATGAGAATAGTGGTTCTCAAAATGTTATGAATAGAGAATCAAGATTCCGTTAAAGACATGGAGGCTAACTTTATGTATTAATCTTTTAACTGCCACTCCTTCAGCACCTTTAAAGAACTTACAAACATTAAAACTACAATCTAGAACTAGAACACCCTAGTCCATTAATAATCCACTCATAGAACACTCTTCCTCTTTTAAATGCGGTGAAATGTTCTTCATTGTCCTCCTATTCTTTCTCTGCCGTGAAACTGACACTGTCCAGATCCACTTCTCCTCCATTCATTTTCCTTGTGCAACTAAGAATAGAAACACTTTATCAACATATAACCATCACTCTCTATGTATTAACTTCAAATTCAAAATATGTTATTTTTACTATTATCTTTTACATGCATAATCCTTTCCCTCCACTTTCATCCCTTTAATCCTTTTTTTTTAACAAGAGAAGTGGTGTGTGGGATAATGTTAGCCTCTGTGTCATTAATGAAATCTTGATTCTCTATTCATAACCATTTGAGTATCGCCATTTCATTTCAAGGCCAGAGACTTCCATTATGCAGGTTGAAAGCCCATATTTGCCATATGCTCTACTGTTCTAAAGTAATTCTTTGCAAAGGTACGTACATTTGACCAGTCGGCTTCTTTCAGAATCTCCTCCAACCTTCCTCCAGACAAAACGCCTTTACTTGCTATTGCACCACTCAATGAATGTGCTTTAAATATTTGCAAATCAATACCTGCTTGTTCTGTTACCCATTTAATCCTTCTGGTGATAGAAGCATTACTCACTGCGCCATATAGTTTAACATACAATATCAACAATTGGTTCTCCCCGTCTCTTCTGCACTCCATCATTCGGTTCTCTCATGCAGTCAAACATTCCATTACAAATAATGTCTTACAGTCAGCGACACTCGGATAAAAGACTGATTCAGACATTGTCTTTGTTATTTTCCAGATTTCAAAATATACCCCATGTGGACTAATCATTTTTTTATACTCAACTCCAATGCTTTAACATATCAGACCCTTCTAGAAGATATCAAACATAGTAAAGTTGCCAACTTAACCAAACGCTTCTTCAAATCCATATATGTATTTACCGGCCAGGACTTAAAAAGAGGCAATATCATACTCACATACAATAAAACATCATACCTTGCTCTAGGTCTTCTCAACCTCATCCTCTTTAAAACACTACATATCATGGTATTTCTTCCATTAATCTTCCATCCACTTGAACATGTCTAGCTGAAATCACTGACCTATAACAATTCATTTTTCTGTAACTCAAACATTTTTGAAATTGCTCTACCAGAAAATTAACTATCTCAATGATAGGCACCTCCACAGGATCCAAACTCCTCTCCATGCAACAACAAACCCATATTCTCCATATTCCTTTTTAATCCTTCTTGCTCCTGGTGCCCAAGACTTCTTGAGCAGAGCATTTCAACAGCTCTGTTCAAAAGTCCCTTGAAACATTCAGATCTCTTAACACTTTCCATGCAAGAAGGTTCAACACCTTCCCTTCCTCTTCTCCATTCATCAGTATATCTTCAGTTGCCTAAATCATAAAAGGTACTGCACACCCCAATTTCCATCAGTGATGGAAACCATACTTGAGACACCCAAAATGGAGTCACCAACCCTCTGGATCGTTGCAAATGGAGGAAAGGCATAGGCTCTCATTCCCCTCCAAATCTGCTGAAATGAGACCACTGCAAATATCCCTGGATCTGGAATCTAACTGAAATTCCTCTCTAATTGGAAGAACAATCTGCTTGCAAAAAGATCCACTTCCAGAGGTCTCCACGTTTCCTCTATTTTTATGAATTACCACTGGTTCAACTTCTAATCACAGTAATCTCTTATGTTCTGAGAATTCCAAGCTGCTACGTGTACAACTGCCCTGGTAAGTACTCGACCTTCACCTTTATCTTGTGTTCCAAACAAAAATACCAAAGTTCTTTTGCTAATTCTGACAAACCATGGGCTCTTCTCCCTCCTAATCAAATTATATAGGCCACAGCTGACACATTGCCCTTCCTCATCAACGCTGTCTGCCCCTTCAAAATCTCCCTGAAGCTTCCCAATGCATATAATCCTGCTGTCAGCTTCAAACAATTTATGTGCTTCACCCCCTCCTCTTCTGTCCATATTCCAGACTTCTGCTGCACTCCTAACCGAGCCCTCCAGCCTCTCAAACTAGCATCTGTTTCCAAAACAAAGTCCAGACGCATCCAAAAATGGCCTGACCATTCCAGGCCTTCATATTGTGTAACCACCATTTTAACCCCTTCATCGCTGCCTGATTCAGTGCTACTCTGTCTCCATACCACTGACCTTTCCTCGAAGCATCTCCTTTTATCCTCTGTAATGCAGGATGACGCAGAGGACCTGGGCAAGCTAAATCCTGTAAGGACAAATTGTCCTTCCTCATAACATGCAATTTCTCTTTCCTTAGCTCTTTCACTTTTCTCTGTGGTAGCTGTTACACAACCTTGATAGTATCTATCCGGAACCCCATAAAATCTATCTTTTGTGACAGTAATAATATCGACTTTTCATTGTTTACCAAAAATCATAATTTCTCCAACATGCTCTTTACTGATATCAAGTCGTTCTTCAGTTCTTCCAAATCTTGAGACATTATCAATGTTATATAATATTAGACGAACACCTCTCTCTCTCTCAAAAAGGCCATCACTACTCTCATTACTTTCGTGACGCACCATGGATCTGAAGACAATGTGAATGGTAGGCCTTGAAACTGATACAAAAGTTTTCTACATCTATATTGTAAAAACTTCCGACTTCCGTTTTCCACAGGAATTGTGAAATATGCATCCTTCAGGTCTCACTTCACTAATCAATCATTTTTCAATAACATGACTCTCAAACAATGGATTCCTTCCATTTTGAACTGTATGTAAATCAAATATTCATTTAGTGTCTCATAGTTAATACTGGCCTCCATCCTTTGTCATTTTTCTCTACTAAACTGAGGGTGTTCACATAATTTCTGGCACTTTCCTCTGTATGCATCATTGCACTTTTCTGTATCATGGATTCTATCTCTTAATCCACTACAGATTTTTGCTATTCTACTAGATTTAATTCCCTTTATTCCTTTACCTGTGGTGGTTGTTCCACAAACTGTATTTCATAATTTCTTTAATACCCATAGATCTTCTGTTATCTTTTTCCTTTTCTTCACAAAGTGTCTTAGTCGACACCCCACTTCTCCTTGGGAAAAACTAAAACTAATGTTCGTACTCACCTAGATATCCTGAATAATTTTGGCTCTGTCCACATGCAAATCTTCCTCTTCCTGCCCTTTCTGCTCTTCCTCTACTTGAGCAGAAGTTTGAAACGGCTTGATAACCCCTTTCATACCCTCAGTTTATTATATTGGTACCTTTGTACTGCCCAGCCAGTTGAAAGACCCCTTCCAACAGCTCTTCCAAAAACACTGCCTCCGAAAACCTTTTTCATGTTTAACTGTACCTTATCCTAGGCATTAAAGTTGAAATATACTTTCCTAAACTCTTAACCAAGCATTCTCCAGATAGTAAATCCCTCACATTTTCGCTTGCCTCTTTCTCAGCCACATCCACTAGCGTTGGGCTAATCTTCTTCAAAATAGCTTTTCTTCTTTCTGCGTTTTCATCCCCCAATAAAATAAGGGCTCTCTGACAGCATCCATATTGTAACTCTAGATCCACTGTTGACTCATTGACATAAGCCTCCTCTATCATGTCAAAGATCCATTCCAAAGAACCAACAACATCCAATACCTTGTTTTGGTACTGTTTTAAGGTCCTTTCCAGACCTTTGCTGGGGGTCTCTACCCAAGCTAATCATTTGTAGGTACACATTTGGAGAGCAGTAGACATTTTTGTCAATTACAGGCCTTGAGCACTCAGCTCTCAGAACCCTTCTCACTTTCTAACTAAGCGTTTCCTTATTGACTCTTTAATGAGCTTGCTCACGTGATCCATTGGCCACCAGTCGCCACTCCTTGGGTGCTTTATCTTATATGATGAAAACATTTCCTCTTCCAAAGGATTTCTTAAAACCTCTTTTGAGGTTTCACCCTCAATATTTTCAGATTCAGCTCTGAACTCTTCATCCTGCTGAATATCAAATACATATTCATCATACTCCTTATTGTCATCAGACCATGATCCATGTCCCGACTCCATTCCACACAATTCATCATCCTGTGTGTCGCATTGGCCACTTTTTCTTTGCATACTGTTTTGGACACCTTTATTTTGAATGAGTTGAACCCTTCCTTTCTTTTGATTTGACATGGCAATGCCTTGCTAATCGTTAGTCTTTTTTAGCTTATTTACTCCCTTTTTGAACTCTTGCTTCATCCTCTTTAGATAAAGAGTAAAATTCTTCTCCTAACTCAACATCATTTCTATTATTATATTTTAAAATATGATCGTCTTCTTATCCTGTGCATTTGTCTCATTAATTTTCCAATTACTTCCCCAGTTATCTTTGACCCAGATGATTTCAAACTACTTCCCTGTTCTGAATCCATACCTATACTTCAACCTAAAACATGCTCTAACTATAACACCCTAATACTAAATTATGCTAATTAAGATTCTTATAAACCTTCACTAATATAACCACTACAACCTGTTTATAACCATAATAAACTCTCCTTTAACCTTTACACTCCTCTCTCTTGGTAAATGAATATTTTCTGATAATCTCCGCCAAATAGATTTTTAGAGCGCTAATGCACTATTATGGTTACTAGCCTATTTTTCCCCTGCCAAACTGGCCTCCTGATTGAGCGAGAACTCACACGAGACGTTTTCTTAATAGTCCCTGGAAACAGGACTTGAATTTCAACCTGTGCATCACACTTGCACTGCAGCGCTTGCGCTGAATCTTCGGTGGGGTGCTCTTGTGCTCAGGGCTCATGAAGGCAGCGCTTGTGCCAAGCACGAATTAGAGATTTGCACCTCCCTGCAAAAAATGCGGCCTATGCCGCTACACCACTTCAGCCTCGTGCCGAGGCCTGGCTCTCTCTAACTGCCAGTAATCTATTTTTTTATTTTTTAATCAGTCAATGCTATTTCAAGTTAAATCAAGCAGTTCCATTTCAAGTTCGATTTAAAACGTTACACGCAAACTAGCCCTTCTAGAGTCATTCAATTAAACATGAAGTAATTACAATTTCCTGTTTCTTTTTTAAAATAAACATCTTATTACCATTACCATCAAAATTTAAATGATGCTTCTATTAATTAGAAGCTTAACAAGCATACATACCTAAATTGATTGATGAAAACACACTTCATACTTCAATTACTCAATCATGGTACTTATCTTTTCAGGAGCAACCTTTAAAAGAGGAAGAGTATCCTATGAGGGGATTATTTATGGACTATAGTGTTCTAGTTTGCAGTTTTATTGTTTGTAAGCTCTTTAAAGGTGAAGCAGGAATGGCAATTAAAAGATTAATACATAATGGTATCCTATGGTTTGGGAATGAAATCCTCTGTTGCTTCTAAGGTGAAACAGAAGCATAAGCAGGCTAAACTTTGAGGTAAATTTGTGATTTGATGTTGTTACCACTTATCTACAACAAGCTAGGAGTAGGCAAAATTACATGTCTAACTATGGTTGTCACATAGGGAGACTATGAGTAGATTCTAACTTTACAGACTCTATTCATGCAGGTAATGCTGCTTTGACAGTGTGTGATAATGCAGTAGGTAAATGATATGGCATACCAACATATACAAGAGGGAAATATACTCACCTGGAAACTCATAGGAGGAATGCAAGGTTGTCCATCTCCAGGAAAGTAAGGCAAATCTTCATTCAATGCAATCAAATATACATGTCTGCTTTCACTACTACCTTCAGCACCTTATGGAAAATGCATTTTCTAAGCAACCTTTAAGTTTTGGACCATGCCGACTTAAAACCGATAATGAAGTCACACAAAATCTCCAAATAGTAAAAGAAGGTTCAACTCCGTAATCTGACAATGCTAAGGCCCTAATTATTGCTTTGTTAGTGTGGTACCACATATAGGAGCTACTGCGGCAGCTGGCCACAAAGGTCCCAGAGTTTTAACACCTAGTAGTGTCCCAGGCAACCCACACCCCATGGCCTGACCTTACCCTAGAGTACTTCAAAACCCTCGGACCAGCTCCCATTCATAACTTGGTGATCAGCAGGTGGTAAAATGTAGTGGAAATTTCCCAAATTAAGGGATAACCATGCAGAATATAACATGGTAATTCCAGGTATGCAATGGTATTTCTTATGGTAGGGATAAAAACTCAGAATTGCATGGTGAAGGCTTGTAGTTACTGGCCATAATAGTGATTGGGTGTGAAAGCAATGAGATACCATTTCATCATCTCTCATGGCTTTATTGGGCTACCAGGTATCATCCCTGACCAGACTCTCTGCCTGTCACGTAGCTTTTTCTAGACAACAGAAATATTCTATGTTACCACCTTGGGCAAGAAAAGGAAGAATTTAGGGCCTGATTCACAAAAGTAATCTGAGACAAAATCCTAACTTTACACCTTTCGGTATTCACAAAGGGCAACTAGGAGCAGTAAAGATAGGATTTTGTCTCAGTTAAACTTAAGTTTTAGTCTTAAGTTTAACTTAAGTAAAACTTAATTTTAACTTAGACAAAATCCTAACTTTACTAGTCCTAAAGGCCCTTTGTGAATACCGAAAGTCGTAAAGTTAGGATTTTGTCTCAGATTACTTTTGTGAATCGGGCCCTTATACTTTTAAACAAAGATCAATGTTCTTATGTTCACTTCAGTTGCTATTTTGTGGTTTTGAACAATAGAAATATCAGATGTCATGAAATAGCATAGTTATACATGACACTTCCGTGTCACTGATTTTTTTTTCTGCAACAAGGAACATGCTTAGCCTTGCTAGGAGTCCATTTCATGAAGCTGGTGATTAAAGGAATCTATTGGCCGAACAATATTGTATAAACCTATCAAAGAGTGTCTTGAAATGACTTACTTTCATGCTGAACATAAACATAAAAAATGGGTTTGCCTGAAGGCTTAGCTCAAATCTTTCCATGTATATGTTTCATCTACACTCGATAGCAACAAACATGATGACTTGTCTCCAAATTAGGGTACTTTTGTCAATTGATGGACGACATGTAACCAATAGAAAATGAGAGATACACTCAGTAAGGATTATAGGGGGATATTATCAAGCATGGAGTTAAAATTATCGCCGCTTTAGCGGCAGAAAACTGCTGCTAAAGCGGCGATAATGGGCTTGATTATATGTATTTGAGAATTCCAATAGAATCCCATATTGTCACCAAAATATGGGCTTCTATGGGAATTCTCAAGGGCATATTATCAAGCCCATTATCGCCGCTTTAGCAGCAGTTTTCTGCCGCTAAAGCGGCGATAATTTTAACTCTGTTTCTTGATAATATGCCCATTAGTTGGGTATTAAAAGAACGAACGCAGATATTAAAGTGCTGACTACTCGGATCTGGCTATGAAGAGTCGTCCCCATCTGGAGTTACTTTGGTTTTACAACCTATGTTAAATCAAACGACTTTAGAGTATCTTTTTAAAGATGTTCTTATAAAAGAGTCAGTAAACGTTTAGTAGCAATTACATTCTTCACAGAACGCATTGTGTATGGACAATGTCTTTCACATAAGGTGTTAGAGGAAAGTCTAAAACTTTTACGAAAGAAGACAAGATTAAAGAGGTTTTGAAGCCATCATCCTTTCCATTTTAGTGTCCATGTATCTAAACATATCTGTTCCTCCTAAGTATTTCTTGGTTTCAAATGTTGAATGTCTGGCCACCATCCCTCTGCTGAGTATGTGAATGTGCATGCAGAAAGTTCTGTCCAGCAGTGCACTGGGCACACCTCGTGTCAGGGTGCTTTGAATGAAATTGACATTATATCTCTCTCATTCCTGAAAGAAGATGGGGTGAAGCCAGAAGCCTGAGTCGATGTCCTTAGAGCTCTCTGCAGCAGCCGAAAACCCCGGGAATGGCACAGCGTCCCACTGAAAACAAGCATTTCCAATGCATTAGGTCTCGCATTGGTGAAACATTTAGCTATTGGCGTTGCAAATGGTAAGGTTTGATTTTTCTTTTGTTGTTAAAAAATATACCAGCAGTAGCATAAGAAATAAAATAAAATCCACAAAGAAAGGGTGCAGTACCAAAGGATGTTACTAGGTGTCCCTGTGGAGTTGTAAAGGGACCTCTATTAGCCAGGTACTGCACTCTTAATGCAATAATAAAGTGAAAGATTGCAACTGAGTATCTCATCAAGCCCACATAGGCACCTGTTTCTGCAGGCAATCTCTAGAACCCGCCCGTCGGGTATGATACAGTTATCTCCTTATCCAATGTGTCCGCCACCTTCAACACCTATGTCGTTGCTATCTACCACATTCTTTATGAGATGTGTGGTGCATGGAACAGCAGACAAAGAGTGCCGGCTTCTGGCTTTGTGCCTCGTTTGCTGCAAGGTGCAGTTTAGTAGCAGAAAATGGTACACCTTCCATTCATGCAGGAAAGGAGATCAACCCCCATCCAAACACAAGCAGATGTGTGGAGACAGTGCCAAAGCATCTCACTCTTCGACCTGAAGAAAAGTGTGGACAGGGTAGAAACTGAATGGTAGAAACGCCATTGTCTTGCTGAAGGGAGGTGCGGTTTAGTGCTAATTTGTGAATAATTTCATGTCTCACGTGGTTCGAGTCTCACACTCCAAAGGAAAAACTTCTTCGTTTGTCTTAAAAGAAAGTAATTTCTTGCAAAAAACAATTTGTGTTGGGTTTTTGAGGCAACCTCATTGCTTATATGTGGCCTCATTCTTGTGCATAAGGAGATATGTGTAAATTCCATGTTACAGTTTCACGTTAATATGAGACTTTCAAAGGAACATGCGAAAACAGTTTTACATGTGGTGGGAGAACATTGCATGCTCAAATAAGGGCAATAAGATACTACTCTGGCACATTTCATACAGATATCGGCACACCAACATGGCTCAAGTGTTGGGGGTGGGCATTTCAGCAATTATTTAGTCGTTCTGTAAAATATTTGTACAACTTTTCCACTCAAACCTGCTGTGAGCATGCATCTATTTTGTGGAACTACTGTGTAGGATGTTCTCTTTCTAATTTTATTAATCAGAGCTTCACACAAGGATGGGGCAGGAAGTGTTTCAAAAGTGCACTTTGTTTGTGGATTTCCCAAGCACACCTTTTAAAAAAAAAAGAAAAATGATGAAGCCAATTGGGCTGGCATTATGTGAAATGTGAGTCTGTTGCTTTGGCCAAGCAGCAAAAGCAAAACATTCCCCCACACCTTGTTTACTTACTGCCTCATAAGTGTCGCATGTAAATGGTTAAAGGGCTAACTAAAGAGGTGCATTTAAATAAGTTAATAAAACAATAAAAGGTTCTCTCGTGTAGAGTATTTTACTACACAATTCAGTCAATACATATCAGTTAGTATCTCTTAATAAGCAACAAACACTGGGGCATATCAACAACACCCGGCGATAAATATCGCTCAGCGCTCTTAGCGCGAGGATAATTATCGCCGGCTAGCGTGAATTTTTATCGCTGAGATAGCGTGCTATTAGCAACGCTTATCTCAATAGCGATAAAAATCTACACGCTAACAGGCTAACGTGAGATTATTGCTGGAAACCCAGCGATAATCACACGTTACCTTGTTGATAGGGACAGGCAAACTTAGCCATGATATCCTCCTTCCATAGGATATCATGGCTAAGTCTGAAAATTAGCAGACGTAAAAAAGCAGCGTTAACCGCGGTTAGCGCTGCTTTTTTTGTCTCTAACAGGGTTAGCGACATTCTTGATAATAGGAGAAATGTCGCTTAGCGACATTTCTCCTATTATTTTACTCTGGAACGCCCCCTTTGCATCTCATTAGAGATGCAAGGGGAAGCATAGAGTAAAAGGGTGCTAACATGCAAATTTGCGTGTTAGCACCCTGTTGTTGATAGGGCGCTAGTTTTATCTCTGCTTTTTTGGCTTTTAAAGCCAAAAAAGCAGAGATAAAGCCCTTGTTGATATGCCCCACTGTACCTTACTCCACAGCAGAGGGTTACAAATAACAGCAAGCATAAGTTTAACGCTGGAGAATATAGAGAACGGATCCAACAACGTAGCGGTAGAAAAGAGAACTATCGTTCTAATCCGGTACAGACGGTGGAAATGCTGTTCTACCAGCAAAGGATGCAAAGAGGAGGCTGCTGGTGTTTTACGACAAGAGAAACACGCCTGTCACTCATTCTACCTACACAGAGGGCAGGTAACGCCATCTATCCTTGTGACTATCGGAAAGGAATAATTGTGTCAATCTGTCACTGGAAGTGACAGACTTTAAACTGCTAAATTACTGCGGTTCTGTTGTCAAAGACGAGGAAAATACATATCATCAGCATGCTATCAGAACCCGACATAGGGACGTCGGGCAACATTGCCTTAACAATTCCACCACGAGAGAGAGAGACAGCGAAAATGAACAATACTGTCTCAACACGAGAGCGAGTAAGGAATAAAAACAAATACATCTGGAAACTGAACCCCAAAAAAGGCAAGAAATACAACTACTCATTGCTGTAACCATGTGTAGTGGCTGAGCGGACTAATGCATCCACTACACAAACCTGTGTTTCACCTCATGGCCGCAGGTTCAAATATCCCTGCGTGTCAGCTCCGCCTTTTATCCCCCCAACGTTGATACAATGAGTGCCACTGAGTTGGGTAACAATACCTGTTGTTCTGCGACAAAATGCTCCAAGGAGTGAACGTGCACTGTACAAACTACATATTTATTGATTGTTACTACTACTGGAGACGGGCACGTGACAACAACTCCAATGGAAAAACAGCATAAAAGCGACATGGACAACCTAGTCACTGCAACCAACACTAATCAGACAAACTTGGAGTGGTGAACAAGCAATAGCAACAACCACCAAATTCCACACCAAGTATGAAAAGAATATTTTCCGTTTCGTGTCCTGCCACCAGCAATCAACCACTCTCAATGCCAAAATAATGCAGATGATTTCCCCCAGCAAACAGTCAACTCAGTACCTAGCAGAAAAAAATCCCAGCCTTTTGTAAGAGATGCACGATCCCACCATATGTGCCTGAGCTAGGCTCTACATTACAGTACGTCATTGTTGAATAATTTTATCTAGCCCAGGCAGGGGCTACCTAGTTGTGTTTACTGCTTCAGAAATTAAGACTGCTCATTTTTCAAGCAGGAGCCTTTGTTACTGTGCCTTGGGCAAGAGAGGAAAGGGGGTTACCAAATACAAGGCGGGGCTACCCACAGCAAGGAAGCTTTTTAAAGAGGGCAATATAGCCAGATACAGAGAAGCATGTACAAGAGGCAGACACTTTCGAGTATGGTTATTTTCCTTGTGTCAATAGTAAGTAAGCCTCTCCACTGAAATATACTTCCGATAATTACATTTACATTTACATTTACATTTATAATTGCAAATAAATCGCTGCTCATAAATTTGAAATAGAGTAAGTGGTTTAACGCAGTGAAAAAAATCTGTATAAGAAATATCGGATAGGTATACATTGATAGCATCTATAAATATATACATTAATAGTTAATTAGGGTAAATTATAAAACTGTTTTTGTATCTATTCTAACTTCTGTAACAATGGCTTCGTCATGCTTTGCTCCATTCACAGTGTGTTTTCCAATTAATTTTGCTAACTACAGGGAGGGTGTTTTCTGTCTAGTTCCTCTTTTAATCCAAAAATGTCTGGAGCATGAGTTGACGTTCCACCAATCGATATGAGCCCAGGCCGGAATCGAAGTAAAGTAATACGTAGAAACCGTGAAATTTGTGGATTGGTGGGTACACGTTAAGCGCATCAAATTAGAGATTAATTCTTTAAGCCAATGGGTATAGGGTGGGTGGAGGAGGGGGTGGAAATGGAAGCCTGCGAGTCATTTTTCGCATTCGCCTTATAGTCTTATGTGGCTTTAGAACTGCAATAGATTCCCTCGAAAGTGGGATCACTTTGTGCTCGTTGGTATGTAACGTTTCTAAATTCTCTCTTAACTGTTTATCTTGGACATGCCTAGCTAATTAAAACTAAGGTACTCTGTATAATAATAGTGCGTGACAACCCCCAACTCCGTGCACCAGATAAGAGCTCATAGATGACAACTTCCCACCCCAAGGTAAAGAAGTCTGTGCACATGGACGCTAAAGTAAAAGTGTGCCGAAATACCAAACAAGCATTGGCCGCGCGGCAGTAAAAGTAACGGCGTGCGGCCGTGAAAGCGAAAGTCATCGCTATCGCTCTGAAAGCGAAAGTGATCGCGATGACGCACTAAAGCACAGTTTTCAAAGTGCTGCTGAAGGCTGGCGGTTCACGCATGCACGATCGCGTAAACGCAAGTTCTAGGCCAGCCAGCAGCACTTTGAAAACTCACTTACAAAATGTCTCTCCGAGCCAGCGCATGCGCTGGGCTCAGCGAAACCTAAAAAACAACACCAACTACATCAGTTTATGCAGCGGGAGGCGCCACTGATACGCCCATGGCTGATGTTGCCTACCTCACCTAAATCGGGGGTCAGATGCAGAGTCCGAAGATTGAGTGAGACAGGGGTGGCGGGCACATCGCGTGGGGGCGGGGGGGGCACAGGGAAGGGCAGGGGGCGTGGGCTGAATAAAAAAAAATACCAATAAAAGTACACTTACCTTGCCGCCGCCGGGTCCCACGTCTTCTCTCCTGCTCACCTGTGTCCAACTCCAGGATGGAACAGGAAGCAGGCTGCCAGGCTTCCACCCCTAAGCCAATCACAATGCTTCAATGCAGCATTGTGATTGGTCTGAGCGCTGTGACACTGCGCTCAGCAAGGGGCTGGAGAGGTGGGCATATTCTCCAGAGCACCTAAAGACATTGGAAGGATACTAAATCAGGCATAGCCATTGGAAGAGTACTATGCAGTGACTAGGTGTTCTCCTCCAAAGGCTCAACACCGAGTATACTGTATAAGTGGCATTTATTTACAATGGCTACAACCTCGGGAGAAGCAAACATTTGATTTCTTAATTTCCTCCCCTTATCAAAGAATAATTTAAAGAACAGGGTAAGCTCCTTGCCTAAAACTGGTTCTGCCGCATTGGAAACCTGCATATTCTGTGGCTTTCTGTGAGGCACTAGGCATGTAATAATCTAAATAGAACCACACGTGGCATTTACACTGGTCCTGCGCACTGTACATACTCTACCAGCATAGACGGGGAGGGCAGGGGCTGCTCTGCGCTGTGCTCTGGCCCACACCACAATATGAAGTGGTCAGGCAATCTAAGTCATATGTAACACGTGCACAGGACCAGGCACCGGCAAGGCAAGGCAAGGGGACCAGATGACCCACGAGGGGTCGGAGATCTCTAGAAATCTGACAACTTCACCCCCCAAACCTGGACACCATATATGAGCTTGCCTAGCTTTTGCAAGGGAGAGCTCAAAGAAAAATCACACACACCTTGGAAGCACACAAGTTTGCAACAGTTGTAAAACGTGACCCGGTTCACTACAGATATGAGCACTCAACCCATCTAAACTGCCCGGAGGTATTTCAGGTACCAAAAATCTCCAGATGAAAAGACACCCATATGACTATGGCAATTTATAGAAGCTGTATTATTTACAGAAGCTGTAACTACGATGTCAAAACATGCATGAAAATTATTATTTACAGAAGTAGTGATGGGGAAACCCTGGAAACAGATAATGGAGAAGAATGCGCAAAGTCCAAGGCGTGGTGTTAGGGACTATCCTGGGTGAATAAACTGCCTTACCTACCTCCAAGGTCACAGTGGTAGTTACCAACACCAAAACATCAGCAGAGATCCTTTTGATCAGGTCAGACATAGCTACCTTCAATACACATCTGCAAAAAGCACGAGACAGACTGCTTTTAGTGAAACAGAAATTAGACACATCAGGGGCATTGACACAAGACCATAGGCTCATGCCACAGAAAATCACTTAGCTGGAGGACAGGAATCACCTATCACAGGCAGAAAAAATTAAAGGAGGGAGTATGCTTGCCTTCCTAATTACCTTCATTCTGAATCTCATTAAACGCATCTTCCACACTCCACTGGAGTTGCAGCAAGTACATAGACTGAGAGTGAGGTATCCTGGACATAAAGATGGCCCTCACGGGTGATCGCCTGCTTCTTCGGGCACCATCAGGCCAGACAAATCATGATTGTGAGAAGTTGGCCTGGCATATGCTGTCTCCTAGTTATAGGGACACCTTGCACCAGTCCAATTCGACTCTTATTGATGATAGGTTTAAGACAACCTTTAAAGAAAGCTATCCTAGTGGTAGCTGTGGAGAGCAGCCTTCAGGCGATGTCTTGAAGGACTGTTAAGCTTATTGTTTTACCATAATAACCTCTTGAATAACCAAATGTAAGAGTAGCCCACACAGGTATATATATAAAATATATGTATTTATTCTAGACAGAATCCCACAGTCTCTTTATGAAGCTGTGGCAAAGTTACAATATCAAACAAGCATTGATAGACACAATAAATAGCACTATTAACATCGGGCCCCAGGGGAGGACCAAACCATATACTAAAAAAGTGGTATAAGAACCACGACAATTCTACAGGCAATGCCTAGGGCATTCAGGATCGCTGGCCCCTTAAGAATCCACCCCAGGATATGAGGAAGGGGACCCACGGGAGACGCGTGCAGTGCAAGTAGCTGCTATCGGGATCTCCATTACAGCCTATGGAGAATGTCGCGGTTGGAAATAAACAGTTTAAAAATACTTCTAGCAGGATTACAAAGTTAAAACTTCAGACTTAAGCTTTTGAAGAGCCCACTACTACGAGAGTACCGAGGTACCACTGTTACCTGCCCCAGGGAAGCCGGGTGCATGGGTCGTTTCTGCTGTCGGGTCGCGGGCTGATTTTCAATGGGAAAATAGGCAAAAGTTCTGCTAGCCAAAAGCGTCGATGATGCCGTGAAGATCAAAGATGTGAAGATTGTAGAGAAGAACCTGAAAGCAGAGGGGACAGAGTCTGGGTCATGGCAAAGTGGCCAGGAGGCTCAAAGCAAAGAGCCCTTCGATGTCGGGTGCTTCAGGTGGAAAGTGGTGTAGCTTGGATATGCAGCCACGGGCTCCAGGAGGCTTCAAGGAAGGCCAGCTTCAGAAAGGAAACTGTCCCACGTTGGATGAGGGTCGCTGCTGTGTTAGTGTCCGGATTAGATCCACTAAGCCTTGGCAACCGCAACCCACGAAGAATAAACAAATCTGCTACAGTGCAGACCCACGAGGTCTGGGAGAGGTCTCTTTCAAGGAGACTGTAGAGCAGGCCTGGAGCAACCAGGGGAACTCTTGATTGTAAAGATAGACCTCCGCTAGGGCCCACAAGTTGCGAGACAAGGGACCGCGGGAGGTGGCAATTTGGAGTGGGTAAAAGGGCACCCACGGGCCACCGGAGGGGGCTAGGGCACTGGTCTTTGGCACAATTGCTGTAAAGTGGTTGGCTCGTAAACAGGCCAAAGCACAGCTTCCCCACTGGTTGGGGTCGTGTGCTACGCAAGAAGTAGCCAGTGTCCTGGGGTATTGGGGATCTCGGCACCCACGTGGTCCACAGTGCCCAAACTCGTTGAGCACACTCACTGGCCTCTGGGATGCGCTGGAAACCCACCTCAAGGTTTCTGGAAGTCGTCGAAGTTCATGAGAGCAGCGAAGTTCCAACCGGGTCACTTGCAGTGTTTCAGGTGCCTGCCAAGCAGGAGGATAACTCCTTTATCCCAAGGGAGATTTCTTCCGTCAGCTGGGCAGCAGCAAGTCGAAGGTCAAGACTGTAAAGTTCAAGATTAATCTGAGGCTCTGGGGCCACGTTATTTACCTTCATCCCCAAGATTAGGGGAGTGTCCAGAGTAGCGTCCACCAATGAGAGGTGAGACGGGAAAGGGTGGCTACACCCTCTCCCCTTTGTGTGTTTCCCGCCTGGGCGAGGGGCAGGATGCCCCTGAACCGGTTCCAAGCGGTGTATGCAGAATGAGGCTTCTGCAGCTGCCTACGTGCAACTCTGAAAGGACATTTGGTGCACCCACCCTGTTCCAATCCACATTATCCTGTCTGGGGAGATGCTAGCACCTCCCTGCCACAGGAGCCCTATAGTCCAGCTGGCGAGGCTGGGGTTTTCCCCAGCAACAGCCAGCCAGGGTCGTGTAGGTGGCGGGCAGTAGCCATTTTGTGTTACTTGTGCACTTTTAAATTGGTGTCCAAATTCTACCGCTTTTCCCATATCGCCCCTCTAGCAGGGGGGAATCGTACCCTTATGCCCATGGCTGGACTGGGGGTATGATTCCTACATGTTTGACACCAAACACGATATGGTTCTGTGTAGCCATTCTCAAGTTATCGCGTTATCGCGATAGACTTATAATGCGGTTAAGAGTATATGGTATGGCTACACTGCAAACAACCCAGCAATGATTTTACGAAGGTTGCAGAGAGGCCCTACTCACGTAGGGGTCCCCCCTCACACATACCTCAGCACCCTGCCTTGTAGGATTACCAAGGACTGCTATAGGGGTGACCTATGAGAGTATATGTGTTGTAATGGGGTGGGATATAGGGTACCTATATCCCTGTAAGGGGTGCTAGCACCACCTTACCCAGACTACAGTAGTGGTCTGGTGGTGTCAGTTTGTATGGCTGTCCCAGGGTGGCACAATAAGTGCTGCAGCCCTGGTAGGCCTACTGAGGGAACCATGCCCTGGGTACCTAGGGTACCATCTACAAGGGACTGTCAGGGCATCCTCAGCATCCAATTAGTTTGTACCTAGGGTACTTCACATTAGTTTTAGGGAGAAAGCAGATAGGCTGGGGTCCTGGATAGCAGGATCCCAGCCAGACTAGTCAAAAACCACTCAAATACCAGGCAAAAAGTTGGGGGCAACCATTAGTCAGATTCCACCTTCCTACAATGATGAAAGCAAAAATCCATGCCGCCTTCCTTATGGGAGACCATCGCATCAAGATCATACAAGACTTCTCCTACAAATCAAATCTGAGATGAAAACTTTTCCTGACAGTATGACTCCGACTATGAAAGGTTGAATTTCAGTATGGTTTATTGGGTTCAGCAATCATGTTGATTACCCATATTAATAAAACAACTCAGAACAATAAAACGACCACTGGAGGGAACTAACATGGACCCGCATCAGAGGAGTAAGGACGCTGTACCGGTCATGCTGCAAAAGGAAGGGACTCTGGACAATGTGAGATCGGCTGAAAGAGAGACATTAGAAGAGGTCTCGCGGCAGGGGGCCAGAGAAAGGAAAGCTAGACACACTGCTTGACTACAATCTGCCAAAGACAAGAACAGGTACGATATTCTCAACCAATCATATCCTTCATTCGCTGACCCACTTTTATGCTTGTGTTTCCTTTGACAATCCTAGCACCCAAGTGTGAAACATTCTTTTATGGCAATCTAGGCCCACAGTGAGCGATATTCACACGCCAAAGCAGGATTAGTAATTTAATTCACCTCATTGAGTCAAAGTCTCCCCCTCCCTCTTCCCCACCTTGTATTCAGCACTCTCAGGGCTCCTGGTTATTTCCCCTTATGAGTACAGGGGCCATCTCAGCATACACACAATGTGCAATAGTGCAGTGGTCCTATGCTCCATAGTGCTTAATGACGACGTGTCATCCTCAGGGAGGATGCACAGCTACTTGGGTGACAGGTATCCTCCAGGTCAGATTTCCGGTGCTGCTGGGTGACATCTGCACACAGCAAGCGCACTAATCACTGTCTTCCCATCAAGTGGCATATGCCCGGCCTACCTGATTGCCCCTCCATACAGGCACAATCCACAAAACAGCCAAGTCTCTCACTGACTGGCTACCATTAGACAGCCCGCCACAGCACACAAAGACACATGTACCATGCTTCCCAGGCTACAACATATAACTGGCACTTTAAGCATCAAACACTAACTTTTAATATATGCTCACTGCCTTGGAGCAGACAAATGTGACAGACTCACACAGTCATTACGATGCATTCACTACAGGCAACCTCGCAAAGGAATTACCTTGCCATAGTCTCCCTGAACATAAACGGTTTGACACACGTTCCCAAGCGAAAATATATATTGATGTACCTTACACTCTGACATAACCCTCACCCAGGAATGTCACTGCTCTACAACAGACTGTCAAACATGCAAGCAAGCAATGTAAGAAGGGAAACTGTACCCCAAGGGTGGTGTGGCCATACTCATATGGAAAGTGTCTCCTACGTGAGTGCATTAGATGTGGCAAGGAGCATTATGAACAAATTAAGGGCATGGTTCAAAACCCAACATTATTTATAGGCTTTGTCTAAGGTTCAGTGACTGATAAGTGGGATGTCTTCAATGACATTACCAGAATACTACTCCATTGTCATCTTAGGTGGTGATTGGAATATACTGCTAGACCAATATTTAGATACGTCTGACCATCCAGAGCGTACCAGTAACACTGGCAGAGGCCCGATATGCGATATCCAATCAGACTTCTCCCTTTGATCCCTCAATATTTTTCCACCCACAGACAGGGAATATACATTCACCTCCATTGTTCAAAGCACATGCTTGTGAATAGATTTCTTTCTGATCTCGACTTCCCTCATGAGGCACATATCAAACACCATAATGACACTAAACAGTCCCTCAGAGTACACCATTAAAAAGATCTAACTTGACCTAGGGCTAGTCAATCCACCAGCAGTGCGATGGAGACTAGACGCATTATGATACAAGGCAGCACAGGTCAAATGGAAATTTGTCTCCATGCTCAGCACTTACTTGGCAGTGAACAACCACACGATATGAACTACCCAACTAGTATGGACAGCGGGCAAGGCATGCATTGGGGGTAAATAATCAGAGACATGCCCTCAGTGAAAGAGAAGTGGCTCGGCAACAGGGAGACCTAGATGACAAAATAACAACTCTAACCTTACTTTCTCAAAAGTGCAGTCCAAAAATGACCTATTCAAACTATTTCAGGCCTAGTGTGCACCTAATCAACCGCTTTCCTCCAAGACAGAAACTACACTTTTCCATTTAAAACAGTGCCACTACAAACAAGGGGCAAAGGCAGGATGTTTCTTCATGTTACATTGCACCAACAAGAAGCCCAGCATGCTGTACCAGTGATTAGAAACTTACAGGGGTCCACTCTGATCCACCCTGAAATCCTGAACATGCTGACCTTTATCAAGATGTCAACACTGCGCAGAGGCATTCAAGAGAAGGAGGTCTTCCTCACCCCACTTCAGATTCCAAAACGTACCCCAGAACAGGACAACCTCGAGATCAGAATATAATGAAAGGTAAGATACAGCCCTGATAGGCAGCCTCATAGAGGAGAGGAGTTGGCCTAACGGCTATGGCGGTCGACCTCAAATCTGGGGAACCGGGTTGAGTCTCGGCAATGACGCTCGGCAATGACGCTGAACATTCTGTGATTCTGGGCAAATCACTTAATCTCACCGTGCCTAACAAAAATGAATGTGTCCTCATGTAATGCAACTGGTGCTATGTAAAGCGATCTGATATATAAAACTCTGTAAAAAAAAACAACCTATATAATCACAACTCCCGGAGCCAACAGGTTCCCTTCATAATACTATAAAATCAATAAATCTCTTTAAGTAAAATGGTCTTGGAAATCAGAGGTGAGAGTTCCCCAGACATAGCCAAAATAGCCCTCCTCCTGAAGCTGGGTAAAGTCCCTATTGACTGTGCCATTTATAGGCCCATATCCTTATTTAATGCGTACCTGAAGATACTGGGAAAGGTGCTTTCTAATTTGCAGTGCTACCGTCCCTGGTCAATGTATACCAGGCAGGCTTTGTTTCACACTACTCATACATATCCCTCCTGAGATCACTCGCACATTTCTGATGGCGGATAAAAGACGAGGTACACGAAAAAATGACTGTCGCCGGACGCGGATGAAACCTTTGATAGTGAAAAGGGGGGGCTCTTGGCCCCCCCGCCCGCATGGTGGTGCGGCGACCGCCCTTACCTCCGGGACCTCTCGGGGGTGGGGCGTGTCCTTTGGGGCGCGCCCTGCCACCGATTGGTTGCCACCCTCCCTTGACCCGGATGTCGCTAATCGACATCCGGGTTGGGGGGGGAGGGGGCGGGCTGCTGAGGGATAAAGAAGCGGGGAGCGCCCAGGTGACCCTCTTGGTCCTTGGTCGCTCCCCCACACCGGACGTGCCCTGGGCTCGGGGCTTCTTGTTTTTTCTTCCTCCTGCAGGTTTCGTGTTGGCGGGAGCCTTCGTTAGCCCAGCTGATAGAGCGGAGGACCGTTGCGGGGAAGCTGGTGCAGATCCGGCTCGTCGGGGCGTTTGTGTCGAGGTCCGGTGCAGGAATGAGGTATTGCAAGGCAGCGGGTGGGGTGCGGCAAAGAACGCCGGCAGAGCGGTTTCCCCGCCCATTCTCCACTGGTGCCGGGGTAAGTTCCTGGCGGCACTCCTGGTCCCCTTTATTTTCTGCTATAGATACGGCAGCCCCCCGTGGAACTCGGTAGGTGTTTGTTAGCCAGATAAAGATCTTCTGCCCCCCCCCGCTGGTTCTCGCCCGAGCTCCGTCTGGTAGTGGTCAGAGAGGGGCATGGGGGAATAGTCCGAAACTGCGGGCGAGTCCCTCGTTTCAAGCCTTCGGCACAAGGGGAAGCTTCGGCGTCGTGGGGGAGCTGTATTCATGGAGGGGGCACCTGCGAGAGCAACCGGAGCATGATTTTCAGAAGTTAAGTTGCTGGGAGTTGAGATGTCGTGGTGCTACAGGCACGGGCAGTTTGATCGTGTTTTTATGGATGCGAAGGAACGGATATTTTCACAGTTGGTGTGCAGTCCAGGGATAGGGGGGCTGTTGGGAGAAATGGTAATTGCATTGCTTGCGTGTGTGTCCTCGGTTGAGGAGTACTGGTATTTTTGTCTTAATACCGTTAATCGGGGAAGGCAGCCGCCTCGGTTCTTTTCGCATATGTACATTTATCACAGCGAGATTGGAGGGTTACTTTCACTGCATGTTAGACTGGTGGTGCCCCCTTGGGGGGCATTGAGTACCTCGCCAGCCCCGCGCGGAGCTTACTAGTGATTTTTCTGTATTACTTATGGGGGCAGGGAATCACCCCGTGACTGCATGTGTAGATACGGGCTCAGGCATGCTATTCAAGACCCTGGGGGCGATTTTGCGCTATTTTGTTTTAATATCGATCTGGGTGGGGAATTACCGGCGGCCCGCCTAAATCTTGTCTCGACCTTAAAGCGCATCGCTAATTTGAGGGCACACATAATGAATAACTTCTAGGTAGGTGTTTGTTTTGGTGGGTGTTGAAAGAATGTGACGTCGTTGATTATGTTCAGTTATGGTAGGCAGCAGTTTTCCATCCATACCTGCTTCCCAGGAATGCGAGCAGCTGCCAGGGCGAGTGGAAAACTACTTGCTGTAAAGTGAGAAAATATGTCTCGACCTGGAAATGGTTATTACACATCATCTTAAATATATAGCGATTTCCATTCGAAATGTTTAGCCAAGTATTTATAACTATAATTTGGTAACCATTTGCTTAAATTACCTTCTTATAGAGAAAGCCTGCATGGCCGTACATTTCACGATATGCATTTTCAGGTTTTTTAGCCTTCGAATTTCATAAAAGTTGGGCCCCAATGAGAAAAGGCATCACAAATGTTGATGCCCCAATATATACACACATATTACGTACCTCTTTCATTTCGGTCATTGTGGTTATTTGTGTTTGTTCAGTTGGCTCTGTTTACAAGTTCGCGTGTGGAAAGAAACCCAAAGATTGGATCTTGGGACTTCTCAAAACTTGGATAAATGTGAACGCACACAAGCTGCATTAAATCACTTGCTAGGCACCCCGCAGGAGCTAGAGTTACACCGTAACTGCTGAAACCAAGTTTGTGCGCAGGAAGTGGCTCTTCTGCTACCCGCGTGTCAGGAAAACTCCGGCAGCCATTGTGCGCACATTCTGCCACCTAACTACCGACTTTGAAAATCACTTGGTTTTGAGGTTGTTCGTTACTCACATGGGCACAAGTTGTGCAGTCTACTCAGGTTCCTTCACTTGCAAGCTACTAAACAAACTTAGTGTTTCGGGCATTTTTAATGGTCCTCATGGGACAATCTGCAAACGTAGCTAGTTTGTTTTGCTATTAGCATAATTTTCTTGCTTCTTCTGTCATCTATCTGTTTGCCTTTGATGCATTACATAGTAAGTAAGGTGCCTTGGTATATTTGCTTCAGAGTAATTCTTTTGTTGTATCCACAGAGCTCTTACAATCTCAACTAGAGGTAGTACTTTCATTGGTACGTGTTTCAGGTGCTAGGTGACAGGTCTCCAGGAATACTATTGGATCTTTCCCTTCCAGCTTTCCCAAGACCACATCTTCTCGATCTGCGGCAGCATCAATCAGTTCTCCCCTTTTAGAAGTATTAAGAAAGCTGTAAAAAGGGTATCACGTTTGGAGGATGTGTAGCATCCATGTGTAGGGCCCCCGACTCTTCCTAGACTCCTAGAATGGGTTTGGCGTCTAATTCCCATCTGGGCATAGTGGCCAGAGTGTGTCTTGTGGTCTTACCCTCCCTATATGCCCTGGCATATTTACTGCAGAGGAGGCATTCTCTATTAGCCACTTCATGAAATTCAGACAATACTAGCGTAATCTGCTGAGCTACTATAGGATCCTCAGTGTTCCCCATTTGGGATTATAATTGCTTACGGTAGTCTTCCAGGTGGCCCAGATGATTGTGCAGGGAACGCAGAAATCTCCCACTTTTTGCAAGGCATAGCCCCATAACCGGGTCCTGGAGTGCTTGCTATACCATACCTATCTGTGGTACCGAGACTGCGTTTCTGATAGAAGAAATCCGAGATTTCTTGGTGAAGTTCCTCAAGAAATTGGTGTTCCAAAAGCTCGCACGAGGACAGGTGCCGGTTCGTGCCACGGGGGGGTCTGGGTGGGAATGGACATCACAGGTAGGACTGGAGAGCGGTCAGAGTATGTGCATGCAAGATGACAAACCTCCCACACCCAAGACTCCACTCCCCTTGAGATCAACTAGTGAGATAGCCTAGACCACTTCTCATTTACACCTAAATACAAAGTGCCTTCTTTAAAAGTCTTCGGGGGATGTGTTCTCCAAGCAGATTATGCTCCTCCCTGATATCGCGGAGGTGATGGGCAGCGATATTACAGTAGGTGGGCGGTATGCATGAGCTGTCACTTCCACAGAGTAAGCTGTGTTAAGGTCATCGCCCCACAATAGCAAAGCTGGGCCAGTGGATGTAACTTGGCTCCAGAGACAGTCACCAGGGTCATCTGTATTAAGCACATAGCAATTCACAAATGTGATGGATGGGTGTACAACTTTCCCCACATGATAGTGTAACATCCTTACACATCACAGAGGGATCCCTGCCGTATGTAGGCACCCGCTCCCTGTGTATATGAGGAGTATGTGGAAAATAGTCTGTGAGAAGCCCATCTTTCTGCAAAGGACATGCTAGTGGCAGCACTCAAATAAGTCTCTGGTAAAGGAGCAATGTGAACGCTATGTCTATCCAGATATAACAGTATGTGTGGTCGCTTGCGTGGATTTCCCAACCCCCTAATGCTCCATGTGGTGCATTAATAGGGCGCTTGGGAGGAGATAACATCAACAGTGGGCATGTTGGACATGGGGAAAGGGAGCAGATGTGGCAGGTGATGAGTTGTAAGTCAGTGGAAACATGATAAAAACACTGCACAGTTCACATTGTAGTGTACTCTGCACAACTTAAAATAATAAACACCTATCCCCGCCTTCTCTCACACTGACGGCCCAATCCCGCCAGAAATATATTCCGTCCTCATTCATGCTCTCCAGAGGTCTAAACTGCAAAGCAGAACAGGGATGGCATGTAACAGGACCCTAGATACACACATTTTATAATCCCTGATAGCTCCAAAACTACTGAATGGCTTTACACCAGATAACAAAAAGGACTCTTTCTGGACCATGCGTGTGTATAGATATATATATATATATATATATATATTGTCCCCAGAGATTCACTTCGCAGTGAAACAAGTAGCACGCACTCACAGTCAGTTGGGTTTCCCAATTACTTTATTTTCATTTAGTAATTCTCCAGTCTCCAAATTAACCAACGCGTTTCGCCATCCACCGATGGCTTGGTCACGGTTAGCACAGTACGTTACATTTGCCCAATAAAAACATTTGTTGTTAGTCATGTGGGTGTTGATGTCACACCTTCTTTGGAAGCATGGAATTCTGGTATATGTAGTTTTTAAGTTTTTTTGTTTTTTTGTTTTTTAACCAACCATAATTTACACAGTGTTGATAACTTCCACCCATTATCAATATTTGGCTCCCTTACCATTAATGAATTTGGTTTGTGACAGAGAACCGGTTCTCAATAGGGTTCGTCAGGAACCCATTTTTGGGTGATTGGCATTTCACTAGTTTATGTAAACGTTCACCATTTGATGTTGGTTGATTCACCCATTGTCACTGTGAGGTATATTTGTTTCTCTCCCCTCTAGTGGGGATTGACTCTCATTGGTCTCATGTATGATCATTTTTACCAACTGTGAAAATGTGTCTGTATAGTTATGACGTTTCATTAGTTATGTGCATAGTCACCAGTTGAGTTAATCTGATGTCTTTCAGTGGGTTTATTCTCCCGATGTCAAATAAATGTATCTTTAGTTTGACATCGGGAGAATAAACCCACTGAAAGACATCAGATTAACTCAACTGGTGACTATGCACATAACTAATGAAACGTCATAACTATACAGACACATTTTCACAGTTGGTAAAAATGATCATACATGAGACCAATGAGAGTCAATCCCCACTAGAGGGGAGAGAAACAAATATACCTCACAGTGACAATGGGTGAATCAACCAACATCAAATGGTGAACGTTTACATAAACTAGTGAAATGCCAATCACCCAAAAATGGGTTCCTGGCGAACCCTATTGAGAACCGGTTCTCTGTCACAAACCAAATTCATTAATGGTAAGGGAGCCAAATATTGATAATGGGTGGAAGTTATCAACACTGTGTAAATTATGGTTGGTTAAAAAACAAAAAAACAAAAAAACTTAAAAACTACATATACCAGAATTCCATGCTTCCAAAGAAGGTGTGACATCAACACCCACATGACTAACAACAAATGTTTTTATTGGGCAAATGTAACGTACTGTGCTAACCGTGACCAAGCCATCGGTGGATGGCGAAACGCGTTGGTTAATTTGGAGACTGGAGAATTACTAAATGAAAATAAAGTAATTGGGAAACCCAACTGACTGTGAGTGCGTGCTACTTGTTTCACTGCGAAGTGAATCTCTGGGGACAATACTAAACGGCATGGCTCTGCCTTAGCACAGCACCGGATCAAGACGCGCCAGGGGTCCTACGAACGGAGCCGAATTGGGTTGATATCAGGAAGTCTGACCCGGCGCACGCCAGTTACCTGCCTTGCAGTGGATTTACGGAACAGCCTGGGACGCCGAAGCGGAGGGGATTGCAAACCGACATCGGAGGGTGAAGGTAAGCTTTTTTCCACCGCATTAGGCAATCGGCTGAGTAAACCACGTTAATCCAAGGATATGTTCTTGGACGTCTAGCTGGTTATTTCCCGTTTGAGAGCTATGATTGACACTGGTAGAAAAAATCGCAATATCGACATCCAAAGGGAAGTAGCGAATAAAACAATCAGTAGTTAATCAGAATTGCTCTCGCAAGGGACAGTCTATATATTCCTGTAAAGATACCTTTACATCAATTGAGATCATCTTCAGCCATCTAATAAAGAATTATGGAAAAACGAGATGCTAAACGGAATGAAAGCTTGGCTTCCTTCTTTGAACAGGAAACAATATCACATGGTCGGATGTCTAAAGAAACAAATGGTGATCCAAAGAAAATGGACACACGGAGCAAATTGAAGATGTGGGAAAGGCTAAGTAAAAAGGAAATCAACAAATGGTGGGAACTGACCACTTTAAAAAAATATCTGGAAGTTCAGAGGGTCCCAAGAGGACTCAGGATATCACTGATGCCCAGCCAACAAGACGCGAGCAATGAATTACTACAGGAGTGGGGAGAGTTCGTGTTGAATTCGTCACTAGGCCTGATCGCCATCTTGATTAAACACATTGAAGTCGCACTACTAAAAATTAAAGAGGAATTATCTCAACTAGAAAAAGACCTAGCGTCTGAAGAAATGAACACTGAAATGAACAAACTAAAAGAAGACCTGGAAAAATATGTAGAAAAGCACGAGGAGTTGGTTAAAATGAGGAAACAATCGAAATTCCAAAGGGACAAGGAAGATTATGCGCAAGGGCGCATTTTCACGTATGCGAAAAAATTCGACATATTCAAAAATCAGGGTGGAACATCAATGGAGGCACCAAGCTCCTCAAGTCTAACGTCACTAACATCAACAGGCGCGAGTGATAATGATGGGGAACCAACTGAGGAACAAACGACGAGCAGTTTTTTAGGAGACATGAGACTAGTTCTCCAACAGAGATCGTGGGAACAAAATCAAAATCAGTTCCGAACCACACGCGGAAGAGGAAGAGGGCGCAGATGGACCCCACGAACACCGGCATCAACACCAAGAAACCAACAAGAAGAGGAAAAAGGAAAAGCTGGATCAGAAGAGATGGGGACAAAGACCAGGAGCATGCGTCAGAAGACATCAAAATAAACTGGACAGACGAATTAGATGATAAGGAGGAGCTAGTCATCATGAATTTATCTAAACGCTCCCTATCTGACAACGAAATATCCTTATTGAAACATGGGATCAATTTCTGCCCAACCCAGTCGATGGACTTAGCACAGACACGTATTGATATATACAAATACGTTAGGAAAATCAAACTAGCCAAACTCTTCAAAGAAAATCAAGAACTAATGAAAAACACTACAATACGGAAAACTAAAACACTTTCTAAAATGGAAGAACCAATTCTAAAAACGACGGACATGACAGCCCTTCTAACGTTGGTCAATCTAGACATAATGGAGAAAGCTGACATCATTGAAGAATCTACGGTATGCCCACAGATTGGAGCAGGCCTAAGTGGAAAAAAACCCACATCACGTTTCTACCCCCAACTACCCCCCGGCAATAAAATCGACATCTTTCAGGAGGCAGTTGTACAGGATATGTACAAAATAAGAGGGACCAATTTTCGAGACAATCTGAAAAAAGCTGAAAGACTGGCCCTCACAACACTAATGGAAGACAAGTCAATAACTATTAAAATGGCGGATAAGGGTGGAAACATCGTCATAATGGACACCCAAGATTATGTGGCAGAGGCTCTTTCACAACTAAAGAATCGGGAATATTATAAAAAACTAGACAAGAATCCAACACGAGTCTTCAAGGAACATCTAGACAAAGAAATACAAAGATGGCAACAACTGAACCTACTGGATGACGACGAAAGAAAATTCTTGAGCACGGAACACCCTACAATGGCGACGATTTATTTCCTGCCAAAAGTACATAAGAACCCATCGAAACCACCAGGCAGACCAATAGTGTCTGCCAAAGGCTCTCTTATGGAACCAGTAGCGAACTATGTCGACCATTTTTTGATGCCTTTTGTATTTAACCTAAGCTCATATCTAAAGGACACCACTGACCTACTGAGACATCTACAAGGACTACCATGGCAACCATCCTACATGTTAATCACAATGGACGTCACGTCACTTTATACAAACATCGAGCATGACATTGGATTACGAGCCTGCAGTTATTTTCTCAGAGAGCGTGACATCAAACTAAAACAACACAACCAGATGTTAATGGACATGATCAATATGTGCCTCACTCAAAATACCTTCCTTTTTGGAGAAGATATTTTCCTACAAACTAAAGGATGCGCTATGGGGTTCTCTTTCAGTCCCGGATATGCCTGCCTCACCATGGGGTGGTGGGAACAAGAAATAGCATGGCACCCCCAAAACGACAAATATGTCAACAAAGTAATGAAATGGTTGAGATATATTGACGACCTTTTAATTATTTGGGATGGAACAACGACTGAATTTGAGGAATATTTTAAAATTCTTAACTCCACAGAAGCAAACATAAGATTCACATATAACATCAGCAAGGAAAAAGTGATCTTCCTAGACACGGAAATCTACGTCGTGGGTAACAAACTAGAGACGACGTTGCATAGGAAAGACACGTCAACAAATGCAACATTGCATGCAACTAGCTTTCACCAATCTTCGGTCAAGAATAATATCCCATATGGGGAATTCTTACGTTTACGGAGAATTTGCTCAGAAGAAAAAGAGTGGGAAAAACACAGCAACAAGACAGCCAACAGATTCACGCACCGAGGATATCAAAAAGGTAATATCCAAAGATGTTGGAAGCGAGCCTATGAAAAAAGAAGGGAGGACATCCTTGATGAGCACCAGCAAAAGATCAAGAAATCATCCAACAGAAATGTGAATCACTCAGAAAACACAACAATACGATTAATTTTGGACTACTCCAAAGAATCAAAAGAAATATCAAACATTCTTCGGAGAAACTGGAAAATCCTACAACTGGACTCGACAGTGGGAGAAATTGTGGGCCAACATGCCCAAATCACCTATCGCAGAGCGAAAAACCTGAGAGACAAACTGATACATAGTCACCATCAAGATCAAACTAAAAAGAAAGGCACGCAATGGTTAACAACAAAAGGTTTTAAAAAATGCCACATGTGTAAAGTTTGTCAGATTGCTAAAAATACAACAGAAGTAAAACTATCAAACGGAAAAATGTGGCAGATAAAGGAATTAATCACGTGCAAAAGCCAGTTTGTTGTATATGTAATCGAGTGTCCATGCTCGCTGAAGTATATAGGAAGTACGAAATGCGAACTCAAAAAGAGAATCTTGGAACACGTCAGAGCCACAGTCAATAAAGACAGGAACAATGCTGTGGCGAAACATATAGAGATCAACCATGGAGGAGATTGGAAATCCCTTTGTTTTTATGCCATGGAGACTATACCCCTACATGAAAGAGGGGGTGACCGGGAAAAGACTCTAAGACGGAGAGAATCATACCAGATTCTCAATTTCAGGACCTTTACGCCATGGGGCCTCAATCAAAGTGAGGAACTGTATGTCCATTTGTAGAAACATTGACTCACTATGCCATCTCAATGAGTGAGATACCTGTGAACAGGAGAGAAAGCCGCTTTCAAGCACAAATGTTTTTTCTGTAAAGTTTTTTTACAAAACCTTGTTAGTCACATTCACATAGTCACACATAACCCACATACCTGATAGCTAAAAAATACACATGTAAATAAGACACATTAGAATCACCATTTTCCGACACGATATAGATATCATCCCAGTGAGTAAGGAACCACCATGTATGGAACCGACGAGAGTCGTGCCCCACTAGAGGGGAGACAAATAAATGTATCTTTAGTTTGACATCGGGAGAATAAACCCACTGAAAGACATCAGATTAACTCAACTGGTGACTATGCACATAACTAATGAAACGTCATAACTATACAGACACATTTTCACAGTTGGTAAAAATGATCATACATGAGACCAATGAGAGTCAATCCCCACTAGAGGGGAGAGAAACAAATATACCTCACAGTGACAATGGGTGAATCAACCAACATCAAATGGTGAACGTTTACATAAACTAGTGAAATGCCAATCACCCAAAAATGGGTTCCTGGCGAACCCTATTGAGAACCGGTTCTCTGTCACAAACCAAATTCATTAATGGTAAGGGAGCCAAATATTGATAATGGGTGGAAGTTATCAACACTGTGTAAATTATGATTGGTTAAAAAACAAAAAAACAAAAAAACTTAAAAACTACATATACCAGAATTCCATGCTTCCAAAGAAGGTGTGACATCAACACCCACATGACTAACAACAAATGTTTTTATTGGGCAAATGTAACGTACTGTGCTAACCGTGACCAAGCCATCGGTGGATGGCGAAACGCGTTGGTTAATTTGGAGACTGGAGAATTACTAAATGAAAATAAAGTAATTGGGAAACCCAACTGACTGTGAGTGCGTGCTACTTGTTTCACTGCGAAGTGAATCTCTGGGGACAATACTAAACGGCATGGCTCTGCCTTAGCACAGCACCGGATCAAGACGCGCCAGGGGTCCTACGAACGGAGCCGAATTGGGTTGATATATATATATATATATATATATACGCGGACCCTCTGCTTCCTTATATATTCAAACTTGGTTTTTTCTTAATATTTCAAGAAATACTGAAAAAATGTACATCAAATCACAAGAAAGCACTACCCTGGACCAACATCTACCTTCCTGTCAAATTTGGTGTATTACTGTTTAGCAGTTCAGGCTGTAGCCACGTCTAAATTTCCACTGTATATTAACATGGGGAAAATTCGTTTGGGCACCCCTCCCCCCCCCCTTCTCTGCTCCTGCTTGATGGATCACTCCAAAACATTTGCGACGGTAGCTGAATCGAGTGTTGAACTAGTTTTGAAACTTTGGTGAGGATTCGTCAAACAATGCCAAATTTCTCCAAGGCAGATAGGCAGGGTGGTATCCAATTCCTGAACACAACAATACAGGGAGACACATTGTGGGTGACAATTTTGAGATCAAAAACTGATCAGGGGTCACGGGGGGAGACTGTGGTACTGCACAGGGCGGGGGATAATCCTTGCTGCCCGGTACACCGTGTAGAGGCTTTCATCAAGCAGCGAGGTGGACTGTTGGGTGGGTCGCTCCTACTACAGGCTGACGGCCCCCCCTTTAACCAAATACCAGTTCAGAAGAGTCATGGAGTTGACTATTGCCAGGGTGGGCCTTGACCCGAAGGACTTTGGCACACACACACACACTCCTTTAAGGTAGGCGCTGCCACGGAGGCAATCACAAGGGGTCTGCATGTGAACAGTGTTACCCAATTCCAATTGCTACAAACGGTATGTGGGGGTACACATGTGTAAAGTACCTAGAGTTTTGCTGACAGTGGCGAGGGGTCTCTCAGTCGAGAATGTGAAGAGACTGGGGAGATGGTCGTCCGAACGTTACAATAGTTATGTACGAATTGACATGTTGTGACAGGACGTTGCTCACGCCTGGTATGTTTCTGGTTTTTTGCAGTTTCTCAAACCTGTCACGCAGGGGAGGAACTCGCCACCGGGCGCCAACAACCGACAGCAGTGCAGCACAGAGGACACAGGAAATTGGTGACTTGGATTGTGGGCCACTCTTATGTTAGGCGTGCGGAACATGTTTTTCTTTCAGGAGACCGTAGGATGAAGGCGGCGCAAAAGGGGTTGATATCTCATTCTTCGGGAGGGGGGGTTTATGCCTCAGCCAGTTTCGGAACTTTTCCAGGGACTCTTAGCTCAGCTGCCTGCCCCCCCCCCGTCAGTGGTGTTACTTCACCTGGGGGAGAATGATTTGGTCAAATTGGGGAGGCGCATGCTCATTGAGGAGATCATCTCCACTGCGGGGTGGGTGGCCAGGACTTGCCCGGGTTCCACAGTAGTTTGGTCGCAACTTATCCCTCGGTGGCAGTGGCGAGGGGGGGACTCGGTCAAACTATTTTGAGCCCCCCGGTTGCAGACGATTCCACATGGGTGTATCTGGGGCGAGCAGTTCTACCTGAGGGACGGGGCACACTTGACTGAGGCAGCGAACGTCTTGTGGTCTAATAATGTCTGGGCCTAGTTGGAGGGATTTGCAAAGTAAGTACGCTCCGGGCTTAGGTCTAGGTAAGGGGGAGGCCAGATCGTCGGTTAACAATGCTGGCCTGTGGCGGTAAGGTCATGACCGGTGAGCAACTATTTTAAGGTCTGAGGGGGCGGGCATCATCCTATGGAGGTTCCCGCCCAGGGGGAGGGGTCATTGGCCCCTCCTAGAACTTCAGGGGCAAGGTAACTGGTGCTTCAAAGGGGCGCGGGTTGGAGAGTCACTCTTTCCTTAGGCTGGTAGCCACCCCGCGCGGGCATACTCATGACGTCACCGGATGGCGCAGAGTAAGGGCCCTCCTTTAGTGGGTAAATGAAGTTCACGGCGTGGACCGGGTTAATTACCGGGCCCGGTTGCGCATGCGCACATCTTTAGGGGAGGCACAGCTAGTAGGACCTGACACCGGTTAGCGACCTTGCCATATGGCCCAGAAATGTTAGTATACAAAAATGCAGAGGAGGATGTTAGACTCGGTTAGGAAACAATCTGTATTAGAGTTTTTTGTTAAGGATAGTCACTCACACCTGTTGACAATAATGTATCTAATGTCCTGCTGATTTTTGTATAACTGTTTATCGTGCAATTATAAAGTTTATTGTTTTATAACTTAATAAATACGGCCGGGGGGTCTTGCGACCTCCCGCCTTCCAAAGATACCATGTTATATGTTCCTGTGTCCGGGGGTTGGTGAGGTCATAGGGAGGGGGCGGTAGCCAGTCACTGACCATGTGAAAAGGGGGGGCTCTTGGCCCCCCCGCCCGCATGGCGGTGCGGCGACCGCCCTTACCTCCGGGACCTCTCGGGGGTGGGGCGTGTCCTTTGGGGCGCGCCCTGCCACCGATTGGTTGCCACCCTCCCTTGACCCGGATGTCGCTAATCGACATCCGGGTCGGGGGGGGAGGGGGCGGGCTGCTGAGGGATAAAGAAGCGGGGAGCGCCCAGGTGACCCTCTTGGTCCTTGGTCGCTCCCCCACACCGGACGTGCCCTGGGCTCGGGGCTTCTTGTTTTCCCACCCACCATCCCTGGAGTACGCGGTTGATGCATTACTAGTCCGATTTAGTGTGTACATTGCTAGGATGTTGTTAGCTTAATTTTCAGGCGTTGTAAATTATAACTGAAATGTTTATTTTCTGATGAGGTTTTATGTAGGACTTTCTCTCCCATTGTAGTGACCGATACTGTATCTGGAATGTTATGATGATGATGATGATTTCTCGTAGGCCTTTCTCTCCCATTGTAGTGAATGGTACTGTATTATGTGTTGCTGCTGCAATTGTGTTTAGGCCCCTTTTTCCCTTTGTAGCTCTACGGTGTTATACATGATGTATGATTTAGTCAGTGTAGTTGTCCTTTAGAATTTTTTCCCATAGGTCGTCGTATTTATTAGGAATGGGGCGTGCGGTAAGGTCATGACCGGTGAGCAACTATTTTAAGGTCTGAGGGGGCGGGCATCTTCCTATGGGTCATTGGCCCCTCCTAGAACTTCAGGGGCAAGGTAACTGGTGCTTCAAAGGGGCGCGGGTTGGAGAGTCACGCTTTCCTTAGGCTGGTAGCCACCCCGCGCGCGCATACTCATGACGTCACCGGATGGCGCAGAGTAAGGGCCCTCCTTTAGTGGGTAAATGAAGTTCACGGCGTGGACCGGGTTAATTACCGGGCCCGGCTGCGCTTGCGCATATCTTTAGGGGAGGCGCAGCTAGTAGGACCTGACACCGGTTAGCGACCTTGCCATATGGCCCAGAAATGTTAGTATACAAAAATGCAGAGGAGGATGTTAGACTCGGTTAGGAAACAATCTGTATTAGAGTTTTTTGTTAAGGATAGTCACTCACACCTGTTGACAATAATGTATCTAATGTCCTGCTGATTTTTGTATAACTGTTTATCGTGCAATTATAAAGTTTATTGTTTTATAACTTAATAAATACGGCCGGGGGGTCTTGCGACCTCCCGCCTTCCAAAGATACCATGTTATATGTTCCTGTGTCCGGGGGTTGGTGAGGTCATAGGGAGGGGGCGGTAGCCAGTCACTGACCATGAGTGAAATGGCCCTGCTTGTCCTGGATTCTGGTGAGAATTGATTTAGGGGACAAATCCTTACTAAAATTAGATGACTGTATACTAAGCTGACTGTGGTAGTGGGTTCCAATAAGCACACCTCCTCACAGTTTCAAATTCATAGAGGACTCTCCTCTATCGCTGATGCTGTTTATTCTAGCACTTGAGCCTCTGGCAATATCTATACAATCAAACAAGGATATTGTGGAGATTCACACAGGTGCAGGAGAATGTAAGTAATCCTATACGTGGATCACACCCTTGACACACAGTCCACCCCCTCACATCTATAAGTAACTTCATAGGAACTATCTCACACTTTTCAGTATTCTCTGGCTACAAAATAAACTGGGGCAAATGTGAAGTGCTACCTTTTACCCACTCTAATAAAGTAGTGTCCAAAAGGGACCGGGGTCTGGTAGAAACAATCATATTCAAAGCACGTGGGGATATGTATATATACACACAGGCTTTCACTGTATATTAGAATATAATATAGATCCACTGATTTCTAAACTTAAGACAGACCTAACATGCTGTTCACACTAGGGTAAAGTTCTAATTTTTAAAATGAATGTCATGCCACGCCTCAACTATCTCTTTACATTATTTTCATAAGAATTCCCACTTGCATGACCAGCAAAACTCACTAAACCTATGAAAGCATTCATATGTGAGGGCAGAAAACCTTGCCTGAAACTGGACAAGGTCCTTGCTGCAACAGAGACCGGTGGCTTAAGACTATCCCACGTGTAATCATATTTGTTCACTTTAATAATAATATCCACACTTGTAAAGCGCGAACAATCACCCGTAAGGGTCTCTAGGCGCTGGGGGCCATTGGGAAGATCAAGCAAGCTATTGCCCAGAATCACATGGTGCCGGGCTAATCTGCCGCCGGCAAACCGTGATCCCCAGATTCCGTAGTCAGCCGCCCTGGCCGCTGCGCCACACCTCATCACTTTGCAGCTTGCTCACATTCGCTACATGATCCATAACTCTCTTGGCATACCACAGTGGGTCAATATGGAGACGTTTCTACTTATGGCAAGGTACACAATCCAAATCCAGTCTTGTGGGATATGACCTATGTTTGGAATAAAGCGCATATCAAGTTGAGGAAAAACAGCAGACTAAACAAAGGAGCTACCTTATAACGAAATAGTTGCATTAAAAACGGAGTTGTGGTGCCATCTTGAGAACAATTTCAGGACAATAATAAAAATAATACAAGCATTTGTAAAGCGCGCAGCTACCTCAGGCGAGGTGTCCCGGTGCTGGTGGCCGTTGGGAAGCTATTGCCCAGAGTCACAAGGTGCTGGGCTAATGTGTCGCCGGCTCCGGGGATTGAGCCCCCGTGTTCCGGAGTCAGCCGCCCTGGCCACTGCACCACACCTCTTCCCCAAGGGAATACAGGTAATAGATCAACTGATTCTGGAAGGTACGCTAAAGATGTTTGCATAGACCAAAGCTGAATTTCAATTGCTGGCATCATCAGTGCCTCTGTGGAATACTGAATGGTAAAGTGGGACAACCCAATATACCCTTGCAGGCTTGGGCAATTATAAGAGTATTGAAAATATATTCATAAAGTGATTATAAGACATACCCGTCTTTGTTTTGCTGTTTTAATCTTTTTTGCATTTATTGCATGATTTAATTAATTCATTTGTTAGTTGGTTCATGATTTTGATAGCAGTGAACTATCAAATAATCGCCTAAAAGACAATTGGTGAAAAATCAAGTCTTCTTGAGTAAAATCCCTTGTTGACACACTTTACCTAATACTCTGTGGAATACTGGCATACTTTTCCAAAGGGTTGCCACAATCCACCTTACATATATATGCATCTGCATTTGGGGCACGTTTAAAGAAGCTGTGTCAGGCCTCTACGTGATCCTCACAAACATTATGATCTCGACTCCCACATTCAGTTGGTTGAAGGCATGGTGTACCCACTAGCTGTGAGTTGATTATACAGATGAAGCCTAGCGTTACCCAACAAATCGCCTGAAACTGAGTTATTATAAAACAGGGGTCTGCAGCCTTTTTGGTATTAAGAGCTACTTATGTTAAAAAAAAGGTGGTCACATTACTGCGAAACACACATGGTAACCAGATTTACCCTTGTCACTGGACTGACAGACCTTGAAATACACTGAGGAATGGTGGTAGGCTCTACTAGGAGTTGAATTGTGGCTAATGAAAGGGATATCATATTGATAATAGGGGACAGTTGTGGAAAACTAAAAACATCTGCAGTCTTCCACCACTTCATAGTGCTGAAGATGTTCAATTTCTGACAATCAGGGTAGTGATCCTATAAAGAATTTTGACTACGATAACTTTGGAAACTTTAGTCAAAACCATCAATTTGAAGGATTGATGTTTCTTCGTTAGGTTCTGTCTACAAACTTAGCAGATCCTACATTTCTCAAGGTTAATATCTGTCCTGTTTTTAGTCTGTTGTCTGACCCATGGGGGTTTCAGAATTGCTTTGCTCGCTAAGTTGACGAGCTACATGTGAGAGTTGAAGTAGTCCACCTATAAAGGTAGTGATTGGTGTCAAAGCAAGCATACTCCATCAGCTGAAGTTGAACCCCAAATTGTCTTTGATACATATCAGGATTGAAGGTTGCGTTTCCAAGGGATTTTCTGTGACAAAAATCCAATGGTGGATGTCTATCAGCAGGGCCGGCTTTAGCGCTGGTGGCGCCCTGTGCGACAATGTTTGTTGGCGTCCCCCATGTACTCCTTTACTACCACCCTTTAACAGTGCCCCCTAAAGTATCCATAAAAACTCTCTCTCTGATGTATTTAGTTATATAGCGCCACCTATACCAGTGTAGGGTGTCAGAGCACTTTACATCACAAACACAATACACAGAGACAATCAATCATATGTGTGTATATCAGTGTATACGAAATGTTACTTAAGCCAGAAGACTACAAGGTAAGTCACATGTCATAAATACTGGTAAACAGTATAGTTTAAGAGTGCCTGGTCTGGAGAAGTACAGACTCAGAATTAAAAAGCATAACCCCAGTTTTTGAAACATTAGAATAATGAAAGAGGGAGGAAAAAATCATAAGGCTCTGATGTATACCTTGCCGAGTCTTTGCAGTACTTTTTTTTTTTTTTTGAAAAAAGTTTTATTGTGCAGAGAAAGGTTACAAGCACGGGCCTACAACCACCAGGGCCGGCCGCTAGTAGTTAAAGTGGTCAAGCAGATCAAAAAACAATGACTGGCCCACAGGGGCTCCGCTATATTACAGTAGATCAGACTGCACATAAGGGAAGTCAGGATACACACTTTTACTATAAATAACAACAAAAATAAAGAAAAACAAAAAGCAAGGCGAAACGACTTGAAATGGGCGTCGAACCACAGCCGGGGGAGTCCACACCCGCCCACCCGAGGGCGGTCAATAAAAGGAGGCCTGAGAGGGAGGGGGGGGCCACGGGAGAACCAAATCTGTACTCCGAAGTACAAGATAAGCAAGGAACCCTCAAGGATCAGGGGGACGAGGCAACCCCAGACGCATCCACCAGGGGGGGAGCACAGATAGACCCGCGATACACGTTCCACTGCCCCCAAATTCTACCCCATGCCCCCGGTTTACCACGCGCCACATACACAGTTTTCTCCCTGAACATGCACCAGTCCATGTTCTCCTTCCATACGGACACGGTGGGAGGCCGTTGGGAACCCCAAAGCTGCGCTATATCTCTCTTTGCGATCATGTTCCCCAAGGCCGCCCACCGAGCCTGAGCCGCATTATAGTCATTGGGCTCCCATACATTCAGAACACAGCGACGCACCTCCGGCAGCAGAGCGACCCCGGTGACTCGTCTCATAACATCATGCACCTGGCGCCAATATTCCGCCACCTCGCGGCATTCCCATAAAATGTGGAGAAAGGTGGCACTGAGCCCGCAGCCACGCTTACAGAGTCCGTCGTCAGAGAACCCCATCGAGACCAAGCGGGGGCCCGTCACATAAACACGATGGAGAATCTTAAGCTGGACCAGACGGAGACGGGCCGGGATGGCCACCTCCTTAGGGGATGACAGTGCGGTCTGCCAGTCCTTGTCGTCCAGCTCCACCCCATCTCCCGTCCATGCCTCCCGAAGACGCACCAAGAGGTCAGCCCGATTATTTATCAGTTTTTTGTAAATCAAGGAGATAGTACTGTCGGGGACGTGACCATCGAGTATGCGGTCCTCGAGAGGCGAAGAAGCAGGGACCGTGGTCCCCTCCCCAAAGACCGAGAGCAGGGCGTGCCGAACCTGTGCATAACGGAAGAACTCTCTCTCACTAAGCTCGTGCTCGCTCTGGAGCGCCGCAAAGGATTTAACCGCACCTTTAACCCATAGGTCCCCCACTCTGCTGATGCCGATCGTGTCCCAGTGCTCGAAGCCTTTCGTTGTCCAGAGGCTTCCCAAGCGTTCTGAGGCGAATAAAGGAGTGGCACACGTTAAACGCTCACTCCAGCCCATCGCTACGTTCGCCGCCTTCCACACACGTACCGCAATCCTAGTAGGGCCCGTAAGGGTCCTTCCAGCGGATCGAGAGTAAAGCGCTCTGTTATAGTTACCGCCGGGAAGCAGGAATTTATCCATCTCATATGCCGGGTTCAAACCAGGAGCGTACATAGCATGGTTAATGGCAGACAGCTGGGAGGCCCAATAGTACCGTCTAATATCAGGAAGCGCGATGCCCCCGTCATACCAGGGGAGAGTCAGCTTTGCCAAAGCGATACGCGCTCGCCCGTCCCAAACCAGTCTCCTCTGCAAACTCTCCACTTCCCTAAAGTAGGCCGCTGGAATGACATCGAAGGAGTTCTGGAGTGCATAAAGAAATCTGGGAAGGGACATCATTTTAAACAGCGCCGCGCGACCAAGTGGAGACAAGGGCAACTTACACCACCGAGCCGTATCCGCCCTCAAACGCCGGAGTGGAGACAGGAGATTCTGCTCATAGCGGACCGCCGGATCCAACGAAACGTACACCCCCAGGTATTTAAAGCCGGACTGAGATATTTGGAGCGGAAGCCGAGGCGGCAAAAGAGGAAGGCCACCGGAGATAGGATACACACAAGATTTGGACCAATTAATTATCAGACCCGAATTTTTCCCGAAGGAAGTAAGGACATCAAAGAGAACATTGAGCGACTCCCGCGGCGAGGTGAGATACAAGAGAATATCATCCGCGTACAATGAGACCCGATCCTCGAAGCCCGGGGCCCACCGGAGCCCCCTGATCGAGGGCTCCCAACAGAGCCAGGCAGCGAGCGGTTCCAAGGCGAGAGCAAAGAGCAGCGGGGACAGCGGGCACCCCTGCCTAGTTCCCCTCCCGAGAGCGAAGGGCCGAGAAACCCGCCCATTGACAACAACCTGAGCCATTGGTCCAGCATAAAGAAGCTTCACCCAGCTAAGAAATCCCTCCCCAAAGCCAAACTTCGCCAAGACGGCCCAAAGGAATGGCCACTCAATGGTGTCAAAGGCCATCGTGGCGTCTAAGGAAACCAATACGGCCGGTTCAGAGAAGTACTCCGCCCTAGCGAGGACGCCGTGCAGACGCCGTAAGTTGAGAGCGGTATTACGATGAGGGATGAAGCCGCATTGATCCGGATGTATCAAGTCACATATAACGCTCAGCAAGCGATTAGCGAGGACCTTAGCAAGGATTTTGGGTTCGGCATTTAGTAGGGAAATAGGCCTATATGAGGCACAGCGGTCACGTGGCTTACCATCCTTGGGAATCACCACTATAGTAGCCAGACGCTGGTCGTCGGGAAGGGAACCCCTCTCGAGCGACTCCTGAAACATATGACGGAGGAAAGGCGCGATTTTATCCGGGCGTAATTTATACAGTTCAATCGGCAGGCCGTTGGGGCCCATAGCCTTGCCCAAGCGAAGGGAGCGAATCGCAGTAGCAATCTCGTCGACAGACAAAGGGGCATCCATCAGCTCGCGGTCCTTGTCGGATAAGCCGGGCAGGGCAATATCCCGCAGCAGAAGACGAGAGTCGTCCTCATCTCTATCAGACACCGGAGAGTACACCGCCCGGAGGTGGGCAGCAAAACACTCCACAATCTCACCAGGTTCAGTCACACACACTCCATCCGAAGCCCGAAGCTCCGGGACCACACGATTCACTCTCTCCTTCTTGTCCAACCAGGCAATCAGCTTACCCGCCTTGTCTCCGGCATCATACAACCTACCCTGCTGCTCCCTATACATGGTCTTGGCAGCGTCAGTAACAAGAGACTTATATTCAAACTGCTTCAGGCTGAGGGCATGCAGCCCATCCAGAGTGACACCCGCCTCCAAGGCTGCCTCCAGCCCCGATATTTCAGTCTCCAGCGTCACCACCGCCTCGCTCTTAACCCTCTTAGCCTCCACTATCTGGGACAGGGCATGCCCGCAGAGCACAGCTTTAAAAGCTTCCCACAGGGACACTGAGGACAACACCGACCCCTCATTCTCAAGAAAATATTGATCAATCGACTTAATCAGGCTATCACGGATCTTGGGGTCTCGCAGGTACCAAGGGTTAATAGGAGCGATCCGCCCAGCGGACCGCGTCCCAGTGTCAAAAAGCAACCACAGTGGGGAATGATCAGAGATACCCCGAAAATAATCCAATCTGGAGAGACTCCCATGGGCCCCAGAGTGAAATGTGTACTGACACTGTGTCGGATGCATTAATCTCCAACAATTCACCAGACCGAAGGTCTCCAGGAGTCCGCCGAGCCACGCCTGGGCAGCAGGGAGGGCCCTGGGCGGGTGGCGATCCAGGTCACCCGAGACAACCGAATTAAAGTCCCCACCCATAAGCAAAAGACTGTCAGGAAGCCCAAGCAGCATACGACCCAAGTCTGAGAAGGTTGAGTTCTGGAGGCCCGGGGGAACATAGATCGAGATCAAGGAAAGGGACTGCCCCTCCCACCTCCCAGTCAGAGCCACATAGCGCCCTCTATCGTCCAGGACTACCCTGGTGATCTCTAACAGAAGTGAAGATCGCAGGAGAATGCCTACCCCTCTAGAACCAGTGGTGAAACCAGAATGGGCAACGAGTCGGTATCCCCCCCTGTTCATGGCATGACAAACATTACCAACCAGATGCGTCTCCTGTAAGAACACCACATCAGGAGTCAGACGACGCAAATATTGCAGCACAACACCCCGTTTGATACGGTCCCCCAATCCGTTGGCGTTCCAAGACATCAATCTCAACCCGTCCCCCCCCATCCCCTCCAGTAGATCAAAGGTCCCCTAGCAAATAGCGCAACACCCGAAACTGAATCATAGCCAATACCTCGCCTTGAAAACAAAAAACACAAATCCAAACAACCCCACCCACCCACCAACCCCCCCCCAAATCCAACACCCCCCACCCTGCACCCCTGCGGTCCAAAAAACCACCCCAACTTGCAGTGTGCCTGTCGCCCTACAAACCCCATTCTACGAAAAGACCCCGGAGGAGGAAAGGGACCCGTCCCCGCCCGCCCCCCACACAGATCATATTGAAACAAAATGCACAAAAGAAGTATAACCCAGCCGAACAATACAAAATGGCAAAGTCAAGGACCAAAAGTCACTCCGAAGGAGACCCGCCACCCTCGGTACCGGCAGAGGGCCCAGTCCGGTCACCCCGGTCCGGTAGCGAATCCAGCCAGTCACTCACAGTCGCAGGAGAGTCAAAAAAGGTAGTCCGATCTTCATATTCCACTCGGAGCCTAGCAGGAGTACTTGAGACCCAGGTCCCGGAGACGACGCTTCACCCCCTGGAAGCCCATCCGCTGTTTCTGGACAAGTTGAGTGAAGTCCGGGAAAAAGTTAATGGACGAGTTCTCATATCGGACCGGGCCATGGACCCGTGAGGCCTGCAGAATCGCATCTCGGTCTCTGTAATGAAAAAGTTTCGCAACAATAGGCCTCGGGGGGGCCCCCGGTCGCGGCCGACCACCTGGAACTCGATGGGCCCGCTCCACGGCGAAGAACTTACTCAGGCCAGCGGGGGCAAGCTGTTCGAGGATGAGCTCCTCAACCATGAGATCAACCGGGCGGTTATCGGAGGTCTCCGGAAAGCCTATGATGCGGATGTTATTGCGTCGAGCCCGTCCCTCGAAGTCCTCCAGCCGCCGGGCCATCAGATCGTTGGCCGACTTGAGATCGCCGAGAGTAGTCCGCAGGTCCGACATGTCCGTACCAAGGGAGGACGTCCGCACATCCAGCGATTGAACCCTCTCGTTGGTCTTAGAGAGATCCGCCCGGATTAGCGTAACATCAATGGCCACCGTGTCGATTTTACGGGCCAAGGCCTCATACTGCGTAGCGATGGTCTCCCTGATGCCATTAATGGCGCCCATGATGTCCTGCAGGGACAGCTCCGGAGAAACGGACGGGCCACCACTGGCATCATCCGGGGGGACACTGGCCGTCCCGGGGGATCCTTTACCCTGAGTGTAGCGGTCCATGTTGTTCGTCTGGACCGGTCCCCCACGTAGGGATGTCTTGGTCTTACGCCTCTCGGGGTCTCCCTTGCCTCCCATGAGAACCACGTTCGCCGAAGGGGACCACCGAGGAAGCGTCGAGGGGGCACAGGCCAAGCAGACACAGGCCGCACCAGAGGCCGCAATGTGGCGGAGCGAAGGGACCACCGTCGATGGGCGCACTGGTAGCAGGCGAAGACACAGGCATCAAGCGGAGGCAAAGTGAAAGCCCAGTCGCACCAAGCAATTCCACTGTCCAGCCCCTCAGAGATCCAAAAGTGAAACCGAAAGTGATGGGACGGCCACTGGCACAGCCCCGCTGCCGTTGTTGTTCAACTACGCCCCGGCTCCACAGATCACCTTCGCATCGGGCACAGCCATCGGTTGGGCCTCAAAAGTTCAAACCACCATAACTCAGGATTGCCAGGTCCGATTTGGTTTCCGAAAGGAGTTTAGTGTTCAGCCAACATTCGTCTTCCAGATTCCATCAACCAAGTCAGGATAAAGTCAGGATAAATTCCGAGGAGCAGCGAGGGTCCGGGGAGCCCTGTGCTACGCGACCATCTTGGATGCGCGCTAGGCTCCTCCTCCCTTTGCAGTTCTTTGATGACAAATATTAGCTCACTGTTCCATGTTAGGATCTTAACATCTACACTGATAGTAACAAAATGATCTCTCTGACCTATTTAAACTATGTGACTTTGTGATCTGCATGGAACACATTCCTTGCAGCAGGCATAATAACCCTCTGCCCTACTATAAAATGAGTTAAAACTTCCACTGGCCAAAACTCCTTCTCTCTCCAGAGAGAACATTAATCAACGCAGTTAACTTGACATTTGTATTGTATGACAATTACCTGAAGGCCAGCAATGCAGCAGCAGGTGCTTTTAAAACTATAAAATACTTCCAAACACGGTGCCCCCTGCAAGAGTCTGCACCCGGTGCGGTGGCACCGGTCGCACCGCCCTAGAGCCGGCCCTGTCTATCAGAGTCCTAAAGTCTGGCTACATATCTTCAAATCTTTATAAAACAAGGATTTTTTCCTTCTGAGCTCCTGCCCAATCCACCCCTGACTATCTCCCCCTGCAAGCCAACATCAAGGTGAAGCTTTAAGATCAATGAGGTAATGGATTTTGCAGTCTCCTGCTTCCCTCCAACAGCATACATGAAAACAAATTGTCCAGTCAAATCCTTGCTACATAAGCTCTGGTGTGATAGTCTACAATCTTAAGATACCAGGATCCATGATAATTTTGGGAGCACTATAGTAGGTTTGAATATTGTGGTTTCTCATTCTCCGCTAGATGGAGTTGCTGACAGGATGAGCTTCTGCTTCTGTGCTGACTAATGTTACCATCTTAGTAGTTATTGTTGCTTTGACTAATGCCATGGAATCTGTGTCCACACAAACATTCTTCTTCAGGAAAAAGAGGGTTATTAGTGCCCTACGCACGGATATCTAATGGACTTCGGGGGTCCTACTCAAATGTATTTTGGAGGCCCTTGTTCATAACAGCATTTAATTTACTATCCAATTTCTGCTCTTTCATGTCCTCCTTGGTAAGGTCACTGACAGTGCACAGGCACACTGGTCCAAATTCTAAATGTGATTGCATCTACTATTCAGAGATCGTGACGTGTGTTTTCAATATTATAATACAGCAGCAGCTCACCAAAATTCTTGCAAATAATCTTTGGGATCCCCTCCAATTTCTTATAGTTGAAATCCTGTTTAGATATAAAAGGAACTTTTTTATGGATATTGCATTGTGTTGAAGAACATAAACATTTCTCTGCAAAAAGTCTATGATAGGCTCCTACACACTCCCCACATTAGAAATTAATCAAAGGAAAACTGTATTTAAAACAATCTGTTTAAGAATTATTAAAAATCTCTTAAGAACTGAGCTGGCTCTATCAGGGAGACCACTGAAAGTCTTGAGCCCTACGCCAGGGTCCACTTTTCCCATCTCTGGCTTTACCATGACCCGTGGCTGGTAATACTTCATTCTTGCCCACATTATTAGGGGTAATCTTTTCTTGGTGCATCGGCTCTGATCTTGATCTCATAGTTACTTCTTTGTACTTTGATTTTATGAAGGGTCGTAACATTTAGCATCTTTTCTTTTCAACATATTGTAACTGTTGGACTTGATACTTAGGGGGCTTTTCACAAACTGAATTTTGTAGAATCTTTAGAAGCACTACAATAGTACTAGTTATGTATCACAAAATACTATTCACTAACCTGCCCTCACCTATATTTCCTATGCGGGTGTATTCATACTGACTGCGCAGATCACCGCACATGTACACCTACATTTTAGTGTAAGTTTGGGAGGGATAGGAGAGCAGCTGGAAAATGGCAAATTCTTACTACTAAATGGAAGGGGTTTTGAGAGAAGTAAGGAGGAGCTAATGGTGGGATATGGAATAGTTTCGACATGCACACACACATAACAGAGGAAGCAAATACCTATCCACAAACTGCACTTCCAAAAAAACTACAGTCAGAAAGATCACAAGACAATCATATATGTATTCTTACTATTTAATGGCGCCCGCTGCACCAGGAAAGGAGCAACTTCACTGACCTTGTCAGTGATCTTTTTCTCATCCTGCGCAGCTCTGCCTGGTAACTGCTGCCCCTTGCAGGCTTTCTGACTCTCGCTTGTAGGTGGTTCGAGGCCCTCCTCCACCTGCAGGCTTCCACCAGCGCCTCATCCCTGGTGGTCCTGTGAGGTGCATCTTTGCTCTGCTGCTGATCTCTCTTCTGTCCTTTTGTTTTATGCCCTTTGCAATCTTTTTTGCTGCTTTTCTCTCTTCACCCTTTTCAGCTGATTTTCACCTTTTCACTCTTCTCCTACCTCTTTGAGCCATGCCCAACCACTGCTCGACCCGCGACCCTGCCCCTTCCTAGTGCCGCGTTTCCCTCTCTCATTATTTAAAAGCTTTAGCAAGTAATTAATCCTATGGAGAACTAGCAAAAATGATTCAAATAGCAAAAGTGTGGGTGCAAGTTAATATACTAAAGCATTCCCCATTCAGCTTGGTGCAGGTAATTTGATTTGTGAGAGACACCTAGTAACAACTAGTTGAAGTACAGCTTTATGTAAGAATTTCAATGGTTTGTTATTTGACACATGAGGAACACCTAGTAACAATTAGTGAAACTGCAGCTTCATGTAAGAATTTCAATGCTTTTGCATTTTACTTTTGAGGGCCACCTAGTAACAACTAGTGAAACTGCAGCTTTGTGTTAGAATTTCAATGCTTATGTATTTGACTAGTGGGGGACACCTAGTAATCACAAGTGGAACTGCAGCTTCATGTTAGAATTTCAATACTTTTGCATTTGTCTTGAGAGGAATACCTAGTAATAAACTGTACCTTCTTTTAAGAATTTCAATTTATTTGCATTTGACTTGAGGAACTGCATCTTAAATAATGAATATCGAAGCTTTTACATTTGACTTCAGAGGTATAGCTAGAAACGACTAGGGAACTGCAGCTACATGAACGGTTTTCAATGCTGTTGCATCTAACTCAAGAGTGAGCTCTTCTACACCTTCAGTAACTGCAGCTGGGTCTCTTTTAGATCGTTGGAATTTACTACCCCTGTCTTTAATGGGGCGAGCAACATTAATACGAATGTCGGTTCTACCTCTTTTTAATTTTTTATTCGATGCTGCACCTTGCGTAATCCAGGTCTCTTTTTTTAATAAAGTGGATGCCCTGATTTACTCTTTTCTCTGGGCCAAAAAATCTCCTAGGCTTGCACGCAACATTTTATACCTTCCTTTTGCACAAGGAGGGTTGTCCCTTCCAAATATTAGAGAATATTATTTTGCATCTTTTGCACATCACAGTTCTAGGTTTTTTTTTTCAGACATTAACGAGGCGGATAATTTTTTTATGAAGAAGATGCTGTCAGAAGTAAAAATAATTGATCCGATTAGAACTACGAAAGACCCAAAGAAAGTCCGTTACAAGTCCCTTCAGTGGATTTTCAAGCAGAAAATTCAGTTTTTGAAATTTTACTCTATTCCTAGAATAAGTAATACAACGGATTTGTACAACTTTATCTTGGGAGAAGAGGGAGGTATGGACAGTAAAATAATAAATCTCTGGAAAGAAAATGGCTTTGTAAAGATTGAAGACTTCCTTACCGGTAAAAGGTGGAAGTCATGGGATGAAATTTCCAGACAGCTACATTTCTCTCACCCCACCTTGAATTGGTCTTTCTGTATGCTTAATCCAAGGCTTAGAGAGTTAGATATAGGAAATCTATTCCACAAAGAAATTATCTCGACAGCTTTGAATAATAAAATTTAAAAAAAAGATGAGTATCTGGATCAAATTATTAAAAGAGGACAAAGGACAGGAATCCTCCAGTAGGATCATTGAGAGGTGGAAGAAGAGGGAAAATATTGAAATCAACCAGCATGTATGGGATAAGATAAATAAATTTAATAAAACAATTTTTCGTGGCGCCAATTTTAGACGCATGCAATTTTATAATAAATGGTTGATTTATAGAACTCCCTCCTATCTCCACAGTATCTTTCCCCTAGTTGCTGATAAATGTTTTCGATGCGAGGAAAAAGGGAACTGGAAACATATTGTCTGGGAATGTAAAAAAATCCAGCCATTCTGGAAGGAAATTGAAAAATACCTCTCCCTGGAGCTTAAAGCTACTATGATGTTTGATGCCTTAGTCCCTATACTAGGCTGCTCTATGAGCCACACTCCATATGACGAGTCCCTTTTCATAGCCTCTTTAATAGCTAAATCCCTTATTTTGCAGTCCTGGAAAACCGATCAAGTACCAACCTTTCAGGCTTGGAAGACAAAATTATTACGAATCCAGGGCAGGGAAAGGAAATATGCACTGAGATCAGGGGCACTCAAGAAATATGTGAAGTTTTGGAGTGTGTTTGAAACTTAGTCTCCTTTTTTTTTTTTTTTTCTCTCTTCTCTTTCGTATTTTCTGACAGTATCCAATTGTAATTATATCATCTTAACTAACAGTCTGCTAGATTGTCTCTTCTTATGCACTTTGCACTTTACAACTAAGATCGTCTTTTCTTATGCACTTTGCACTTTACAATTAAGATCTGAATCGTTGAAACTTGATTGTCTTTTTTGGTTTTTGTACTTTGCACTTTGTAGTCAGGTTTTGAATGGATGAAATTTGAAAAATTTTCTGCGCCAGCGTGTTCTGTTTCGTATTGGTTCTTTTACAGATGTGTTCTGTATTGTTGATTTTGTCTTTGTGAACTCTCAATAAAAAGATAATATAAAAAAAAAAAGTAACTGCAGCTCTGGGAAATAATTTTAAAGATGTAGTATTTGAGTTGACTGCACCTGCTCTTTGCTCTACAGCAATGGCTGTCCACAACGCTCGACTTGTTCTACGCACCTAAAGCCTCGTCCTCGCTACCTACCCCAATGAGAAAATAACTCTACAGGCCAGACTTGAGAAGGAAACATTTCAGCTGGACTAACCTGGCTCCTGTATCCAACCTGCGCTCCATCACGGTTGTCCTGAAGTTGTGATTTTCCCCCAGTCTAGTGCGACCAGATAATTACAACGCGATTTGCGCTTCTTGGAGCTATTTGCAATAAATAGTGTAAAATGTAATATCTTCTGTTCTGCTGATTGGATTTTTGTTGTCCTGGTATCATTTCATTAATTACAATGTACTTTTAGTAGGCACTTCCATCCAATGAAGACGCTGACAGCAGGGACATTCAATCGGTAGGTTTATTAGAGCACAGGAACCCCATGCCAGGGGGACAGACACCACCCGACAGCCTTCTCCAACTGATTAAGAACTCCGAGTATGTCATAGTCCCCACATTCCACTCCAGACATGACACAAGTGGTAAAGAAAGAAGACAGACTAAAGGCCCAGTATAACAGTACTCTATTGTTCAATATTTGTTTAAAAAAATTGTGTTGTGCTTTCACTTTATTAATGTTTGTGTGCTGCATAACTACTTTGTACATTGCCTCTTAGTTTGGGTTGACTGTTTTTGTGCCAAGCTACCAGAGGGTTAACACTGGTTAATTTAGTGACTTTTGTGGTTCCCCCTGCAAGGATTGTGGTTGTTTGTTGAGTGGGGCCTCCAACCCTTTCAACCGATAACCTAATTTCTTACAATTACAAAGAAGGCATCATTAGAGTATGCATATAGATTTATCAACCACGAGGAGAAAAGAGTTCAAAACACATTTTCAGAAAAAGTTATAGGAAACCCATCTACTCAGTGTGTTACTGAATGACTCAATAGTCAACATTAGGTCCAAGCAATCCGAACCTTCTACATGAGGGCCTTGCCAGTGAGCAACTTGTAAAAGTAACGAGTCAAGCATGAAAGAGAGTGATGCAGAAGATAAAGAAGAAGAGGGGTAGATACAGAAACAACAGTGTGTCAGGACACAAAAATAACAGAAGGAGGTGTGGGAATACAATGGGACGGCAGGGTGCTTAAACAGGTTGGAGGGGCAGGAAGATTATGGGGGGGTTACTCAAAGATGAACGATGAGAGAAAAGGAAACACAATATACCTCAGAGGTGAATAGAATAGTTCGTACGAAGCAGGGAAGATAGTTTCCATAACCTATGCTCTCGAAAGTCAGTTTGAATTTGATAGAATAGTGCAGCCCGGGATGATCAGTTGAACAAACTAAGGGGCATATTTACAAGCTGGCGATAAAAAATTATCTCCGCTTTTGCGCCCATTTTTGGCCGAAAAGTGTCGATAATTTTATTGACTAATTAGCAAGGCCACGCTAACGCGTGAAACCTTGCTTTAGCGTGGGGATTCCTAACGCCCAGCTTTGCAGCTCTAATGAGATGCAAAGTGGGCGTTCCTGACCTAACATGACAGGAGAAATGTCGCTAAGCGACATTTCTCCTATCATCAAGCCCCACGCTATGAAGCATAGCGACAGGAAAAGTAGCGATAACCCCTGTTATCGCTACTTTCCTTACGCCTGCTTCAGGACTGACTTAGCCATGATATCCTATGAAGGGTGGATATCATGGCTAAGTTTGTGAGTCCCTATCATCAAGCTAACGCCACATTGCGTGAGATTATCGCTGGGTTTCCAGCGATAATCTCACGTTAGGCAGTTAGTATTTTTATCGCTGAGGAGATAAGCGTTGCTAATAGCACGCTATCTCAGCGATAAAAATCCACGTTACCCAGCGATAATCATCCTCACGCTAAGAGCGCTGAGCGATAATTATCGCCGGGTGTTGCTGATATGCCCCCAGGTCAGACAGATTGACTAATAAACACGACAGAGGCGGCCATGAGTGAAGCTCGCCAATATTAGGCACGAGAAAGTCATTTTTTTCAGATTCAGCGTTAAAACTAATTATGGAAAGAGGTGTGGTTCAATGGAGGGCCGTCATACCCACCCAGCGTACTCAGCTGACTTAATACATGTTCCTTCTCCCCCTCCAGCAGGAGCTTGCACAAAATGCATTTGTATAAATCAGGCACTTCGAGCTTCCCACTTTGCAAACGGATAGAGATGAAAATTGGATTAAACAGAGATTTCTTAAAGTATGTTACTGTGGGAAATGGGAACTTTTATTGGCATCTGGTGCCTGCAGTATGTATTGACCCTGTATTAATCACCATGGAGCGCCTGCGGCAGGAGTGCACAGACAGTGCCAGGGACACGCTATCAGGGACGACTCCGTCTATTCTTTTTAAAGTAAAAGCACTGTGTAAACAAAAGGGTTTTGCAGGAAAGTGGTTAGAAATGCAGTATGAGAAAAGCAGTTTTGAGTCTGCTTTTTATCTTTGTATAGATCCAGCAAAGATGTCAAATATCGGGGAGCAGATGGGGAGAGAGGGGCAAAGCGAAAGGTAATATGTATTTGGGCATGCTCGTAAGTGCTGTGGTGGTGTTATTACTAAGGCACTCATTACAAGTGACAGGTATCAATGTGAGATAATTCCACACACAGGGAAATCACCCCATGGAAACTCCGATTGCCGACCTCATACTTACATTTCTTTCCAGGACCTACCGTATCATGCTTACTGTGTGTGATATCGCATGCAAATGAATTGCATACTTCTCTCAAACCCCTTACATTTCGTAGTATTTGCCAGTTTCCAGCTGCTCCCCTATCCCTCCCAAACTTACACTAAAATGTAGGTGTGCATGTGCGTGAGAGCAGGAAGTGACTTAGAAAGACAAGACATACATCATTTCCTTGACCCATCTAGTCTACAGAAAGGTTCTGTACCCTAATACGAATGCATCTCAGTAATCCATTTCAACAGGAAGAGCTTTACTTCAGAAGAATCCACCTCCTGTAAAAAAACGGCACTCATTTTGAATTTTACAATCCATTTTAATCCTCCATTTTCGGGTGCCATCTGGATGACTTGAAATCACTACAAATCAACAACATGGCCTCCAGCAAATAAGAAAGGTCAAATTTAATTAAAGAAAACTATTGGTACTTGCTGACCAGGTGGCAAAGGAGTTAGTTATGAAGACATATCGAATTAGAATTTGTCTTTGTAACAAATACAAATATTAATATTTTAACAATATGAAACATTACCATTAGACTGGCTTATTTTTTTAAATTAAATATGTTAAATATATGGTTATGTTTGATGAACAGACTTTGTAACAGTTGTTCATGGGTAATTAATGCAATGTACACATATTCGTTTGCAGCTGACATCAGAGAACAGGCTTCAATTTCCAAAGAACCACCACCTACAAGAAGGTTGATTGAGAAACAGGCAGAAATTGGAGTATTAGTTGAGGAGAGTAACTACCCACCTCAAGTATTAATCACAGTCCTTGATAGAGTGAATCACTAAAGTCACCAAATTAATCTGAGCTCAACCCTGCAAAGTCAAAGTAAAAAAATAAATATCATCAATGCTAAAATACAACTAAAAGATTTTTAGAACTTCTCAAGTGACTTCAGCAATTGAAACATTTTTTCCTGCTTCGAAGGGCGCCTGACAAAAAATTGGGACATTAAAACAGATTAAAGGTCAATGCAGCATTTGAAGGTAGATCAGGGCAGGTTTTGCTTTCCAAAATCCCTTCCCTTTGAGAAAGGGTAAAATATAATGACCGGTTACTTACCGGTAATCTTCATTCCTCTTAGTCGTAGACCTACCCGTCACAGTCCAAACCTCATGAGCATAGCTTATCCCCACAGAACTTCCAAGCAAAACTCTTTTAGCACATCCCTACCCTCCAGGCAACTCCCACATCCTGTGGCATGTAACCCATGACCCCCCTATTCACATCTGTACCCCCAAGCACAAGAAGCTGAACAGGGAGGAAGGGATGGGAACAAGGACTGTGACAGGGAGGTCTACGACTCGGAGTAACGAATATTACCGGTCATTACCTCCTCGTCAGACCTCCCCGTCACAGTCCATACCTCATGAGCAGACACCAAAGCAAGAATCGGCTTCACCAAGTACCAAAAACAGACTTTATTAGCACAAGCACAAAGTCACACCACCTGTACAGAACGCAACACTGCGTCCCCAAACACTGCAGATCCAGTCCCACCCACCACCAAATGATAATGGGACATAAAGGTGTGAGGAGAAATCCAAGTAGCAGCACTACATATCTCAGCCATGGAAGCCCCCTGAAAACAAGCCCAGGAAGCAGCCACCCCGAGTCGATTTCCCCTACACTGACACAGGTGGCAGAACACCACAAGCATCATACGCAGCCCCCACAGCCCACCTCAGCCAATGACTGAGAGTATCCCCAGAAGGCTGCAGACCCTGACCAGCCAGCTCAAAGGTCAGAAAAAGTGAATCCACCTTACGAAAAGGTTTAGTATGCAGCAAATACACCTCAAGAGCCCGCTTAACGTCCAAACAGTGCAGCCGCACCTCAACCTCCGAAAGAGGATCCGGGCAGAAGACAGGCAAAAACAGATCCTCTGAGCAGTGAAACAAGGAAGGGACTTTGGGCAGAAAGGAAGGATCAGGCCGCAGAACAACCCTATCTGGAAAAAAACGCAAAAGGGCTCCGAACAAAGCAAGGAGCCCAACTCCTCAATCCTCTGAGCTGAGGTAATAACGACAAGAAATAGCACCTTGATCGTCAAAAAATGCAAAGACACCTCACTCAGAGGCTTAAAAGGAGCCACCTGCAAAGCCCTCAAAATCAAAGGAAGATCCCAACTAGAAGCAAATGACATAATCACGGGTTTCTGGAGGAAACAACTCCTCAACAACCGGGACACCAAGGGAACCACAGGCTCACAGCCCAAAACCCTAAAGGCCCTCACAACCACCCACTGAGCCTGCAAGGAGGACACAGCCAGCCCCAAGTTGAAGCCATCTTTCAGGAAATCCAAGATATGCATGGGGTCCATCTCCAAAGCAGACCAACCCGAGCCACACACCAATCCAGAAATGACACCCAATGCCTGGCATAGGAAGCCGGGACCGTTGGATAAAATCAGCCACAGTAGGAGAACACCCAAAAGCCACCAGATTCAGCCTCTCAACAGCCAACCCGCCAGCCACAAGCAGACAAGACAATCCCAGGATAGAGGGGGAAACGATAGGGGACACGGAACCACTGGCAACTGCCAGCAAGGAACCACCACCAACCTCAACAACAGAGGGAACCAAGGCCTCCGGGACCAAGCAGAAGCCACCAGGACAACTGCAGTCTGATACAACTTGACCTTCAGGAGGACGCTCAGAATCAGGACAATCGGGGGAAAGGCATACATCAGGTCCCGCTCCCACCGGAAGGACAGCGTTTCCACCCTCCAAACTGAGTCCGACCGAACCAGAGAACAAAACTTCTCCCTCAAGGCGTTTCCCGGGGCAGAAAACAGGTCTTACACTGGGACCCCGAACCGTTCCATCAGGCCCCCAAACACGTGTGGCATCAGGCACATGTCAGACAGGGAGTGAAACACTGGGCTCAGGCGATCCGCCACTGAGTTCAACACCCCTGGCAGATGCAAAGCTCTCAGAGATAACAAATTCAACTCTGCCCACTGGCAGATCTGTTGAGCCAACAAGTTGAGGGAAGCCACCTTCACACTCCCCTGGTGGTTGACATAACACACCACCATGTGTTGTCCGACCGCACCATCACATCCCATTGCAGGACCCAAGGAAGAAAATGAGTCAAGGACAACTGAACAGCCTTCAACTCTCTCCAATTTGAAGACATCTCTGCCTCCCGAACTGACCAAATCCCTTGCACAGATTCCTGAGCCAGCACCGGCCCCCACCCCGGCTCGCTGGCATCTGTCGTCAGAACCAACCGCTCCAGGGACACAAAGGGAGAGCCCTGCAAGAGGTTCCTCTCCTCCAGCCACCAGGACAACTCCCTGGTGATGTCCACACCCTCCGGAAATCACCTGCTTGTAATTTTAATCCCCTAGATCACAATGCCCCAGAGCATGATTCACCAGGGGGTACAAGTGCAACCGGGCCCAAGGAACAATCATTATGGTAGCAGACATCAACACCCGAACCCGTAACCACTGCAGAGCCGTGGAAGACTGGGCCCCCAACACCTTCCTTAGCTCGCGCACCTGAATCAGTCTGCGGGGTTCCGACAGGAAAACCTTCCCCATCTTGGTGTTGAAGACCCCCCTAATGAACAGCAGTTCCTGAGTGGGGCGTAGATGGGACTTCTCCAAATGCAGAATCCACCCAAACTGCTGAAGGAGCCGGAAACCTCCTGGGTATGCGCTTGAGCCTTAAGGAAAGAAGAGGAAGATATCAACCAGTCATCCAAGTAAGGAAATACCTGGATCCCCTGAGCATGCAACAACCCCACCAAGGGTGCCAACACCTTAGTAAACACCCTAGGAGAGGCAGTCAGCCCAGAAGGCAATACCTTGAACTAGTAATGATCTACGCCCACACAGGACCGTAGAAACCTCTGTGAAGCCATGTGAACCGGCACATGAATGTAGGCGTCCCTGAGACCCAGAGAAGCCAGGAAATCCCACTCTGACAGGAAGGGCAGAATCAACTGTAGAGACACCATTTTGAAGGTCCGATGAGGGATGCACAAATTTACCGCCTTCAGATCCTGAACAGGACGGAAGTCTCCTTTTGATTTCTGGATCAGAAACAGGATCAAGTAAACCACCGACCTTATTGACTCACAGGCACCCTCCCCACAGCCCCTTTGACAACCAGGTCCTGAACTCCATCCAACAGAGCCCGACACTTGACCCGAGATCTGGGAACAGGGGTAGCTCTGAACACATCCACCGGAGGAACTCCAAATGCGATCCGATAGCCCAGTTGGATAATCTGCAGGACCCACTGATCCCCAACGAACTCCTCCTAGACCGGAAAAAGATGTTCCTCTGAACCCCTCACATAGTCACGACTTGGAGGGCCCTGAAGAAGAGGAGGCACCCTGTTGACTTCAGGACTTGTGGAAGGAATGGGGCACCTCGGCCACGTCCCCTACCATGAAAGGGCTGGGTGGCCATTCCAGCCTGAAACGCCCACCCAAAAGCCCTCCTATATCCAGCAAACCTCCCCCTCTGTGAAGAGTGGACTAGAACCAACAACTTTTTGTCCTCCGCCGTCTTCTTAATTAAGGTCTCCAAAGGTTCCCCAAACAGCTTAGAGCCCGTGAATGGAAGTTTCATGACAGCAGCCTTCTGGGCCGCCTCCGCTTTCCAAGGTTTACGTCATAACTGTCTCCTAGCAGCCACTGAGGCCCCTGCAGCTGCCGTTGCGGCACTAAGAGAATTAAAGGACAAACCAGCCAGGAAGCGCAACAGCTGCTCCATCATTGTCAAAGATTCAGAGGGGTCCTCATCCTGTAAGAGCTGTGCAGAAATACCCTGACAGTCCTTCAGAAGAGACTGAACCAGGTAGTTAGTGTAAGCTGCAGAACGAACCGCAAGGTTAGAGGCAGCAAAGGACCTCTTCAAAGCCCCTTCAACCCTCATGTCCCCAGTATCAGAGGGAACTGCATCCTCGGAAACCACCAGGCTCTGAGATGCCAGCCCCGCCAGCAAAGAATCCACCTTCACCACAGATGGAAACTCCTCCGAGAACCCCTTTAAAGGATATCTTTTAGTCAGAAACTGGGGAAAAGTATGATTGTCAATATCTTTCCATTCCCCTTCCAGTACATTCCTCACAGACTTATGAATAGGAAGGCACTCCGGCTCCCTTTTCTGATAATTGGTGAAAAAGTCACCCAACTCCACACCCCTAGGGAACCCCAAATTGTCTCGTACATGTTGTAGAAAACTGTGGAGGTCCACCCCCTTGACAAAACAACCCTTCACCACCTCATCTGACTCCTCATCCGGATCCTTGTCAGCCGAGGCTCCAACTTCTGCCTCTTAGGCCCTTTGGGCTCCCTTGCCAGAAAAGCCACAGCCATCGCAGCTTCAATCATTTTCTGCACATCCGCCATGGAAGGAGCAGCGGAAGACCCATTAATAACCACCTCCTCCTCACACTGGAGCTCACTCATCACTGACCATCTACCATCCATGATGGACAAGGTCAGAAGAGTACACACACCCCCTTATAAATCCAAGATCAATCAACCAAGACTCTGCAAGGGCCAATCAGAGACAGCCATCTGACATCCAGCCAATAACCAACAGGCCCGCAGGCCGCCTCAAAACTAACTAATCATAGACCTTGCACACACAACAAAACCAACAACCGAACCTGGCCCCCTCTGAAAGGGTCCACGGCAGTGCCCCATAAGCATCGGAATCCAGGAACCAGAGAAGCAACTAACCACTCCAAAGAACACAGGTAAGGATCCCAAGTAACACATGTCGCACCGCTTCATACTCCCCTAGAAAGCACCAACTGGGCAGGGAGAATAGAAACAGAAGCACCATGCCCCAAAGCCCCGTTTCTATAGAGGGGAGCCAACCCAGTCACAACCCCTCAGAGCGGGACGAAGCCTGCAACCAAGTTTCCATGAGCCCCCGAGCACTACTCATTGTGAACCGGCCCCATAGACTGGTTGCACCAAAAAAAGGAAGGCCTTACCTGGCCGAGGGTGCGACGGAGCCAGCGCCAAGTCAACCGGCTCCGAAAACAACCAGAGGGGACACCCGATCCCGTTACAATGAGACCTGTGCCCCATTGCCATCGTCCCCCAAGGAGGAGCCATCCCGCCACACCCCCGGCGCACGTACACCCAGCAGAAACTAAAGCTGACCACCGCAGACTTACCTAGACACGGAACAGGAGGCATCAGGCACCACGTGTAGTGAGTTTTGCACAGAGTAGCTCCGCAGAAAAAACACAACAGGATGTGAATAGGAGGGTCATGGGTTATATGCCACAGGATGTGGGTGTGGCCTGGAGGGTAGGGATGGGCTAAAAGACTTTTGCTTGGAAGTTCTGGAGGGAGGAGCTATGCTCATGAGGTATGGACTGTGACGGGGGGGTCTGACGAGGAGGTAATGCTGTAGCGATCACAAAACAAAATAATGTGCATTGTGTTTATGACCGAAAAGTTGCCACATGAACATGGCCCTTGTTCTTCCACATTATGATGACCCTGAGGTTCTGCTAAAAGAAGAGGTTCAATCTAAAAGGTGTTAAGAAGAAGCGGTGTTGGGGTATTATGACCAGACTCAGGAAGGGTTCCATAGGTAAATTCTATGTTAAATGTATTTACACCCTAACTGTTGTTTTCTGGAGTCCTCTGTCTACTCTATCTGTTTTAGCTCTTACCATAAATTGTTTTTTAATTCAGGGAAGGTCTTTCTTGTTGATCTTTTCTGGTGACTCATAAAGGACAGAGCCCCCAATTTCACTAGTGAGTCTTTATTATAATGTGGCCATGCAATGGTATGGCCTTTGTCCAAAGAATGACAATGTCTTATGATGGCCTGATTAAGCTCTAATTCCATGCTTGACCAGATTTCAAGTGATCTGACTAGAAGTGAAAGGGCTAGCCTATCAGAGATGTATTCTAGCCCATGCTCTTCATGGACTAGAAAAGTAGCAATCGACATTTAGCTTGATGAACTTTGGATAATGCCTTTGTGAGTTTAGCCCCCAGTCTTCTTGCAAAGTCAATTAATGAGACCACTGATCTGCTTAGCAGGTTTCTCTTAACCCTTCTTAGTGGGGCCCAGGATCCCCTCTCATCAGAAATTAACCCTGAATATGGGAAAGTGGGAACCCTGGTCACTTCCTGGTTCCCCCCAATAATTTTCTTCTGAAATTCATTTCTGTGACAATCGCCCTTTTAATGAGCTTTAGAATAGTTTGAATCCATATCAAGGGAGGCTATACACTCTGTGAAAGAATTAAGAAGTCGCTGTTGGCCCATTGCTGTTCTAGATATCAGGACAGTAACATCAACATATATAAGTGCTATAATAAACTGCAACGCCACTCGGGGATATCCCTGAAGGCTATAAACAATAATGGGTCTAAAATTATTTACATATAGTATGAATAACAGTGGTGCCAAAATGCAGCCTTGCATGACCTCTTGAGCTCAACTCTTTGGTAGCTATGGGACACAACAGACAGGCCTAAATCAGAGACATGCAAAGTATTTATGCAGTACTAAAATAGTAATAAAGTCAAAACATAAAATCAAGAAAAATCCCAAACCAATTTAGAAAAAATAGCACATTTTGATGCATAAAATGACAAAAGAAACTATAAAAAGGGAACCGGAGGTATGAATTTTAAAGTTTTAAATAAACATAGGATCAAAAAAGGTTAAGTCAACTGATCACTAGGTGCGGTTTTAGCCTGACTGTGGGTCATCTACAGAAACCAGCTTCAACTTGGTCAGTAGATTTTATCTTTGGACTTAGGGCCTGCTTTGTAGTTTGGCAGTGTGTATTCTGTTGAAAGGAGTATTCATTCATTTCCACCAAAATGTTTGTTCGCCCACCTCATTTAGTTTTGGGCAGACTTTCACTATGTCGACAGAAGAGATTTCTCCGACTCAACGACCAACTTACATCTCCAATGGCCCGACAGAGTAAGGGCCTTTGGAGATTTAGCCATTTGTCTGCCACCTTATTTAGAGTGGACAGACAAATGACCAGTTTTCACTGTTTGTCACCGACAGGTAAAGCCTTCTGATAACGGACAGTGGAAACTATAAAATGACCACCACGTCATAGGAGAAAACTCCTATGGTAAGGGTGTTGTATTTTTATTTTCAAAAAGATAATCCAAATTTGAAAATGAACAAAAATTGAATCTTGCCGTCCGTCTATATCATGTAAATGCACCATGTAGCAAACTTTCACATGAAGGTGGTTTCTGTAAATGCAAGAGATATTCACTGAGCCGGTGGGCATCTCAAAATTTTGTGGCTGGGTACTCTCCCAGGGTGATTAAATTCTTTACTCCATTGCCATGATGCAACAAATACTGTCCATCATACTTTAAATCAGGCCTTTAATCTCTGAAATGGAAGTCCAAAATCTCCACTGGGGAAAGTTAGCTAGGGGCGAGTGTAAGTCACATAATTTGCTGTAGTGTAATTTTGTGATTTTGCAGCTAAATAACACAATATTACACCAAATTCTGCGAGGAGCATATCCCAGAATTTAGCACTATTTTCTTGGAGCAAAATGCACCCTCATTCCCAAAATGGACCTAAAAATGCATTTTGCACCAAGAAAATAAAGCAATATGCAATAGAACCTGAACAGCACCAGCCACTAGCCTGCAGGATGCTTGTGCCAAATTATTCATAATTACACAAACTGGAGAAATACATATTTTTCTGTAATTTCACATCAAAATGGTTACTCAAAATTACTCTGGCATAATTAAAATTTTGCACTGGCGTAAAGGTACCCTACTGTGGCTGAGAAAGGTCAGATAGCTATCAGCCGAGGTACTGATGAAGCTATCGACTTTTGGCGGGAAATATCTGAATTGCAGACAAGGAGGCAGGTGAGGTCCCACTCAATTGGATTTGTTGGATTGAATGGATATGTCAGCAGCAACATACCCTGGTCAGATCAGCTGGCCAAGTTTGTCTCAGTACTCCAGAGGTCTTTGGAGTCTAAGAATCAGGTACAGCACTTGGAGGTCAAGACTCACTCCAGTTGAAGTGACCAACAGGTTTTCAGGGCAGGTCCATTTGGAACTGGTCAGCTGGGCAGTTGCAGGAAAAAGCCCCTTGTAGCTTGAAATGTCCCTGTAGCTTGAATAGGTCAGTCTTATGAATATTGGAATCCACTACATTGTCCTGGCCAGAACAGGGGAAGTGGGTCCAGTTCAGTCTGTCAGGGCCCTTTTCAAATCTCAAATAGCAGATTAATTCCTCTTTTGATTTTCCCTAGGCTTAGTACTGTTCTGAGGAGGGTACTGGGGATGCCACATTTATGCCTGGCACCAGCCCATAGGTGGGTTTGATTCCTGACTCCTCCCTAACCAATGAAGAAGAAGTTCTCAGGGGTTATCCAACCTACCTTTGCAGCTTTTGTATGCCCTACCGCAAACAGTCACACTGTGCCCCATCTACCTAAATACAAGATGGTGAAACACTTTTCCTACTGTGCAGAGCCTTAGTGGCAATCCCAGATGTGTGGCCATAAAAATGAGCACATCCTCCTCTGTGGTCACCTCAAACCATTTCTGAGGGTAGCTCTCTCCCCAGTGTGATTTTAGCCTGGCTGGCTGGAGGTACTAAGACAGGACTTGTGGAGGAGTCATCTGACATTCGTCTGCGATAGGGAGGCTCCTTTCAAAATAATTAAGTTTATGGGCACAGACGAAATGGCTATCCTGCCACAGAAACAGAAATATTTCCCCACATCCAAACGTATGTCCCCTGCTCTGGGAGCAATTTTCACATCGAATTCAGGGTTAAGTACTCAAAGGGATGAGCTGGATGTTAATGAAAATTTGCCTTTAGAGTCTTTAGGCAGGGGAAGGGTAACTTTGTAAAAGTGTTGTTTCCTAATATTTATTGATAATCTAACTTCACCAGTGAATACATATTACAAAGAGTCTAAGAATTACAGCTCTACGTGTTTCTTTGCTGGAGGTAGCAGTATTACATTTAATATTGCATTCCAGTGTTTTATTTTGGCACAGCCAGCCTTGCTACAGTGAAAATAGCTTTAGGGGCCTTGTCACTGTAAAGACATGTGTAACATTTATTTTTTACATGTCCTGCTTTCCATTACCATGCACCCTGTTTAGGGGCAGTAAGGCCTACTTAGGGTTGTCCCATTATTATTTAAAATGAAGGTTTAGACCTGTCAAACAGGTTTATTTTGACAGCTTGAAATGCAGTTTACCGTTTTACACTCATGCTGTAATAGGAATAATAATAATAAAAAATGTATATAGTGCACAGCTACTTCAACTCTCTAAAGTCTAGCTACAATGATCCAAAGCACAAAGCATCCCAGATTAGTAGGAGATACCCAAGTTGTCACTTTTTACTAAATATAATTTCAGTCTTTGCCTGTGTTAAGTGAAGGGGAGAGAATTCTACAGTTTGAATGCCAAAAAACTAAAGAAATTGCCCCCTATATGAACATTCTTTACAGCGAGAACCTGAGCCAACAGGACTCCAGTTGACCTGAGATCCCTCAAAGGGGAGTATGGCTTAATGAATGGGTACAAACAGCAGACACCTGTATTCCAGAAGGCACTGTAGCAGTAGCTCAAACCTTTAAAAGAAAGATGCTTCTTCACAGGGAGCCGGTGCAGTTTCCGTAGTGCAAGGCCCATTCAGCAGCAATTGAGGTGCAGAGGTCTATATGCACTGGAGTCCCATCAGGCGAGATTGAGAAACTCCCAAGTATAGAATGTTGCAGTAGTCCAGCCTCGAAATAACCAGAGCCTGGACTACTGTTCTCTTGGCAGATTCAGGCAAGAAGCAGATGATGTTCTTGAATGATCTTAGGATCCTAAACCACTTATCCACCAAGGGACTAATCTGTCTTTTGAATGTAAGGTTTTCATCAAACTGAATGCCTAGGTTTTTAACCTTAGACTTTGGCGAAGGAAGAGACTCAAACGAGTCTGGCCCCCAGGCAGGAGACAAAATTGAAGGCTTCTTGCCCAAGATAAGGACCTCAGTCTTACCTGTATTTATTTTCAGGCAACTGAGGTCCATCCATTAGGCAACTTTCTGGCAAACAGGCCCTTGGAGAAGTGGCCACACAAGCTGAACTCTGTGACAGTGTAAGAATAAGCTAAGTATCATAGGCATACGATGTGTCTTAAAACTGTGCCGCTTGATGATAGCCAGGGGGTGCATATATAAATGGGATAAGGTAGGGCTCAAATATGAGCCCTGAGGCACCCCCTACTGTAATGGTAGTACCTGGGATTTAAAGGGTTTCTAAAGCACCTGAAAGGTACAGCCTTGTAGAAAGGAGGCCAACCATTTCAAGTCCTAATAACTGACACTGTGACTCCATAATAAGAGGCTGGGAATACGGTGTTGAAGGCCGCACTCTGGTCCAGTATCAGCAGTACAGTGGTATCACCCCCATTCAGAATCTGCCGAATGGACTTCGAAGCAAGCAGCAAACCTTATTCTGTGCTAAAGTGGGGGAGAAAGCCTGACTGCATCCTATGGAGAAGATCCTTGGCTTCAATAAACTTTGAAATTTGTAGGCAGATGTATTTTTTGGCAACTTTAGATAAAAACAGGAGACACAATATTGGCCTGTAATTCTCAGGTTTAGTGGATCGTCTGATGGTTTTTCAAAAGGGGAACTAATGCTATGTGCTTCCAGTGCAGAAGGACCTGTTCTGTCACAAAGGAGCTATTTATCAACCTCCCAAGCAAAGGTAAGATCTCTTCCACTCCTCGCTCCAGAACCGCAGGAGAAGCGGGGTGTAGTGGAGAACCAGATGACATTTGGGGGGTAGCTCCTCTTGTTCAATAGATTGATACTAAAGTAGCTTCCAAAGATATGCTGAGGGTTCAAACTAATCATTAAAATGTGGGGCATTTTTACAGTCTCTGAAAAAAAAAAGAGTAAATGGATGCTACCTTATCGGCAAGGACTTGTGCAGCGCATTACAGTCATCCTCTGAAGATGGAGTGAGGACTAAAACTCGGTCCAGCGAGGATAAAGATTTGACAGTCCAGAAAAGTTCCCTATATGAATTTTGTGCCACCTCAATGTTATTGGTATATAAGTTGCAACAAACATGTCTGATGTGACTATGTTATGCCTTCAGAGATGACCAATAAATGCCCTTGCTAGTGGTGCCAAACGTTTTGCTCCAGGCACGTTCTAAATGCTTACAGTTCTTTTAAGGATTATAGCCCTCATTACGATGTCGGTCGGAGGCCCTTTTGGGGAAGGACTTATCCGACCATAGGTCGGCAGTTCCGACAACCCCATTAGGATGCAACCGCACATGGTGCAGTCGCAAGCTTACAATTTTCAAAGGGAGCTTGTGTGGCAGGTAGAAAACACCCACAGCTGAAGCTCCCATTTCAAAATGGATGTTTAGAGGGCCCAAATGCGGAGGGCCAGGGGTAATGGGACTCTCATAAGGGCCCCTAAAGTCAGTTTCTGACAAACAATCCATGTCAGAAAGACCACCATGGATTGGCTGATGGAAGACGGCATCATAATCCCGACGGCGGAAACGCTGTCCTTAAGGGATTGTGGTGTACTTCCGACTGGAACGGAGTCAGAGTCCCCCGCCAGTTTAAACACAGACCACCATCATCGTAATGCGGCGGTCGGAGTTCAAACCTGCAATGCCAGTCATAAAGCCTCCGACAAGAGGTCAGAGGCTTTCTGAGCGACATTGTTTTTTTTACCCTTGAGTAATTCCTTATTGAACCAATCTGCCGTAGTGCAGTAGTGGATAGCACAAAGAGTGCTGTATTCCCGCTATAACTGCCCCAAGATGTACCTCCACGGTGGACACCACCAACTAACCCTAATGAGATGCAAAAGTAGGCGTTCCGGTGCAAAAACACACGAAAAAACCACAACACCACTTTCACTACGAACTGCCAGATCTGTGATGCAAACCAAAAACAGGCGATAAGCCACGGTAGCAGCAGGGAATTAACACCTGCCTTTTGGTGTAAAATGAAAAAAGAGCAATTGATGGACAGAATGCAAAACAATGTCATACATTCACCCAGTACAGAGATCTGGGCCTAAATCCATCGTTTTTTTACTCACCATGCCATTCCAGTTTGGACCCAGCCATATGCAAATCAGTCTTGACCCTGCGCCCAATGGGAACAGTCGAGCCCGAACTGCCAGGCCAGGTCCTCCATGGACTGGAAACAATGCATCCTAGGACCGGTTTCGGGCTTTCAGCCCTCATCGGCCAGGATAGCTTGACTTCAGTGGTATGGAGAGCACGGGACCCACGTCTGGGCATACCCGTCCCACTCGGGGTGACAAATGCAAAAAGAACAATTGATGGACAGAATGCAGAACAATGTCATACATTCACCCCAGTACAGAGATCTGGCCCTAAATCCATTGTTTTTTTGCTGGTGTAAAGCAGGACGACTACCTGCAGCATAAAAGGGAGCCCAGCCAAGAGCCTCACCGGAAGACCCACAGTCATGCAACTCACGACACTGCCAATGGGCATGCAGCACAACCACATTCAACATGACACACAACATGCCAACACAACTCCATTGGGAATCCGGCCTTGCCATGCCCACAACCCAGCCACAGCACTACAGACACACAATAGCAGGATGTGACGAGAGGCATGGAGCAGGCATGTGCGAGACCGGAAAGTGACTAAGGAATGTGAACCTACACAATGCCAGGTGTGGCGTGGTGGTGCCGGACAGACCATGGAGTGCAAACCACGGAAATGGCCATGTGTAAAACAACTGCTGGTGCATGGAGTGTATTGGCCAGTGGACGCTACCATCTCCCCACATTCTGTGGGGTAGAATGCGGAAATGATGCACGTTACGTCCCCCCCTGCATGTGCATGCGTAGTGGCTAGGACCTGCGTACGCCAGGCCTGCGTAGGGGTGTGAACAAAAAACCTGTCGAACTGATAGTGGTCCTCATTCGGAACGAACAATGTGCCTGCCAGGGCGGTGCCTCTCAGCCCACCACTATTCCTGCGCCGAGCGCAGCGGGGCCTGCATCACTGTGCCCCGGGACGCTGGACCCCGGTCCCGTCATGCCTGCCCCAGCGCACCAATGAGGCTCATCTCACCTGCCTACACCGGCGTGTGTCAAAGAGGGCCCACCACATGCCGGTGCAAGTTCCAAGCACCAGTTCCGCGACCTCTGCAGCCTCCACAGACCATCGCTGGCCCCCCGACGCTGGCCCACTTTACTCCTTCCTCATTCACATACTACACCGGCGTCCTCTTCGGCCCAGTAGGTCCCACATGTGAAACTGTCTCCTGAGTCCTGAATGGTAGTGAGCCCAAAGCCGGGGTAGTGGACACTCCTTTCGATCAGTGAGGCATAGTTCCATATGCGCGTCTTGCGACACGTGGTGCCACTAACCCTGTTCAATGCAAGACAGTGACACGGGGTTCCACTAACCCTGTTCAACACAAGCCGGCAACATGTGGTGCCACTAACCCTGTTCAACGCAAGCCGGCAACACATGGTGCCACTAACCCTGTTCAACAAAAGTCTGCGTCCCGTGGTGCCACTGAACCTGAACTACGCAGGCCGGTGGGGCCATCCAACCTATGCCGGCGACACTCGGTGCATGGCCCGTGCTGACTGCTGCCTCAGGCCTACACTGCGGTCCAGTAGGTCACACATGTGGAACTGTGTCTTGGGTAAGATGTGGAGGAATCCCCACCATTGGACACTCCTCATAGCAGGCGGAATCCCCTAACAGCACTGGTGCCACTAACTCTGTGCGCAATGAGTCATAGGCACCATCTGGTTGGACCTTGGTGGCGTCAGAGCCCATGGCCTGGTGGTTTTCTGTATCTTCATCTGGCTGGACTGGACTTGGTGTCCGACATGTGTCTGTTCCATTCATCGCCACCATAGTGACTGTTTCAGCGTGGGCCTGCCATCTGCATCCTGCCCTGGGGGTACACCTTTCACTGACTATCGAGACACTCCGCGACAAGGCCTCTTGTCATCTTGTGAACCTGCTCTGCACCTGTGACCCTGCCCCAGTGCCCCGCAATTCAATGGCCCGTGGCAGCAGGCCCATGCAGGACGCTGTGCATCCGGGGCTACTAACTCTGTGCAGCACAAATCATGGGGCCTTTATGGTTGAATGGTTGTGTCCTTTACGATGTACACTGTTGTCGATTTCTGACTGCACCAGGCAGCCCTTGCCGGCTGGTGTACACACACCCCACACACATCCAACAAGGTGTCACTTGGTAAGTGTGCCTGATAATAAATGTGGCTGTGCGCACGTGCCTGTAGCCGTTCAAACCATCTGAGCAAGTCTGTCCCTGTGTTCATTCTGTCAGCATGATGGGCACGGGCCCTGCAACAACACAGTGTGCTGTCTTCTGCGGACGTTGCCATGTCACCTCAGCATTGGCAGTGACCCTGGACATGTAGCACCGCACCTACCCCCCTGCATGCACAAGCTACGTGTGCTGGTTAGGCGGGGGGGCAGGGCGTGGCCCAGACCTGGCCCTGGGCAGGAAGTGCAGTAAGTGTGTCTCTGTTTTGGGGTGTTGTCGCCAGCAGTACTCGATGTTGCAATGTGGCATGGACCAGGAGGGCAGGCCCACAGGTACGGGGACTTGTTGGAGCACAAGAACCCTTGGGGTCTTGGCACATGCATGCCAGGTGTTATGTGTATCAGTCTTTCAGATGCATGAGTATGTTGCCTGGTCTCATTCGCAGCACGATCCCAGCCAGCCATGGGCTGAACACCTGTGTCTGCCCTGTCCGGACCATTGGCCTGCACCCAAGTGGCCGCACACCTTCGAAGGCCAGCATCACGGTGTTGTTGGCATGGCACTGGACAACCGTGCAGCATACACAAGTGTAAGGGCTCGTGGCAGGGAGGAGCAGCTGTGTGGCAACGTGACACACAGTGAGTCCGCTCATGTGCATTGTGCTGGGCATATAATCCATGATTCCCAGGGTCGCAGACGTCCCACCACACCCACGACCGGCCTCTGTACTTCTCCTGTATGCATGCAGCTGGTGAAGTTACTGTAGGGATGAAAGGTCCTTTGTCTGTATCATGAGGCGGTAGTACATCTGCAGCTCTGAGAAGGAACTAGCATGTGCCCACCACCCCCTGACAGATGCGATAGCATTTGCTTGCGACTCCCACACTACGCACTGCCCGACGTGAGACCAACGTGTACACATCCCACACACAGTAGTCCTTGGTCATAGTTGGCGTGCGTGAAATGGCCTTCACACGTACTCCCACCCCACCCAAGGCCTGTCCCCGTTGCACACAGACACTGCTCATTGCACTGAGCTGTGCCAATTCATCCACAGGACTGTCGCAGGGCAAGCCAGTGCCATTTCAAGCAGAGCCACTGACGCAATGGCCGACCATCCCGGACACATACTCGACTCCAGTCACGTGGAGCTGTACCATGCACGTCTGCTGCATGTACTGGGGGCGCTGCTGTTGATCAGTTACAGGCTGAGCTTACGCCTTGCGCACGTCACCTGCCTGCAGCCTGCGTTGCACTGTCACTCGTGCATATTCGAGTGGTCCATGGATGTCTGCCTCTCCAACGTAACGGTAGCTGACCTGGATTACGACGTGTGTGTGTGTGCGCCCCTGTTGGCCCACGACCAGGAGTGTCACCAGGACGACCGCTTATGGCATGCATGGATGTTTGACATGCAGGCTGGAGACGGGACCTGGGAGATTGGACGAGTCGTCGTGTGCAGTGAGTACATTGAGCCACTAACCGATTGGGCTTTAATGCACATTGGGTCCAGGTCAGCTGGTGGATTACGTCGACGATATGTCAGATGTGGTGGACGACGATCGCTCATTGGAGATGTTGGCCTACCAGCTGCACTCGCGTTCATGGATGAGTGACAAGGTACAGTGGACATGGCTGCATTGGCCAAGACTCATGTTCCAGGCGCGGACAACCAATGCAGGTTGGCACTGACTTGTGTTGGTGAGGGACTCGCTCAAGGTGGACATGGGCGCTTTCCTACGTTCCTCATTCCGAGATGCTGCTGCATTTGTCTGCATATCGTGGCACTTCTCTTGGCTGTACAGACTCCCACTTGTTGATAAAGTTACCGCACTTTCACTTGTCTCCAGCTATGTTGTGTCTTGATTTGTATGCCAATGTGTGTATCATGGACTCTCTGGTTCCCTGCAATACGTGCATTGCTACCCCATCAGGACTGTGTGTCTGTACTTGTGCATTATCAAATCCCTGTTTTGTGCTTTGCAAGATGCGTATGGCATTTTACTGGCCACAGGCGGGTGCACTTGTGTGCTGTGTTTGGTTGTGCAGAAGTTGGTGTTTGTACCACATTGTGTTGAATGTTGGGGTGCTCTGCTTCCTTTATGTGTGCTGCATTGTGTGTGAGATGTCCCTTCAGCTCTGATTTGGCTCACCCTTCTCCCTTTCAGGCGGTGTTGTTTTCAATTCTGTGCTTGTTCAGTGGTGTGACATTGCCGGGTTGTGTGACTCGTGCTCCTGGTTGGTGTTGTTACTTTTGGGCATCGTTTGTCTGCAGTTGTGTTGTACTTAGTGGTGCATGTGTGCCATTGTGCCCATCTCCCCCCGTCCCCCCCGTCCCTGTTGGTTCCTCTCCCTGTTGCTGTTGTGTCTGTTTTGTGCACTTTCCAGTCCCCGAGTCCTGCCACCATCTCCAGACTGATGTAGTGGACACCATTTCCTCCATGTCATCCAGCTCCTGGTGCGGCGCTGGACTCTCACCTCCGGTGTGCATTGCTGCCTTCTTGTTGTTAGCGTGTTTCTGCTTGTTTGTGCCTTTTGCATCATTGCTGGTGTTCTGGTTTTCTGCCATTATCCTCCTCTGCTCCAAGGCTGCATTCACCTTGTCCAAGATGGCCTGCCATGTACAATGATTTGTTGCCAATGGGTTTGGTGGGGTTGTTTGCTGGGTCGGGTTGCCTCCATTGTGGTTGGCTATTGTTTTTGGTTTGGTTTGTCTTACTTTTTCAGGCTTTTATTGTGCTTATTCCCACCTGATGTGTGTTTCGCCGTCCTGGCGGTGCTTATCCCTGGGCTTATCTGGATTCGCTGCTATCAACAAAAAATGAAAAATAATATGCTTGCTGTTACTAATGTCACGTATATCAGGAACCAGCTCTTTGTCGCTCTTGCAGTAACTATCATGTGGGTGCACTAGAAAAAGGAAGAAGAAATATGCATCAGGGATAACATTGGAATTTCCTCTTTCTATGGCAAAGTTTATAGAATGTGAACATTTTTATCACTTAGGGCCTGATCTTGGCGGGCCTCCCGTCGTCCCTCTGTGGAGGTGTTTACAAGTACTCCACCAAGCTTACGGATTCTGTCTGCCCTATTTAGACGTGGGCTGGCTGATCCTCCATCTGTGTTGACAGAGTGTTTTCCATCATGTAAGTAGTACCCTTCCTTCAATGGGGCGGACTCCTCTTGTGGCATTCCTCCATCACCGTCAGGGTGGCAGGATTGCACCAAACCTATTTAGATGTGTCAGTTGTGCTGGCATTGTCCTAGTGGCAGATTCCTGATGGAGGGATTCCGTTGCAGTGCGCGTTAAACATTTTTCTATTTCTTTGGCTTTGGCTAGCATCAAACACCTGATGTGTTTTGACCAATTGTTTTCACCTGCTTGCATACCACACTATAAAACACACTCAATTTCAGAACATGATCCAGTGCCATTCCACTTTAGCAGCACATTGTTCATGAAAACATTGTTCAGTGAAGTCAGTTTTTAGGTCTCGCCTGGCGAACGTAGCGCGAAGCGCTGCTGTGCCAGCGAGATCTATTGTTGCTGACTCGCGCTGGAAGTGGGACAGGAGATGGGCACGCGCAGGCTTTGGCGGATTTGAGTTGGTGTACGCGCACGTACAGCCACGCGGTGTGCACATCTCCTATCCTCTTCCATCCTGAGCAGCCTCATGCAATTTCGTTTTTTTTTTAAAATGCGAACACGCGCTCCAAGCACTTACCGGCTCTTGTTGGGACTCTGCGCTGCTCCTCTGCTGTTCCTGCCGGTCACTGCAGCAACACGCGGGGCTCCGTTTTGCTCACAGGAGCCCCGAGCCGCAGAACACGCAAAAGTTACAGGTACCGCGCATGCGCGGGCAGCCCCTTCCCTCGCAGGTCTCCTCCCCGGCCCGGACATGGAGCTGCTTTCTCTTTTGCTTGTTGCAGCTAGTGCTGGACGCCCTGACGCTGGGAAGGCAGCTGCCGCCTTTCAATGGGAGAAGAGGTATTTCGAACCCTTTTATTTAGTTTTACGACAGGGTACATACAGTGAAGGCTGGGTGTGATATCAGCCGGCACCCGGCAAAGAGAACTGCAGTTAATGGAAGTGATTCATTTGGAGGACTGTCAGTCGCGCGCTGCCCTGGAACACTGTGCAACATTATATAATTCTATTTTCTTCATTACAATTCAGCCATTAACTTTTTCCGGCACGCAGCTGGGGGGTTTAATGCACCCCTTGCAGAGATCTCAGTGCAACTACCATGAAAGGTAGCAAACCAATGAAGACAACTCGGATGCACCCTCTGAGGTTTGTGTGCACGTGCAGCAGGGGGTCCAGGTAAGATAGCTCAGTGGGTTAATGCTTCAGCTTCCGCGGAGCTCGTGTGCATGAAGCAGGGCAGCGGTTCCAACCCCAGTGACACAGCTCAATCTTTTAAAGACCTCTGTGCAAAGAAGCAGATGCGCCAGTCAGGGCTTGGGTCCCTAATGGAGTGAGACAGCTCAGAGGAGTCATGCACCTGCTGCAGAACGTGCATGTGACCAGCAGTGTAGAGGTTCCGGTCCCAGGAAGGCAGCTCAACGGGTCCACGCTCTCTCCCCAGAGACCTAGCCACTGGGTGCAAAGCACGTGGGATAGCTCAGTGCGTTAGTGCAGCTTCTGCAGAGCTGAGGTTCCCAGTGAGACAGCTCAATATGCCTGATACATAGATCCAGAATCCTGCAATATAACACGGCTCTGGGGGTTCGTGCTCTTGCTGTAGAGATCCTCCTGTGCAATCCGAGGCCGAGACTTTCACAGCCAAAGATGGCTCAGTGAGCTGAGTGGGTGTCTGAGGGCGAACGAGCGGGTTACAGGTGCCAATCACAGGCGTGCAGATCGAGGCGCTACCCAAAAGTCCTCTGAAACCCACAGTTGCTCCGCCGGCTGCAGAGATGCTTGCTCAGGGTGATCGTCACAGGCGCCGCTCCGCCTTTTATCCGGGACGCTTGGTAAGAGGAATCCATCTGCCGACCCTGTCCAGCGCCGGGGGGTCTGCAGGTGGCACTAGAACTCTGGCTCCAGATGCAGTCTGGCCACTCTGCTCTCTGAAGGCACAGTGTGGAAAGGCTGTCTCTGCTGCCAGAGTGTCACACTGAGCCGCTCCGCCTTTTATCTGGGTCGCTTGGTAGAAGGAATCCAGCTGCAGACCCTGTGCACCTATATAGGCTGTGGTGCTTGGTGCGTAGGGACGTGATGAGTTGCAGAGTTGAGCAGGTTACAATTGCGCAGACAAACGCTTGCTTGCTAGCTGGGGTTGGCATTGTTGGCTGCAGTCCAGAAGGCCTCAGTATGTTTGGGGCCAGAGGGTGTTTGGGCCACGTTTGTTGTGTCCTGGGGTTCCCAACCCTTTACTAGACATCAGTAGGCGGTGCTTAATTTGAGCCGGTGTTGCCAGTAATTGCCCACTGGAACTAATTTTTCTACATTGGATATTTACAGAGAGCAAGAGAAGGCACAGAAGACAAATACATCAACAAGCATTTGCAATGCAATAGGTCTCGCAGTTACCCGACTTTAAGCTAATGGCATTGTAAATGACTGCCCTTTATTTAGGTTTTTAAAACAAAAATAAAAGCCTTTGTTATTTGCAATGTCAATAGCTCAAACTCACACAAATGCAAGACCTATTGCATTGCAAATGCTTGTTATTTGTGCTTTCTCTGTTTCCTGTTCATTTTTATTTCTTTTTTTTCTTGCTAAATATATTAAACATATTTAAGTTTATTATTTGATAGTCAAGGAGGAGAAATCCCTGTTTTGCTGAGGGAGAATTGTCAGCCATGGTGGATGAAATTCTTAGAGTAAAGCCACAATTGTTTAGAGCCCAAGTACAAAATACAAGCATAGCTCAGAAAAGGTAAATGTGGCCCAGAATATCTGGCATAGTGAATGCTGTGGCAATCAAACTGCACACACAGGAGGAAATTAGGAAGAGGTGGAATGATCTGCGGGGGAGAATGCATTACCTGGCCTCCAAGTGTCACCTGGAGGTTAAGAAGACTGGTGGTGGTTCTCCCAGCCCCCCTTACAACTATATCCCTGGGAGGAGAAGGTCTTGCATATCCTACATGCTGATGGCTTGACAGGAATCCCTGGTGGAATGGAGACTGGTAAGTTATTTTTTGGAATGTGTCACTAAACCTAAATGTAATTTTTGCTATTAATTTAGAAGTTGCTAATGTGTTTTGAACCTATTTTAAACCTATAAACCTATATAAAAGTCTATTGTTTTTTTGGGGTAAAATGTATCATTATTGTTATTTCTCTTGTTTTACTAATTGTTAATATGATTTTTCAATATGACCTATTATGCAGCATCTCTGGAGGCCAGACTGCGACAGTGAATGGCCTCCTGGGGCTAACCTGGCAAATGCAACAAAAGGTTGCATTTCTGGATGCCATTCATATTTCAATGGCTGGCATGCAGAGATTGCTTGCCAAAATAGCAGCCTCCTCACTCAACCCAGCCTCCCAACAGGCCCAACCTTCTGCCCCAACTCAGGTCCCTTCCAAAAACCAAATCTAAACTCCCACCTCAAACCCAAGCACACTGCTTCTTTGCAGTCACCCACTACAACAGACACAAGCAGCACAATCACATCCACACATAAACACAAACACACTCACAAGTACCACAACAACCACCACACCCACAACCGCCACCACACCCACAAGCACTACAACCTCACCAACCACCACAACAACACACTTATCAAAACACACACATTCACACAAAAGCACACCTACACACAAGATGACACCAACCGAAAGCGAATGCGCACACTCACTAGAATATAAAACACCAGCCAATAAACACACATCCAAAAATACACTGCAGAATGGAACTGTGTGTTTTTTAGTAGCACCCATTGCTTGTTGGAAATGTGTTGATGTGTGTATTTATTTCTGTAAGCCTATGCATCTGTTCATGCTTTGCTTCTTTATGTCACAATTCAAACATCAACAATGACATTTGAGATGTGATAGGGAAGTATGAGCGATGTCTTAATGAAGGTCATAGGCAGTAAATGATGGTTTGCATGTTATGGATAGTTGAACTAACCAAAACTTGCAAATTTCAGTGGCTTTAAGGGTCAGGTTTTTTAACCATAGCTGTCCTTTAACTTTTTTACAGTGAATTTCAGAAGTTTTATTCAACCTATGTTAAGTTCTTATTACACACCATATATATATATATATATATATATATATATATATATATATATATATATATATATATATATATATATATATATATATATATAATCTACTGGCGGTCACCAGTAGATAGTTATAGTTAGGACCGAGTTCCCATAGGAAATCTGAAAATTCTATTTTGAATAACTTTGGCGCCGGTTGACTTACCTTCGGGAAATTTTCAAAACTAATGGGGCGCTCCGCTCAGCTCCTACCCTGAAAGTCTCGGGGTGATTCGTCAAGCGGGGGCTGAGAAAAAAGGGGGGTCCCAAAACGTGTTTTCCCCATGCATTTTCCCATAGGACATTTAGTCGAAGGTAAAGCCCGAACGGCTGAACAGAATTACTTGAAATTTGGCAAAGAGGTAGTCCTCAGGTCAGGCATGTGCCTTTTGCATATATGGTGTCAATCTGTTCAGTAGTTCCTGAGAAAATTGCAGTTAAAAGTACATAAATATCTATATGCGCGCACCGTGCGCGCACCGTGCGCGCACCGTGCGCACACCAAATGTCCGCGAGCGTAATTCTGATTGGTGGTTAGATGTCAGTCAATATTCGAATCGGTCAAAATCAGGAAGTGTCGGACGCCATTTTGTGTGTGACAGTGAAAAAGAAAGGTGGAGAACGTGAAAAGGGGGCAGGGTAGAGACCCCCTAGCCTTTGTCAGGGGGTCCCTGAAGGACCCCGAAGGGTGAAAAAAAACATTTTATTTTTTTTCAAAAAATCGTGGGGTGCGCGCACGGCGCGCGCACCCCCCAGCCGCCATTTTGAGTTTTAGAAGCAGAAGAGAGCTAAAAACACAAGTGGAGAACGTGAAAAGGGGGCAGGGTAGAGAGTCCCTGACCCCCTAGACCTTCTCAGGGGGACCATGAAAGACCCTTAAGGTCCCAAAAAAAATAAATATTTTTTTATAAATATTGCGCGGTGCGCGCACGGTGCGCGCACCATGAAAAACCCTTAAAAAAAAACCAACATTTTAAACTGTTTTTAAGTTTATAGAAGATATTAACTATGCTGTTCAACTTTATCCAAATTAAAAAAAAAAGGGCTGAGACATTCCATATTGCAGGATACAGTCAATCTATAACTATATACATAGGTAGTTTATTGTAAAATAAATATATAAAAAATATAATAATTCATACATAAATGAGCATTTAAAAAACCTTACAAATTCACTATAAAAAACCATAGGTTTCACACACGTCATAGTTAGAAATTAGCATTTAAAAAACCTTGCAAATTCACTTAAAAAACCATAGGTTTCACACACGTTATAGTTAGGAATTAGCAATTAAAAAGCCTTGCAAATTCACTGAAAAAACCATAGGTTTCACACATGTTATAGTTAGCTGGACATTTCACTCGTAAAAAACCATTGAAATTCCCCCGTTATAGTTAGTTCAGCTAACTATAACTTGCGCGACCGCAATCCACTGCTGATGATGTCACATATTACATCACTCATGACATGGTCAGTGACATCACTCATGACATCACTGATGATATCACTGATGACATCATCCTTGTGATAGAGTGGCGGTCGCGCGAGTTATAGTTAGCTGAACTAACTATAACGGGGGAATTTCAATGGTTTTTTGCGAGTGAAATGTCCAGCTAACTATAACATGTGTGAAACCTATGGTTTTTTCAGTGAATATATATATATATATATATATATATATATATATATATATATATATATATATATTCACTGAAAAAAAGAATGTTGTAGGGCTGTATTAGTTACGGAATAGAATTAAAAAACCAAAGGTTACAGGGATGTTATAGTTAGGTGCAGATTTCACTCGTACAAGACCAGTGAAATTTAGCAGTTATGGTTACCTGAGCTAACTATAACTTTCGCCCCCGCAATGCACTGCTTATGACCTCATGTATTATATCACTCAATACATGGTAAGTGACATCACTGATGACATTTAAAATGACATCACTGATGACTTCACTGATGACATAATTTCGTGATTGTGCTTCATAAACGCTTGAGACTTAAAGATATATAGTAAGCTACAGCATAAGTAAAATTACTGTGCTTTCTGTACTAATAATTAGTCATACTATTTCTAAATTATCTTATCTGAGTGGCTGTATGACTCTGTATCAGTGTGTGAGTGGGTGTCTGAGTGGTTCTAAGGGTTTATGAGTGGGTGTATAATGTCTGTATGACTGGATGTGTAAGTGACTGTATTGGTGAGTAAAATGTTTCATGAGTGGTTGTATGGATGAGTGAGTGGTTGTGTGAGTGCTTATATTGGCCTTTGAATGGGTACATGAGTGGTTGTGTGGGTGTGTGAGTAGGAGCATGAGCGGCTGTATAGGGGTCTGAGTGGGTATGAGAGTGGTTTTGTGGATGATGTAATCAGTGATGTCATTTGAGATGTCATCAGTGATGTCACTGACCATGTAATGAGTGAATATGTGAGGTCATAAGCAGTGCATTGTGGGGGTGTAAGTTAAGTTAGTTCAGCTAACTATAACTGCTGAATCTCAATGGTCTTATATGAGTGAAATCTGAGTCTAACTATAACGTCCCTGTAAAGCTGCATGACCTGCCCAAGGTTGAGTAAAGGTTATGCATGTGAGGGTATTTACTGGGACACATTGCTGACTGGTGATGTGGATGACGCCACTAATCAGGTTTGCTACGGTCTCCTCCAACATTTCTGATATGTTATAGTGGCTGCTGTGGCCCCTGCTCTTGGGCTCCTTGATTTTTCTGCAGGCGTGTACAGTCTGAGAGGCCCACAGCTGCCTCTAGCAACATCTCATATTGCAGTGCTGTATGCTGGGGCAGTCACACTGCACAGACAGGTGAGTAAAACAACACAAGGCTTACTATATTTTCATGTCATGCCATGCATTGCAGCTTGACCAGAAATAATTACAAAAATGCCTATAGAAGTGAGTAGACCTCTTTCTGAAACAACAAATTCCATTACTTTGAAACCAGTTTAATATTTTTATCTTGGGCATATGGATCTGTGGTTTCTTTTGGTTGGTTCTAAATAAAATACAAGTGGGAAGGACTGACTGGTATTAATCCTGTTTTAAGATATCTGCTTGCACTTCCTTTAAGACTTGACTTTTGCTTCTGGCTGAAATGTAGTGCATGACCTAGCAACAGTTGCCAAACAAAGGGCACAGGCTGGTACAATGCTTTGTGCCAATACTGCAGCCCTCGCTTGGCAACTGTTGTCTCTTATCAAGTAATAAGATATCTACTCATGAACTCTGTCACAATGTATCAAACAAGCCACATCTCTCCACGACAAACGTTTTTCTGTTTGTTTTATATACACAGAGGCATAAACAGTTCTGCTCAGTTCACTTCCTGTGTCCCATATACTTTAAAAGGGCACATGTGCACTGTGGGATTCCCCCTCTCACATGTAAAGCACCTTAGCGAGTGCTACACATTTCTCAAAATTACACAATCACTTAAATCTGTGTGGTGCTCTATGTAGGCTGCTCTCCACAGTTTCAGGCACTTGGTCCAGCCCCAGATGAGCTGTATTCTCCACTGTACGAAGCAGAAGATGAAAGGTGAGGTGCAGTAATGTTCTTGGCTTACTTTCACTTTTGGTTGCAGCACTCCACAGCTGAGCGAGGCATCTCTCAGCAGAGGAACGCCTCATGTAAGCCCAACACGCCGCAACCATAGCTGTCCTCCAGCCACTAAGCAGATAGATGGTTAGTGTTTCATTAGCGCCATCAACCCCTCGCTTTATCAGCTGGAGCGGGGGTGATGTTAACCGTACCCACTGGGTCGAGAAAAGTGGGCAGCAAACTCACTTTTACTTGTCTAAATCCCAACTCCATCGCAGCACAATACTCCTTAGTGTGGTAAGCCAAACAAAATATATTTAGTAGACTTATGAGCAAGTAGTCATTGTAAAAAGGGCTTTGCTTCACGTTTCCACCCAAAACCATGTCTGCCAGCTTGTTAGTAGGGAAATCGTTTAACCCTCTGGGAATATAAGTATGTGATAACTTTAAGAATACATTTGATTTTTTCACAAACCTGATAGCACTTTGTTATCGGGGATTCGTTTATAATATTATGGTCTACCATAAGGAGTAGGGAAATGGTATAAATTAGGCAGCAGGATTTCCCTACAGGAGGGTTTGGAATATTTATTTTGTCCTGGCAACTTGTGCTATAGTTTGCAGCATTAAATTATGCTGTCCACTTGTCTGGATTATTACTTATGGCAGGTGTTTTGGGGGTGGGGTGGTTACAGTTTATCCAGTGAGGAAGCTATTATTTTTGTCATGCGGTTGAACCGTTACAAACCTCAGACCTCATTGCAGTACCCCGTTCCTGTGAGTAGAGCGCTGTCATTTCTCAGCTTAATCCTCAAAATCTGCTGTCTTCTGCTGTGCTAGGTTTATTCTCAGTCTTCAGTATTTACTCCTCCCACAAATCCTGGCCCGCTCGTTGTGAGTTGTGTGGCCACAATAACACTAGTGCTTGTTGCTACTGATTTTTAAAGCACGTTTAGTATATGGCACTCTGTCCTTCAGAATTTGTCTGCAATGTGCACTCAGGGTCAGCTCCAGTGGCCTAATGCAAAATAATGCCCGCCCCCCTGCAGAATGTAGAGGTGTCCCTTAGTCTCCGGCATCTCACTGATACTACTTGGCCTTCAGCTGAATTGGGCCCCCCTAAAGGGTCGAAGTGGCTCCTGAAAGTTTGTCCCCGAACCCCCCGCATCGCAAGGGCTGCAGGGGCTTGTTTTACATCCCTGGGCAGCTCACGTGTCCAGTTTTTACACATCATGTAGATCTGACTGCACACAACTGCATTTTTTGATTCATAACTAGGCTTGATCAAGGGATGCCTCTGCCGTTCAGCAAAAGGGTACCGCTATTGAAACAAAACCTTTAATTTGTGAGCCCAAACCAACCTTTTTTTGACCACGCTTAATTCTTCTGGCTTTGAACCTATCAACCTGTTCTCCTGCAGGTAAGTCAGTGTAACCCTGTACTGAAGGAGCTATCCTATCCAACTTACGTGACCTGCACTGGAACGCAGTCTTTGGGTACATTTTATCAACCTCTTTAGCCTTGGTGGCTGTTGATAACCAAAACAAGCGTTTAGACCCATTGACATTCCAGAGGGTGTAATACCTTAGGCATCCCTGGTGTTGCCTATTAGCTGAAATTTGATGTCCATAATCTAACCTACATGTGGTAATAAATGTAATTGTATGTTTCTTTGCTGCGAAAGAACTGAATTTAGTAATCCAACTGGGCATGTTCTTAAACTTTATATTCTGCTGTTGAAGTCTTTGCGGTCTCTAGTGCTATTGATGTCTCTCTTTCGTTTTTTAGCACCCAAGATGATATGCTGCATTGCTAAAAACGTATAAGGTCCCAAAGGCGAAACCGGTTGCATTGCAAATGCTTGTTTAAATGTATGTACATGCCCCCAGGACCTGGCCCACTCAGGGGCTTTAGTATAAACAAATGCGAGAGACACCGCTTGTTTTTTTCATTTTGCAGCAAATTCACAAACCCACCGCAAGGGTGCAAGTTATAGTTACCGTAGGGCATAAGTTGTAGTTTCTTCAGATAAGTATAACTTTGAATGCTGATTTTTCATGGTTTTGTGCGTGTAAAATCTGAACCTAACTATAAAGTTCATGTAACTTTTTTTAGTGAATTTCTAAGGGTTTTTAAATTTTATTTCCGAACTAGGATGTCCGTGTAACCTTTGGCATTTTTAGGGAATTTCTAGTTTTTTATTACCGTTAAGTAATATTTAATTACCTTACCGTAATCCAATCACTGCCACACAGCCTTCATCCTGTGGCCAATCCCTGACAGGCACTCAACCCACAGGTTGTGTTTAGCAGGGGGTTGACAGCAAGGCAAAACCTGTGGCCAAGCCCTGTGGCCAACCCCTGTTGTGGGGACCCCCCACTACCGGGGCCCATCCATTTAGTAAATGTGGAGGTGGCATGCAGTCCCCCTGCCCGAGCCGATTTTGTTCCCTCCCAATTTTGCATTTCAGCCAGGGGATGGGGTTCCTGGGGCCGAAATCAGCCAAGGAGAGGTCCATGCAGCCCCCTTTCCCAGTTTTAAAAAATGGGAAGGCCCCAGGGGATGGGGTCTCTGGGGTCAAAATCGGCATGAGAAGTGGGCCATGCATGCCCTCTTTTCACAATTATATTTTCTGGGACCAGGCCTGCCCAGGGGGCCAATTAAAAAACAAGCATGGGAGACCATGCTTGTTTAAAAAAAAAAAAGAATCATGGATCCATAGAACCACCATGAGTTCATGGCAAAGATGATGAAAATCCTTTTTTGGCTCCCAGCAGGGTCCTTGTGGGACCCCACAATCAGGCTTAGGAAGTCAGGGTCTTTCTACCCTGCCCCATTCTGTTTTATTTTCTTTTGTCTTGGGACTGGGCTGAGTCCTAGCCCAAGATGGCAGCCAACACTTCCTGGTTGAAGTGTTGGCAGCCAATCAGAACTCACCAAGAGATATTTTGGATCCATGGAAGAGTTGCATGACTAGATAGGTTTAAACCTTTTCCATTGATAACTCCGAAACTGCTAAATGGATTTACCCAAAATTACTAAAAGGGCTCTGTTTGGACTAAGCTAGTTTTCTGCTAAATTTGTTGTCATACCGTTCAGCGGTTCAGGCTGTAGTCGTGTCAAAAATCCCTATGAGAAATTGCGTCTGGAAAACACATTTTGGGACCCCCCTTCATTTTTCTCGGCCCCTGCTTGATGAATCAGCCCAAAAAATTTTAAACAGCAGCTGAACTGAGTTGCACACTAGTTTTCATCAAACGAAGCCTAAGTTATTTGCAAAGCAATAAATAAATATACATATGTGTGTGTGTGTGTGTGTGTGTGTATATATTGACATAATGTTGATAACTGCTTCATGTGGAAAAGTAGCAGTATACCCTCACTAGAGCCTCTGTATAGAAGCTTAATATGCTGGTATGTGACAATAATTGGATTTCCCCAGTGGGCATATCTATTGTCAATATATACCCACATGGCCCATTGAGGCATGGGGTGTGTGAGGGGTCCCTAACCTCTTGAGATCTTGCTGGCCTAAGAGTGCGCTGCAGCCAGGCCCTCAACAGAGTTCTGTAAGAAACCTAGGTATTACATTTGGCAGTACCCTCTCCTTTTAACCTCAGATACAAGAGCTGACCAGTTCCTGTTCCAGCATACTTCGGATGCTGAAAAGAGTCCTGCCTCTCCTGTCTGAGTCAGCCAGGAAAAAGATCATCCAGGCTTTGATCGCCACAACACTGGATTATTGGAACGCCTTTTGCCTTGGCCTCCCAGAGTACCTTCTGAGCAGACTTCAGGTTGTGCACAACTCGGCGGACAGACTTTTACTCAAACTCCCCCATAGGTCCCACATGGCTCATCTGAAGACCCTTCACTGGCTCCTTGTGAAAAAGAGGGTACAATTTAAGGCGATGGTCCTTGTGCATAAGGCCCTGAATGATTCAAGAGTAGGTTACCTCAGATAGAGGATTCATGAATACATTCCGGCTCACACTTTGTGTTCTTCTTCTGCTCATCTGGCAAAAGTCTCTCAGCTCCACAGACTTAGAATGGGCATCACATCCTTTTCTTATTTGGGGCCCCTCAACTGGAACAAACTCTGCCTTACCAGTGATCTCTCCATTTTCAAAAAGAAACTGAAAAGTTGGCTTCTCACACAATCTGATTAGGTTTATAAACTGTTGCTGTAAGCCTTTAGCGTTGGGCCACTCTTCTGAGTAGTTGTGCGCTGTATAAATTGTTTTAACATGACATTCCACTTAGCCCCTTCTTGCCTTCCAGAAGGACTTGCCTGTGAAGTTAAGTTCTATTAAACTGTGTCTGAAGGCAGTAGTCAAATGGATGAATGAAAGCTGCCTCAAGCTCAACTCAGAAAAAAAATCCTCTTCTTTGGCACTAAGATATCTCCAGTTCCTAGCAACTGGTGGCTGCTGGAACTGGGTGCTCTTCCTCAACCGTCCCCTACTGTTAGAAACCTTGGAGTGAAATTTGACTCTAACCTTTCTATCGAATCCCAAATCAAGACAATTTCCACCTCATGTTTTGCTACACTGAAGTCTCCTAGGAGGATGTTTCACCTTATACCCGTGGACTCTCGTAGGACAATTGTCCATGCACTGGTCACAGCCAAACACGACTATGTGAACAGTTTGTACTGACCCCTTCCTGCCTGTCTAATACAGCATTTTCAAACTGTGCAGAACTCTGCAGTGCAATTAATCGTATGGATTCCCATGTGAGCCTCGTGTCTAAACATTGTCACCAAAAGAGTCCAACTTGTTTTTGCTTTCAGAGCCTATATGCAAACAGGTCCCATCTATCTCCATAAGAGGTTCAAGCCACATTGCCAAGTCAGATCCTTCAGTTCGAATAATGTCAAGCTTTTTCAGTCGCAAAAACAACAGTTTTCAGTCACCTCGCATTCACAAGGATAGAAGAGGCCCTAGATCCTTTGTCTTCTTTGCCTCCAAACTGTGGAACACTCTTCACTTGCGCTGTTGCCCTTCGGAACCTATTTTCAGAAAAAATCTTGGGGCATATTATCAAGCACGGCGTTACAATTATCACCGCTTGAGTGGCAGAAAACTGCAGTTAAAGCGGCGTAAATGGGCTTGATAATATGCCCTTGAGAATTCCAATAGAAGACCATGTTCACACCAGAACATGGGCTTCTATTGGAATTCTATAGCGCTTGCTACCCTTGATGGGGTGTTGAAGTGCTTTTTTCGGCTAGTAGCACGCTACTCCGGAGCCCATAACGGATTAGTGGTGAATTAGTATAGTGAAATATGAAAGTAATCTGAGTGGTGGATATTAGTCAGTTATTTGGATTGAGAATGATAGTGGAGGGACAGAAGAGGGAAAAAAGGTTTGCATTGTATTGAAATTGCGTTTACTACCCTTGACGAGGCATCAAAGTGCTTTCTTGACGAGTAATACGTACTCCGGAACCCATACGCAAATGCAGCAAAGCTATAATTACGCAAACAATGCAGCAGCTGGCAAATTGCATAATTCCAGTGGCCATTGGTAAGTAGAATAATGTGGCACTTCCTTCATGCTCCTTTTAGAATGGTTCTTGACTTCTTCTTGTCCTATAGTGACCAGATGTTCCCTCCCTGCTCCTTATAGGAAAACCAGTTGAGGCTACATTCCTTCGCATGCTGCTAGAAGGCAATACAAGAAACATTTTCACTACACAAAAACTAAAACTAAATACTTTGTGAAACATTTTTTTTAATTAAAGCCTGCACATATGCAGACGGTGTGCTGGGCATGATTCTGTGTCTTGAATCTTAGAATTGTCTCTGTGTGGTTTAGGTGTTAAAAAGTGCTGTTGGCTAAAAACGACGAGGCCGGAGATTAAACCTCTTTTCTTGACATTTGCTTACACTCGTCGCAGCTCAGTTAAAGTTATTACTGTGCTAGTTGGATATGGAATAGTAAAATCCAGTCAAGTTTCTAGAATGTCTGCAATGAAACTGTGTAAACCAGAATCCATACTAGGAATTTTAGTGGCTATTATTACTTGCTCACTGGTCATTCGTAAACCCATACTGGACATGATATTTCAGTGGCTTTAAGCGACCAACCCATAGTTAAGCATGTCTATAATGCTGATGTTGCTTTCCATGTGTGACAGAGCTGCTATCACTTGTTTGGCCTAGTAGTACTAGTTGCGGCCTGGAGCATGCATGTGCAGGGAAACATGCAGTGTTTAATTTGAGTCAGAGGTTTGTGGTGCTGGGCACTGCTACTTAAATTTTCAACACTGACACTTGTAACAGTCTGCCACATGGCGGCGCTGATAGTCTATTTTAGAAATGACCACAGCAGCAGTTCTTTATTAATTCACTATAGATTAAAAAATGTCTAATACTAGCTGCCAAAGCCATTATGAAAGCTTGAATAGTCTTAAGTAGGGACTGTGCCCTGGAATAGTTTTGATTGTAACACTTGTAGGAGTTGTGATGGCATTGTGATTGGTAGCACTGGCAGGGGCAATGGGTGGTACAAACTGCAGTGCTCGTGATGATGGCTCTGGCACTTATTTTGTTTTACAAATTAAACACTGGCAAAGTGTGTTTACAATCTGGCCTATTTCAGAAAGGTTCTGTGGCATGCAAAGTTCTAAGCAGGGCTCCAAATTGAGCACAATGGGCCAGATGCATCAAAGAAATGTTTTGAGATTCCCTAATTGTGAATCTTTGCGATTCGCAATTAGGGAATCGCAAAACGGCATGCATGAAAGTGTGCAGTACAATTTCTGCGATTCCTGAGGAGTCGCAAATGGCCTACCTCATGAATATTAATGAGGTAGGTCGCAATTTGCGACCCCATAGGAATCGCAAAAATCACAGGAATGGTGGCCTGCTGAGATCAGCAGACCACCATGTCTGTGAGTGATTGCTTTTAAAAAAAGCGATCATATTTTTTTTGTAAAGCAGCCCGCTTTCCTTAAAGGAAAACTAGATGCTTCACAAAAAGAAAAAGGAAAAGATTTCTTTTAATTCTTTAAGAGCAGGCAGTGGTCCGTGGGACAGCTGCCTGCTCTCAAAAATGCTTCTACAAACATTCACAAAGGGGAAGGGGTCCCTTGGGGACCCCTTCCCATTTGCCAATGTCTCACCACCTACTTCAAGTAGATGGTAATATGCAGATGTTTTGCGACCGCATTCACGGTCACAAAACATTCATGCATACTGTTGGGATTCACTGTTTGGCAGGGATGCCCCAAGCACGCTCCTTCCAAATAGCGAATCGCAAACCCATATTGCGATTCCGTAACAGGTTACCGAATCGCAAAATTGGATTTGATGCATTCCAAAAGCATTTTTGCGTTTGCGTAGAGAAAAATACTTGATGCATCTGGCCCAATAACGCTTACAGTGGGCATGCATGTGTTTGGCCGAGTGGGAGGAGAGAGAACTATTTCTTACCTAAACTTTCCAAAAGCAGTAGTAATTACGAGCCTTTCCATTGTTCTCATGGGAGGTTTTAGTATCTAAAGACGGTCTTTTACAAAGTGTGATTTTCTTTTAATAAATGGGATAATTTCTCAAATATATGTTAATTATTTTAATGGCTTGCGAGTATTACGACAGTTTTTGTGTTTGGGATGTGTTTTTACTTCTGAGAAATTGTGTGCCGCCTCAGCTCTGTAGCCCATTTTTCCACACGTAAGAGCACCTGAGTGAGGACGTGTAGCCGCACTGTGAGACAGGCATCCCATTAAAGTTAGTGGTGCATCCTTATGTGTAATAAATGAGTTTGATATGATTGGAAACTGAGCAGGAAACAGTTTCAAGGTAGAGTTGGTATAATTCAATGTGCTGTGAGGGGAAGATAATCTTGTTAAGGAAAGTTTTCGACTAGACATGCCAGCAGCATTATTCATCCGGATGGCCTTGGTTTGCGGAAGAGGTCACTTACATTTTAAAAGAACATCCATTCCTGTGCCAGCCTCTGCCATGGCAAGAGTTTCAATAATGAAGACCGCGAGGCATACATATGCAGAAAATAAAAGCAGTAGTGCTCAGTAAAAATGTGTTTGAACATGAATGGCTTAAGTTGATAAATTGTACTGTAGATGATTTATGCAAAACACAACATAGGCTTAAGCTAACTCAATCATTGAGTGTTTGGTCGTGCCTCACCTCTCCGACTGATTCAATGTGTTCCCGCATTCAGAATTACGGATGTGGGAACACTGGGCCTGGTTGCAGCTCCTGAGCTTGCCCACACACACCTTTACAACTGCACGCCCAGAGCAGAGCGACTTGCTGTGCCCTCTACATTTGCCACCTGCTCAGAACAAGTGGTATATGTAAACAGAACTGGAGGGAGCCTTATGTTTTTGACTTGGTATTTCACAGACTCAGAAGGTAATTCCCCATTGTGGGGACTAAACCTCATAGTTCCCGGAAACGGGTAGGGAGAAACTGGTTTCATCGCCACATATGCTTCTAGTATCACATGATCAGGGCAATAATGTGATATTTATTTCAGAAAAAGTTACGGTGCTGGCATCCTGTGTGGGGCTAGGCAGCATTATGTGATGCGTAAACATTGTGAAGTGTGCATGGACGTCATTTAGTTGAAACCAGAGGTAGCAGTTGCTACCCCTCAGTTTACCAGTTACGATCCTTGGCAGTGCTTTCTGACCCTTGAATTCAGAGGTTCTTTCTGCAGCCCTCACTGAGACACATCACTCAGTAACAGCTGCTACCCAACAGGGTTGGTGCGGCAGAAGGAGGGACAGAGGGAGGGGGTGGGAAATAATTTTAAAAACGTTGCACCTACCTTTATACCGCTGACCACCGGCCGCTGCCTCATCTTCCTCCGTCCTCCTGTCTGCACTCAGCAGGAAACACACAGCCTCCCAGAATCCCCTGACCAATCACAACGCTGCCTTACAGCGGCGTTGGGATTGGTCTGAGCACCATGGTTCGGCGTTCAGACAGGAGCTGGCAGGCTGTGCATGTTCTCCACCCAGGATGTAATGCAGTCTGGGTGGAGAACATGCAGAGTGCACATGATGGTTTGGTCGGCCCAAGACGTCTAGCCAAACCATCATGAACACTTTAGGTGCTGCCACCACTCCACCCCCTGTGACGCAGGGAGCTCAGCCCCACTGCCTGGCTTCAGATGCAAGTCTGAATACAAACAACAAAATGATAATAATGAACGTTATTATCATTTTATTTTTTTGTATTCAGCTTGCAGTTGAAACAGTGGGGCGACGCTCCTCCGCCTTAGCGGAGGAGCCGCCACTGAGTACACTTTCAGCTATTCAGAAGTTCAAAGTGCAATCTTTAGAATGAATCATGAAATGAAGCAAACAAAAAAAATGAAACTTGCTGCCATGTTTCATTATTGTGAATGCTTGTAAATTATGTGTTTGAATAAAACCTCGGCCTCTGTACTTTGTAAGTGCAATGGCTCTTCTAAAGTGATCATAGTTAAAACTTTTTTACTAATAATGAGTAAATTAAGTCAATCAGCTGCGGTCCATGCAGGTAACAGCGGTGGGGCAGTGGGGCCGTGTAAGGGGGAATTTCGAGGGACGATGCAGAGGGAACATTAATTATTTATTTAATTGTCCCTCTGCATCATCCCTCGAAATCCTTTACCCGGCCCCACCGCTCACCGCTGTTACCTGCATGGACCACGGCTGAAGTCAATAGTATAATTTTTTCTTCAGTGCTTAGCATGTCAGAGACATGTTCCACAAGTTCTCCACGTCAGGCTTTAGTGTTGTAAAAATTTGGTACGAAGTGTAAATGGAGTAGGTGTCTCCCACGTGTGTGGTCTTGACGTCCGGTTCAAAAGGAAAGAGTCTAAAGCCTGACATGGAGAACTTGTGGAACATGTCGCTGACATGCTAAGCCCTGAAGAAGTCCCAGTCGGGACAACATGTGTTTGCTGTTAATTGTGTGCTGTGATTTTAAGAAATAACCATTGAATAAAATAATAAAGAATAGAAATTAAAACATTTTCCAGAAAACACGACTCGCTTTGTGATTTATTTGGGAGATACCATTCTGCTCTTACTTGTGATGGGCTATGGACACTAATATCCATTGACTATTAATCTACTTATATAGTTGAGTGCCGAGCAATTTATGTCTAACAATATGTATGTCAGACAATTTTTGTAACAATGATATTATGGTATTAAATCTTGAGGCTGGGGAGACTACTATAGAATGTTGGATATTCCACCCTTTACCACTGCCCTGTCTTACCACAGAAAGTTACACAAGCCAGATTTGTTGAATTGACCATGTGGGCAGGAAGGAATGAAGCTCCTGCCATTAGAAGCCTCATCCCAGCTTCCCCTTGTATAATATTGCTTACTATTAGCCTGGGGAAAACAGGGCTCCTGAGATGGGCATCACGCAAGGATTGCAGGCTCCAAGTGGGAAAGTTAGTATCTGCTTCATACCCTTTTGCTTTTTTCTGGATCCCTCTCAAACTGTGGTAACCAACCAAAAGGCCAGTTGAACTCTGTACCTGATCACAATGTGTTGTTAGTTGTCAAGACTTGAAATTAAAAGAAATGACCTGTTTGAGAATGTCTTCATCTATGTTGCCAGATCAGAATCTCTCTACAGGTAACGGAGAGCCAGCTGCAGGAGAAACATCTCACACCAGATAGCAGGGCTACCTGCTCGCTTTAGGATGTGTGGTTCTGGCAGGGAGATAGACAGCCATGCTATCGTTTGGAAGTAATTATGGGGAAATTAGTTTTCTCCTCCTCTCTTGGATTCATTATCTGTCGTTGCAGGATAGCATAAAACAATGATTCACCTCAACTATAAACACAGGATCTGAATCTTTAATACCGGAACTAGCAATTAAACAGTTCCAGAAAATAAGTAAACTAATTTCATCTATAGAAGTGATTTTGCTCACCAAGCTATCAGATGGAGAGGTGGGGTCTTTCACATCAGCAACTGAAGCATTCTTAAACTTTTCTTATTTCCTATAACCCCATTGCATTTGTGAATTGACTTTATCACCATCTACCAACGTTCTACTAGCAGTACCAGTCATTGTATACATATAATGATGGATAGTGAGTCTCTCTGTATACGTCTCCCAAGAACAGTTGGCTGTTCTATGTTCTGAGGATCCCATGGTCACATTGGGTATCTCCATGTGTTCTTTTATTAAATCAGGCTGCTAACAGGAGATACTAGCCTTTGTCATTTAAAATAAAATCAAGAGCTGGTCTGCTAGTAGCTTAATGTTATAAGGGAATAATAGAAAATGGGGACTTTCTTGTATTCATTCGGAACTATGTCCAGTCCTCATTACCAGTTTCCACCTATCCTCCCCTCAGTACCAGTTCAATATTGCCAGCCTCTGTGAATTCCTTGGTGTTCTGATAAGATATTGGGTAACGAAAATAGTGAAACAGAAATATGTCTTGCATATCCTGATGTCAAATATGTTGTGGGTCAGAGAATCACAGGTAAAATGTTCAGTTTTTTTGTATTTTATAATATTGTTATTAAAAATATCAATGTGGGGAGCACCAGAGAGCTCAGCAGCAAGATGACCATAGTGTAGAGAGGCTCAACCATCCAATTAGTCCAAATCTGGCATTTTTCTTCTAAGGAGAAGTGAAATCGATCCTCTCAGGATGCCGTTGCCGATACGGATTGATGCAGGCTCAGGTGTTGCCCTTTATTTCTAGCCAGCAGCTGTGGCTTCGGGGATTTATTGTGCCAGCCTGGTGGGGCCTCATTAGGCCTAGTAGGGTGTGACTCGGAGCCCAAGGGTCAGTGCCTTTTGGGAGTTGGACTCCACCCCTGCCACGATCCCTGAAGTCACAGAGAGAGGACCACAGCCCTCCTATGAGTGGCAGCCTGCCAAAGCGGGGGCTGTGCCGGATGCCGGCCATGAGGAGACAGAACAGTACATTGAGATGGTGGCCACACACCTGCTGAGCCCTTGCCCTCTGGTCATCAGGTAAGGAGTGTCTGGAGGAGAGATTGCCTGGGTGCTCCACCCTGCTGACCTTGCTACCTGCCATGACGAGCTGTATATTATACCACTGGGGGGCTCCTACGAACCAACACCTGCATCTTGCCTTTCCACGCCAACTAGACACTCGGACAGCATCACCACTGTTACAGAAATTAAGCCTTGGCAGGACCCACTTGATACTCCACATAACAAGCTCTACGCCTGGGAATCCATATATTCAGAAGCCAGTGCACTGTGGCCAAACCTGGGTCTGCTCATTCTCCCCAGAAATTCTCTGCTCTAGAGTGGGGAGACCATGAACACTGAGGCCAGGGGTGCCCCAAGGTTGATGGACTCCGATGCATCCTCTTATTATTGATAGTAAGAGTGATCCTCCGCACTCCAACATGGCCAAAAGTGACAATAGTCATCCCAAATTAAATTATGAATCCAAGAGTCTCACATGCACAGCAGATGTGGAGCCAGGGAACTGCACGCAGTATGCACTAGAGGCAAATGGGGCCATGGCAGCCCAGAATAGTAAGACCGTGTTTCAGGACCTCAAACAAATTATGAATACTGTTTAACTTCTCAGTAATAGATTCGATGGAGAAAGTGGACAAACACAAGGAGCACATAGACCAATTGGAGCGCCACACATCTCGTATTGAAGATATGCAAGCATCCACCGGGGAACAGCTTCTCCACATGGAAAAGATATTGGAAGTTCTAAAAAATAAAAATGAAGATCTTAAACCACACTCACAATGCAACAACCTATGAATCCTAGTGGTAAAAGGGGATAGGAGCACACTGCCATCACGTCTCAGCGTCATTACCTCCAGGCATCTTGGTCGATGTAGTTCAAAGTTTTTCGCTCAGTACAAAGTTCAGATAATAATTGGCTAATGCCATGTTTTTTGTTGCGTATCCCTAGACACGTGTTTCTGGATTCCTCCGTCATCAGTAGGGAAAGAGTTCGTAGGTTGCTGGACATGCTGCCGCTTAATTTTCACAGGCATAATTCCACTCAGGGCAAGCAGGAGCTCCCAAGCTCGTCAGCTCAGGCGGCTCGAGGGAGCCTTTTTAAATGGTAAAAGGGGATAGGAGCACACTGCCATCACATCTCAGCGTCATTACCTCCAGGTATCTTGGTCGATGTAGTTCAAAGTTTTTCGCTCAGTACAAAGTTCAGATAATAATTGGCTAATGCCATGTTTTTTGTTGCGTATCCCTAGACACGTGTTTCTGGATTCCTCCGTCATCAGTAGGGAAAAAGTTCGTAGGTTGCTGGACATGCTGCCGCTTAATTTTCACAGGCATAATTCCACCTATGAATCCTAAGCGTCCCTGAATACACAGCCCTGGATAAGATGGAAACCAATGTGGAGACCATGTTACGAACACTGTTTAGGGGCAAACTCTCCCCTGTGTTCATAGTAGAGCTTGCCCATCACTTCTTGGGCCCATGCCTAACCTGGGGCCCTGATGCAATGGATAGTGACCTGACTGTTGAACTACAGGGACAGAGATGCCCTATTGTGTCTAGGCAGAAAACATCAGATCATCTAATATCAGGGAAACAATGTCTCCCTGTAGCCAGATTTCCTCTTGGCGGTACAGACTGTGTGCAGGAATTTCTGCCTGCAAGCGCATCCAACAGATAGCGGGCATCGCCTTCTCCATGGTCTACCTGCCAAGCTCTGCATCAACCTCAATGGTAAGCTCCAACATTTCATGGGTCCCAGGGCTGCCACAAAGTTCTCTCTAGGTATGACTTCCCTCACAGTGAGGCACATGCCCTCTCCTAAGTGGTCTAGCAGTGGCCCCTTCAGTGACAATTACTAACTACTCCTTGTGACATGTGCCGTTGAGTCCATGGGGCGAGGGCGGGTCTTCAGGGCTGCTGCCTTGGGCTCTACCTGGACCCCTCTATGTGAGACCTGCATATGAAAGACTGGGCCCATGTGGAGACCTGATGAGATCCATGGGCCTTACTGGGTCTTCGTTAGCATTTGACTGTCAGCTTCTCCCTCCTATGCTGCCCCCTTCTTTCCCTTCTCTGGCCACCCTCCAGCTTTTCCATAGCTGGGGAGTCCATAAAACTCCTTGGTGCCCACCAGGGATGATTCCCAATAATATGTTTGTATGTTGGAATTTTTTGCAAAATGGGGGGTGGATGTTGGTTATTCAACTAGTTGGGAGAGTGGAGGTGGGTGGGTGTTGAGCAGTATGCTTACTGCTTGCCTTTCAAGAGTTGTGTTCCCCCTTCCTGTCACACAGGCACTAAATGCCATGAAAACATCTGTTATTCAGGTGCAACATGCAAGGCACAGAACACACTTCTCCTGCCACTGGATGACCACTGTTGAGTATTTCACCCAGAATGTGGGAAGAAATGGAATTATCAGTGAAAAACACACCTAGTTCTAGTGCATTTAAATGGACATCACATCGACATATATTTCCAATAGGGGCTAACCTAACTGAAGCGAGCCGCTCTCAACTACGCATGGGATGGATCAAATGTCTCTGCCTAATCTAGCTATGTGGAGGGGTAGCTAACCTCATCTGAAAATGGCTGCAGTGGTGCACATGCCAGGTGCTATGCAACTCACAGGTAGGTTCGTCATTTGGTGGGGTACACCCTATTACAATGACCTCAGTCTACAGACCAAATGCAGATGCCCCCAATTTCTTTCCTGAGGTCTGGTGCCACTATGGGCCCAGGCACAGTGCTCTTGAGGCAGTTATTTCAATGTAATTCTGGATGGGCATGTGAACAGGTCCAGTGATACCCGATGTCAACATTTGGACTCCTCCGTGTAATTACACATTCTCATGACTGACCTCTCTGGCATTTGGTGGATCAAATATGGAACCAGCACTGAAAGCATGTGCATTGCCTCCACTCAAAACACCTGATCCAGAATCAAGTACTGGTTGGTTATCAGAGATGCAGTTAACTGGACCACAAATGCCACTCACCTCCCTAGGTTACCTCCTGTCAGGCAATTCCCTATTCTGATTGAGTTCCCGCCCCAGACCTTGGTACAAGGGCCTTCTTGTGAAGACTCCCCCTAATGGAATCAGAGACCAGGTGTTTACTGCCGAAATCTGACCAGCCATACTTGAATTCTTTGAACACAATGATCCTTCTGTTGGCTCCCCCCACACTGTGGGAGAGTTTCAGGGTGGTTATACAAGGGGCATGCATTCCCAGACAGGCTAGAGTACATCAGGTGTTATGCAGGCAATTTGCTCAATTAGAGCAGGACAGCCGTACACTTGAAATACACTTCTTTGATACCGAGGAAGCAAACATTTTAGCGTTGATCAAGGGTAATCTAATGGAAAACGAGGAGGCGGAGGGGAAGCAAGATGGTGACAGGCTAGGTTTGGCTGTCGCAGCAGCAGAAAACGCCATGGCCATGTATAACTCGTACGTTTTCAGATGGTTTAATTAAAGGATGACTCCGGCCCTATTGAACTCGCTATCAGAAGCCCTTTGGGAAAAGATACTTTGTAGCTCTTATGTCCCGGCAACAATCTTGGAAAAAAATGAAATACAGAAAGTGCTGGCTCTCACCTGCTGGAGGATCTGCCGGCTGCTGTTGAGCCTGGGCGGTTGTCATCTGGATCTAGTGCGTTTGTGCGAGTAGACTGGTTTGAGTCAGGAAAGAATGTCCCCGAAAGCACCCCCATCAACGCGGGCCAAGAAGATGACAAAAAATGCCACTGCAGCCGGTCCGCCTCAGGAGGACGCTTGCAGTGGTAGCTCAGGAAGCAGAATCAGGTGTAGGAGCTGCAGGAGCTGGAGCAACCCGAGTATATGGACGCCGAGGCCAGAATGCGACCCGGAAGGAACTCGCAGGCAAAAACGGAGAATCAGAGGTGGAGGTCCAGGTCAACCATTGCGGAGCTGTTTGCAGGAACAAAGAGGCCTGAGAAGCGCATCGAGAAGGCGGCCTCCAACGGTAAAGTTATTGAGGTGGATTCAACATCAGAGAGTGAGAAGCGGCTGAGCGAGGTGGGCACTCTTTCGGATACTCAGCAGCATGGCGAGGTAATAAGCAATACAATATCACAGGCAAAAAAAAAAGTTTGGGAGATGCTCCGTGCTACCCCACAGCGCCTACTGCACATGAGATGCCCGAAGTAGCTAAGTCAGACCTGATGGAACCCTCTGAGTCTTGGGGGGATAAAATCGAAGCAAGTATGGCCGGGGGCCCAAGTATGGGTGTTACAATCTTCAGTGACGGGGTAAATGACGGCGGGGAGGATACTATGGATAAGGGGCAGCAGGATGAAAATATGAGCCCCCTAGGCAAAGGATAAAGAGGTCTTCAAAGAGAACAACCTGCCTAAACGGGCTAGCCAGTCAGAACTCCCCACAACACAGCAGTCTGGCACTGGGAAAGCCACGGTGGGTCTCATACATGGTAAAGAAGACATAAACAGGGGAGCGAAATCTATGGGCCCATCCCATGCACAGGCCAAATACTGTGCGCAGAAGATTTATGGAGAGAAGGAGACTGATATTGAATCGACTAACTATTTTTATTCACTGTCAGATGACACAGAATCAGCGGATGGCTCCTTCTCCATGCCAAGCACCAGCGAGGCAGAAAACGAGAATCTACAAGACGCTAATGGAGGGGATTCCGCTGTAACGCTATGGATGGCTAAAAGGGTTATTAAGCCTTCAACACATGCTAATTCAGGCGGACAAGAACTAAACTGGGATTACTCGCCTGTAAATCAACTAGTGGGGGGCAGAAGTAAGCAGGCCCCGAATATGGAAGAAGTCCCTACCACAACGCTGGACGCGATACTACAGTCAGTCATGGCACATCAAGAAGAGGCCCGACAAGATAGCAGGCGTTCTCAATCAGCCATACAGAAAGTACAGGGTTCAGAACGGAAAATAGCAAAAGTGTGCACCGAAATTACGGATCATACAACGGAACTGGAAACACGAACGGGGAATATGGAGGCAGACATGGTGTCAATACAGGTGCAATCCACATCACATGAGGCCAGGTTCACAGATGTTCAGTGGAAACTCAAAGAACAGGAAAACCGCCAACGGAGAAATAATCTCCGATTTTTAGGTATCCCGGAGGATAAAGTGGGTACAGATATATGCCTCTATATGATTGACCTCTTAGCCAAAGCTTTTCCTGAGGTAGAAGGCTGGAATTGGGCCCATGAAATCCAAAGAGCACATCGGGTGCCCATGACTGCTAAACAACCGTCAGCTGTAACCGTAGATGGTAGACCCAGAGCGGTACTTGTTTATTTTGGGAACTTTCTTCTCTGACAGACTATTTTTGAGAAGGCCAGACCTAATCGCAAGCGTAAGCTGGAAGATGTAGAGTTTTTTACACGCCCTAACTTTTGTCATGTAACTGTTGAGCAGCGCTGGAGATTAAGACAGATGATAAGCCTGTTTCAAGCAATAGGAGCGCAGGTATATCTTATGAACCCGGCAAAGCTAATAATTGTAATTGGTGATAGCACTCACTATTTTACATCAGAAGTCAAGGCTAAAGAATTTTTGGAGGAATTGAAGGGGAAGAAATAGGATGGCGTGGGGCAGGAGATAATATCAGTATATATGGTTTAGTGTGGCAAGTAACCTAATGTTATGATCGAATAATGTTAGACAATGTGCTAACCTATTGTTATGATATAATAATGTTAGACACTATGACAAAGAGGTTACAGGGGGGGTGTAGCATGGATCATGGTGTAATGCTGCTACATCGCCAACTAGACCATTGGTCTAGCTGCTTCCAAGGGGAGGAAATGGGGGGGGTAAGGAGGGAGGGTAGGGTGGGGTGGTGGGCGGCAGGGAGTTTGGGGGAGGGGAGGGATGAGAGAAAAAGTCAGACAAGGTACATAGAGACTGTGAAGAGGAAACAAAGATTTTGTAAAAATGAGTATAGAGCAAGCAAGGTGGGTACTTCAAGGTGTAGGGTATGGATAAGCTAAAGATTTGCACAGTTAATGTGGCAGGGCTTATTGATAAGGCTAAAAGAGATAAGATTTATGAAATTTTGCGATATATTAGTCCAGAAATGATTTGCTTACAAGAAACTCCTATTCCCTGGGGTAATTGGGTGGTACTTCAGATAAATGGCTACGACTTGGCAGTCAGCTCCTCACAGACATCCACAATTAGGGGAGTAGCGATTTTTATTAAGCATAAAGTGGGAATAAGTAAGCGTACCCTGGCAGATAAATGGGGCCAATGGGCAATTGTACAGGGTTGACAATTGGGACTATCTTTGCCTCAAATCAGGATGATCCTGAAATTTGGGAAGAGCTGGTGATGAGTTAGCTTCATGGCCAACCCCACTAATTCTATGTGGAGAATTTAATATTCATCTTGGGACTTCACAGGAGATAGGCGTGGGGTACACTGGAAGGAAACCAAAGGTTAATCGGGCAATAATTACGCTTAAGGCTAGCCATGGGTTATTGGATGTGTGGGCGGCCAAGAATGATAAAGATCCAGGATTTACGTATTTCTCATGTCCACATCGAAAAAGTGTACGTTTGGACTACTTTTTGGTCGCAGCTCGGATCCTTGGGGAGGTGGAAATCACTAAAATGCCCCAAATCTTCTCAGATCATAATCCTCTTCTGTTGGGAATAACTCACCAGTGTAGGGAAGGGAAGCCTCGTCCATGGACTTTCGATAGGAAATTATTAGCTGATGAAGACTTTTTAAAGTCTATTAAAGACTGGACCAGGGAGTTTTTTTGATACCAACCATTATAGTACCTCCCATGCGATAGTGTGGGATGCATTTAAAGCCAGCCTTAAGGGACAAGTAATAATCTTTGTTGGTCAGCGGCGTAAGCATCACAAGGAGCAAATTACTGCTCTTATGACTAAATTGGCACAACTAGAGACAGAACATATTAATTTGCTAGGGCAGGGGAATTTTGAGAGATTGGGTGAGGTTAGGAAAGAGACAGCAGTAGCTAAGGCGGAAAATAATAGTCTGTTTCAAGTACAAGTGGCTCAGGCATACCAGACATATCAAAGAGAGAGGTATGAATATGGGGAGATGGCGGGCAGATTATTGGCTTTTAGGATTAGGCAGCGGGCTACATATAATAATATTGCCGAAATTAATAACTCTGATGGTCAATTGCAAAACACTTCCATAAAAATCACTGAGGTGTTTGAACAATTAACTGGATCCTAGCGACTCAGGACAGGTAAGAAGTACAAGGAATTATTTAGGATCTGGTAGATTGGAGGCAGAGACACACTCTGAACTGGAAAAGGAAATTTCATTGGAAGAAACAATGATAGCTCTGAACGCCCTATCCTCGGGGAAAGCATCTGGCCCGATAAAATTCCAGTTGAAATATATAAAGTACTGCAACCAATTTTGGTTCCAATATTACAAGATTTGTTTTTAGATGTGCAATACCGTGGGATACCCCCAGATCATGGCAGGAGACAGACATAGTAATATTTCCAAAAAAAGGAAAACCACCTGAGCTGCCAGGATCATACCGTTAATAAACTCCGACGCAGAAATTTACTCTAAGGTCTTAGCCAGTCGGCTCCAGGGGATCATAGCTAAATTGGTTTCGCCATGGCAGCACGGCTTTATACCTGGCAGAGGTACTACAGATCATATTCGACGGGTGATCTCTTTGATAGACATAGCAGAAGTTAAAGGAGATGGTTTGGCTGTGATCTTCTTGGAGCCCGAAAATGCTTTTGATAGGGTGACGTGGCAATATCTCTGGGAAATTTTGGCAGAGAGAGGGTTTGGCTATCCAGGCGATGTATTATAAACCTACTGCAAGGCTTCAAGTGATGGGGAATACTTCTGATCCAATTCCGGTAGCACGGGACACCAGGCAGGGCTGCCCGTGCTCACCAATCCTTTTTGCTTCATATATAGATCCCTTCGTTAATCAGCTGATTTTAAATGCCACATTCGAACCGTATCGAACTAATAGCTACGAGACCAAAGAGCTCGCTTATGCTGATGATATCGCCGTAGTTACATCTAGGCCAGGAGTGGCAATTACGGAGATTGAAAGTATGGTAGAGGAATTTGGGAGCAGGTCAGGCTACCGACTTAATAAGGGTAAGACTCAGGTAATCTGTTCGAGACAGTGTGTATTACAAGATCAACGACAAACTGACTTCACCATGTACCTGGGGGTAAGGATAGGATTTAAATTAGATATGTTACGGGCAAATAATCTCGATCCTATACTTAAGGATCTCAGGGAGGAGCTTCGGCGAATAAACAAATTACATTTAACTATAGTTGGTAGGATAAATGTGTTTCCTAGAATTCTGTACCTGTTTCGTTCCATTCCCCTTGAACTGCAGCCTAATATAATCCAGAGAATGAATGCTATTTTCTCGAACTTCATTTAGAATTATCATAAAATAAGACGGGCTTTGAGAATATTAACTCCCCCCCGGGAGAGATGCAGTTGGGCTGCCCCGAACCTACTTTTTTACTACTGGGCAGCTTTTTTGCAACAGATAGGTACTCTCTTGGTGGAGGAGAGGATGGGTAGAGAGGATGACCTGCCTTCTATATATCAGCTTGCCATAGGAAAGGAAGCAGAAGGGTTGTTTCTTAGACAATGGGAGTCGAGCTATTATAAGAACATCCGCTTTAAATGCATTAAAGCAGCCAGGTCAGTCTGGATAAAAGTCAGTAAGACTTTGAAAGTTCCCAAACTTAATAGATATACACCGTTATGGGGGTCATCACTGATTCCGGCAGAAATAATGGATGGTATGGCTAAGGACTGGGAGCGGGCTCTGTGTTTATATAATGATAAAACACAGATAATCCCCTTCTCGGATTTAGTACAGGAGTTTGGAATTGATAAAGGGACTTTGCTTAAGTATATCCAAATGAAGGGGTGTCTAAAAAGCTTGGAAAGGCGATTGTTTAAACTAGGAGCGATACCTATAATGATAAATATATTCACTGAAATGACAAAGATTACAGGGGCGTTATAGTTAGGCTGACATTTCACTCGTACAGAACCAGAAAAAAGTCAGCAGTTATAGTTAGCTAGGCTAACTATAACTTGCACCCCCGCAAAGCACTGCTTGTGACCTCACATATTACATCACTCATGACACGGTCAGTGACATCACTCATGACATCACTGATGACATCTCAAATGACATCACTCAGGACATCATCTGATGACTGTGAGTGTTTTTTTTAAATATTTTTGAGTGTTAAATATACATACCAAAGTGTGTTTGTGAATGAGTGGGTATATGAGTGACTTGTTCAATGACTGAGTGAGTGCATGACTCACTGTATAAGTGAGTGATATGGTGTCTCAGTTAATTTATGGATCAGCGACTGGTTGTGTGAATGTGTATATCTTTCTTTCAGTTGATGTCGAAGAGCTGTATGGGTGTGTGAGTGGGTATGTGAATGCCTATATGGTTGATTGACTGGTTGTCTGACTACCCCTATAGTTGTTTGGGTGTCTGTGTATGTGGGTGTGAAGATGTGTGACTGCCTGTATAGATGAGCGAGAGGGTGAGTCTGTGCCTGTATGTGGTAGTGAGTGCATGTGTGAGAAGCAGTAAGCCCCACACAGCTGGATTGCTGAGAGGTGGTCAGAGACCATGCCCCCTTTCTCCACCACTCTGCAAACAAGCCTCCTGGTGCACTGCTGCCTGAGGGATGAAGTCCACTTTAGTCCTGAGAACCTCAGGACGCAAGGGGATCTCATCGCCCCACCAGCAGTGCGCCAAGAGGTGTGTTTGCAGAGTGGTGGGAAAAGGGGCATGACCTTGAACCTCCTCTCAATAATCCCACTGTGTGGAGGTAACAGGTGGCCTAGTTGGCCCCTAATGACCCTCAGAAGTGAAGGGGACTTCATCCTCCATCCAAGAGCGTGCCAGAAGGCTCATTTGCAGAGTAGTGGAGAAAGGCGGCAGGGCCTCCGGCGAGTTGCCGGCTTCTGATTTTTTATTTTAGGAAGGGTGCTGTGTGGCTGCCCTTCCCTTGATCCTTTTGGACTGCCGAGGCGATTTCAGCCCCGGGGAGCCCGTCCCCCTGGGCTAAGCCTATATAGTTTTTTTTGTTGTAAATGGGACAGGGACCAATGCGGCCCCCCTCCTGGACCATTTTCTACCCCAGGAACCCCACCCCCAAGGCCAGCCATTTATTTTCTTAATCTCATCCCCTGGGGCCTGGCCTTAGGTTTTTTTTTTTTTAAATGGGTAGGGGGCCTGCTTGGCCCCCCTCCCGGGCCATTTTCATCCCTGGGTACCCCACCCCCTGGGGCATGGCCAGCTGGTTGGTGACCAAAGTGGAGCCTGAAGGCTCCTGCTGTCCTGGCTGGTCCCGCCTCCTGTGGAAGCCGGCATTGCTTTTTACCCACAAGGAGCTGCTAAGATGCAGTTCCCTGGGGGTAAAAAGTAAAGATTGCTCGGTTTGACCAAGCAAGAGCAAAGTGCTCTCGCTTGTTCAAAGCAAGCAGACTGTTTTCTATGAGATGATGGGAGCGGTGCTCCCGACATAACATAGCTAACTGCAATGTCCCGGGGGTGGGCACTCCGGGACATTGCTGGAGCTGGCCCTGTGGTGTGGTGGTCCCAGGGCTATTTATGTACCCCCTCCCATGTGCATAATTGTCTCGGAGAGGTGGGGGTCCCCGGGGCTGCATGGGGGGCCAGAGCACCCCCACGCTTCTTTTTTTGTTATAGCCCCGGGGTGGTGGCGTTCCCCGGTGCTGCGGGGCGGTCCCACCTTGGCCCCCGCATGTTTATTTCTCAATACCCCCAGGACCTGGCCCACCCGGGGGTCTTAAGTAAAAGAAGCGTGGAGGCTGTGCTTCATTTTTTCTTTTAACTTTTGGCTGGATTCACGGATCCGCCGTGAATTCTGCCAAATGTATTTTTTTCTAAAGTGCTTTTTTTGGCAGCCAATCAGATTGCAGGCTCGAGATCAGGAGGATTCGCGGATCCTCTGCAGCCACCGTTGCATATCTGAGAAATGTCTACATTTCTCGGGAACTACTGAACGGATTTACACCATTTAAAAAAAGTGTGCTTTCTGAACCAAGAGCTACCTTTTTGCCAAATTTGGTGTAATTCCATTCAGCAGTTCGGGCTGTATCCGTGTCTAAAGTTTCCTATGGAAATTAACATGAAGAAAACGTTCACCACAGCAGCTGACCTGACCACCCCATTAATTTTGAAAGTTTCACGAAGATTCATCAAACGGCACCAAAGCTATTGGCAAATCAAAAAACGCTTTTTCTATGGAAACTATGTCTGAACTATAACTACCTCCTGGCGACCGCTAGTAGGTAAAATATAATTTTACTAAAAACCTATATCTGTCTTGGATTACCCCAGAGCTAAAAACATCACAGCTCGTTATTTCCCAATGCATTTGCGGAAACACACAATGACATGCAGGAACTGACCCGGAACCATGTGGTAAAAGTCCCCCCCCCCACATGTGTTTTTGTGCCTGATTTTTACCAAATACTTTTCATGGGTCAATAACAAATTGTTACCTTAGACCATCTTTGATTATTGGTCTTCCCCTCTGTAGAGGAGGTAAAGAGGGTGGTTACCCATTTTTTGGGCTCAGCTAGAGACATCTTTAGCTGTGTTTCCCAGTGCTATTGTTTCAAATGCATAACATTTATTTAGGGGTAGATTTATGAGCTTGTCACGCAGTGCAGCAAGTCACCTTGCTGCACTGCCCTGTATGACAGGGAAAGGGCAGGAATGTGCCATATTTAAGCAATTTGGTGCATTCCTGCCTTTTTCCCTGCACTGGCACCATTATGGCAGTCAGGCGCCAATGCAGACACCCTTGCACCATGATGCAAGGGTGCCTGGACTGAATGCAGGCTTTTTTTGTGCAGTAAGAGACACCTTTCTGCACAAAAACAATCCCGAGAGGGATATTAATCTTTCTATGTGTGCTTGTACCGCCTCTCCTCGAAAGGTGTATCATTTTTTCCTGATTTCCAGATTTACTAGTTCTGGTAGGTTTGGGAATGCATCGAAAACCGTGGGAGTTGCATGGGAACACCCACGCAATAACCATGGAACACCATCCCAGTTCCAAACATCTGGAAAAGGCAATGCAGAGCAGATCTCTGTATTGCCTTTTCTAGACTTATGGAGCCACACAGGGCCACTTGTGGCTACATAAACCTTACTAAAGGTTTACATCATGCATGTGCCACGTTGTTTGGTACAAACTCGAGGCAAACCATCTCGTAAATAGGTCCCTTAGAGTGGGCTGTTGGTTAGTCCATTGCTCGTGAGTGGATGGCTTCATTATCTCAGGTTTCTGCTCTTGATTTAATGCCTCTCTGCCCTATTGTGTTTTTTGGTACCCTCACTACCTCCCAGAGAATTTCGGTTTAACCGTGTTCTAGTTGGATAAGTTGCATCCTAATATTGGTGTCAAGAAGGGACTTTTTTCCTGTGTTTTTCAGCACTCCATGGGAGTGCATGTTTTGCCTCAGTCTAGCCACTGTAGGTTCCTCCTTACAGTCTAGCACCCCAATGGCCAAAGCGTTCTCTTGTTTCCCTAATTCAATGCTCCCTGAGGCCTGTGCCGTGATCCATTTTCAATTTTCTTTTTTTTTAGGAGGGTGTGAAGTCCTAAAAAAGCTCCTGGGCCACGTGCTTCCTGATTAATTTTAATTTACCATTCTAAAATGACATTCGGTGGTGCTGGAATTAAAAATGGCAATATGGCTAACAGTGCATCATGATGTATACACAGTCGATGCGTTTGAATGTAGGTACATGCATCAATATCCATCTGATGCATGTGATGGCGTGGGGATTTTGAAATCTCTGTTTTCGGATGGAATCATTATATAACCATCATCACTGGTCGTATGGGGGCTTATTATCAAGAACGGCGTTAAAATTATCGCCGGTTTAGCGGCAGTTGCGGCGATAATGGGCTTGATAATATGCCCTGGACAATTCCAATAGAAGCCCATCTTCATACCAGAACATGGATTCTATTGGAATTCTCAAGGGTATATTATCAAGCCCATTATCGCCGCTTTAGCGGCAGTTTTCTGCCGCTAAACCGGCGATAATTATTGATGCCGTCCTTGATAATATGCCCCAAAGACCTTTGTGTGTCAACAAAGAGAGCTTAACGGGAGCAATCATTTAAATAGCTCTGTCAGTAACAGCGATTCGTTTGTCATTTGTAAGACAATAAAGAGAATTTGTGTGCGTTAATGGGTGTTAATCATAATTCTAATTTTTTATTCAGAAGGTTATAATCTTCTGTCATTGTTACTGTTATTAAATAATCCATTAGTCTACATTTTAAACAAGGTAACACAATATTAATAAACATTATTGTCAATATAGAAATAATGCAACAAGCATGTTCGATAAAGGAATTTCCCTGATTTAAATTAAATTGGGAATGGAGTAAGGTGTCAGTTCTAAGTACGACTAACCATTACAAATTAGCATTTATTGTACTCAGATTACTTTGAATAAACCTTTACACCTTTCAGCTACAAGTGGTTTTATTTTCAAGATGAGAAAACCTGCATGAGTGATGAGGCCTGCATACACATCAGCAGCCATCTGTGAAGTGCTTTTCTTTAGTAGAAAACCCGTTTTAAGAAGGTCAGCCATGCATCTAGATGCATGCACATGCATTAATATCCACCAGTGTGTTGTAACACATGCAAGAGCATGCTGACACATGTGCATGCATTGTAACATGCTAGTGGGTTTCGTGGGTGCAGTGAATGTCAATGCAAACAAGCTTTGTCAAAACCAATACATTACCCTTTTCATACCAAGACTTATTAGCTTTGCCAATTTATGTTAAAACTGTTGAGGTCACTGCTTTGAAACTTCCTCCTTTCTCCACATTGTAAATAGATTTGACGCGCCAGAAACTATTTTAGCTGATTATTTGCACATTAGACTTAGGTAAAGATATCACCCTATCACAACACATTCTGTGCTGATAATTGTTTTTTATTACTTCTAATAATCATCAGTATTTAATGTGAATATCTAGAAAAGAAGACAAAATGCTATGAATCTACATTATCCAGGGTCAACCCAGTCTTGGAGCAATTCAGTTCTTAATACTAATATGTCAACATTTGTGCTATGGGTGACTTCCTTGTATTATCGATCTTCCCCAATATTTTTTCACCTAGCAATTTCATGGAGATAACTCTTGGCAACTCCAGCTTACTGTGTTTGTGGTACGATTGGCATTATTTTTTTAAAGGCTATACATCTGATTTGAAAAAGCATGTCCTATGCTTTTGGTCATATTATTATACAATGTCTTTCTTTAGTAGTCTTTCTTCCCTTCCAAAAAACATTCATTTTTGAATTACATTTGTTCCTGGCCCAGGATACACATGGACATTCACACCCATGTAGGTGGCTCCATATGACAGTGGTGCAATGTATTTGTTTTCTCTTAAACACATGCATAGCTACATTTAGTCAGTATCAACAACTCTAGACTCCATAGAAGCCGCTGTGGGGAAGGGCATTCCACACTGCATTATTCAATCCCAACCTAAAGTGAGCAAACCGTATTGTCAATCATCATCTTGGCTATGTGAAATGTTACATTACTGTTTTTGAACAATACAAAAACAATGTCTGAGCTGATGTGACACATGATTACCAGCAACACAGTTACAACATCATTTGAAGTCCAACTTTTATCTACATCTCTAATGATGTTACAGTGAATAATAAATATTGCTTGGAATGTAGGTAATTTCAACATAAATGTCTAGTAAAGTTTGGCCGTTAAGAACATATATTAAACAAGGCAATGTTAGTTTGATTTCTTATAAATCTTGAAATGACCCATCAAGAAGTGTATCCACCTTTTGCTTTGACAAACTGCTTAGAAATTTTGAAAGTTAAGGCACCTTAGTTACCTGAAGCATGTGTACTTTATTGAATAAATTACTCTTTTCTAGTATAATTATGATTTTTTAATTTACCAATCGCTTTCTCATGAATCCTATTCATGCATTTGCACAGCCTCGATAGATTTAAACATTGCCATTTAGAAATATCCGACAAAACAAATGTGAACTTAACTATGAGAATTAGACTTTATAGCTGATTAGCTAGAAATATGAAAACTCTGAAAGTTAAACGGGGTACAATAAATAACTAATTTATCATTTTACCTACATTTTCCATCATTGTGAAGAGTCTGCCAAGAAGACGTGATAAGGGAGACAAAAGGAAGAGAGCTACCCAACATTACACAAAGATAATGTGGATCCAACGGTGAACACTACAATACGGTAACAAAGAAATTTAGAAGTTCAAGAAAAACAGGCATTCAAGATGCAATTCAGCATTCAGAATATTTAACATTAAGAATGTGTAAAACATATTGATAACAACATTAATATCAAAGGGGATATGGGTGAAAGCACTCAGAATCTCAACGAGGTAAGACTGATGGTCAGTAAGTTCCTCATCCACAACTGGTATTAGAGATACTGTCCGCAATACATCATACAAAGAGGAGATACAAAGGCAGGGCCAGTGAGCTTCATACTTTTAGTGATGCTATAAAAAGTCATATAATTACAATTCTCACAGTGGATGAGAAACACCCCCACAGTTAAACAGTTTGTCCTTTAAGTTCCTTTGGTATTGGAACCTTTGTATAGCAAAAACCTTGTACAGGGTCCCCATTCAACCATGAAGGATTAATCAAATGCAAAGCCTCTCCACTCTACAGTCAAGTGTTGACGAATCATCCTGATATGGTGGACTCTTGTATGTTGTGGTCCTCAGGACTGGTGTGATCATCTTCTGCCAATAGTCCCAAGTTCACCTAATTCAGAAAAGGCACTGACAAACAATGCTTGGACAGATAAAGGGCACATCATTTGAGGACCACAAGCAAATACTAGAGACATTGGATGTTCAAGCCATATTTTTGATATTCCATTAGCCATGGTATTAGCAGTAACATAACTACACTTAAAATAAAGGGAACACCTCAATATGTGCCAAATGAATGTATAATCAAATTAGCAAAGACCTATCTATTAAAAATCTTTCAAATATTCAGATGAGTTCTATATTCAGTTCTAAGGGACACCATTGAACTGTTCCTTAGTTCCATAAATAATTATGTAATTCTTGCCCCAAAATGAAGAAAATCTAATTTATATACATAATTGTTTTAAAGAGTCCATTTGTATGTGGGTCAGGTACACTAATGACTTCTTTCTTGGAACAACACAGAAAGTGCCTTGCATAGCTCTTACTAATGGGTGAATCAACAAATGTCCAGTTCTCCATGAACTACAGTTACGCTAACATTAAGCTCTTGAATTTGACTTTCAAACACAAAGAAGGAATACTAATAATGTCACCATATTGAAAGGATACAGACAACATTTGTTTACTGAGATATGATGGATCGTCCCTTATGGCAAATTTCTCTGAACCTGGAGGACTTGTTCCCTCAAAGAATACTACTTCAGAAATGCCACAAAATTGATGGTGAAACTGAAAGAGAAAATATTCCACTTAAAACTCCTCAAGATAACACTCCTAAGGGTTTATTATATGCTTTGAGAGAGTTTATTGGAACAGAAACAGAATCCCAATGACAATTACATGGGTAGTCATGCAATGTAACAAGTCAAAGAGAATCAAGGGAATCAGCAGCAAGAATTGGTGTTTGCTAAATGCCCTTCCAGGCTAGGTAAAAAGTAATTTAATGGCACTAAACAGTGTCAAGAATTTGAGAAAAGATCTGATGTATTCGTATGCCAGCACCGACCATGAAGACAATTATTGAGACGTAGTCTGAGTTTACCTCCCATAAAAGGGCACCATCAATGTGGACGATGAGAAAATAACAGGATCTGAAATTTGTCAATGCAAGTTGCTCTATGTAGGAAAAAGGAGCCAGAAGGTGAAATATCGAATAAACAGGTGAAGTCCGGAATCTACTGAAAAAAATGAGAGCATGAATGGCGAGCCACATTTGTGAAAATGAACATCCAGAACTAAATCTGAAATTTACAATACTGGAAGAAGGCAAAGTAAATTGATATCACATTGATAAAAGAATATTATTTAGAAGGGAGTCTAGAATGATTCTTTGTTTACCAACTGCGAAAAAGGGCTTGAATGAATTATGTGAGATCCACAATTATCCACAATTATCTGGTATCGGATTATAGGGCAATGTTATGGAACATGATATGATGTCCTCTTTGTTTACATAGGACTCTCCAAGATCACCACCTATTTATGCAACTTGAAAAGACAACCATCACAAGGCTGTTCAAATAGCTAGAACTACAGTCTCTGATAGTTCATATGAGGGGTTTACTTCACAACACACTGCCTACAATGTTTTACAAGTGGGTTTTATTAATGATAGCATTATTATTATTGTAATTATTGTTATTATCATTGATACTAGTATTGATATTATTAGTAGTAGTACTAGAAATAGTAGTAGAGTTAGTAGTAGTAGTAGTATTGTATTTGTTACAGTTTCACTATTATCACTGTTGTCATTATGAATACTATACTAATAATACTGTAATTATAATAAGAACAATAGTAGTAATAATCATTGTAACAATTGTAGTAATAACACTAAAAATAATTATAAACAGCAGTAGTAGAAGAAATAGTAGAAAAGAAGAACCAGAAACGTCTTATAATGCATGCACTGCAAACTAACTTGGTTCCAGACACCCCAGGTAAATTTAAATATTAATAACAATAGCAATAACAATATTAATAATAATAATGAAGAGAAGAAGAAAAAGAGGAGGAAGAAGAAAAAGAATATATGAAGTTATATAACAAGTTATTACAGTTGAGATGTGACATCAGAATGTCTGCTTCCAGAGCCAGCAGCTAAGGAGAAAGACAGGTCACAGAGTATACATACAGCTGCATTTTAAACAAGGAAAACAAGAACTGTCTTTTTCCTTCTTCTGATATGTTTTTCTGAAATGAACAGTGAGCAGCAGAAAGGAGATATTTATGTATGCATGTTTATTTTTTGCACTCTATAGGTCTATTCAGGAAAGACTGAATTTTCTATGTACATTTGCTCACATTCTGAGTTTATTTATCACACTTTTTCAATTTGGTTTACATTAAACACAGTTTAATACATTTTTGCAAAATTTGCCAACTGCTTTTTGGTGTGTTGAATTTTGCACTACAGATTCTGCTTTTATTCTTCAACCATACTATCTTTTTCATATGATAGAGCAAGACACCAAAGATTTCAGAGGTTTTTGTATAGAGTAATTTCCTAATCCTATATTATAAGGAATAAAGTACGCTGGGCCATATGTTGGATGTTCTGTGACCTTATAAAGTTACTCTGTCTTTTGCCTGGTTCCTTTATTGGTCACGAAGCTCCTTGGTTCCTTGCAATATCCTTATAATGTAGGATAGTGGGTAGTTTATCCCATATATAACATAATCAGATAAACAACAATGGGAAGTGCACATATAATATGCACAATCACTTGCAAGCATTCTAGCTGTCTGATTTATATATAAAAGGCATGTACTTAAGGTTCTCAGTGTAGTTGGTGTTACACTGCAGAATACTTCTGTGCCTATAAAATTATTTTTGCCTCTTTCACTGCAACTGTAATTCAATTACAAGTTGGTGCGATGCATTTAGGCAAATTAACTTCTTCACATACATATCACAAAGCTTTGGACCATACAAACGTGTGCATTTCTGTGATGTGAGGCTGCAGAGAAGTGTAAGGCAAGCTACAACACAGAACAGATTAGAGAGCCCTCAATCTCACAGCGCCCGATGCGAAAAGGACACTCACTCAATACCAGAGAGTAATCCTAATGCGATTCCAGCTGCACAGATTACTCCCTGCATCAAAGGTAGCAAGTAAGTACGTAGCCTGCTCTTTAATAATGCAAATTAACAAAGTCATCGACTATTGTAAAGTTACAAATACGCACAGGGATTTGATCATGCTGCAGGCAATGGATGGTGCTGCAGGGAATGCTTTCTTCCTGTTTCTTGTTTGCTCCTGTAGACCTCGTCTGGGCCAGGTACTGATCCCATTAGTTATATTGATATTCAGTGAAGTCGACAGACCACGATGGGGGAAAATACATTAAAAAAAAAAGAAAAGCACTTACTTTGCGCTCATCGCATAGCCGACTCGATGCGTTAAGCGCAAGGTAAGTGCTTTTCTTTTTAAATTTTCCTTCATCGTTATCTGTCGACTTCACCCCCACATCCTTTGCCCCGCCTCGTCCTACCACTCTTACCTGTACTGCCATCACACAATATACTGCACTTCTCCCTTCATACATTAAGAATACAACAACAATAAATATTACAAGGAAAATGTTCCTGTTGTACTTTCTTTAATGCAGACCACCAAAAATAAACCATGTAGTCTTTCCTTCTTTTTCAGTATGCCCCTGTGTACTTCATGTGCCAGTTGGAACAACTGCTTTCTAACAACTACAGAGGTATCTATCTAGTACCAAACAACAGATTAGGGGTGTGCTAAATTCACATAATCTGCTTTTGAGCAATTACGTGACATTTCAACCAAATTACATGAAATGCAAATCTGACATTTTATGCTATAGTTTAGTGCAAAGTACATACCTGTGTCAATTTGTGGCACGAGAATGCATTTAAAGAAAGCACTGTGAATAATAGCTACTTATGTTCTGTTGTTTATGTGCATTTGCTGTATTTTTTCATGATGAATTGCACATTTTCCAGCATAGTTTTATCACAAATGTCATGTAATTAAGAGAAGTGACTTAATGCCTCTTCTGAAGTAGCATAATGTTGCTCCATCCTTTCTGGCTTGACTAGGCCACATATATGTGTATGTAACATTAGCCTTATATACTCGTGTGATATAATAATAATCATTGAAATGTAATGCATTAAAGTACAGAAGGTAAATATATTGTGGGTTTTGATATATTTGTGTGTGTGTATATTACTCTTTTCTTTTGGAGACAACTGGATTGCTGAAAATACTCTCTTATAGGCTGTAAGATACTGCGCTAAAAAGTATTTTAATGCAGAGCATTCACCAGGGGCTACAAAAGAAAGCACCAATGTGTGTTAGTATAGTGCTTAAACTATGATCAGTTGTCATTTTAGTTTCATAACGTGTATTCAAATATATAAGGACTGTATGAAATGAATAACTCCCCTGATAATTGATTTATTTACAGGAATATATGTGTGTTGCAGAATAAAAAAATGCCTTTAGGGTCAATTTCAAAATGAGTGTGACTATGGGCCTTAAGCTTTACAGTTAAGACATTGAATACTGAACATGGAAGTTGTTTTCAACATGTTTTACTTCTTTGCCGGTTTGGGCCAGAGCATTCTTAGCTAGAGAAAGGCACCTTGTATTCTTGAGAAAGTGAGGCGAGGAAGAACTGGCAAGGTCAATTAAATTTAATTAAGAACATAGGGAGTTCTACTAGTTGCCAATATCTGTTGAAGGGAGGAATCCAAGGAAACTTCAGAAGCGGAGACTGGAAGATGAGAGTAACGTACCAGGTGCCGAGACCCTTTATGGGAAACTGGAATAACAAGTTGAATAGTGTGAGGTCTTGCTTCTCAAACATTCTGTACGTTTCTTATTAGTGGACTCACCTCAAAGACCCTTTATGGGAAACTAGAATAACAAGTTGAATGGTGTGAGGTCTTGCTTCTCAAACTTTCTGTATGTTTCTTATTAGTGGACTCACCTCAAAGATACTTAGATACCCTTTAGACTTGGAGAGGTACAGATCTCTCTGGATACTTCTGATTGTGTAGTTCATGGTATACATGATGTTTGCCTACGGAACGTCTACAGAGATTCTTATGCTGACACCTTTCTTGTTTCTCTGATTTAGAGGGTTTTCCCTATTCTTAGATTAGTGTAGAGTTTGGTAGATTTGTGAATCTTTTCCATGTATAAGGAGAAGGATCGAGACTATTTGTCCATGCATCAAACACTATTTCAAAATCTTGGTATCGGAGCTACAATAATACGTATATGTTCTTTGTTATTGAAGACCAACATTGTATGATGGTTTGGTCTTCCTTTGATAATACTGTGGGCCTCATTAGGATGTAGGTGGGAAAGCTTCCGACTGCAGGCTTTCCGACCGACATCTTTGATTTGACTTCCGACCACTGTATTATGATTATGGAAGTCAAACCGGCCAGTCATTATGTTGCGGTTTTCGGCTGGCCGACGGGCTCCTTGAGCCTGTCGGCCAGCCGGAAACCGCAACATAATTCCTTACGGATGGCATTTCCGCTGCTGGAATGATGTTGTCAGTTTCTAAAAGGCTTTTTATGTTGGGCTTTCTTACATGAAAAGCCTATCGTAAATGGACTTTGGGGACCCCTAGCAGGGCCCCCATGCCTCCGCAGCCTTCGGTTGGGGACCTGGGTGGAACCTATGGTACTCCCCTGTAAATACCTGCACTGTGTGGAAGGCACGTAAGGTGCCAGCCGTGCGGTGCAGGGAGTTACAGGAACTCCCATTTCTCTATGAGAACTTGTGCTGCAGCCGGTTTCTGACCGCTGCAAGAGCTCTCATAAGGAAATGGAAGTTTGCACCCGCACCATGTGCGGTTGCATCGTAATAGTGTGTTCAGAACCGCTGACCTACGGTCGGTCGTTTTCCACACCAAAACTCCTGACATCGTAATTAGGCCCTATATGTTTATAATATGTTTTTGAGATTGATTTGCATTAGTTTGGCTTAAAGTTTATAACAAATGTTTTTCAACTTCAAGATAATGACACTGTCTAAGAGATTCAAAATGTATCATTAGCCCCTTTTTCTCTCAAGCTAAAACAAAGTTCTATTGACCTAAGTAAATTGGAAGGATTGGCCAAGAGCATTCTCACTTCTTTCAACTCTTCCTTAGAAATCGTACTGCCTAATACTACACACAGTCTGATTTTCTTTCTAATCATTCAGACATATCCAGTGTTCATCTCATTCACCTTTATCAGCTTTTCTACCACCTGAATGAACATTTGTTCATTCTTGGGACACAAGAAACTGAAACTGAAAATCTATGCAAAACAAAGATCCACCTTCCTATTCTGGCAGATACATGTTCTAATCCTTTTTTGTAAGAATTTCTACCAGTACCTTGTGATCAGTTGTTACAGTAAATTCTGAGCCCCAAATAACATTCCTAAACCTAACTAAGGCCCAATTCACTGCTAATGCATCTCTTTCAATCATGGAGCAATCAATTTCATATTTATGAAGAGCACAAGGTGCGAAAGCAATGAGAACGCTCTTTCTTTGTCTTTTCTGAATTAAGAGTGCTCCTAACCATTTTGAGTTAGCATCCATTACTATAATAGTCTTCTCAACAGACAAGAAAGCCTGCAAAGCAAGGAAGGTGCTTGGCAAGTTTTTCCTGAATCTGAATACACTCTTTCCTGCATTCCTCAACTCAAACAAAAGATACATGTTTTCCCATCAATCGGTTCAAGTGCAAGATTTTTCTAGCATAGTTTCTAATAAATGTGCTGTGATATGTGCTGTAGTATTACACCATACCAGTTAATTAGACCTATTCATTATTATTGACTGATTCTTTTAATAACTTGATGGCATACACCATCTCATGTTTTCAACTAATTCCTTCACCCGTTATACGATTACCTTTCTTCAGAAAACAGTAGATCATCTTGGTGGCATTTTTCACCTAACAGCTCCTTCAATACTATAATCATCTCTCGCTGAAAGAATGAAGTCGCCAATACTAGCCCAAACAGCATTCTTAGAAATTTAAAGGCACACATAGGAGTAATGAAAGCTGTTAAATTTTATAAATCCTCCTCGTACGTTATCTATGGTAGGCAGAAGCAAAATCTAATGTTGGAAAATATCTTGCTCCAGCCAAGATGAATATAATTTCTTCACTTGGCGGAAGTGGATATTTTTCACCTATTACTTCTTCAAGCCTATTCAAGGTTCTGAGGCCAATACTTAAATGCATCAAACAAACATCCTTTTGCTCACCACAATGGGGCCAGCCATTCCTTGGCTTCCAGTGTCTCAAAAATTCCCATTTTGCAAAATCTCTCTAGTTCTTGTTCTACCTGATCTTGTACACTTAACAGCTTAATACTTAACTAGCTTTAGATGAAACTGTAACTGCACTGTTTCTCTTTTTTGTCTTCTGTTTATGTAATTTCAAGCTGCCCACATTGTTCTGAAATAACTCTTTAAATCCCATTTCAACACTTTTATCTGTATCACTTAAAGGTTACAAGGACACACCAATACCCGTAAAATTGCTGGATCTAACTGCAACATTTGATACCATGTACCATGAAATTATGCTGATTAGTCCTGAGAACTTTGGCATTTGGGACATAGTGCAACAATGGTTGAAGGGTTTTCTATTTTCTCAATTCTTCTGTGACTAATTATCATCAGATGAATCATCATTGAGACATGGCACATGTGGCGGCCCGGAGGGCTCAATTTTATCACCGTTATTGTTTAATTTGTACATAATACTGTAGACTCGACTGATTCAGATGACATACAGATCATAACCCGTTTGAAGAAAGTGATCCTAATGCAATAAGAAACTTGAGAGATTGTTTACAGAGTGTACAGAGGTGAATGAACATGAACTATTTTAAACCTAATGAGGCAAAAACAGAGATCCTAGGTATGGATAAACCTACTTCATTGAGCTTTTGGCCAATAGTTTGCCTCCCTTCTTAGTGTCAACTGTAAAATAAAACTAGGAATTAACTGTTCATTATAGACCATGTATAAATGGTGACCATAAACTGGCCCTTTCAATTGCGCCCCCTTAAGCGAGTGCTGCATGTTTTTGTTCCATCACAAAAGTGAAAGTCTTAAATACATTTGTATCATCATGTCTGAATTACTGTAACTCTATTTATTTGGTAATTTATTAAGAGATTGCAATTAATCCAGAAGTTTGCAGCACGACTAGCCAAAGATGTATAACTTAGCTTCCACATGGCTTTGGTCTTCACAAAACTTCTCTGGCTGAAAATAAAGGAAAGAGCCTTGAACAGTAAAATCTTTGTGTGTACAAAGGTGATATATTAAACAAACTGTACACAGCTTGGATAGCATTTTAAATTATACTGCCCCTCCTTGTCCCGAACATCAGCCTTCAATATTGAATTTTTTGGCCCTTACATTCAAATGCAAGACAGTGGTGGGTAGGGCTTTCTATGTAGTGGTTTGACAAAAATGGAATGTGCTCCTGGAAAGACTAAAAAGACAATCAGACATCTGAGTTTTAGAAGAAAGTTGAACACTTTGCTTTTTCCCCAGGGCGACTGTCAATGTGAACTAGAGCAGATGGGCATATGTTTTTTTGTTTTTGATGAATCGTTTTTATTACAGATGCAATTAGCAATACAAAAAGAGATAACAATTGTAATGAAAGTCATTCATCAAAGAGTATTGCAATTTTAAGATAGAAATTAATACAATAAAAAGATTGGTTGATTATTTTATATAAAAAGATAAAGGAGAGAGAAGGGAAATGGAGTAAGGGAAGGTGGGGAGAAGAGTAGGAAGGAAGAAAGAAGGAGAAAAAAGAGGTGGTTAAGGTAAAGAATGGAAAGGAAAATGGTAAAAGGTAACCAATACAAATCAGATTTCATCTTCTGATGTAACATCAGTGAAGAAACAGTATGCATTCAATTTTCATCCCATTTAAAATTCCACCATGTAAACATAGATAATTAAGAAAACACTTTCCAACATGAAAGTATAACTTTAGAAACAAGTGCAATCGAAAGATCAACCAACAGTGGTTTGAGGGAGAAATGGTTAAGGTCAGGTGTAAGAGAACCTAAGAAAACATTTGAAAAGTGAGCGGTATGTCACATTTGAAAATGTTTAAACATTTAGACTAAATGGAGGTCCAGAACTTATTAACATGAGAGCAATAATATAATAAATGATTTAAAGAGCCATTACACATGGAGCATGACCAACATAATGAAGATTATATATTAACACAATGGGGTGACCCTGTGTCCCTAGGAACCTGGGTATTTAACGTATAAAGTACAATGGTTCCCTTGGGTAGAAACAATGCGGATTGTAGTTAGCCGTAGTTACTTCAGCATAACATATAATACATTTCTGAAAGCAAAAACATTTCTTGAACAAAAGGGGAAAGAGGAACAAGAACACAGAGAAAGGATTTTCATTGATTTATGTATCAGAATTGATAAAATTCGATAAACAGAAACACATTGCAGAATTTTATACTTCCAAATTCATACAGTGATACAAAATAGTGAGATAGTGGTGCTCAGTGGTGATATAAATACATAGTGCAGTGAGGTGAGGGTGGGAGGATGTGGTTTGTTTTTGAAAGGCCAGATTCAAAATGCAGTAACAAGTAAGTTAAACAAATTAAATAGTTGATAACAACTATATCCTGCAATCTGTGCCACAATAGATCGTCGACGTTTCAACCCTATGGGCGCTTGGTGGAGTGTCACAAGCGGGTCTTCATCAGGACTGTGGAGGAGGAGGCCCTAGGATTTCAAGGGCGGTCAAGGCAAATTGATTGGAGGGGTATGGTTATTCTAACAGGATGTCAACTGTGAAATGAATTGCACAGAAGATCAAAGAATGATTGTTTTCTTGGGCTGGTAACACGGAGTCCTCACGAAACACTGCTTCCATAATGAAGAAGCAGATGGGTCACGTTTACAAATACATTCAGGAGTAATAACAGACCTTTTATAAAAAACATAAGGAATGTGTAATGCGAGCCGCTTTGGTGGTACTGAATATTTTAAGATAGATTCTGTCCCAGTACTGAACAGAGAGTGATATGGATAAATCTGCTTCCCATATTAGTTCAAGAGAACTTGGGTGAGGAGGGAGGAGAGGGTTTCGTTATTTTTGATTGGGGTGATGTTTGTGTGCTCGAACTGAGAAGGACTGTCGATCTCCTAGCATAGGGATGCGGGGCATAGCTCCTCTGAGTATTCTGGATTGCCCACCACATTCTGTTAACATTTTGTATATGGACCATACATGGTGAGAATCTGCGACGGATAATGTGCGACCAGTCATATTTATCGATATTTGGTATCGGACACATGATATAAGCTCTGCATTCCCACTGTATTGCTTCTGTGCACTTGAATATTAATGATTAAAACCTGTTTACAAAAAAAATTTAAGAATTAGTTCAAGAGTACTTTTAGTTCTAACAGGAGTAGGTGTTAGCAATGTTTTATATACATAAGCTGTTTTGGGATTAAAATCATGGTGGACTATAGCCAAAGGTGTAAAAGGCAAATGTGCAACTAGGCGAGAGGTGAATGAATGAGTGATAGGAAAGGAATGAAAAACATGGGAAATTAACTCATATTCCTGCAAAAAGAAGTTAGGTAAAATATATTGTAGTTATAATTGATGGAAATGTATAATAGAATTATCTGACACAAACTGAATGCCCTTTCCCTTCTAGTGTTTGAAATAAAAAGATTTATGATGAAATTTAAGAAATGTATTATGCCAAATTAACAAAGACAAAAAACATTGTGGAAAATCAAGAATAGTGAAAAGCAATGTATGAAGTAAATGATGCGAACATTGTAAAATGTGATTCATATGAATGATATCTTGAAATGAAAAAAACATTCAGTAAGGATCATTCAAATGTAATCCATCATGGAAGGAGCAAGTCTTTAAAATAATTAAATAAGGCATAATATTGCTTAATCAGACGGGCAGAGTGATAAAGTTTCCTGGAAAGCTATACATTTTAGAGAGGTAGACAAAATTCTGAATTCAGCAAGGGGTCATTTGTGTAGATCCATCAAGGTTTCTTTATAGAAACTAACAGTTAAAAATAGGATAAATTGAAATTTGTTGAAAAAAAAAAAGCCTTTTGTGTCATCGTTTTCACCTGTAACTTCTTCTAATTATGACAGCTCTTTGAAAGCAATATACCGTTACATCCACTGGACATTAATGGTTGTGGGGATATATAGGACTTGTAGGTTTACCAAGAACCCGACGAACCCAGAGCCAAAAACTGAGCAGCAATTTGCAATGGTTTTTTATTATGTACCGGGTATATAGTAATTATTCAGTAAAAATGTGTACATGGAAAAATCGGTATGAAAGACACCTATGTATTTCTGAAATGGGAACAAAATATAGAGTTTAGAAACAGTAGATATTTGCACATTTCCGAAATTGGGAATACTCACACTAGCATGAGAAATATCAGTCATTTTTTAGAATGACTTCTTTTTTACACTAAGGTCCGGTGAAAAAAAATCCCCGTACGACTCATATCCGGTCTTTTTACCATACGAATCGTACAAGTGCCGTACAAACTGGCAAGTATGATTCGTATGGTAAAAAGTCCATACGAATCGCATTGGGAATTATTCCCCACATGTCCTCGGGTCAGAAAAAGTGTCCGACACGTCCTCGGACGATTCACCGTACAAACATGAAAAGCGAAGTCCGACCGTGCAAGTACGATCCATCCCGGGCGTCCGATGTTACAACCGTATGGTAAAAAGACCGTCCGGAGCGAACTCCAATAGCAACCATGGAGACATCCAAACAGGTGCCCGGTACCCGCCGAACCCCCCCAGCCCCCGCATGTACGCGCCGTACCCCCCCAGCCCCTGCATGTACGCGCCGAACCCCCCCCAGCCCCCGCATGTACACGCCGAACCCCCCCATCCCCCGCATGTACGTGCCGTACCCCCCCCAGCCCCCGCATGTACGCGCCGCACCCCCATGTATGTACACCCCTGTACGTTCGAGTCGTACCCCCGTGTATGTACACCCCTGTACGTGTCGAACCCCCATGTATGTACACCCCTGTACGTGTCGAACCCCCCGTGTATGTACACCCGCGTATGTACGGTGCATACCCCCAGCGCGTAGCGCTGGGGGTACGCACCGTACATACGCGGGTGGGGGTACGACTCGAACGTACAGGGGTGTACATACACGGGGGGGTTCGACACGTACAGGGGTGTACATACACGGGGGGTTCGACACGTACAGGGGTGTACATACACGGGGGGTGCGGCACGTACATGCGGGGGCTGGGGGGGTACGGCACGTACATGCGGGGGCTGGGGGGTACGGCGCATACTCACAGGGGCTGGGGGGGGTACGGCACGTACCGGGCCCCCTATTCTGGTCGTTTTGCGGCGTACTTCGCTTTTCCGGCACTTTTTGGGTGCCATAAAAATATTGCCGTCCGGACTGCTGTCGGTTCGAATCGTACTTCCTGGGTCGTGAAACGCTGCCCGACGGCGTCCCGACGTCACGTCGGGGCATTTCCGGATCACATTCGTATGTATATTTTCGTCGGACGGTGTTTTTTACGATTCGTACGGAAATGGTGTTTCCGTGCGAATCGTACTTCCATGTTTGTAAAGTTTTACGACCGGGTACGAGTCGGACGGAGAAAACGCTCCGACCGACGGTTCGTACCCGGTTTTTCCAGGATCATAATCGGCACCAATGTCTTTCATTTGGAAGGCAGAAATGCATCGAAAGTCAATAGGTAATAACAGTTCCTTTACAAACCTGAATTACCCTAAGTCTCCCGATAAAAATGGTACCTCACTTTTATGCGTAGGAATAGTGCCCACAACAGGAAATGGCTCAAAACTCAATGTGAACACACCACATTTTTGCAATGCAAAATGACCCTTTTTTAGCAAAGTGCCTAGCTGTAGTTTTTTAACCCTAGCTCTGCCGGCACCTAGGGAAACCTAGCAAACCTATACATGTTTGAAAACTAGACACCCAGGGGAATCCAGGATGGGGTGACTTGACTGCCTCTCACCAGGTTCTATTACCCAGAATCCCTTGCAAATCTAAACTTTAGTAAAAAAAACCACATTTTCCTCACATTTCTGTGGTGTAAAGTTCTCGAATTTGTGTGGATCCACAAACTTCCACCCACCCCGCGTTCCCCAAAGTCTTCTGAGAAATATGGTGCCTCACTTGTGTGCGTCAGCCTAGTGCCCGCAACAGGAAACGGTGCAAAACGCAACGTGGACACACCTCAATTTCGCAGCGAAAAATGACTCTTTTTTGGCAAAGTGCCTAGCTGTAGTTTTTGAAGCATAGCTCTGCCGGCACCTAGGGAAACCTAGCAAACCTATACATTTTTAAAAACTAGACACCCAGGGGAATCCAGGATGGGGTGACTTGACTGCCTCCCACCAGGTTCTGTTACCCATAATCCCTTGCAAACCTAAAAAATTGACAAAAAAAACAAATTTTCCCCATAATTCTGTGGTGGAAAGTTCTGGAATCTGCATGGATCCACGAATTTCCACCCACCCAGTGTTCCCCAAAGTCTTCCGAGAAAAATGGTACCTCACTTGTGTGGGTCGGCCTAGTGCCCGCGACATGAAACGGCGCAAAACGCAACGTCGACACACCTCAATTTCGCAGCGAAAAATGGCCCTTTTTTGGCAAAGTGCCTAGCTGTAGTTTGTGAACCATAGCTCTGTCGGCACCTAGGGAAACCTAGCAAACCTATACATTTTTGAAAACTAGACACCCAGGGGAATCCAGGATTGGGTGACTTGACTGCCTCCCACCATGTTCTGTTACCCAGAATCCCTTGCAAACCTAAAAAATTGCCCACAAAAAACATTTTCCCCACATTTCCGTGGTGGAAAGTTCTGGAATCTGCGTGGATCCACAAATTTCCACCCACCCCGTGTTCCCCAAAGTCTTCCGAGAAAAATGGTACCTCACTTGTGTGGGTCGGCCTAGTGCCTGCAAAAGGAAACGGCGCAAAACGCATCGTGGACACACCTCAATTTCGCAGTGAAATATGAACCTTTTTTGGCAAAGTGCCTAGCTGTAGTTTGTGAACCCTAGCGCTGCCGGCAACCAGGGGAACCTACCAAACCTACACATTTCTGAAAACTAGACACCCGGGGGATTCCAGGGAGGTATGGCTTGCGTGGAGCCCCCAACGTTTCCTTACCCAGAATGCCCTTCAAACCTCAAATTTAGCTGAAAAAAATCACCTTTTTCACACATTTTTGTGTGGGAAAGTTGTGGAATCACCGGGCTGACAAAAATGTCCTACCACCCAGCATTTCCCCGGGTCTCCCGATAAAAATGGTGCCTCATTCGTGTGGGAGGCCCAAGTACCCACGACAGGCAAGGACCCACAACGTAGTGAGGCGACATGAAAATTGCCTATCTCAAAACGACGTGGTTTTGCAAAGTGGGGTCGCTTGGTTTTTTGGCCCGGTGCTCAGCGGCCACCTAGGGAAACCTACCAAACCCACATATTTCTGAAAACTAGACACCCGGGGGATTCCAGGGAGGTATGGCTTGCGTGGCTCCCCCAACGTTTCCTTACCCAGAATGCCCTGCAAACCTCAAATTTAGCTGAACAAATCACCTTTTTCACACATTTTTGTGTGGGAAAGTTGTGGCATCACCGGGCTGACAAAAATGTCCTACCACCCAGCATTCCCCCGGGTCTCCTGATAAAAACGGTGCCTCATTCGTGTGTGAGGCCCAAGTACCCGCGACAGGCAAGGACCCACAACGTAGTGAGGCGACATGAAAATTGCCTATCTCAAAACGACGTGGTTTTGCAAGGGGGGTCACTAGACTCAAAGCTAGCATTTCACTTGCTTTGTCAATATATTTTGAACTATTTATATTATTAACTTTACACCTGGCCTCCTATTGCTTCTCTTCAGAACAGCTCTCTATACTCTCTTTCGACTGCCTGTTATAACATGATGCAGAGGTGGTCTTTTCTGAAAAAATGTGGGCAACCATTACTTTGTCAATCCGCTGCCTTTTTTGTCTTTTGTTTTCGTCTGTCACTCGTCTTCTCAATTCTTCAAAGATGTACGTTTTTTGACCTCTTTTAGTTCCAAGTTGCCCCAGTACAGCATATAGATTAGGGATGGGCATAACTTGTGTAATTCCATGTAGGGTGCTCACACTGTATCACCCAAAAATTCAGCAAGATTATGTGAAATTACTCAAGAAAGGTAATTCTACATTTAGCGCTAAAATGCTCTGTCACTTTCAAAATGGTGGTTAGGATGCATTAGGTGCTAAGAAAATAGCACTAAATGCAAAACAACATGAACAGAAGCATAAGCAGCTACTGGTGCTTGCTATATTAATTATTTCTGTGCAATTTCATCCCCAAATTACTCTTAATTACGGGAGTGGGCCTAATTGCATAATTATCGGTAATTCCACATCAAATATTAAAACAGAATTATTCCAATTACTCCAATTAATCCAATTACTCCGGCATAATTAAAATTGCTCCCAGGCCTATGATAGATGCACTTCACAATACATTAAAAACATACACATAAACATGCACTAACACCCTAAACTACAACTTGAATATTAACATTAGGAATTAGTGTAACTCTCAATTTACCTTGGGCAGGCCAGTCAATAATATGGTCACCATTGTGAGATATATACATTTTCCCTACAATATGCTTGTTCTTCAAACCTATTGAAGCTTCAAAATATCTAAGCAAATTTATTGGCACTGTTCCATAGTCCTCAATTTTATTTTTTTCAAACTAATTCATTAGACAATATTGTGAAATGAGAAGATCAATCATATTTCATTTTGATTTCAAGCTCATCAACTTATACAATTTCTGAAGGATGATCTTTGGGAGTATTTCCCACTTGTAAAACTACCTCATCACACACTCCTTTAATCCACTTTTTCCTCATTGTCTACTTCTACGAAATGTTAACTAATGCCCCTTCCTACACCATTTATTACAAACAGAATTAAATGCTGGACAATCTTGATCAAAGGCCTTCTGCCACACAGTACCACAGAAAAACATTCTCCATGAATGGACTTTTTCTTTTGTTTGTCTACACTTTCTTTCTAGCTATATAAAAGTCCTGTTCTTTGTTTATAGTTGCAATCACCTCTCGCACTGCTTAACACCCCCAATACATTTTACCATATGCGTCATCCTTTTTGCCACAGCAATGACTTCAACTAATGGTGGTTCAGCCATTATTCATAGATTTTTTCAAATGTTATCACTATTGCACTCAAAGTGGCACCAGAGACTCTTGCATAATTCCTGAAGGCTTTCTTCCATTTACTTACTCCACTTCAGTATAGATTAATCTGCTGATACCAGAAAGAATGCTCTAGACATGACGTTCTGCATTCTTTTTAAATAATAGCTGTGTCAGCCAAGCCAGAGCTTAAATATGAATGCTACAATTCTTTGTCAGGACCTGGAGGCTCAGATTATACTTCTCTTCCTTTACTGAAAAATTGACAGCATCCAATGAAACAGCTTAAACACAAAAAATAAATTTCCCTGTGCACTGAATTTCAAATAGTCTTGTTTTGAAATGCACCTTCTGTCCAGTCACCATCCTTCATCACAAATACAATGTTCTTGCTTTTTTATCTCAGAAGATCCAATGAACTCATTATGTAAGAAGGAGCATTATTTTTTGTGCTCTTCATACATCAGCTCTCATCTCAACTGCCATCTCCAGAACAACACCACTTATTATGTTGCACAGTCTCCTGTATGGGTGAACCAATATCATCTATAAATAGATAGGGATATACCACACCAGTGCTGTCTCAGCAGAAAGATTCACTGGGGAGCACAAATCTGGCAAAACACAAAACACTGAAGGAAAACATGAACAAGGGATTGGAACAGGAGGCTAAGGAGGCTTTCTAACACTCACACGAAACCTACCACCATCAGAGAGGAGGAGAACCACTACATTAAGCAGAGAATCCTGAGGAAGGCACAAGGATCTGCCAAACAGCACCAGAATGTGTCACAGGAGAAAGTTCCCCCAACCAAAAATGCTTCAACCATCATCATATTAGGGTGCCCCACTTGAAAATTGACACCCTGTGATGGGAGACGCAGCCCAGTGCCATTGTGATAAATAGAAGATGAAGAAAGGCACCAAAGCAGGGAAAAGCAAGAACACCTTCCAGGGTGGTAGCAAACCTTAATGAATTCAGGCAAAAGAAGGCAAGCAAGGCAATGAGGGCACCTAGGATCCATTACCAGATGCACATCCCTTAATGGTGCCAAAGTTTCAGAAAAGAATGGATCATAAATAGCCGGGATATCAAACAGATGTTTGAGGGCCAGATGTACGAACAATTTTAACATGCACGAATGGGTTAGTCACCCGTTAGCGCATGCTAAAGTTGTCATGGCCATGTGCCAACACAATTTTTCGAGTCGCAAATAAATTGCGACTCGCAAAAAAGTGTTCAGAGACTCGCTATTTGGAAGGGGCATTCCATTCCAAATAGCGAGTCTCAAACCCATGTACTAATGTTTTGCGACCACAATTGCGGTTGCAAAACACTCGCAATTACCACCTACTTCAAATAGGTGGTAATGCATTCGCAAATGGGAAGGGGTCCCCAGGGAACCCCTTGCCCTTTGCAAATACATGCAAAATTATTTTTTAAGGGCAGGCAGTGTTCCCATGGACCTTTGCCTGCCCTTGAAAAATGAAATAAAAACGTTTCATTTTTTTTTTTAAATGCATCCCGTTTTCCTTTTAGGAAGCCCTTACCATCAAGTCGCAAGTAATTCTGGAAAAGAAAATGTGTGTACTTCACAGACCTATCCAAAAATGAGCAAGATCCATTGGATGTAATCTAAGACCAAACCATGGAAGTAAAAATGAGGAAGCTGAGCCCCAACCTGTTTAGCCCGCATATACCCTGCAATGGGATGGGAAGCCCCAATTAGGGGCTGCAGGATACAGGTGTGAAGGACAAGGCTGAGGCCAGAATACTGTCAAACCACAGCATGCATAGTGGTTGCAGTTCATGCCCTACAAATCCCTGGCTAGAGAAAGACCCAACACACGCTGGTGGCATATGGAATGAGAGAATAGTGCCTCAGGTTACCTATCAGAACAGAATCTGGTCCAGGGATGGACTGAGGGCTCGTCATGGGGCCCTGAAGCAGCCATTTTCACCTCAAGTCCAAGAGTAAAGACTCTAAGGCAGGAACAGAGGAATATTGTTGCATCCATCATTCATAAATCCGTTTCAAAATAATTTGTACACACATTTTTAATTTAAGAAAACCACCAGTGGCTCTCAGTCCTGCAATCCAATTTAAGATTTTGTGTGACTTGAGGAAAGGCCCTCCTAACATGGTTGAAAGATTTAAGTTCTCTCCATTCAGATGTCTCTTACCTCCTGCATACTCCACACAGTAAGAATGTCCAGTGGGGGTCCAGTCTACCAGTTTCTTTGATCAAAACTCTGGAACCCTTTTCTGCTAGACCGCCATTAGAACCAAGATCATCTGGCCACTCGGAAATCCTTAGACTCTCATTTTGCTGGTCCTTCCTCATTTAACTTCATAGTCCAAAAAGTGAGCCCTTATTTATAAACCATTTTTCTATAATTCTCAATTTCTTTTGCATTTGAAAATACGCTGGATTCCCATCCACATGTTTGAGAAGCCTTGCTCTAAGAAAACAAAAGGTACAGATTTAGAATTAGGCACATAATGCTCACATGCAATCTTCCCTTGTCCCTCTGGATGGCCTTGTCAGCGGCAGAGAAGATATCCTATTGATGCCAGTAGTGTTGATATTTTGTACTTCTGTAATTAAATGGTGTTACTAATATCCCACTATCAATTCAGAAGCATAAATGCTCAGTCAGTCACTGCCTGGAATTCAACCTGTGACTTACAATTTGTATAGTGACGGCCACATTTATTAAGAAGTTGCATTGTCCTTGAGTCACACAAGGTGATGCAACGCAGCACAATTACCTAATCCAGCTTTGCAAAGACATGCAAGAGGTGATTTGCACTGCCTTGTGTGGCTTTGTAAAGAAATGTAGCACAAATGTGTTACATTACTGTAGGAAGCTAGCTCTGTATATACTATACCAAAATGAGATATAGTGTGCACAGAGTCCAGTCGAACCCAGAAGGAATGCAGAGGTAAAAGTAGATAGCACCTTACTCTCTATTTGTGGTAGTGTGGGCGAGCAGTAAGGCATTGTTGTACACACTCAGACAAGAAATGATGTTACACACTCAGCGACTGAACTCAGACCAACTTGTTTGTATAAAAAATATTATTTTGTTATTTTATTTCTAGAACCAAGCTAAGCCTGGTGCAGGTAAGTGAAATAATACTTTGCAAAATCTTATGCAGTGATTTACAGTTGAATACAGGTTCAAATGCAGTTGGTTGATTTACAGGTAAGTCAACAGTTCCTTTGTAGATTACAGTACACGTTACTTATTGGATTACTTTTTTATTTACTTTTGCTAATCAGTGTGATGTGCTTAGATATCACACTAAAACATTTCCTAGACAAAAGGTAAGTAATTCAGTTGTTACAGTTATACAGTTTTTCATGGTTTCATACAAACCAACTCCACACCTAAAAATAATTTTCAAGGAAAAGCAGTCAATGCAATCCTATGGGAAGAAAGTAAGTTAACGGTTTGCAGGTAAGTACTTATTTGTGGGAGTTGGTATTCTGGGGTTAGAACCAGGGTTCCCCCAGGATTGAGGATGTACTCTCAGAACACCCTCAGCGGCACTTGGGTGGTCGGGTGCAGAGTGCTGAGGCCCAATATTATCCAACGGGGGATAGCAGGCCTACAGTTGGTGGCTGTTCAGGAGCAGGCCACAAGGTTGTGGGAGCAAATCTGCTGGTGTTAGCCTCAGGGCAGAGGGGGATCCAGTTTAGCACACAAAGTGCACCCATAGCGGCACAGGGGTGGCTGGGTGCAGGGTGCTGGTTTGGCTTTGGATGTTTTGTTGTTTTCAATGGGAATTCTATGGTTGCAACAAACACTGCAGGCTCGGGGACGAAGCTCATCTGGAGGTGACCACCGGTTGGAGAGGTAAGTTGGGATGTTGAGACACTGTCGTTTGTGCCACCCAAGGCCGTGGGACGTCTGCTGCAGGGGTGTCCTTAGGTGTCGGGTTTTCTTACCAGCTCCAGTCGCTGCTGGGGGGATCCTCCAGAGAGGGGCTGCAGGCTTCGATTGAAGATTCGAGGCAGGTCAGAGATCACCAGATCTCAGGTCAGGATCACTTGGGAGACCTTCTCATGGTGTTGAGCCACTTGAACTCGGGCCGTGGGCATTGGGTGCAGAATGGTGCAGAATTATGGATTTGGCCGGAGCTAGAGTCTGTGGGTGAGCAAATCCGGTGCTCATGGGAGAAAAAGTCTTGGTTTTGGAAGGCAGGGCAGGTCTTTCGGGTTCTTGAGGGCTGCTGGCTAAAGGACACACAGGGATTTTGCTGGAGCAGGTTCGAGGTGCAGACAGGCCGGTAGGGCTGGGGCCAAGTCAGAGGGTGTCTTCCTCTTCTTAGTTCAGCACGGCTTCTTCGTTCCTTCTTCTTCCCTTCTTCTGGTCGGTTCTTGTCTGAGGAGGCAAGGTTGCCCCTAAATACTAGATTTAGGGGTGTTACAGGTAAGTAAAGGTTCCCTTTCCTTGGGATGGGTACACCCCCTATTATGCCACCCTCCAGTGGGAGGGAGGCATATGCCTCTCTCTGGTTCGCTGGGTACACTTATCTGCAAGATGACAGGGACTGAGAGTTGTGCTTCACCTAGCCTCCCCCACCTGAGGAGTGGGGTTGGCAAAGATGGGCACACCACCCTTCCTCACTAGGTTTTCCCTTCAATTCTCCCGCCCAAAGTGGGGGTCAGAACTGGTGGGGGCCAGTTGCTAGAAGCAGCAAAAGGCTGGGTAGCTCACAAAGGAGGAAAGCCTTTGAAGCTTCCCCTTTGTGGACCCTCTCCATCATGGGGGAGGAGGCTTGACACCCCATCCCAGGATGTGCATTGTTTCAGACCCCCGAGAGCAGCAGGCTCTCAACCCATGGGTCCAGAAACATGTCTGGTGCTGGCAGCTAGAGTTAGGTCCTTTTTCAAGAGGAATCTCTAAGATGCCCTCTGAGTGCATTTTTCATTAAATCCCACACTGCCAACAGTGTGGGTTTAATGTGCTGAGACGTTTGGCACCAAACTTCCCAGTTATCAGTGAAGCCATTATAGTGCTGTGGAGTTTGCAATGACAAACTCCCAGTCCCATATACTCCTAATGGCATTACTGCACTTACAATGTCTAAGAATTGGCTCAGACACTGTAGGGGTACAGAGCTCATGCATCTGTACCCTCATCACTGGTATAGTACACCCAGCTAGAGGGGTGTCTTACCTATGCCAGGGCAGTGGGTTGTAGCCATGGCACAGATGTGTGCCATGTCGACTCTTCACTTTGTTCTGCTCAAAACACGCAGCCTGCAATGGCAGTATGTGTGTTTGTAAAGGTACAGGGCCTCTAAGAGTGGCACAGTAAGTACTGCAGTCCTTAGAGGCCTTCTCTGGCCACAGTACCCTTGGTACCTATGGTACCATTTACAAAGGACTTACATGTGGCCAAAGAGTGCCAATTGAGTTTTGTCTCAGTGCAGTTTTAGGGAAAGAACATAGGCCCTGGGTACCTGGTTGGCAGGAACCCAGGGCACACTCACACTTTACAGTGGAACATAGACCTGGGACTGCCCATGCCAATGCAGATGGACTTTACAGGTTTTTCCACTTAGTCTCATCCTCTTTTGGTTGGGGGATGTGTAAGAAAGTGCCCTCTTTTTGCATGGTTGCCCCCACTTTTTGCTAAACTGTTGATGCATCCGGATTCGGTGTTCTGGATAACACTTTTTTTTTGATCTACTGTAGGAGCCTCAAAATGGTGAAAACATACATTTCCAGAGATCACCTCAAGTGACCGATTTTTGTTATGTTAGCCAAAGCCTTTAGCAGTAAATTTATAAAAAATATTAATTACACAAAAAACCTGTTAATGAATCACAAAACTCCTTGCTATTTGCAACTGAGTTACTTGCTGACGTGAAGTCCCTTTTTAATAGTCTGAAAGAGAGTTTTACTTGAGTCATTTTCTGAATCTAAATAATACAGTGATTTGGCAGCAAAAGAAAGCTTTTTGTATTCTGCTATACATAGTTTGTACGTTTCTCATTCTTTCTCATTCTTTCAGCCTGTAGGTTCCACACCATTTCCGCTCCTCCCTCTGACATTTTTGTTTGGATACTCTAAGTGTCTCATCAAAACATGGTTCAGACAAATTCTTGATGTTATCAGTCCTGACTTTGGCAGGGGCGGTGACAATAAGCGCGGAGTTCAACGAATTAGAATAATCATCCACCATCTGGTCAGAATTGTGTGAAGTTTCTGGCAGAGAGGGAATTACTAGCAAGTTTAGTTCAGTGGCGTGTACCTTATGCCAGGCTCAGCCTCAAGGCTTCTTATTACATAGTAGGGAAAGAGGCATTTTCTGAAGCTTCATCTCCCAGAGGACTGCGTGGTGATCCAACCAAGTCAATGGAAGAATGAGCTTTCAATACTGGATATGGCACTGTGCTGCTCTCTACCAAGCCCTGCGCACAATTAGGCTGCCTACACCATGCATACACCTTTGCACTGTAGTGAAAATGTGTCTGTATCATGTCTAACATAGGATTTGTAGTGGAAACAAACATGCACCATAAGGAATTCTACTCTTAGACAAACTTTAATACTTTTCCCACTTCGCATGATTGCTGTACGATGCAGTGTGGAGAAATAAAAGCATTTCTCTACGGTATTGCCAATCTCAAGGATGTTTTATTTTTGACAGAAAATGCTGTCTGCTATTGTTAGTAGATAGAGCTTTTCATCAAAACCCATGGGTGGTTGCTTGGGAATACCCATGTGCCGCCAATAGAAAGCATCCTTGATGCAACGTAATGAAAAGCAGCACAAAGCACAAAATGTCAATAAACCTTCCCCCTGTATTTCTCATCCTCAGTGCCAACCAGAAATATACAGCTATATTTACAATATTTATTGAGCTGTCTTAAATTTTAAATCATACTCAAAAGATATGTTCAGTGTGCATGGCACACCAACTGATGTATGTGCATAGATAGAGTTCCTTCTGTTCATCTATGTCAAATTTTATTGACTGACTTTCATGTCAATAGACTTTGCTCTGGAACTTTCTTCTTACTCACATCTGTTTTTAAAGTCATAGCTTGAAATGTTGGCATAGGCTGTTCCATATACAGCTCTTCAAACCCCTCTCAAATACACTCTACCACTGAGCACCATACATGCACTTTATTAGGCACAGTGAACAAGAGGAGCATTTCGCATGTTTGATAATTGCTTTGGTGCTCAATTGTATACATGGGGCTTGCTCTCTGAGGGCCAGATGTACGACCAGTTTTTGCATGCGCAAACGGGTTTGCGACCTGTTTGCGCATGCAAAATCCTACAGGACCATGTACAATTCCTAAATAGTGAGCCACAATTTATTTGCAACTCGCTATTTAGGAATTGCGAGTCGCAATTAGGAAAGGGGCATTCCCTTCCTAATTGCGTCAGCAAATGAATGTACAAATGTTTTGTGACCACAATTGTGGTCGCAAAATACTTGCAAATTACCACCCTCTTCAAGAAGGTGGTAATGCAGTCACAATTTGGAAGAGGTCCCGAGGGGCCCCCTTCCACTTTGTGACTGATTCCAAAAATATTTTTAAGGGCAGTCAGTAGTCCCAGGGACCACTACCTGCCATAAAAAAATGAAACGAAAACGTTTCATTTCTTTAAAAAATACATACCGTTTTCCTTTAAGAAAAACTGGCTGCATTTTTAAAAAAAATGCTTTTTTATTTAAAAGCAGTCCCAGACATGGTGGTCTGCTGAGCCCAGCAGGCCACCATACCTGGGAAGGCCTTTTATTCCCAATGGGCTTACAAATTGCGAAAGGCTCATTAATATTAATGAGCCTCGCAATTTGCGATCCCATTAGGGATCACAAACAGTGGTCAAAACACTGTTGTACATGCAAAATAGCGCATCGCAAATTGCGAGTCTCAAAAGACTCGCAATTTGCAAGGCTCTATTTTGCGGGCCGTACATCTGGCCCTGAGCTCCTCGGCAAATGCATTCCAAAGCACACTACAAGGTCCTCATGCAATATACACCAGAGCATGTTATAAACATGTTCACCATAGGCTAAGACAGTCTGCTGAAGAAGGGCCACCAACTTATGTAGCACACAACTGCGCTTCACTGTACCCCACCATTCACCCATTATTGGAAACCACAAATACCAAGCTTCTTTACATAGCAGAGGCAAGAGATCACAGTCTGGGGCACTTCTAGGTACAATCTCTACACAGTAATATAGGGAATGCAATAAAATATTGAACGCAATAATTATATCTGTTTACTCCCTCAACCCCAACCACTGATGATTATTCTGGAACAACTTGAATGTTTCTATAAATATGCCCAATACATTCTTTGTTAATACCAAAAGTACATCACGACTGACACAGAGATGAAATAATTTTTTCATTGCCAGTCCATGAAAGTTAGAACTTTGCCTTTTGTAAAACTGCATGAATCTTATTTACATGCAGAAAATAGAAGACGTTGAGTGACTCAACCACAGAACACCTTAATGGTAAGGTAAGGTAAGATCATTTTTATTATGCATGATCAATTAAAACCGTTGCTTGTACATAATAGTAGTGATTAAATAAAGTTGATCATGTAAAATAGCAAGATTAAAATAAAGTTAAAAGTACCTTGTTTGGCCAATTTTGTCCATTTAGTGAGTCTTTAGGTTAAAATCGAAAGAAAGCTGCTCTGTGCTCCATTTGTCCTTCCCCACGCCAATTTCATTTTGACTGGAAGGGAATCTTGCATAGATTTGTGTAAAAGTAAGATCTTGTGCGAGGTGCCGCTATGCAGATTAAGCTTATAAGTTTTGTGGGGCCGAGTTTCCACAGTGATGGTCTTACAGCTGAATTCCTTGTTATTTGTCTTGCAGTTTACTGTTCAGGCCTTGTTGTGTGTTGGTTCCTTTGTAATGCTTGGAGGAGTTATGCAATGTGAAGAGCTAGGATGGTCTTGTGTGAGGTGTCTCTGCACAGAATAGGCTTATAAGGTTTGTGGGGTCGAGGTTCCCCTGTGATGGTCTAGCAGCTGACGTCCTTGCTGTTTGGCTTGCAATTTACTTTTCAGTCCTTTGTTGTGTGTTGGATTTATTGTAATGCTTGTAGGAGTTATGAGAGGTGCAGATCTAGGATGGATCTTACTGCAGTCTCTTCTCTGCAATATTAAGAAATTTTGTAAATCGGCAGGTCAGTTGCACATTGACAGATTTGAAACAAGTCAAAACTACTGCCTGCAGGAGCAAATCCCGTATAGATTAAAATAAGGGTGCAAGAGTAGACGTCGTTCTTTTACTAGACTTTTGCAGTTGCAAATTATGTGCGTGAGGTCTTCCGTTCCGAGGCTGCATAGTCGACAAATGTTGTCTACGGATTTCCTCTTCCATGGTGGAAGGTGTGGCAAGATCGGCATTATAGCCATCCTGTCTTAGAAGGCAATAAACAAGTATGTCAGTTAAATATAGTGCTCAAGTTAAAGTTTAAGTTCAGCTTTAAATTCAAATTCAAAGTCTCCCCCTTCTTTACATTTTCCATGACAGCTTCACCCATTCATTCAATCGCTACTCTTTGATCTCATTGATCCATCTGCTTATCAGAGGCCATATTTCCGCCCCTCTTTTCCAAGCTCCATGCCCACTCCGTTCCCATACCGCCATTTCACAACCATGTACCACCAGGAATCTACCCAGACAAAGTCTTAGTACAGTCATGGCAATAAACAGAAAGATCTGGGTATGCCATGGCCCTTCCATATCGTTCATCCCTAAAACCATCAGCTGAGAAGAGAGAGCTACCTGAAATCCCAACTGCTCCACCAGCATCCTACCGATGTCTCTTTTAAAGAGTATCAAGCTTCGGGCAATCCGCAAACATATAAACAAGGTTGGCCGCATCGAGGGCAGTGTAGACCAGCAGATACCTCCCACTTGAAGATTTTAGCTGAGGTAATATATAGATTAAAAAAGGCTTTAAAACATTGTATCTGTAGATTGGCAGTAATAAATGATATCTGAGCTAAATATAGCGAGTCTTCACAGTCCCCAATCCCAACTTGTAGAAACCCATGCCAACGATCCATATGCTTAGCGAGATTGTCCACCATTACTTCATTTAAAAATTTGTACAAAATAGCCAATGGCTGTGGAGACTTCAGCAATAAGTCCATCATGGCCACCCTAGGAAAATCACTCCTTTGCCCCGCATTTTTTACCAAAAAATCTTACTTGTTAGTATTTGAAGAATTGGCTATTTCCTAACCCAAACTTATCTTTAATTGCATCAGACCCATGTCATCCCAGTATTTCATGTACCCATCTTTGAAGATGGCTGTGATTAGGCATTGTTATACATAGGGGTATACGTATTCACCTGGCCTAAACCAAATATTTTCTGGACAGCTGTCCATAACTTCAATGTACCAATAAATACTTTAAACCTGACCCTTTTAAAATAGCCAAACTCTATATGGCGCAGGAGACATCCTCTAGCTTGCATACCGAAAACTAATGTGTATATAGAAATAGGAGCCTCTCCCCTACACTTACTCTCTCCCCTGTTAAAAGGCCTGCCATCTGCTGTAATGCCGGATACCCAATAATACAATTGAAACTTGGGAACAGCTCATCCGCTCTGGTCCCTTGGAAGAGTCAAAAACTTTAAAGCTCTCCGGGGGCGTTCACCAGCCCATAAAAATCTAGAAATCATCTGGTTTAAAGACATAAACAAGGAACCTTTTACTTCTAAAGGAATAGCCCTAAAATATATAAGATTTTGGGGAGGAATACCATTTTAATCACTTTTCTTCTCCCAATCAATGTCAATTTTCAAATTATTAATTCAAGCAAAGTTGATTTTAAATTTGCGGAGCAACGGGCCTAGAATTATATCGACAATTGTGGCCACATCTGCCATTATGTCAACTCCCAAATACACAGTGTTCAGAGCTCCCCAATTATCATTTAGATGTACTAAGCTATTAATCACAATTTGGGTTTTATTTTGAATAAGCTGATAACCTGAGATAAGCGCAAAGTTCGCGGCTTCCCTTTCGATTTCCACAAGGGCATCCCTGGGGTTGGGAGTAGTGATCGCGAGGTCGTCAGCGTGGGCAAAAATCTTTGTGTCCCCCCCTTATTGTGCAGAGGTAAAATCCCATTATTCTCCTTGATCTTCCTAATTAAAGGGTCGATATATAAAGCAAACAACAAGGGGGAACAGGGGCATCCCTGTCGTGTTCCCCGATTAAGCGTGATTGAATCGGACATGCCCCCCATTGCTACAATTCTCGCAACTGGCCTCAGATACATTGTCTGTACAGCATTAATAAAGCCCCTCCTCAGGCCTTTCCTATCCAGTATAGCCCATAAGACAGGACAGGAGACCCTATCAAAGGCTTTCGCTGCGTCCAGCAAAATTAACTCCATAGGGTCTCTGGCGATCTTTGAGGCATCACATAGTGTGATAGTCCTCCGGATATGGTCAACAGTGCTACGACCTGGAAAAAAACCATGCTGGACTGGAGAAACCAATTTCTTAATTATCCTGGCCAATCACCTGACAAAAATGTAGGCATATATCTTAATATCACTATTTACTAATGTAATCGGGCGATATGACCCCAGCACATTAACAGGTTTACCCTTCTTTGGGAACTCTAATGGCAGACCTCCATGAGTCTGAGGCCTAATTTCAGTGATACCAACCTGAACAATCCTCTCTCTTGTTCGCATTGCTAGTAAGTGCCCCACCCTTTCGTTATTTTGTACATTTTACTGCTCCAGGCCATACATTTCCCTGCAGATTTTTTTGCGTAGAGGTCGATTATAACCGATTTCCCCACTGCGACTCTTGAATGTGCTTTATCGATGTCTCCCCCTGCTGCAATTGTCTCAACCAGCTGTCTCTCTGCCTCCACTAATTCTTCATATAGATCTTGCACAAGTTTCTTCTCCTCCTTCCTTTGAGAGACCATCCCATATCTAGTGTCTTCCCCCTTACTACTGTTTTGAGGGTGTCCCAAACCACATCAAGTCTCGCACTTCCTTTATTCTCCCCAATAAACCTAGGAATCCAGATCTTCATAGGTTGAATATACCCCTTGTCACAAAGTAAAGCCCTATCAAACGTCCAGCGCGACACTGGGGAGGGGTTAGTCTGTAGGTCCAGTTCTAAAACCAGTGGATTGTGGTTGGACATGACTCTAGGATACTTATAGATAATGCAAGTCTGTGCCATCTCCTGAGACACATAGAAATAATCAAGGCTGGCATGTACCTGGTGCAGAGCAGAGAAGAAGGTATAGCCAGGGTCCCCTGTTTTTTGCGTAGCCCATACATCCACTAATCCATGTAACGTGCATAAGTGTACTAAAGATTTAAAGATTTTAGGTTTGAGACCATGATACAATCTTTCCCCTAATTTGCCCCCTTGAGAGTTGATATTTATATTAAAGTCACAAAATACTATTATGGGGAGCGGCCTCCCAACTAGCTCAATATTCAGTCACTCAAACAAGGCAGGATCATCTAGTACTGAACCATATACTGAGCACAAGTGAAAGAACAATGATCCGTGCAGCATTGCGTAATAACCCATCTGCCCATTTTGTCCAAGCTTGACCTCGGAAACCTGGGTCTTCCCTTGCGTGCCATAATAGCAACCCACCGTGTTTGTGTCTCCTGCGATGTACTAGAGATCAGTTGATAGCCTGCCAGCTCTGCGACCTCTCATCTACTTGCCTCAATGTCTGTCTCCTGCAGACACACAATGTCTGCCTTTAACTGTTGGATGTCCCCATTCAACCTACGTTTTTTCTGGGGGCTACTTAAGCCACAGATATTGATAGAGGACATCCTTACCTTACCCACTACCCAAGTGCTCAACTCCATTTCATGCACATTCACCACATTCAACATTACCTTCAGCCCTTTTGGATCAAACCCACCCTTGCCTCCCCCGCCCCTTTACCAGGCAAAACAGGTCTGAAGATCCTTGCGATGCCTCCTGCATCCTGCTTTTGCCCACCGCCGCCGTTCGCCCCCGTGCTTCAGTAAAAAAAACAGTAGAAAATTCAAGTGCATAACCAAATTCAACAAAAGAAATTGCCAGAAATCGGAATGAGCAATACTTTTCCCTATCTCCAATGGCCTTTGGGACCTTCCTTTTCCATTCTATTTCCCCCCCACCCGATATTTATTGCAGATACTCTTGAGCCTGTATATCTGAAGAAAACACCCAGGAGATCCCTTTGTGAACAACCTTAAGACACGCAGGGCTCATTAAATACACCTCACAGCCTAGCTTCTGGAAGGGCGGGATCAATCGCCGAAGCCTCCACCTTCTCTCCACCATTATATGGCAAAAAAACAGCCTAACGAAGAAGTTGTGGCCATCAGCGGATCGTCTGGCTTCAGGTCTGGCTTTTTCAAATACCGTCTGCCTCAGAAGGAAATTCCCCCCAAAAATCAGAATAGCCCTAGGTTTCTCATTCTGATCATTCTGACCCCTTTTCTTTAACATTAGTGGAAATCCGTGCACTCGCTGAACCTCAGAGTCCCAGTCCCAGTGAGCCAGTTCCGGGAAGACCCCCTTCAGTAACCATAGGATAAACCCCCGAATGTAATCCCCTTCAGCATTTTCAGCTATGCCTAGCAGCCTCAGGTTGTTCCGCCGCTGGCGATTCTCAAAATCTTCGAGCTTCCGCATAACATCAGTCATTCTGGTTTCATTCATGGAGACCTGCCGCCCCAAAACCTCAGCCCCGGCCTTCAGTACTAAAATCTGTTCTTTCAGCATCGTAATGCGTTCTGCAATCTCAGTACATGCCTTGCTAACTTTCCGTATAGCTCCCTGTAGTTTTTTTGTTGCCAGATGAGCCCTCTTATGTTCGGTTCGCGCTTCTAATTGTATCTGCTTTAGGGTGAAGTAAATTAGTCCCATCGAGGGGGAAGATTCAGAAATAGCCTCTGGTTCTGAGAATAATTTAGCTGCTTCAAGCTGCAATCCATTTTCTCTTAGCCCTCCCCCCTCCAGCTCAAGGTGATAGCTGAGTGGTCCCCACTTCATCTGGCTAGACCTGTTGTAGTCTGATTCAGAACACTGTAGTCCATAGCTCTTCCTCCAATGTTTTTCCTTCTTTTCAAAACAGATGTTTGATTCTGAGTAG